>NC_079293.1:67456250-68152500 GCF_023638135.1 Falco biarmicus
ACCAGAGGCATTAGGATATACAGTGCACTGAGGGAGTTCTTTGATATTAATGACTGAATATTTATTTTTGGTAATATATGTCAAAGAAATGATCCTGATGTACCTTGATTTAGTAATTATCTGATGATATAAGTGTCTTATCTGAAGTGGAAGGTATGCTTTATGAGAGTAACTTGATACTGCTTTGGTTGAAATTAAGTTTTTGGGTTTTTTGTCCACAAAATGTAGAAATGCTGCCATTTAAATGTCACATATCCTAACTAGCCTCATAGGAAAGCAGAAATCTTTATTTAAGGGAGGATTTATGCAAATCCTGGTTTTGTCAACAGTTTAAAAAAGAAATAGTAGGATTTGTGAGAGCTAGGCAACTAAAAGCTGCAACATATTTTTGAAATACTTTCAAAAATTCGGTTTTTTGTTAGCTTTAGAGCAGACTACCAAATACCAAGGGGTCATGTCTGCAACATCACATGCAACAAGTTCCTGATTCTTTTCCCAATTCCCTTCCACTTACACTAAAAATTTGTGTGTGTATACCCAGCAAGAGGAAGGGAGAGAATGTTTTATGCATCTTCTCCAGGAAATCAGGGAGACTTACAGACTGAAACTGGAAAACATCACTGGGTGGGGCCAGGGAAGTCAACTGAATGCTGCATTATGGCAAGACACTTTCATCCTGCCCTTCTGTCAACTAGGGCAGGATGAGAGGCAATAAGTTGGCATAATGTCTTAGGTCAAAAGTTGAAAGTTGCCCATTCCTAAAATTTTTGTTACTTAAACCTGTTGGCTTAACTTACAACTATTTTAGGAAAATGACGATAAGCTCTGAAGCTGTTTATTTCCCTCATTTCTGGGAGTAAAACACTTCCCCTTCAGTGTTTTGGTATCTGAACACATGATAAAAAGGGATTTTTGGCTTGAACTGACAACTGCCACCCTCACAGGAAGACAAATCCCAGAAGAGCACGGTCTGGGGAGGCTTTGCAGGGTGCAGGGTGGAGGGAAAGGAGCTATCAGCAGCACAAATAGCAAAGCCTGGCTTGACAGCTGCATTGGCTGGTGGTTCCAAACTATGGAGTCTTCTTGCCAGATCTCTATTGCATGACAGAAGGGGCAACTGCCAGAGTCAAGGAGCAACACCTGCCAGAGCGGCTTTTATGTTTGTTCTCTGTATTGAAATGTTACTGCTAATGCCAGTGGGATTTCCTCCCTGATTGGAGTGAGACGTAGCTACCCACAACTGTCTCCTGAGTGGAATGGCTACACTATAAACTTTGGTTGGGCCTGAGATTAGTTTCCACATCCCAAATAAATGTTCTTTCTCTGACTGGAGTATGTATTTAATCACTGCAGGAAAGGTTAGTCCTAAATGCTAAGACCAAACGTGTTTTAGTGAGGCAGTGGTGAGAACATTCCATTACATCTGGCCCACTTTAAAGATACTCGAGGGCAGGTCAGGTATCATTTTAATTTGCAAAGCTGTTTGCTCTGTTTACTAAAGAGCAAATCTGTCCTTTAATGACTGGAAGCTGAACATTAATATAAGCAGAACTGGAATGCCAGATGATGTTGAAAGCTGATTATATAACTTGTACTTTTAGTTTCATAATTAAAATTTTATAGGGTGAAAATATCTATTCACCCTATCTACTCTGAATGCAGTAAGTGAATGTAGGTGGACAGGATCTTTATTAACCACTGAATGATGGGTTGCATTCACACCTGTATCTGAGCCAGACCTTAGCTCCTTTGGACTGAAGACTGATAGAGGATGTGATTGCTCTCCGTTGTTATAGCTGGCAGCAAATACAGGGGAGGAGGAGCTTTTAAGATTAAAATGCAGAGGAAAATCTCAAACAATTGGATATAAACTCAGAACAGATAGATTCTAGATGAAGTCCATGAGGGGAGTGAGGTGTTGAAACAAGTTTTCAACTGGAGGTGTAGGTGCAAAACTGCACCTCAATTTAAAAAAGACCATAATACCCTCACAGATATTATATTGTTTTTTGATGGCAGTGGGGTACTGTACACGGGACCCAGGTGGCTCCAGTGACATGGCTCTGTTCTTTGGTTTCTCTGTATCGTCTCTTACATGCAAAGGCAGTAGAATCTGTCTGGATACACTTGACAATGATTAGTACAAGTAGCTGTTTAATATCTTTCTCTGTGTATGCTGAGTTCTATGGACATGGCACAGAAGAACAGATTAGAATGGGATCTGCTTAGGAAACTTCAATAAAAAGTTTTAAAAATGCAGTCCTGTTTTCTTAACTTGATGGAGCCAGGGATATTTTTTTAAGTGTCTTGGGCATTCAGTGTGTCAGTGAGTGAAATATGCTACAGAAAGAGCCAGAGCCAGTTGTTCAGCATGCAAATGATTTTTATCTGATAAGTGGTGTTGTTTGACTGCATCTATATGAGTCTCTCCTTTAAAAGAACAGGTCAGTGAGAAAAATAATTCAGTAATGTAAATCCATAATTTCCCAATTATTTATGTGATATAAACTCCACCCACACAACAATTCCACCTCTTCCTTTCTCCTTTTCTTGACCTGCATAATGGTGTTAGGTTTGTTTCACTCGTGCTTGGCAAAGAGCACACTGCAAGGATGCATTCTATGGAACTGCTGTGGCCCTGGGGCCAGCCAGAGCCCAGGAACAACATCCCAGCTCTGCTTCAGCTGTTGCCAACTGTTCAAAATGTCCAGGTCAATCTGCCAGCCTGGCGCTGCTGCAGCAGTTCAGCCATGCTCAGTCCACGTGCCTCCCCTCTGCTGCTGTACCAGGGTCTGGGAGCAGATGTGTGCTGCAAAATTCAAGCACAGCAGGGACCAGGAGCTGGGCCAGCAAGTGCAGCAACTTGCCTTCCCCAGCATTTCTTCCCTTTCCTTAAATAAATAACAATAATAAAAATATTATCTCCCTTCTCCCAACACACCTGGCCTAGATAATACAGACTTCAGTAGTTTCCAATTTCAGTAGTGCATCACTCTATTTAGTAAATTGCCATTTGTGATTTCTAGCACTGATACAAGTCTGAGAGTGAAACTGTTCTAAGCAATGTCTCCTGAAATATCTGTGTACTGGGGACAGAATGGATAAAATAGATTCAAACAGGTTAAACAGAAGTGTTTTGTTGAATTTCTTCTCAGACACAAGGGGAACCTTAAGGGACTAGGTCTGGTATGGGGAAAAAGCACTATGTCCTAATCCCAGTAAGTCATTGTAAGTGTAAAATATGCATTACGGGGATGGACAGTTGAGGTCATAGTAGAAAAAGCAACAATGAATGATGTGACAGAGCAGGAGGAGCCTTTCTTCTCCCTCTCTTTGGATGTTTTTCTTCCTGTGACCTTGCCTTCTGACCATTCAGATTCATTTGAGTACAGTGTGCTACCAGTTGCCCCACCTCTGAAAACAACCCTCAAACTGGCTGCCAGTGCCTCTTTGCACGCTCCACACTGCAATGCCCAGATAATGAGTGGGTACGTGACCTTCTTTTCAGGTCTAGAGCTGTTTCACAACCTCCAAGCATTGAAGCTTCCTGCCAGGTTGCCTGTCATTTTTGGAGAAACTATTCCTGGGAACAGCAAGGCAGAACAGGTACAGTGTTCCTCACCTCACTGTGTGGTCTCTTCCAAGCAGGAAAGCTGGCACCTGCAAAGGTGTTTCTGGAAAACTGCAGCAGGCGGGCTCCTATTCTCCAGCAAAGTGCCAGTTCGTCCGTGCTGGAAGTGTTACAGGTCTGCCTGCTGCTTGAGTAACATGCTACACCTCTGCACTTCTGGATGGAAACCTTGACTGAGGTCTGTTGGCAAAGCCATGTGGGAGATTTCTCGTTCACATGGGTAATCTCCTGGGTAGAGGCTGGGCTGAGCACACATGTCATGGAGAGCCCACCTGAGGCGACGCAACTGGGGGATGTGGACCCAAGCTCTGGTCGTCCTCCCCTTACAAAGGAAAAATGTGTATTGAAAGTGATAATAAATTTGAGCAAGCAAAAAATTTAGAATTTCTGCCTCTTCCCTTCCCCTGTTTCCAACATTACATATCATCATTTATTTTTAAGTAGGAAGTTAATCTTACCCCTTTACATTCAACAGGCACTTCACCCTGTAGGAAATGCTCAGGATAACAGTGTAAGTGAAACTATGTGATTGCTAATAAGCAGCTCCACCAGTGCTTGCCCGAAGGTACCAGAGTAGTCAGTGTTACTAATAAAGTTAATTACTCCCACTACAAGAGAAATTAGTCAGGGGGAAAAATCAACGTGTATGAACAAGATGATTAGCTGCTGGTTTCACTTTTGCAAATACATTTAATCTACTGTAGTACTTTTATGCTGGTTAACCAGAGTCACAAGGTATTAATGTCCTCCCTCCTTATGAGAGAGCAAAGAATTACAAAACAGTCACTTCCGTTTCAGGCCCTGTCTGATGAACTGTGAATGCATCCAAAACCCTCTGCACTTTTCTCTCTTTCAGTAATTAGCACCATTTCTCTCCTGGCCATTGAACTGTGGTCTAGAGGTAAAGTATTTCATAATGAAAAGCATCTGAATTTTTCCAAGAAAAAATCTTTTGTCCACCACCATGACTTTCCATTTCACTTTGTGGTGTCTCTAATCTTTCTGCATGTGAAATAGCAAGAACCCCCCACCTCTCCATCAGGCATGAGTTTTCTTTGACTTGTGTGACTGTAACTGATTAATCTTCTAGGAACAATGCAACAGCTGGATTCAGATTTACTCAGCTCTCTTTTCTGATCTGGGAAGTGAACGAGATAACACAAAAGGAGCCATCAAAGAACTGTTTGCTTCCTAGGTGCTCTCTTAGTGAAGTTCTTGAGCGTTGGGTTTTTTTCTTTTTTTTTTTTTTTCATTACAGAAAGTAGGGAGAATGTGCTCTGCAAATAATAACATCCTCCTTCCCTGGGGGTTATATAACTGAGAAAAATCAAAGACCTTGCTCTGAGACATTGTGTTCCATGCAGGATCTGCATATATTATAAGAGGTTTATTCCAATTATTTCCAGTTCTGTGGCATTTTTTGTGGCATTTTTTGTAATACGGATACAGTCTAACCCAAGTCAAACAGGGCATCGTGCAAGCATCAGATGATGCAGCTTCTACTCATAATTACCATTAAGGATAGGAGAAGGGAGGGAAAATGATTAGTGGCTTCCCATTTCATTCAGTCATTGGTGTACCTTTACAAATGGTTGTTTTTCTTTTGGTTTATGGCATTTCTGTGTGAAACTTCCTGCAGTTAAGTTGTTCACCTCACCATCGGGAAGGAAAGTTGACAATGGCCAGGTAACCAAGCACAGAAATCTGACATGAAAGTCCTTGAGTCTGATTGCTTAGAGAAACGCTTGCCTGTAGGCTGTTCAGAAGGAGCTCAGCAACCCTCAGATGTTGGAATGAGAATATGATCTGTATGTGGATAATTTGCAGAAAGAGAAAAAGAGACCACTTACTGTATTTTTTTAATTATCTCTTGAGGCTGAATTTTGAACTGGTGGTAAGATAAACCACTATACAACCTATGATTAAACTTCTGAAGTGTTCAGGATTTATTATTACTGGTACACTAATTAGTATTTCCATTAGTGGAATCTTATTAAAAGGCTACTTTTTACATGTAAATCTATTCATCAAATGAAAGTGAGGATACATTTTTGAGAGGGACCTTCATCCTTGAGCCACCAGTCCTTTAGAAACAGTAGACTGAATTCACATTTCAATTAAGACATATTTTCCCTCTTTTCAGAGTAATATGCAGTAATGTGCTTTGAAGTGGATGTACCTATCATCTGCCTCTTCTTTGTATGGCCATCATGCTTTGAAGTTGTTCTCGTATGAATGAGAATCTGCTCCTATTTATTTTATTTACTTCTGTGCCCCTTCATGTGGACTTTCCCCCCTCATTTAGTTTATTTCCTCTCCTTCTCCCTTCTCTTTCACACATTACTCTATCTCTTATAAAATCCCATCTTTTCACTGTCATTATCTTTCTCCTTTTTATTTAGTATTTGAATATATAATGATAAGGTAACAGATCGTTGCCATTCACAGCTACCACCCCTTCCCATAGTATCATAGATTTACTGAATAATGCAAGATGGAAGTCATCTCTAGAGGGCATCTGATCTGCTCCAGCCCCCATTCAGGGCAGGGCCAACTCTGAAGTTAGGTCTGGTTGTTGAGGGTCATGTCCTGCTGAGTATGTTGAAGGAGAAAAAACCTCTCTGGGCAACCTGTCCCAGTCTCTAGCTTCTGCATTGTGAATTTTTTTTCCTCACACCTAATCAGATATCTAATCAAATTTTCCTCATTGGGTTTGTGTCTGTCACCTCTTGTCCTTTTCCTGTGCACCTCCAGAAAGAAATGTGGCCTCCCCTCTATGTTTCTGTAAGGTAGTTGAACACAGCTCTAAGACCTCACCTCTGCTTTCTCTTCTGAAATGTGACAAACACCCCTTGGTCTTTCATTGTACATCAGGCCTATGACTACTTAGTTCAGGGGGTCTCAAACTTTTTAACCAGGGGGCCGGCGCGCGGATGCAGTGGCAGGCAGTCATCTGCGGCTGCTTGGTTTCCCCCCCAACCCCTGGCGGGGGCGAGGGACGGGGTGGTGTCTGTAAATACTGGGGACCAGACTGAGGACCCTGGGGGGCCATATCTGGCCCGCGGGCCATAGTTTGAGGATCCCTGACTTAGATCACTGCAGGGATCTGGAGCTAGATATGGCACTTATTGTAAGCAAGACAGCATACCCACCAGTTAGCACTCTCCTCTGCTAAGGAGAGTCATTTAAAAATAGGAATAGTGCTCTGATACTACTGAACTATCAAGAAATGAAGGAATCAAAAAATTAACCATATACTGGTTGTAACTTCAACAGAGTAAAAAGTCCCTAGTAAAATGAACTATTATTAATGAATGGTTTTTCAGCTGCTTCATGATTCTTCAATTGATCTACATTCTAAAAAGCGTTTCTGATGCTCTTTCATCAGACTAAATACTTGAATGCACAAAAGAGCTTGTGGCTAGGACAATGGGAGTGTCATTTATGATCTATACAAATCCTATTGTATGAGACACTGTTTTTGTTTTGAGAAACAGTTTTATTTATGTACTGTAAGCTTGGTGGGTGTGAATTTTTACTTAAAGGAAGTGCTTTGACGGTTGGGTTATGCTGGTTTTGCAAGAATTACTCCAGCCATTCTATCTTTGGAGCTCCCGTTTTTTTCCTCCCGTCCCAGCAAACCATGGAAGAGGATCAAGATGAGCTCAGATGCCAGGAAGTTCTTCAGGATTTTTGTCATTCCTTAATCACTCACAGAACTGATACGGCCGGAGTCCAGGATTGCAGGAAGAATTCCTGAGCAGTAGAAACCTTGACGTTAAACAGGAATCAGCCACGACACACCTTGATGATAGGGTGGAGATACTTTGTTTTGTTATTGATATTTGACATTCAAGTTCATCATGCAGAGAAGGCAACCGCACTGCCTGGAAAAGAGGCTGCAGGCAGCACAGAATCTTACTCACCCCATTGCATAAGGGGCACATTTGCATCCAGATTCTCTCTGGTGATTAAAAGACTGCATTACACAACCCAGTGAAAGAGTGAGTGCTGTTGGATGACACCTGATCTGCCTCTTCCTGAGCTCTGCCCTGAACTTTCCTCCCCAGCTCTTCGCTCACAGCCGAGGGCGTCATGGTGCCTCCTGTGTCAAGGAGGTGGTTTGTTGGGGCGGGGAGAGGGAGCCCTCTGCCCTGGCCCTGCTGCCCTCCCCACCACCCTGCCTTGTGGCCGAGACCCTCATGACAGACACTGTAGCCTTGGAGGGAGATCTGCAAGGCCCCAGCAAGGGCAGCTCCACCCCCTGCGGGAGCGGGGTGTCATTAGGAGTGCCCGCACCCGCTCATCAACAGCCCCAGATGCTCACCGCAGCCTGAGTCACCGGCACCTTTATGAAAGTAGTTTTGTTGTTGTTTTGTCCCTTCCAGCCTCTGAAGAGAGCACCCTGCCAGGAGGGCAGGTGGTTGGGCCTGGGCTGCCATGCCGGGCTGGCTCCTGCGCTGCACCCTGCCCTCACGGGTGAGGGCTCTCCTTCAGGCCAGGAGCTCGCCACCCGTTCAGGTGATGATACCTCATGGACACTGCACTGCGAATCACCGGGTGGTGGGAATCAGAAGCAAGCTGGGATTCCCCCTATGCTTTCATCCCAGTGCGACTCCCTTTAGCTTCACTGTGAGACCTCAGATGAGTTTCCCGGCCAGTTTCAGAAAGCCAGGTGTCAGAGTCGCACCGCTGGCAGCTGCTGTAGCAACATGGACGCCACACCTGCTGTTCCTTGGCACAGGCGCTGGTGGGCACGGGGCAGGCTGCATCGTGCCAACGGACCCTTGCAACCTCAGAAACAGGGCAGGACTTAGTGGGTAGAGGGAACAGGTTTGATTTCTTCTTTTGCAGTCACAACTCAGCAAGGTTGGGGAAGGCAGGCTTTGTTTGATCCATAGTCTCTCAGTTTCCCTGATAGCACTGGTGCTGAGGGCTGCTAAAGAAGCTTTTTACCCGTTTTGTTCTTCCCAGCACTCTGAACTTTAAAAAGGAAGAAAAATACCTCTCAGCCCTAATACTCAAATCACAGAAAAGTGCCTCGGCATTCCTCATTTCATGTCCTGCTTCAGACTATAAACAATCATCATTACAAGGTGCACCTTGCTTGTCCTCTGTATTTTCCCCATCCTCTTAGACCATAATTGCCATTCCCTCCCCCTAATTACTCCACCCTGGCTTAAGGTGCAAAGAATGGCCTTTGTTTGGCAAATAAAGGGTAGGCAGAGCTTTGAAGGAGCACATTGCTGTTACAGAGATTCACCCAACATTATGTGTTTGGCTTTTCTAGTTTCTGTTAAAGCTGAGGCTTCATTCATTTCCAGCAGGGACAATCAGGAGAGGACTTTCCTAACAGACCAGAATATTTGACCTTCTACTGTATAAAGGGGAAAAAACCCTACATAAATATTTCATTTTTAAGCTCACAATATGCTGTAAACCAAATAAAAGTGAGTACATACAATATAAAAATAACCTTTATGGTATCTTAAAAAAACTTTTAGGCATATCAGCTGTAGTCTGTACATTGCCAGTTAATCTTCTTTCCATATACAAATTTGTATATAGACATTTTTAGACTTTTTGAATGAAAGAATTTGTAACCATAAAAATCCACATAATCCAGATGCACTTTTTAATGCTCTTGGGACTAGTTTAAATTGTTTTTCAGATGTACACATAGCTTTGGCATTTTAAAATTTGAGGATACATGAATAATTGTGTGTATAATTTTACATAAACAAATGTGCCTCGTGACTGAAAATATAGCTTTCATCCCTGTTATTTGTACCTAATAAGAATAATTATGAAGACATTGAATAATCATATATATATATATATATATACTGTTTTAAGGGCAAGAAATTCATGAAGGTGCAAGACAACTGGAATGCTATATTGAGCATTTCGCATAGCTGAGCTTTGGGAGAATCTTCCAATCAAATGTTTAAAAATTACACTGCTGCACACCTGTGGTCCAAATTACTTCGGATCTACAGAAATCCTGAACATGTTAAAGGAGATTTCCCTATTGGAAGGGGAATCTGAATCAAGAGTTTGGCACAGTAAGAAGTAGGTGTGATCAGGAGCAAGGCCAGTCTGGCTGACTTCAAACACATAGTCACATCTTTTTGAAGAGACTATATGTGCAATAATGCTGCCTCTGTACCAACACTAAGCCATTGGTGGATAGCTAAAGTCAGATGTGAAAAGAAGGGAAAAAACATTTAGATCAGAGATTTTCCAACTTAGTATGCACTGAAGTATACAACGACAAAAAATATTCTCGTTTCTGGTGATGGTAATGGGTGCACATGGGACTGCTTTGGATGTTTTTCTCTTTCAGTCTGTGAAGACAAAATGGTTGAGAATTTGGTGCAAAGAAGTCCTCCCTTCAGGAACTATCATGACACCAGCTTGTTTACCTAGTCTGGTATGGAAACTATGGTAGGAGTACCCCCAAAAACTGGGACAAGGGCTGCCAGATGAAGACCTCAGCGATGAGGTCTTGCCTTGACAAGGCCAAAGAAGGAAATGCTGCTCCTGGAGAGGTATGGAAAAGAGGAGAAAGCCAATAACAAACATGAACTATAATAGCAAGAGATGGCAATAGTTGCTCTATTTCCCTATGGATTCAGGAATGCCATTATCTGTGGAAGCCAGCCAGGTCCAACTCTACAGTTTCTTCTGATGGACAAAAGATGACTTGTTTTGGCTAATGAGCAGCAGGTAAGGAACTGCCAACTCTCAGTTCTCTGTACTTCTACTCTATTTCTTTGTCCCACATGAAGGCAGCAATAGCAATAGCTCCCAGATCTGTGAGCTCCCCTTTCTCTCTTATAAAGACTTGCATCCATGACACTAAACAGTCTTGATTCTATTCTGAAGTGATGTATGCACTAAAGTTTGAGAACCTTCAGACTAAATCATATCTATTTTTTCCCTTTCTTCAGAAAGACATGTTTGGCCTTGGAGGGTACAACCATATGTAGTTTGTCTCCAGACTATGTTCACCTGAGGGACGTGACCAACCTCTTTCCCAATTGCTTACCAAGCCAATGTTTAGGCTTGCTCACATCTAAAAAACCCGGTTAGCATAGTCAGCTTCCCTCTGCCCCCACCCCCTGCTTCCCATATGGTTACTTAAGGCTTCTAGTATTTGTTATGACACAAATTTAAGTCTTTGTTACAAAAGCAAACCATTAACTATTCCTAGGAATTTTGTGAATGGGTAGACAAGACACTAACTAGTACAGCAGGAGCGGTTCAGGATATTGTATTTTAACTTTGTATCTTGAGGGTGATGTAAGTTCAGGAAGAAAAGAATTGTGGCACATGATGAAAGTTTCCCAATATGGGGCATTATAACATACTACACCTGTGTCCACCTGGTGAGTAGGAATGACGTAACTGTGCATTTTACTTTTAAGTTAAAATGTATCCAAAATGTCATATAAACACAGATTAAAGTGGATACATCTTGGCTGAGGTGCTACCTGACTGCGAAGGAAATCTCTGGAAAGTGTAGATTTGCTCATTGTCTTGAAAACTCCCAAATTTGGGCTGATAGTTCTAAAGGAAGCCTAAGAAATCTTCTAAGCATACCCTGTTTCTTCATGTAAAAGGTAAGACTTGAAAACACGAAATTAGACATAGAAATGGATCCATTAAAACAGGGCCTAGCCACCCTAGGAGAACAGGATTAAGAAAGCTTGATAAGACTTGGATTTATGACAGTATCACTTTAAGCCTGTTCTGTCTGATACAGACATTGAATTATTGGTATTCCACTACTTAAGGACATGAGTTATGTGAACAAATCTTCTAGCTATTGAATAATTCACATACACAATGAATTCAGCTATGCTGTTAGTTAAATTATACTGAGAAATACCAGTATAATTATAGGCAAAGAGTATTTGCTTTATGTATGTAAGTATAATTTTCCAGATAAACTTCTATATGTTGAGTTCTATTTGTAGACTCTATTTGTAGGAGGTGTTTGATGGGAAAGAACTTTATGCATACGTATTTATATGTGCGTACACATGTACATATAACATACATATATACAAGTATATATGAAAGAGAAAGAAATGTGAATGTTGCACTGTTTTGGGCCTGCCATTCTCAAACACTGAACTGTATGTATACAGGTAAGACATCCTGGTTGCCCTTGTGCTACCCAGTGCCAGGAGGCAGCTTAAAGCACTGTTTTCCCTCCGTACTCAGCACTGGTGAGGCTGCCCCTTGAATACTGTGTTCAGTTTTGAGCCCCTCATTTCAAGAGGGATGTAGAGGTGCTGGAGCATGTCCAGAGAAGGGCAACAAAGTTGGTGAAGGGTCTGGAGGACAAGTTTTATGAGGAGCAGCTGAGGGAACTGCGGTTGTTTAGTTTGGAGAAAGGGAGGCTCAGAGGAGACCTTATTGTTCTCTACAACTACCTGAAAGTAGGTTGTAGGCAGGTGGCGGATAGGTCTCTTCTTCCAGATAACAAGGAACAGGACAAGAGGAAACGGCTTCAAGTTGTGCCAGGGGAGGTTTAGATTGGATATTAGCACAAATTTCTTCCAGCAAGGGTGGTCAGGCATTGGAACAGGCTGCTCAGGGAGATGATGGAATCACCATGCCTGGAGGTGTTTAAAAAACACGTAGATTTGGTGCTTAGAGACATTGTTTAGTGATGGGCTTGGCAGTCCTGGGTTAATGGTGGGACTTGATGATCTCAAAGGACTTTTCCAACCTAAATGATTCTATGATTCTATTGCCCTGACTTATATTATACTTCATCCATTGCTCATGCCAGACATCCACACATGTACACCATACAGCAGCCCTACACATTACTACAGATGCTTACCTCAGCTACACAGTCAACATCTGCAGGGGCAAGACCACAGAAAGAGGTTGTAAGGTCCTCATTATCAATGAACACAACACAAATGGTGAAAGTAACCTTTTATTTGCATGTGATATGGAGACATACACACTGCAAACACATGCCACACATCATAAAAGGACAGGATACTTGGGAGATCGCAGCAAAGAAACATTAGCATCTGCTTCTAATAAACAGCGTAAATAGTACATGCTCTGAGTTTCTCATGGTGTTTCTGAACAGAATTCCAGAAGAGCTGCACACACGGCACAGCCAGGCTCGTTAACACCACCCGCCATCCACACACCACTGCCAATGGGAACCTGGCCCTACCTGGCCCTTCCCACAGGGCAGAGCCGGTGGGGACGGCTTTGCACCCCACTTCAGCTTGCTCATTGCTACCCTGCCCATTGCTGCTGCAAAGGCAGCAGTGTGCCAGCAGCCAGACCCACTCAGGCTTGTGAGAAAGCCCACGGCAAAAGAGGTGGAGGAGTGCTCTGGAGGATAGATGGAGCTTTCTGGCTTCAGGAGTCCCATGGGTGCGACATAGGTCCTGTGAGCCACTGCTGCTCACAGTCTGCAACACAGCACATCCTGGCACAGAAATGCCAGATTCCTGGAATGACTATACTAAGCACAACATGAAAATGCTCAGAGCATTGCTGTCCAGACAACACTCACAAGCTAAATCTTCTGTAGATTAGGACGGTTTCTGGAGAAATGAGAAAGAATGCAGCCAGCTAAGTAAAGACAGGTGTGTGGCTCTGCTGCCTGGTGTGTAAGAACAGAAATGATTGCAGGATGAGATGAAAGCTGTGCTGTAAGCACAGGTTGGCCTGTAGCAGCACTGTTGTGACCATATACAGTGCCATACAGCAAAACATGGATGTCCTGAACTTCCCTGGCACACACATCATGGGCAGTTACCAAACTAGCTTGGTATTCATGTATCTACACCAGTTCCCTTGCAGTCACCTCTGGCTTCTAGCTCAGCCCCTCCATCAAAAGGCAATTATTTTAACCCTCTTAAACATCTCATTTCTCTTTGTTAACTATTCTAGGGTTGTTTCAGTCATTTGCTTGGTTTCTGGGTTAAAAAAAAACCCTGAAACCTTAGGCTTTTACGCTTATGACCAAAATCATCACACTTGGGGCTAGTATATTTGCCAGAATAGTGGAACCCATTTTCAGCATATCAAGACTTCCTCTGAACTACATCTGTTAGTGATATGGCAAGATTTTCTTGCCCCTGTCATATCCAAGAGGTGTGTAAAGAAGGAAGGAAGAATGCTATATGCTATGTCTTGTGCTGGGCCATGGTTTTCTACTAGTGGCAATATTGCCAGCACGTCAGGGACTGGACTGCCCACCAGCAATGTTCACAAGTGTCAAAATGAAGTGCTCTGAACTTCTTTGCCATGCAGCCTGTTTTTAATGGGTGGGATAGCTTTTACTGATGTGTTTACTTCATGAAACATTCAATTAGCCAGATTCATCATCAGCATATTTGCTTGTACTGCCTTTGTGTTGGGTGCTTCATCAAGCTTTTCCTCATGTGCAGTTTGCCATCTGCTTGTAGGTTGTTCAGACTGTGTGAAGATTCTCTCTCTCTGAGAAAATGTGTGCTGGTCCATTGAAGTATTTGCTAGTGATGCAATGGCAGCTGTTATCATCACGTCATATGTGTGCGGGTGGTTGCAATACATGGTATATAGGTTGTCAAAATTTGCCAGGAAGATGTGTTTTTGATTGTGGTATTGTGTGCATGTGTGGTACTGCTGGAGCAGCACGCATAGGACTTGGAATATTACATGAGTACTATGCGTGAGTGCTATATAAACCACATACCAGAGTGGTTACATGCTGTATTGGGTGACAGTAACACCATATTCACACAGCTTTTTCACATATCTCTTTATCAGCTGCCCATTTCTGAGTATTCCTTGGGGCCCTGGCTGTTTCCATATGTGTGCTGGGCAGTGGTCTTCACTGAGAGCAATCTCATATTTGGAAATCAGCTTTTCTTTGCCAGTGCTTTCCTGGCTCTGGGTGCCAACAGTTCAGGCTCTCTGGGACAATGGTTCATTTCCAATGTCTGTCAGGATGTTTATGTTGTTTATGTGTAGGTCTTTGTCACCTGGTATTAATTGGATTGTGCCCTCTCTGCCTTTGAAGGCACAGAAGGTTTCAAACTCCTTTTCATTACACATGGTGCTGTGGCCTGTAATACTAATCAACTACATTTGGATACACCATGTTACAAACATGGGATACGCAGCACCGCACTGCATCTTTGGAGATCAAATGGTCTCATGGTGACTGAGGCCTTGCCTACAGTTGTGACTTTTTTCTTTTACTCAGAAACCTGTCTGCTACACTTTTGCATTGAGATACTATTAGCTAAACCTGAGGAAGCCTGTAACCACCACAAATTTAATTTGATTTCCTTCCCTCCTGGTTATGCAGAAGTGTTGGTTGCTCTGATGTCCTGGATTGTTGCTTTGCAAGCAGATAACTGTTTGATGTGGCACACATTGTTTATGCTGTATTCCCTGCTTTGTTTCTTCTCATCTGTAAAGGCAAATATTTACCTCTAGCGGGTATTGAAAATGAGGTTTACGATCCTGCTTCCACTTAACCAGGCCAGACACTGTAGTGCATAGTCCATACTAGTAGTACAGACCTCTTTGACAAAGGTACCCGACACAGTGAGAAGGGTTCTGACAGCACTAATTAATAGATTATGCTTTATCCCTACCTACTCTGGTGTTTTGCCAGGTGATGACAGAGCTGATAAAGGAATTCCGCACATCACTGCAGTGCCTGGCCTCCTCTCCTCTAATAGATGCGTTGGCCATCACATACTGTAGTGTGATCAGCAACATGCCTTTTGATTGCTCATCAAAATTGCTCCTCATTTTTGTCCTTTCCTCTCTTCTGGATTGAGCAGCCCCAAGACACAGCAACCCATGAACACCATGCCAGTGAGCACTGGCACTGAGAGTGATGTCACTGCTGCCTGTTGGGGCACAGAAGCTTGGGGCTGATTAAGTTTTAACTTTTGAGTCTGGAGCTATCTGTGTGGGCCCACAGCTGGGGACTACAAAGTGCTATATGGAATTGGCACAGAGAAGAAACACACAGATTGCCTGCTGTCAGGACATCTGTGTCTTTTTATTTTGGGTACATTTAGCACTTACAGTGTTTCACATCTGTCACATATGCAGTATGGCACTGACAGTGGTTACCGTTATATTTACATTTTCCCTTGATCACATTTGTTGTTGTTGTTTACTCTGTCTGCAAAGCCACCTCCTTGGCTGCACACATTTCATTTGTTAGCATCAGGGATGCCTGGCACTGAATGTTACCAGCAGTGGACTTGGTGACACACACCAAGCATTAACAACATAGCATTAACAACATGGCATTCAGCTAGTCTATCAACCCTCCATCATTTGTATTCCCTTTACAATTGCCACCTCCCCAGTTCTGCCCGGACCTACATTATCACGTCCTGCACAGCGGTTGCGTGGCACAGGGTAATTGAAGAACAGGCCTGTAAAACACCTCTAGTGTTCAGAAGACCGTATTAGTGGCTTAGTTTGTGCCCTGCTCAAAGTACACCCACAACATAAGCTAGTCTGGACAGACATTTGTCTAATCTAGTCTTTAAAAAGTCTAAGCTACTCTTAGAAGCTCTCAGCGACAGCAAATCCAAAATCCCCCT
The DNA here is from genome assembly GCF_023638135.1 of Falco biarmicus. Taxonomy (NCBI): domain Eukaryota; kingdom Metazoa; phylum Chordata; class Aves; order Falconiformes; family Falconidae; genus Falco; species Falco biarmicus. The sequence goes on from NC_079293.1 coordinate 67,472,490, forward strand.
AGGCAATATTTTTCATTCTGTCCATGAGAATGTTTTCTGTAAACTTTGGCTGGAAATGTAACTTGTCCTTTGAGTTGTAGCACATGACATCGGAGTCGGATAAGTCTGACAGAAAAGGAAATAAAATTATCCATCTCTCTCCCTCCTTCCCAAATGAATTCCTCACTTATTTGCTAGCTTCCCTGCCATTTTAAGCTCCAATTCGAAGTTTTGCTTAGGCATCACCAAAGGCCATCATCCCGCACTCTAGGGTTCAGAGACACGAAGTTTAACTGATACAGAAACACTCACCTTGCAGTCATTTCTGCCTTTTTTTCTGGATTATGGCCAGGATTTTTCTTCTGCTTGGCCTTTATACCTCCCTTTATATATCTCATACTCTCAGGTTTGTCCTTTCATTGGTCATGGCATATGTTCCCCGATACTGACCACGTTGCACACAGATTGGGAATAAAGTTTTGTCTTTTTATACCATATAGCAGCTACTGCTGCTCCCCTGGTAAGCTTTTATCTGCACTCTGGCTGTCTCTGATTGCAAGCACTGTGGAGCTTCCTGATGGGATCAGAAGGAGCAAGTGAGCTCACCAGGAGAGCCATTGGATTGCCTCCTAAATTGCCAGTGCTGAGGCTGGATGGACTAGAAGACAAAGATTAAAAGCTGCAATGTTTGCTCTGAGGAGAGCAATGAATCTCTAATGGGAGTGGAAATTTGCCTTTGCTTTTGCTAGAGCTGTTGAGAAAATGAAGAGAACAAGAGGATGAGATCCTTGGAGCCAAATCTGTCCTTGGAATATATCACATCACAAGCTTTTCTGGTGACAGAATTATTTCATTATTATTTTTTAATTAAAATGTCCTTAAAAATAATCCTTGCTTTTAAACCACAAGTCAAAAATGTAAATGTGAGCCATGGGAACTCAAAAGTCTCAGGCTACACAAATTTCTCTCATCCCTGCTATGGAAACAACAAAAGATGGATACACAAGGAATGTCTGTTAAGGATAAGTTTTAATGATCATCTGCAACTTGTTATTCCATAATTTGTGCCATTAATAAACTGAATTACCCCCAAAAGCCTGTCCTGCAAGAAGTGCTATATTTCCTGCATCTGCTGCATCTGTTTTATCACATCTCTGCATCTTTCTGAGAGCACTGTGTAATGTGTTAAAAAAGGTTCCAGCACAGAGCAATCACAACTCAGGTATATAATATCTTGAATCTTTTGTCTCCTTCCTTCGCAGCCCTTTTATTTCAAATTTTACTGCTTCTGTATATGAGGAACAGCTTCCAACTAAGAAAAGCTCAGACTACCTCCTTTCCTCTCTCTGATTGAAAGTCTTTGTCTCAGTTGTGGGTTCAAAACATTAAACCTCACCTTAGTAAATGATAAAGTCACCAACAGATTCAAGCTGTTACGTGGATGACTTTGCTCTGAGAGTTGTGCTCCAAGGCCACTGAAGTTAATAGGATACTTTTCATTGCCTGCAGTGAAAAGTGGCCTGGGCTGATAGTCATGCATAATTAGTGAGTGGGAGATGAAAGGACCAAGTTACCTCCCATTCCCACTTTTTTAGTGGACTCTTTTCCCTACCCATGTGGCTGCAAGATTCTCATTCCTATCTACTCTTATCTTGATTTGGGGGAAAACTGGTTCTCATAATGGTTTCATTGTGCTAAGGTATATATCCCTCTTCACAGAATTAAATTAACCTCTGTCCTGTTCAGATATACTATTATCATCATTACTATAAATTAGTTGTTTCTGAAGCAACTGCAGACAAGACACCAAGCCAGCCCCCCTGGCTGCATTCCACAGGGCAAGCTGTAGTGCACTGTTCCAGCAAATGTATTGGGAAACACACCACTGCAGCTTGAAAAGTTTAGGCATGCCTCTCCTCTCTGGTTTCTTGCAGCTGCCCTTCATGATGGTAAGCTGCTTCCTCAGAAAGGTGCTAGAGAGGAGTTCTGAAGAGTTATATTCTTATGATTACACATGAGAACATGCAGAGGTCTCAGTGCCCTCCTGTGTCCCTGGTTGCAAGCCTATTCTTCTGCTCCCCGTGTGCAAAACAGCTATAATGTCTTCTACCTCCTTTTTAATTTCTCCAGAATGCCGTCTAACAGACATTGCAAATCCACCTTCAATGCAAGCATAGCTTTCAATATCACTTACCTTTTCCAATTGTTCTTTATTACATTGCTAATTTTATGATATACTTAATGAATAATGTTTGTATGGTTTTCCTTTATGGAAATACTGTATGTTACATGTCACTGAATTACATAATCATGAACGGTTTGATATAGCTAATGTTCATTTCATTTAGAAAAAAGCGTATCCCTTTTCATTAATATTTTTATAGTGCCATAACATGTACTTTTTATCTTAGGCGAGTCTTAGTTTGGTCTTTCTTGGACTGCGAGCAGTAAAACTCCCTTCTTTGTGTTTTAAGACTTTTTCTTAGACAACTGGCATTCTTACCAGCAAAAATCTGGGCAGACACTGAACTTTTATTGTAAAAGAAGCACGAAGGAAAGAAATGTGTTTTATAAGTGCAAAAGTCCATGACAGAATCCTGGATGTGCAAAAATTAAATAAGGCTAAGAAATAAGTAAATATATATGTATGACAAATATATATGTATATACATGTACATAAAGCCAATCTCTTTTTCAAGGACAGGTAATGATTTCATGATGTGAACAGTTGACTTCATTACAATAAGACATATGGTTTCATAAATTCAATACTTACTGTGGGGTATTTGTTCAAATTTTAATGCCATGGGGTGTTCTAAACTTATTGTGATGAGAAATACCAGCTGATGATGAGAAGCAGAGCTAGAAGCACTAGATCACACCAAACTTTGCAAGGATCCAGATAGGTGAAACTGTCAAACAGTCACTGGTACTTTCCAGCAGACACCGTAGTGTGGAAGCCTCCTGGCTGCTTTTCAGCTCTGGTGGCTTGGTACCAATTTAGCATGGTAGAGCAGCCATTTCATATGAAACCACTACATCTTTGCCTTACTGGTAAAACTAAAAGACATTATTAAAATCTAAGCATATGGAAAGTACACAGAATGAAATCCTGTACCTGCTGTGATCAATGCAAATTTTACTAGTGGATTCAGAAGGTCAGAGTTTCACCCAGAATGTTTTAGTCTCCTTATTTTGAAATAAAAGACACATTTAAAAGCTTATTTTATAAAGGGGCCTACCTTAAAGCTTGTTTATATGTGTAGTAGTGTTACTAATTAACTTTTCAAGATGTAAACATTTATAAATTAATGATTTGTTTTGATATTCATAGAGTAATAATGTAGTAGGTGATTGCATTTTTGAACAAAAGAGAACAGATTTGAGTTTCAAGTATTTTCTCAGGTTTTGATTTGAATTCTTCCTTATTGTTGACTTTTGTCTGAGCTTTATGATAGCATGATAATACAAAACACCCACAAAGGCTCTAACTAAAGCAGAGCTGCTAATACATATGTATAAACTCAAACATACAGATTTAATCAGCAAAAGAGCTCACCTGAGGCATGTAATTCCCATGCTTTTCTATAGTTCTAATGTATTACTTTTGAGCTACAAATGCCTATTTTTAGAGGATTTTAATTAACTGATGCATGTATAAAGCTTAGTGCATTGGTTCACAATAAATATCAGTTTTTAAAACTTAGTGTCTATTTCAGCTTAGAAAAAAAAAACCAACAAACCAACAACAATGTAAATTTTGAACTTTGCTGTGAATATCTAGATTCCACTGGACTATATTTTTAGCAGGGAACCACTGCTAACATGGTGGCTTGGGAAGAGAGTTCCAGATAGGGTGGAGAGGCTGCAAGAAGCAGCCAGGGGCTGGAAAAATGTATGTGAGGGCTTAGACAGGGCTTTGGTCTGTGTGAGAGTTCATGATATCAGGCTCCAATATTGTCTACATTTTATATAATATTTATTTAGTGAATATGTTAGATGAGTCATAAGGTTCTTAACCAGACTTCACTAGAACTTTCATTTCACAAACAATTGACTGTGACCCTGCAAACACTGATTAATGTGCTTTTCTTTGTGCATGACAGTGAATGGGAGCACCCACAGTATGAGAAAAGAAGCGTATGTGTAAGTCTGTGAAGGATCAGGGCCACAGAGGTGGGTGATACTGATTTCGTACTTTTGACCCTAGCGAAAACATTCCTCTTTTTTAATAGCCTGCTTTTTTTTCTTAATCTGTAAAGCAGTCTTTGGCTGGTGACAGCTGTGAGAATTCTGAAATCCATCATGTACCATGGGGACCTTTTCTGATTTCTGTTGCCTTGTAATACACTTAAAGCAGCACATGGAAAGTGAATACCCAGAATTTTCTGCTGGTGAAAAGAAACAGAGTCATCCAGAGGAAGGAGACCCAAGAGAGCCAACCTCAGAGTCAGAGGAGAGGTCTCATTTGGCTGCAGCAGTTCCTTCACAATTCTGTGAGCATTTCCCCCCATGCAGTTGTAGTTTTACCAGCTTTACGTTGTTCCCCTGCAAACCTAGCAGGTTGTGTGGCCTGTATTCCATCCCCAGCATTTGGGAAGCCCTGTGATAAAGCTACAAAACTCTCCTATTCTTAAAGGGATTGAGGTATTGTGGAGTCCCCAAATATGTTTCTCATACACATGTCTGTGGTTCCAATTTGTTTTTCATCACATAAGCATGAGTACCAGAGTTAGTTATATTAGGTGTATTTGATGTAAAATAGCCAACCCTTTTAGCTGGTAGGGGGAAGGGAGAGACTTTACTGAGGTTTGCAAGTTATTAGAAAAGTGTATTAGAAAGTGAAAACCAAAGCCCACATTGATGAAATGATTTAAAATAATGTCATTGAAAAGGTATGCTCTACAAAATTAATGCTGCCTGCCTCCTATCACAGATTCATTCACATTTGAAGCAGATAGAGGATTCTTCTTTTGGACATGTTAGGATTCCGTTCATGGCAAGGAAAATATTCTTGGAATAATAGACATACCAGAGTAGCTGGGCTGAGCTATAAGGCTTCCTACCGAAACTGCTGGAGAAGGGTTTCCCAGATCAGTGGATGAAACCTGGGAGATAATACTTGCTCACCTGTGCCTGTTCTCTGGGACAATAGCTTACACATTTCTTTAGCAGCACAATGCCCTTGCTCCACACCTGACCTGTTTCTCACCTTGCAAACTGTCTTTGTGTAATCAAAGCCTTGAGAAACCCTCTCTTTTCTGGGTTACTGAGGGAAGCTTGGACATGCTTTCATACGCTACATTTCCAGACTATGTGTCTTTACTGTAGATGGAGCCCTCCATGGCTGTTTGAAGGTGAGAATATGATTTACCCTTAAAGCCCTGTAATCATCCATGCTTCCATAGAGTCTAAGTTCAAGTGACAAATAATATGCAGGCCTCTCCAGCCTGGTCAACAGAGAAAAGTAGTCACAGAATCAATCTTTCCACCTGGAGGATGAGTCATTCCAGCTATCTCCTAGATATTTGCTTAGGATGGGAGTCACCTGTTCAACTTTAGACATCTCTAGCTGTCTAAATCAGAGGTGATTATGCAGGCTGCTTTTATAGTCCCACCCTAAGATCAATATCTAAAATAACTGGAGTGAATTGCCTCCCTGAAGGTTCGTCTCTCTTCCCATTGACTATTACAGGACTACTGTTAGAGTAAGCAACTCACTTTGAGATATTTAAACTGAGGTGAGATAAATAACAATCCTTCAGTAAGTGATCTGAATACAACCCTGTCTTATTTGTATGGACTATGTTACATGCCTCTAGAGCAGTAGACTTGACTCTACTCTAGGAATGCCTTGTTACTTTCTTGAATTTAAATGCCATATTTCTCCATTTATTCAGCATGATAAGTGGTCTGAGAACAAGTCTGCATGTCTAGAAAAGACAAAAACCACTGTGTAATGAAATACTATATACAGTATTGCACTTTAGTTGGCAACCATATTCTTATTCCCTGACATAACAGCATCAGCAATGCAGAGAACAGTGTTAAGTTTGAATAACGTGTGCAAAATCAGTGAGAGCACTGAAGCGTGACCCTGGACATTTCACGTTGGTCTTGCTTGGTTGCCAGTCAGAACGGGAAATCACCTCTGTAATTCAGCAGCATAGATTTACTTTTGCAAATGTAGAATTGGAAGCTTTGAAAGCTCCGCAAAAGCCTGAATACTACCAGGGTTCTTAACATGTCTGAGAGGGAGGATCATCTGCAGCCTTGAACACACTAAGTATAGACAAGAGGTACATAAGCAGTCAGAGATAACACCACTTCATATCAAGAGCTACTATCCAGCCCTACAAAGGAATTTGAACAACTGCTAAGGATTTCTAAAGTCTGTACTTGATTACTGCAGGACTTCAGCTACCCCCTCCAAATATTTATGATCCTTCACTACAAATCAGTGGTTTAAAGACACCTAAAACTAATGCTGTAAAAACTTCTCCAAGTATCTTAGGTATAGAATTATTGTTAGATTTGTTTCTGTTTTACAGATACATTCTTTGGCCCAAGCTGTGTGTTTCAACACTCTCTCCTTACATCAAGGGCTCTTCAGGGCTTTTTCTATATGTGCTGAAAGACACTTCTTTACCTGAGGCTACTCTGCTAACTTCTTTGAGCACAAAGTATCCCTGGTTAATTTAACCACGTGAGGTACGCTCAGAAGATTTGGCAGATTGTCTCAGGCATTTGGAGTTAACCAATAAAAACATCCCTGCTCCTAATCCTCCAGATTTCTTCTAAGTTCTGCTTCTATTTGTTCTTAGTGAAAAGCATGGCATTATCTTATTACAGCAATTTGATTTTCATTATCTAAGTAGGCTGCAGTGTCAGCAAAAAGCAGCAATTTGGAAAGGATGGAAAAGACTACGAGTCATGGATGAGTGAGTGATAGGTGCAGAAATAAAAGAAGATAGAAGAGGTTATGTTGAGTGATTGAGTGAGCTTGGGAAAACAAGGTGAGGTCTGTGGTAATTAGATAAGAAATATGGCTCTTTATTTATATGGTTAAATGGGGGAAACCTGCCTTTCTCCTGTCACATATAACCTGTGCTTAGATGGCCTAATTTCAGCCAGAAGTGTGCTGTAAATAGTTTGTTTAGAAGAGGCTGTGGTAGTGGGCAAAATCATGTCTAAGACATTTGACAAGAAAAATTACCTGGCAAGAAATCTTCTACCACCACATTCCATTTCAAAATCTGCTTTTAAGATGCATTTCCTCTTACCACAATAAGAAGCCTGGAAGGTGAGGAAAATCGACCTGTTACTTATGAACCTTCATTTACTTATATTTACAATGCTGCAGGCATTCCTTTGGAGATACAAGTTATGAAGAGATAATATACAAATTGGTATGGGCATGGAGCACAGCATGCTCTTGTTGGTATACAACTAGCTCCAATTTAAACAATTTTCTGGGCTGAGTATCTTTAACATTTAAAATGTATCGTATATCTTTTTCCATGTATAATGTAATGCTCCCTGAAAGCAATGGAGCAATATTTACTGTAGCGAATAAAATAAACCAAGGACTATGCTCTAGCTCTGATGCCAAGCAGTGTGGCACAGCTTATGTCCATATTGCTCAGCTTTCTTCTTCTTCCAGAAGAACAGAGTGGCCACAACAAAATTGCCATTGCGAGTAACATCCCATGGGTCTGACCCCTGAATGCTCTGGACAGCGTCAGGAAGAGCCAGAACCAGACAGTGGAGCATGCTAAAAATATGTGGGATAGTCCTGTGCCAGTACACTTCCTTATTTTGTTAATACAGATATAGCTTGAGAGTCTTTTGATTGGCATCGGTGGACTACAAGGGAGTGAAAATGAGCCATCTACTGTGACGGTTCTGTAATCCCTTGAGATTCCTAGAGCATATTGCTTACTGGTAAAAGGGACCTCCATCTTAAAAGAGAAAAAGGAATTTAAAAGCTGCTTTGGGCATTTTGCCAGCTGCATAGCAACATCTGGTTGGCATTCAGAGGCTTCAGGGGCAGCTAATCCTGCTCTGAGCAGGATTAACATCCCTGTTTAAAATGTATTCTTGGTATGTATGATGGAGCCAGGATTTTGGCTGTCCAGAGCAGAGGGAAAGACTGCAAGAAGGAGGGCCTTTGTGACTGTCACATGGTGTTTCCATCTCCACTTTGATCTCCATGGCTTCAGTGCTTCACCTGATAAAACAAAGTACCATAGCTTTAGCAGCCCTGCCAAATACTCATTAAATACTGCAGAGATGATGACTGCCTCTCTCCTTTGTACTACATATTCTGCAAGTGAGAGCACTTATCAGCAAGACATTAAGTTATTTACAGAAATATTGCTTTGCTTTCTCCAGCACAGGTGAGCAAGATGATATTCAGCACAGATGCATGTAAATCCCACTTGCTTTGCTTGTGAAACTGTTTTCATGAAGGAAATACAAGAATTTTTTGGAGCAGGATTGTGGCAGAACTCATGGATGAGTTCCTACACAAAATTTTCTCATGCTTTCCGTAGTTATGGGCTCAGAAGTTAAATGACTTTGACTCAAAGTACCTTTGCTGACAGAGACTGATTTCTTAAAGACCAACTCTGCTGCTAAACTCAAGTGTTGGAAATGATGGGAAAACACAGAAATTTGATGCTTCCTTACAAGTTCTGGAAAACCTTGTCCTTTCAGTAGATCCTCTTTGAATCTGGAGTGCTGTGAACTTGTGAGAAGGATGTCAAGTCCTAGCCCATCCTGTTCAGAATGCAAGGAGAATTGTTTCCTGTGGCTCCAGAACAAGGGGCAGTATGAAGACACAGGGAATTGCACACACACTTTACAGCTTGCCCCTGGGCATCTTTATGAGGAACACATACAATTAAGTGCTTATTAATTAACAGTATGTTCTGAACATGGGAAGCACTCATATTTGCAAGTACAGTTTCTTCTACATTTCTTTAAATTTGTATAGAAGAGGAATTACTGGTATATTTCTGCATGTCACTGTCAGAGGCTGCTACTTAACTGCTGGTGGAAATTCGTTTGGCTCTGCTGAGGAGGCCGTTCAAATTGTAGCTCAGCTGAGTGTTTGGCCTGGTGTGCTCAGATTTATAGATACCACCAAGACTATCATATCCAGGTACAATATTTGCATACTTGCATGCAGTATTTACATATTCAAGTATGATATTCACACATTCTTTATTTTGCATGTCAAGACTTTTGACAAATAAAGGAAACACTTCAAACTGTGTCTTTATTTTTGTTTCCTATGTCTAAGATTTTCCAGAAAAATAAGTTCTTACATCCCTCTCTTTCATCCCTGAAAAGAAGCAGGAAAATGAGCAGCTTTCCTGCAGCAGCAGCTGCACCTGCTGTTTACAGTGAAGTTGGACCACAGCAAGGCTCCTTTTCTGGTCCACAACATTTCCTCTGGCAGTCAAAGCTGACACATCAAAGTGAAAGCTCTGAAGGATAGAAACAATGTGACCTATTGTTCCAAGAAAACAAAATAAATCATTTGTAGGAAGGGAGTAAAAGCTCCTAACTGGATTTTTAAAATGTTAATATTGGGAAGAAGACTACAAAGCAAAATGTAAAGAAATGTGTAGTTGTGACCAAGCTAGACATGGTATGATTTCTAGAATTTCACTGTGCTGTCACTTGATATGTTCTAACAATCAGAGCAATGCGCACAATGCACGACATGATTCTTTGTAGATACACATCGCAGCTCTAGATAAAAGGCAGTTTTGGACCCTCTCATTTGTTTCTGTTTCCAGTTTTGAAAACTGCGGAATTCTGATGAGCTTTGGATCTATTCTTGTATTCATGGTATTTCTTCTTTTGTTCTTCTTCCTTTCTGTTGTTTGTTATTCTTATAATGGAAATACCTTGAGGTTCCCACTGAGGGCCCCACTGTGCTAGACAGTTATACTGTACAAAGAGGTTGTGATGTAAATAGAGAAACCAGTGTGTGGTAGAGGAAACAGAGAAACAGAGTGGAGAATCTGCTGCCCGTAGTCAGGGGCAGAGGTGGTCAAAAGCCAGACTTGTGTTGCCCATCTTGTAAAACCTTTTTAGTAATGGAGGAAGCCAAATGAAGATGCTGTGTTGTTTCACCTGGATAAGAAGGATTACATTTTTTCAAAAGCTTAAAATACAACTTACTTTGCTGTAAGGAGGAGGTGTAGAAACATACACCTGAATACGAATCAGGATTTCTTAAGAAAGGAAGATTGCCTGCCATCATGAAATCATATTATCCAGAGCCACTTGGGTTACCTCTCCTCTCAACATAATCAAATTAGTTTTGATCTTGTGACCTAGATGCAGGTATAAAAAACCTTCAACTTTCTTCCAGTGGTACTGCTGCAGCCAAGCAGCTGTAGAATGGTGCACCTTAATACCTGTGATCCCAGTTTGGGGTTCTGATCAGAAAATGAAAGGCACAGAAATCAAAGGCTAGTCCCTACTTTCTGGATGCTGTTTAGGGAGCCCTACCATCAGAGAAAAAGAGGCAGAGCAGAAAAGTCTGTCTAAAACCACAGCTTCTCTGTGAGTTTACTTGAAAGAGTTGGGAGTAGCAGATGCAGAACTGTGTATACTTCATTGCCAAGTGACCAATTAAAATAAAAGCAAGCACAGCTGTTTCGTAAAAAATGGAAATCCAAAACTTGACTCAGTTTCTTCCCATTCTAACAAATGTCCAGAGGAAATAAATGAATGAAACCTACTGCAAATTTCATGAAGAAAACTGAACAGTCCTGCTGCCTTGGTTTAATGACTTCCACACAAAACCCTCAAAGGACCGGTGTGTTCTGCCTACTGGGTTCAAGCACCTGGGTCAGGTCTTCATATACTCACATGCTGAAAAACTCTGTCTCATGTTCTAATTTTAATGCACTAAATGGAAACATTTGCAAAACAAATACTGAAAGTAAAGGACTTTGGACTGGTCAAGAGGTAAAAGCACTATTTATATAGCTTAGTGTAGAGATAACCAGTGAACTTTGATGGCCATTGAGAGGCAGGGAATCAGAGAGCTCAACTCATTGCCTTCCCACAGCCTTTACACTGAGGAAACCATGAGCCAGGTGAAAGCCAACAATTCTTAAAGGTCAAGTATATAAAATCCTACAGTGTACTAGCTTGTTAAAAAAGCTCCAGTAAAGAAACCCATATTTCTGTTACTCTGCTGTATTTGATCGCCTCATGACATAGGAACACTTTTCTCAGAACTATGTCTTTCAGCAAAGCTGGAAGTTTAGCTATACTTTCCCCCATTTATGTAAAGAATCATTACCAAATGTTTTAGAACTACTGATACAGCTAGATCATGTCTCTTGCAATAAAAAAAAGGCCATCTTTATTAAAAGAATATAGAAATTTCTTCATAATGCAACATGCATTTGTGTAACTAGAGCACCTCTTGCAAATGGTAAAAAAAACCAAACCAAACAAACAACACCCTAAAAAAACCCTACAACTAAATCCTATGTGACCTTAGTGTGGTTAGATAAATTTTACCATCTAAGAACTGTGAAAGATTTTGAGGGTCTACACATAGTCTTTTTGCTGTATGTGTATGGTGGTAGTACAGACAGGTGGGTGCTATCTGTGACCAAAGCTCTACAGAAACATACCTAGTAAAGCTGTAAGACAGAAATTGTTTCTAAGGCACACAGTCACAGACGGGTGCACAACTCCCTTTGGTTTTCACTGAAGCTTAGGTACTGTTGTACGCTTTCTTTTAGTTTCCCCCACCCATCCAAACTAAGATGTAAGGATTACGGGCCTTATCCTGCCTTCATAGACCAGACAAAAATACCAGGAATAGCCTTTTCAAACACCTGAAAAAAATAATCTTTACCTGGAGGTGCCTTAGAAGAAACCTAAACTAAGACAGATGAATTCTGGTGAATCCGGCTGAAGTGTTTAAGGTATTACTGCCCTGCTGTTGTCTGCTGCTCTTGCAGCAGCTGCCCACGTCTTCAAAGAGTCAGCAAAAGGCAGTGAGGACCTATGCCCTGGCTTGTCCATCACAGAGATGAGCCCATTAACTGAAGGCATCTTCACGGCAAAATGGGTTTACCACTTTTTGCTCTGCTGCCCCACTGCCAGACAGCAATGCCACTAGACAGGCAGCCCCAAGAAGCTGGGGTACCACCATCACCAGCTGTGGGTCAGTCATAATTCTTCCTTCCTTCCTTTCTTTCCTTCCTGTCATTTTTCTCTTTTTTCCTTCCCTTCCTTTATCTTTACCTCTCTCTTTCTTTTTCTCATCATCTTTCTCTCTTTCTCCCTTTCTCTCTTACTTTTCTGTCTCTCTCACCTTTCTGACTATCTTTCTCTCTTCACTGCAACACAAGAATTAGGTTGTATTAGGAAATCCACCTCCATACTCCCACCAGCACCCGCCTAGACAATTAAGAATTTGCTCCCTCTCCCCCTCCCCCACAACCTCTTTTTTGTTTTGTTTTGTTATTGTCAGCTGGTCTCTTGGATTAGGGTTTGCAGCTCTCTCTGGGCTCAGGAGGGCTTGGTAGCTTGGCAGGATTTCTTGCCAGATCACTGATCCTAATGTAAGTGCCAGAATCCTGCAGTTTGCATAATGCTAATTTGCTTTTCAGCCGAACTTGCCAACTCACATGCTGCTTAGCATATCAAGTAGCAGAAGGAATGCCATGTGCTCTACTCTGAGCGAGGAGGAGAATAATTGGATAGATACCCACTACCTGAAATTGAAACTAATCTAACCAACTCTGGATATAAACCTTAATGCACTGTTGAGCGTCTGGTAAGAGGTTATTAGACTGAAACTGTTTCAAGCCAATTAGTTCTTTATTCTGGAAGCTCTGATTGTGGCGTTTTCACTGGCATAATAAGGTTACAAATACTGCCTCATTATGGCAATATTCATTCACTTAGACCTAGATCCCACCATCCTTACTCACTGTGAGTAAGGGTAGTAGAACTGGACCTTAATGCTTCTGTTAATGAAGTGCTAGACATGTCAGGGTGGAGCGATACTGAGAGAGATTACCACACCTAAGGGATGTTGCTAGTCATTGGGCTAAATGCCAAGTACTTTCAGTTGACTAGGCGTGGGGCTATCTCATTGCATTACCACACATTGAAGTGTCTTACTGCAATACTGGTTCTTTCAAAGCAGAACAAAACTAGACTGCCTAGAAAAAACCCACCACCTCTGCTTTCGTTCTAAGCTGCACCCACACTGATGTTAATGTAACTGCAGCATGAGTCCGAGAAGGTGGGACTCTTCTCTGCGTTTACTTAGGTGTGTAGATACATAATCTAAACAGGTTGTCCAGGCTCTCTTGCCAATAAATGGAGGTTAACGAATACCTCTGAAGACTGATTGATCCTTTCTGCATGACACACCTTCTTAGGTACAGGTGAGATGGTCTGCACTCTAAAGGTGCCGGAATCTCTCCCTCACCTGAAGGGCAGCCTGCACAAGAGGCTCTGAACCAGATCCTTTCAGTCAGCTGAAGTTCATGCAAGTGTATCTCAAACTTAGTGACAGAAATAGAGCCTGGTTTGCTTTCTGACTGATTGCTTGGTCACAGACAGGGACTGCAGGCACAACTCTTGAGACAGTTAGCTGATACAACACTCCCAGCCCCTCAGGACAGGGACCACGTATGTAAGACGCACCTCTTGAGAGCTGCCAAGCAGCAATGAGTAATAAGGGCACTGTGAGAAGCGGCTTTGATTTTCTGTGTTTGGTCAGCAGGAAAGCAAGTGCCCTGGCCCAACAGGCCATGCAGATACCCTCCTGGGAACATAGCTTGCTGGTTTGTGCAATGGGCTCACTCACACATACTTGGTGAGCAGCTTGCTGCTGACTTTGTCCCAACACCCAGTGAGTGGCACCTCAGTGTGTGGGAAGGGCTTCAGAAGAGCGTTGAGCACACAGTCTCTAATCTAGAAGGTGTGGAGGTTAGAGGGAAACTGGATAAGGAATTTACAGTGAAGGCTATGAAATAAATTGGCCCAGTAAAATGTAAGCAAGAAATAATGTCCAAATAATATTGCTTTAATTTCTTGATCATCTGTGCTTGGGTGTGGCTTTGTTTGGAAAGCGTAGAGGTGAAAGTCTCCCAGATCTGTCTCTACTCTCTTCTGTGTGGTACCTTCCTCTGTGATTCTCTCCATTTTAATAAAGCTCCAAATGTGTGGAAGGGCCAGGGCTGGGGGGATTCATTATCCCTCCATCAAAGCAATGGCTGTGTTTTGAGAAACTGCAAAATGTATCCCATAAAGTGCTATCTCTACATACAGGCTTGCTCTCTAGGAAAGGATCCTTTGTCAAGGGGCAGTATCAAAAGATCGGATATGTCTTCTGGGCAGACCCTTGCTTCAGGCCGGTTTGGTCTGATCACTTGGGTTTGGAGAACCACAGGAATATTAAAATTGTAATATCTGACAGATTGAAAGGGGAGCATTGTGAAGAGATCTCCACCCACTTTCTTAGGACTTTTGAAGCATGAGAAAAATGTCAAAATCTAGCCATTTTCTTCTGCATTAATGATGAGCACTTGTGTGTCTCACAGCACAGGGCTGCTGAACTCAAGTCAGAGGTGTGAGTTGCTCCCACTGTTGAGGACTTCACTGAAGGAACACTGCAATGGGAAACGATCCTTTCATAGGAGTCACTAAGTCACTGCCCACTTTTGCCTGTTCAAAGCATGTGGTAGATGTATACAAAAAATATATTAGATTTTCAGCATGATATAGTTTTAAATAATTCCAGAAGATGGGGCCCCAAAATTGCTGGCTTTCAAGCAATTGGCTTAATTGTGATGTCTGGATTTACTAGGCCTCCTCAGGTAGTACAGTAATGCGTGTTCTTATGGGATTACATGATAGGGGAGTTAGATCACACAAAAAAACCCTGCCCAGCAGCTGGATCCTGGGGGTGAAAGGTCTTGCAGAAAGTGTTATAGAGTGGGAAAGTATGGGATCAATGATAAACTTTTAGAAATATCTGTGGTTAGTTATGTTTCTGGTAAGTGTGAGTTTAAGAGAGAAGGAAGCCCCATCACAATCAGAAAATGATTTTTTCAGGAATTGCTCTCAAAAGAAACAGTCACAGTAAAGCTGTGCTTCCTTTCTTTAAACATGCATACATATCTTCTCTTTAGAATCTCTGATTGTTCAGATGAAGAGGGTGGTAATTGCCCACCTCAGTGATTCAGCATTCTGGGAATTTCCTAAAAGTGGTTTGAGTTGAGCTATAGTTTCTGCCAGCCGTTTCCAGCCTTAAAAAAAATATTCTTTTCTCCCTAAAATGGGCAAACTTCTCTGCTTTCTTAATTCAAAGATAGAAAGGCCATCTGATTAACACTGATGATAGTCTATGACTGTCTGATGTATGTAAATATGATTTTATTAGAGAGCTAAAGATGCTACTTTTTTTCACTGTAGAAAATACTGCTTTCCTACTATATTTTATATACTTGTGGATATACTTATGTAGGGTATAACACTAGGTTACAAGCTATTGTATTGTAACTTAACAGCCAGGAAAACTAATCAGTTTAACAGAGCCAGAAAATAAACACAGGAAAGAAAGTAACTCAGGAGTAGAAACTAATGAAAAGGAGAGGGTTAGTACAGTCAAAGACATGTGTGGGTGAATTGTGAATAACTAAATCAGTCAGGCAAAGCACTATAGTGTTGACCATTCCTTGTTATCATCTTAAGTGCTTTCTTACCTCCCACTTTCTTTCTGGTAACTCCAAGATGCCTACTACTATAATGTTTAAGTAGAGATTATTTTCCTCTTCTGGTTAGCTATTAAAATCCTTCCTCCTCCATGCTGTGTGTATGTTAAAACTCAAGCTAGGTATCAGAAGCTAAAAGAGGTTGTAAAACAATTTTCTTTTTTCCCTGATTTTTATGCTTACTGGATCTTGTGTGTGTACATGTGTACGCATGTGTGTATGGCTGGCCTCTGGTACAAATTAAAGTAGCCACACAGAAGGACACAAAAGGCATTTAGCCAGGATGAAGTATCTGTCCCCATTGTTTCCTCAAAGTGTTGAATCCAACATCCTTTGACTCATATTTAATAATAATAAAAAAAAATCCTAGCAACCCGGAATTAAAACTGTTGTTGTTGCTAGAAATTGAATGTGTAAGGAACGAGAGAATAGGTGTCTAATGTGTTACAATTACTTTTGAGGATACTGTAAGCTTTGCTCTCACTGAACCCACTGGGAAAATTCCCAGTGATGTCAGTGATGCACAAATGGGTGCATAGCTCTTACTCAGGGTAGGTTCCCATTGCAATTGGTAGGTGTGGATAAGCAGAGAAATCCCGTTGGAATGAAAAAAAAAAATACTTTTCAAAGATTATCATCAGCGTGAGCAATCTCAGTAAGGTCCTAATGACTGTTGTTAACAAACTGTGTTTTATTAAGTTTCCTGTAAAACAATGTGCTTGGGGGAGGCGGGGAGAAGCAGGGGGGGTAATTGTCATTCCAGTGAATCAGCTACTCTGGGAATTTCCAAAAGGTGCGGTTAGCTTGGAAGACTGTGGTGTTTGCCACATTTTTCCTTCCTAAGGCTAATCTTTGTAATTCAAATTAATTTGCAACCATTTAGTTTTGAATCTAGAGTTAATATAGTTGATTAAGCCCTATTATTCCTAAATCCACCAAAGGCACAGACAATGGCAACAACTGTAGAAAAAGGCTAGGTATTAAGTGGAATCTGTGTATTACAAATTCTGAGATTTGCCAGACAGTTCAACACTCCAGATTTATCCAGCAAGAAAATGAGACTATCCAGATCATGGGTAGAAGATGAAGCCAGTACATCTGTAACATGAGGGTGCCACCGGGCAGGGAGAACATAGAGAAGGGACTGACCAAATGAGTCCCTTCAGTGAACACCATTCAGGAAAGGAAAATTTAAGGGAACTAGTGGCATGGAAGACATGCAAAGAGCAAATCCAAATACCCAGAGGTTACAGTGGCTTGTTCACCTCCCAGACAGGAAAGATTCATACAGAAAATAGCAGTATTTTTCTTTCTACTGTGAATGTCTAACTTTTAAGAAAGGAATTATCTTCAGAAGTGTAGCAGGAGCAAGATTTTAACTATTGCCCATATATATTTGACTAAGAAACTACTATTGTTAGCGTCCAAGAAACATGGCAAATTCTTCCCAGCTGTATTATTGTATTATAATAATTTTCCATTACAGAGGTGACTATTGCTCTAAGCCAGAGTATATAAAGTAGCCAAGATTTGACTCTCCAGGCTCTGCCATGCACAATGCTAAGCACCTCATGCATGATGCTGACGTCTCTCCATACTTATAGACTTCCCTGGGAGTTGAAGGCACTCAGTACTGCCTGGGAGGAAGAGATCTGTGTGTGGCAGAAAATGCTAGCATATTAGGAAAGTAAATGGAGATGATTTAATGATGAGACTACTGCTTCTCATGCTGACCAGCATTGTTTCATTGTTTCCTTGTGTTCCCTCATCAGTTGGCATCTATCTTGTGCCTCATGGTGAGTGTGGAGTGCAAGCTCTCCGGGGCAAGCACTGGCCTTCAGCGTGGTGGTCGTACAGAGCAATAGCCAGGTGCCTCAATCACAGCAACCACAAGCTCCTGCAATCACACAACAGCTGCTTCCTTCCTTCGTGTGATTGCTCAGCCTTTTGCGTATGTCAAGCCTCCTATAAAAGCTGTGCTGCTAGCAAGGGCTGGCTTGGGGCTGCTGGGTTTTTTTGGGTTGTGTTTTTTTGGTTTTGTTTTTTTTTTAAATTGTTTTGAAGGCTCTTTTTAGTTAAAAAGTGTTTGCCACCACAGTTAAGACATGGACTGGATTAAAGTTCAAAACCAGCTCACGTCAGCAAGTGGATGGAAATTGTTACCATCTGACAGTTGGTGGCCTGGAAGAAAAATGTAGAAGTCACTGCATGAAGGATTGGTTCAGGGCAGTGCCACAAGAAGTAACATGGCTTTGTTTTATATCCTGGGAGCGCAGCTCTCTGTTCTGCCTAAGTTGTACTCAGAGGAAGTGGGCATGGAGACTAGTGAAACTTGCTGCACCTCTCTGGCTGCAGTGGCTGGGCCTTACAACGTGTTAAACCTGTGCAGGAAAAGCTGTAGTTTGTGCCAGTGGCAGTAAGATGCAAGAGAGGAGTGTGGCAGGCCTGGTTAGGGTCACCAGGACTTCTCTGCTGCTTTTCAGGCCCCGAAGTCCTCCTCCCAGTCATTGTCTCATCAACTTTGACCAGCAAACAACTCAATTAAAGAGGAAAAACTGTTTTCTTTTCACCTCTGCCTGCTTTAATAATGGGCTGGTTTTATTATTTGATATAAGAATACCCTAGAAATGTTAACTGC
The DNA here is from genome assembly GCF_023638135.1 of Falco biarmicus. Classification (NCBI taxonomy): domain Eukaryota; kingdom Metazoa; phylum Chordata; class Aves; order Falconiformes; family Falconidae; genus Falco; species Falco biarmicus. The sequence goes on from NC_079293.1 coordinate 67,490,886, forward strand.
TAGAATGTCTCATACTAACTAGAGTGCATTTAAATACCTGTCAGCCTCCATTACGGAGTCCATTACAGATAAGACAGACTGGGAAAAGGCTGCAGAATTAACTCATCCACCTGGGGAATAAATGACAATGCTAGGAATGGCACTGGGATTGCAGATTGTACATTGCAGATACATGTCTTCCGGCTCCAGCAATGCCAGCTAAAGAAATGACTGCCTTGAACCTCATGTGCCAGAGGAGCATGCTGCCATCCAGATGGACTCCAACAGGCTGGAGAAATGGGCTGACAAGAACCTCATGAAGTTCAGTAAGGGGAAGTGTGAAGTCCTGCAGCTGGGGAAGAATAACCCAGACTATTCCCATGCACCAAGACATACTGGGAGATGACCAGCTGGAAAACAGCTTTGCACAGCAGGACCTGGAGGTCCTGGTGGACACCAAGTTGGACATGAGCCAACAATGTCATATTGCAGAAAAGGCAAACACTGTCCCGGGCTGCATTAGGAGAAGTGTTGCCAGCAGGTCAAGGGAGGTGATCCTTCCCCTCCATTCAGCTCTGCTGAGACTTCACCCAGGGTATTGTCTCTAGTTCTGCAATCCTTAGTACAAGGGAGAGATGGGCAGTGAAGGGCCATTAAGATGATTAAGGGTCTGGAGCAAGAAATAGCAAAGGCTCAGACAGCACACTTTTGCTGCTGCTAAAGACATCTCTAAGCAAAAGTGGGGACCAGAGCAGATCTCCTATAAGGAAAGGCTGAGAGAGCTGAAGTCCCAGCCTGGAGTTCAGCCTGGAGAAGAGAAGGCTCAGAGCAGATTTCGTCAATGTATATAAATATCTGAGGGGAGGGTGCACAGAGGATGGGGCAAAGCTCTTTTCAGCGACAGTACCAGAGGCAGTGGGCACAAACTTCAACATAGGAGGTTCTCTGTTTGAACATCAAGAAACACTTTCTTATTGTTAGGGTGACTGAGCACTGGCTCAGTTTGCCCAGGGAGGTTGTGCAGTCTCCCTCCTTGCCAATATTTAAAAGCCATCTGCACATGGTCCTGGGCAATCTTGCTCTAGGTGACCCTGCTTGAGCAAGGGGTTGGACCAGATGACCTTCAGAGGTGCCTTCCAACCTCAGCCATGTCGTGAGTCTGTCTTTCTGTGAACCCACACCTAGAAGCCATGCAGCACCTCACACCCTGCCAGCACACATTACTGCTTTCCTAAAATGTACAAGACAGCTGCAGATGTGAAGACATCCCAATGAATGTTAATCAGTGAGCTGTGTTATCTGAAACAATTTTTTGTTGATCCAGGTTATTTTCACTGAAACAGTTTAAGGAGTGAACGTAAAAGCATTTGAAGAGGCTGACAGAACAAGAGGTGACTTCTGGAAGGAGGAAGGTGGCCACTGGCCAGGGCTAGGCTGGGTCCAGTTACCTGTTACTTCCATTAACTAGTGCGTTTGCATTAGAAAAGCATGTATAGGTTCAGTGCCCGCACCTCTGAGCTGCTGTGTTAAACAAGTACTAGGAAATGGAAACGAGAAGACCAAGAAAGCCAACAAACTACTACAAAACTCAAGACTTTTCCAAACAAGCTAAGGAAAGCAAACTTCAAAACAATAGACTGTAGTGACAGCCTTTACTCCGGAACTAAAATGTCTGGGAATAGAATGGGTCAAATAAATTGATGCCTGTGGCTTCCTTACTGAAAAGGATGTGTCAAAATGTTCTAGAGTGAAGGTGCAGGCAGACTGGTTATGTAATCAGGCAGATCACATCATGGAGTTAGAAAGCACATCCACATATTTCATGAGGAAATATGTTTTCTTAGAGAAAAAGAGATGAACGTGATAACTGAGAAAAACACTTCATCCCAGATGAACCCCAAAATAAAGTTCTTTGGAATCTAGATCACCTTTTACTGATGAAATAAGAAGTACTATAGAGTATTGGATCTGGTAACTGACATATAGGGCCACAGTTTTGTCATTGCTGTCCATATTCTGCCCATAAGCATCTATAGGGTACATGTTTACGTAAGTCATATTTGCAGTGAGAAAAGTAATCCTTGATTTTTGTGTGTGATCCACTCTTACAGAGGTTTGCATCCTGCATTGTTTACATATTTTGGGATACCCAGTATTTTAAAAGACAGATCTCATTATCTTAAACCTAATGCAGACATAACTTGGTGTGAGGTTTTTCTAATGAGATAGGCAAAAATATCTGGCATCTCTCCCTTTGGTTTTTAAATAATAAATTTATAATCAATACATGTTAACTTACTCTCCTTGTGCTACCTTACCTTCTGCAAAACCTAATGTGCTGTTTCCAGATTTGTGTCAGCGTCAATCAGTAACTCTAGACAGGAAAGGCAGGTTTGTTATCAAAAAAAAAAAAAAGACAGGACTCATAACAGAAACCACAGCACATGATTTCTTCTCTGTCTGTGTTTTACTTTGTGGTGACTGAAGGTCATTGCTACCTGTGATCTGCCTGCTGTTTTCATTCCATTTCCTAATGGGAAAAAAAAGTCTTAGAAAAGCCAACATTAAACTTAATCTTAATAATCACCTGTGTCTCCAGAAAGGCTGGGAAATGAACTGAAATATTGTGGGTTTTGTTTCTTTTGGACAGATATAAAACATCCCAGACAGGGAAAAGGGGTCTTTCCCTCTGCTGTGCCTTCTTGGTATGTAATGTGGGAGTCAGCACCTTTGAATACTCATAAATGCATCAAGAATGATATTTAAAAAAGAAGAAATAGTTGAATGTGACCTCCTAGGTATGTTTGTAGTCCAGAGGTATAGTGAACATAGAATGCAAAACTCCATTGCTTTGTCTTGTTATTCTTATATGTACTATGGTAGAGCCCAGGGGTAGTGATGCCTTGGCAGTGGGTGCAGAGCAGTGCCTGTGAGTATATAAAAATTACCCTTCACAACGTTCTAAAATAGCACTGCAGGATTCATGTCTACTAAGGGTCTAAGGTGAGCCAGAGTGCAAGGCCACAATCAGTTCTCTTTTTTAAAACATGGCCAAAGTAAGACAAGAAAAAAACCTATGTTTCCATCCCTCCTCTTTTACCCAGTAGGTCATTGTTGAGGACAGTCTCTTGGGAAGAACAATTTAGGTTGTAAAGTCTCATCTATTTGAATACCTAAATCTACATCAGCTACCGTTCAAAGGCCCTAAACATGAGAGTACTGGGACCGGGAGGAGGGGGTGATAGAGAAGTCTGTCATTTCATTTTATGGAAGCTGTTCCTTGAAGTAAGTGTTCATTGAGCAAGAGGTGACTAAAGCATACCTCCATTACCCAGTGCAGTCACATTCAAAATGAGCACCTTTAGCTTCATTCTTTGTTCTGTTGATACCTTACCACTGTATATGGCTGATGAGCAGAACAGGCCTACAGGCCACCTTCCCATACCAAAAGTCCCACCTCCAGGCTAGGGAGTTATACTCACATGTTTGTTGTCCCTCCTTTCCCCCACCCCCCCCCCACCCCCCTTTCACCCTTTGAAAATCAAAATTTCAAAAAGGTTGAGGACCTTTGTTAAGGACAGTGAAGCTCAGAGGCATCAACGGTTGGGAACAGTTGTGGGCGAGCACCTACTTGAATTTCCTTGGAAGACTGACTGTAACCTTCTCTTAGACCATTGCTCACCCATGACTAGACATAGTGGGGAGAAAGCATAACCCTTCTTCTGTTGGCCACAGTTTGGATGGTAGGTGATATTTCAGGTATTTTCTAAAAGGCTGCTGGGGTGAGGATCTCAGAAGGCACTCTTTGCCTATGATACCAAGAAAGCATAACATAGGTAAGATCAGGGCTATTACCATTGAGTACACAGGCAACTGGGGGCATTCATTGCTGAAAACCTGGGAATCTGGAACGCCTTCAGGATTAGGTTTACCAAGGGTGTTGTTTGTTGGAGGTTGGCGATTTTCGACTCCAGTGTTTAAAGCCAAAGTTGAATACAGAAATGACCCTTCTCTTGAGGTTTTAGACTTCAGCTCTTCCAATTGGTTTTAAAGCCCACCCAATGCATTCATGGTGCTGAGACTTATTTTCTTATTTATTCCTATTTTTAAAAAGGGGGTGTGAAATATACGTACAGGATGATAATATTAATTTTCTTTTGGATTTTAAAAAAGTGACTAAGACCACTTCAAAAATGATGAAGATAAAATAATAGAGTGTCACTAATGTTATTAATTACAGTGAATGCCACAGGAGGATCCCCCGTGCAGAGTTCATTTTCTTTTGTTGTTAAATGAGTCTCAATGCTAGTTATTGTTAAACTGTGAGAATTGACATGGACTGCTGGCAAAACAGGCAATCTGCACTTTCTGCATGGTGGAGTTGCCCCTTTTTATAAGCCCTTGACCACATCTAATTCTACTCTGTTCTGCCATTTGAAAACTGCAGAAGATGTAAATCACTATTTAAGAGCTTTTGATATATGCAACTGTAAAAGGCTGTAGAAGTGCAAACATGGATGTTGCTATTGCTGTCACAGAGGTAGTAAATGTTAACCACAGTCCAAATTAATGTTTTAATTCTTCTTTGGAAGCAATTCACCTTACTCTTTCAAAGAAAACACCATCTTTTCTAAGTATTTCTATTATTCCTGTTCAGGCTGGAAATTCTTTGGCAAGGCAACACTGTGTTCACTTCATAAAGCCAAAAGACCAGTTACTGTACATTTTCTAATGCCCTTGACTATGCAGTGGAGACAAGAGACACCCTTCAGCAAAGCCACAATTCCTCTCCCTACATGTCTGTCTTTACTAGTCATTTCCATTGCCAGGCCTTTCAGAGGAAAAGGGTTATACAAGTGGGATCTGAAGCACTTGCATCAGGCACCAGGGCTGGAATCTCAGTGCAAACACATGGGCACATGCACGCAGTCCCAGAAACAAACAGGCACTAAAAATGTCAGTGCATCAGTAATACAGTACTGCACATTTCATGGAGCTCTGTTAACACCTGCTACTAGTGCAAGGCCATCTTTCTATCCTTTACTTCCTCCCTATGTACTTGTATTGCCTCGTAATTTCTGTAGGGATTTCTCTTTGAAGGCAATTATGGATAGACTACGTAGGAATTTATCCACTCTAATGTTTCTAATATTTATTTAACCTAATAGTTCCATTAGAAGTACTGAAACCCGTTACTTGGGCTCTACACTTGAGCATGATTTCATGTGTCAGCAGACAGCTCTTCTGCCTCCTCCTCCTTTTTCCTGTGCTGAACATAGTCCTTGTACCACAGCTTTATTTTTGCTACTCTTCTCTGAATCCTTTTCAATTAGCCTGCACATACTTCATTCAAATGTGGAGCCCAGAACAAAATCCAGTGCCTTACGTGAAGCTAGCCTACTGAATGATCTAGATACTGCTAAGTGTTGGACTTCACATTGAGTTTTGCTCTTGCCACAAATTACAGGAAAGACTCAGAAATGTTGTAAGAACATAAAAATAAGGGCAGAATTAAAGCACTCTTCACCTTCCACCTGCTTTGTAGCTGGCTAAGCAAGATAGGAAAAACCAAGATGTCTCAGATTCATTCAATTTCCATGCCAAATCAAGGGCATTAGTGTTGCTGTCCTGCACAGCACGGGAATGTATTACTTGCTAAATTGATAGGTCTTTGATCTCTCTGCTCTCACGAGCCAGAGAGGGATGAAAATTAACTGGGATAATTTCAACATCTAATTCTACATTTATAGCGATGCTCAAATCACAGACTTCTGAGTTTACAGGGGCCAGAGTCAGGATGAAAATGTTTTCCTCAGTGTTGTCTAGATGTATTTGGGAACTTAGAGAAGAGGTAAGAGAAGTCTAGTCTTCACTGCAGCATCAATGACTGGTTGATGGCAGTAACTGGGGTGGCAGGTGGCCACAGCTGGTTGATGTTTCTCACTGGAGATAGGGAGGGATTTCTTCTCCCTTATCAGAGGGACAAGAGTTTCCATGTTTTTCATCTTGTTAGCATAGGCTGTTTGCTAGGATCATGAGGATCTTCGGACACTGATGACACCTCAATCTTTCTTGTCCTTTGCCTGAGGCATGCAACACTTCAGAGAAGAGAATGCTTCAAGAAATCATTCTGCTCAGTACAGACCTACATCTATTATAGAGATATATAATAACTCTTACTATTGAGGCTGAAGAGAGGTTTTCACCAGTCCTTTGGGCTCTAGTGAAAAATGGAAGTGTGGTACAGTGAAATATTACGCATGCAACAATGTCTTGCTCCCATTTAGACATCTTTAAAGAAGGCCTCCTGAGTTTTCACAGCAGTATGTAGTAAAAGTAAGATATTATTAAAAGGTAGGTATGCTTAGGGAGGATACTAAAAATGAGTGGGAAATCTAGTATCTTGTTTAGTGTATTTTCATAGACTAAAAGAGGAGCTGTACTTTTTCATATTTGGACCTAGCTTAATTAGTATTTGTACTGTACCTTTAAAATGTTAGACTTCCAGTAGAGAAAGACCAGTTCCATCAGCCAGTATTTGTTGAGCAGAACTGACACAATTGTGTGCTCACAGTATAAAACCCAACTCATGGCTTTAGCATTAGACAACTGGCTGAAAGAGAGCAGAGGGGTGCCATTACTAAGCTTCCAAGTTGTAGTAATGTCTGAGTTTCATTCATGTATTTACTGTTGCCTTGATCATCTCCTTTAACAGAAAGAACTGCAGGAGGAGGAAATATACTCCAAAAGTACTGTGAGTAGCTGTTTGTGGTTATCTCACATTATCATCCCCAACTCAAAAAGTCACTCAGACAGACAACCTGAAAAAAATTTTTAAAACATGTGGACCCTTGACCACACACAACTGGAGCAGCTGACTTTCACATAACCTGAGAGCAACCCTACCTTGGCTCACCAGCAGGTCGCTGTCCTCCCCTGCTGCCAATGGCATTCCCATTCTGGCTGAGAGGACAAAATCAGACACAGACATTCATTGTTAATGTAGTGAAGTTCATCTGTTCAGGACCAGGTGTCAGCTATAGAGCAACCTGTCCCTGCCTTTAGGGTACATGCCACTTTATAATGGTTATACCCCTATTCTGCCAAGCTGTGAAACCACAGCCTTCCTATGCTCCAAAGAATCAAGTGTAGGAAGAATATGAAAACACTAACTCTGTGCCTTGATGTTGCTTTTCATCCTGTCTTCTTAAGGCAGTGACATGAGTATCCAACGATCCATGAAAGGATGAATCCTATGATCTATTCAAAACAAACAGTGCCTGTGGCAGTGTGAGCATTTTATGACTGTATCACAAGTATGAACCATAGAGTGATTTCCACTCTTGTCCATATCAGGTTGGTCATATATGCTCTGCCTGCTGTGAGGGAATCTCTTGCATTCCCTCTAGTCCTGCAGCAACACCAGCATGTAGGAGTGGTGAGAGAATTACGATCTTGGTCCTGCTGCAACAGGACAGGTGTATGTTGTACACTAAGAAAAAAGGCTGTACTTTGATAGCCAGAGCCTGCGGAGTTGCTCTGGAAATGAGGCTGGTGAGAGATTTCCAGAAACTGTTAGGGTAAGAAAGGCAGAATAGTGGCAGGATATACTGGTGCCTGCACCCAGCCAGTGCACAAGAGGTGGCATGGCTCTGGCATCCCAAAGCCTTTGCAGCCTATCAAGAGCCATAAGGACATCCTTGTCTTCTCCCTCGCTGTGGCTCCTGGCCCATGGTCGCACTGTTAGTGCCCCACACCAAGCCCACCTTCCCCTCCTGAGCTGGTCTTCTCCCTGGCAGCTGGTCTTGTGGTAATGTTGCATATGGGCTGCCCAGTTCACTGCTTTCTGACTGAGACTCATCCATGGCTCAGCCACGGTCAGCTCTTTTGATTTATTTTCCCTTCAGACAAATACTTCTGTGATGAGCGTTAGAGTAACATTAACAACATTTCTATTTCCATTCAGTTCTGTGTTGTTGTGAACTGCATTTCTCTGGTAGGTATTTGTTTTTGCAATCATAGTGATGAAACACATTTACTGGTTGTAGCAGTTACAGGAATTCTAAATAAATATCTGTCTTTGTTTAATTTCAGTAAATCGGGACATTTCACTAGCATCATAATAATAGGGATTTGGGGAATACTATGTGTCCATGAAATAATGCTTGAAGCAATTTATTCTTGCATCAGCACAAAACCCCCTTCATTTTGGGCTATTCCCAGAAGATAAGGGACTAGTTTTCTAAACTAGAGGATTTATTCCACTCCCCCACCCCTCCTCGATTTTGCTCTCAGTTTTGTATCTGTTTTGCTTTTGCAGCTTTGGTGTGTGAAAATATGTAATTGCAGTCTTCCACTGGATGTAAGTGGTACTATTTATAGTAGTTAGCCTTCCTAACCTCCAGGTTATTTTCCATCTCCAAAAGGTACCAATACTACTGGTGTGACCAATATCACCTTATCACTCCCTAGAAAAACATACAGATGTTGTATACCTTGTAAGTGACCCTGATTTTGGTAGTATTGTTATCCTGGCTTTCCTTTTAAATTTACTTTTTATGTATTTCCAGATAGCAGGCTGATACTGTCCAGATTTATACCTTGTTAACCCTTTCCAGATGAAAGAGAACAAATACATGTAACTGAAAGGTGAATTTAGAACAATATGAAGGGGACTGTAAACTGGTGAAAACACAGATAATGTTTGCTCAGTGTTTTCTCTTTAAAAATCATTAGCCTCTGTGTTTATGCTTCTTGGTGCAGTGATATGAAGGACGTTGATTTTATTCCATCATTAGGCACAGCCTTTTTTTAAAAAAATAAAATGTTATTTAAAATGAACTTTAAATTACATTGCAAATGTAAAAAAGCTATGCAGTTTTGAAAAATTGTTTGGCAATGCTGACCATTTTCATAGATTGAGGCACTTCATTGATTTCATACATCTGAAATCCAGGGATTAGTTTCTGAGAAATTATTTCCCCACCGCTCCCACTTTGATGGAAGGGTTCTATTGTTTTTGGGGCATGTCTGAACGCATGGGATGCCTGTTTCTGGGAGAACTCTATCATTCAAACGACATGATATGAAAGGCAGAGTGTAAACTACAGCTGTGGAGAAGCAGATTGTAGCTAATGGATCCAGATTTTGCCAGGACTCATCTGTACATCTTGACTTTACATTGAGTTGTGCATTTGCACAATAACAACAAACTCCTTTCCGTGTACCCTTAATTTGGAGTGTTTCTTAAATCTGTCTATGGAAATGTGTCCCCCAAAGTCTTCTCAAAAGCAGCTAAATTAGTTATGTAATTTTTCAGGACAATTATGATTCACAATGGTAGAGAATATGGGCTTTATTATGTTGCTTTTATGTATGGGTATCTACCAGTGAAATCTGTGAGGACTGTTCTGTGAGAAAAGTCCTCAGGACCCTGCCTAAAAAGTTGCATGTGTTAGGGTTGCAAATGGTGTATATTAATAGGAAAATTAAATTTGTTTTTCTCTTCATCCTTCAATAACATGTGAAGAAAACAACATGGTTTAAACCTAAGTACAGTATTCATGCTGGCCAACAACCCGCTATTGCGCCACACACGAAATTCCCATTGAGGTCAATGGAAGTGCCCTGAGCAGAGTGTCTCTTGGACTGAGCCCGTTTTTGTGTGCGTGTATATGTGCATGCATGCATGTGTGTGTGTGTGTGTCTGCGTGTGTTGAGTAATAATTTTTCCACACCAGAAAAAAAAAACCCAACCAAAACTTTGTTGTCATGCTATCTTACAAGGAAGCTAGTTTCACCCACACAGAGTTGAAAGCACATACCACTCTGTTACAGCACATAAACACTGTTATCACGCTAGTTGCAGAAAGAGCACTGTCACTGGGACATTTTATAGGCATGGGCTTTTATACTATTCAGCAAGCTATTGAAAATTAAAATGTAATTAGTGTAGCAAAACAATAGTTTGCATCTTTTAATTACTGTTCCATTTTTTTGACAGAATGTTTTAATTATTGTTTTTTCTTCTGTTCTGTTTTTATTGATTTGGTGCCAGTTCAATTGTGTTACCAAGACCTCCCAGTACTCAATGAATTTACCTCAGGGGATTCTGCCTTCTTCATTGTTTTAAAATAAACCAGATCTCCAACTACCTACAAAACAAAATTAGAAGTGGAGGAGGAAAAAAGGCAGACAGAAAGGAGAAAGAAGGAAAGAGGGGCAGGAAAGGAAGGAGGGGGGGCAGGAGGGTAGAAGGAAGGAAAGAAGGAAGGAGAAGGGTGGAGAGAAAGAAAGAAAGAAAGAAGGAAAGAAGGAAAGAAAGGAAGGAAGGAAGAAAGGAAAAAGAGAAAGAGAAAAAAAGAGGAGAAGGAAAAGGAGAAGGAGAAGGAGAAGGAAAAGGAAAAGGAAAAGGAAAAGGAAAAGGAAAAGGAAAAGGAAAAGGAAAAGGAAAAGGAAAAGGAAAAGGAAAAGAAGGAAAGAATGAAGGAAGGAAGGGAGGGAGGGAGTGAGGAAACAAGGAAAGAAAGAAGGAAGGAAGAAAGAGAAAGAAGGAAGAAAACCAAGACAGACCAAGAGGAAGAAAATGAGAGAAAGGAATGAAAAGAAAGAAAAGACAGAAGGAAAGAAAGGGAGCAAAAGAGAGAAAAAATCTTCTGTTATCACATGCTTGATATTTTTATTCATGTGTGTTAGTATAAAATTGTTATTTAGCTATATTATCAGATTTATTTTCAATTTTTTTATTTCAAAATGTTCTGATTTTTTGAAAAGTAGTAGGAAAACTCAACTGGCAAAGAAATTACATTTATAAAAATTTTAATGTAAAAATCATAGTATAAAACAACAACCCCCCCCTCACTGATAATTTCTCAGTATAGTCCCTTGGGGAAGAAAATGCCTGTCCTGAGAGACTAGGTTATGGTAGTACTGTCATTCGCTGTGGGTGTGCATGCACTCAATTTATTGCAGCCTTTCAGCTGTCAGAAAAGTGCAAAGTAAGTGGGAAATGACACAGAGCACTGATTTAGAACACTTTCATCTCTATATGGTCTGTTTTTGTTAGTGATCAAGAGAGAGGAAAGTAGCGGTTAGGCACTATCTGTACTACAAAGCAAATGCTGTGGAGGCTATACAGCACATGGTCTTTTGAATGACTGTATACCTCTAACTAGAAACAAACAAACACACAAAGCACTGTATTTTTTTGAGAGACTTTAATAGCTCCTTTGCAGCCATTTTGTACATAACAGGAAGCAAACCATTCCAATTTCCAGTGTGCTTTATTCTCAAGTATTTTCACCCAAGGGGTTAGTCACCATCTATTTTGTCTTACTTTTTACTTATTACATATTTGTAAAATGTAACAAGTCTCACTTCTTGCATATCTGAGCCTCTATGAGGCAAGACATTATTTACTTACTATGCTGTTATTTGATTACTTAATAAACAGCTCACAGAGGCAAACAACAAGAAACCCAAACCCATGAAGACCAACACTGCATTTTCAATAGCAAGATCCCTTGGGAGCCAGGCACTGGGATTTTCATAGCAGAAAAATGTGGTCATACCACTCAGAGGCATTGGCAGGGACTAGGAGAGACCGGGAGATGGTAGACATAAAGCCCAAACAAGGAGGAACTAGTGGAGAACCTGATGAAGTCAGGAGGATTAACATTGTATCTGTCTCTCCTGGGGTTCATAGTTTTGAGTTCCCTTCCTTTCATGAAACATCTGGTTGCCTTTCTTCAGGGAGGAGGGCCTCCATTTGCCTCTCCAAGTAAGCAAAGAAGGTTTGCTTTGCAACTTCAGCTCTTTCACGGAAAGGAAGACACGAGCCTTGCAGTTCACTGCTACACCTCAGTACTGCCAGCCCCTCCTGGTTGAAGGATTTGGTACTGGACATCCCTTTAATAAATTTGAAAAGTATTTTTCTTCCAAAATTTAGCCTTCAAACTCACAAATATCTGCAGCAAGTACCACACAAATCATTAAAATTGGGCAGTAGGTAGGATCTGCTGCTTTTAATTTTTAACCGTAGCTAGGCTACTGTTCTTTAAATTACTGTTTCTGCTCTACCTCCTTTGCCACTCGGCTGGAGAATCATCAACACTCTACAGGACAGATAAGACAGCCCCAGGCTATGCCCCATCACATTTTTGCAGGGAGCTGGAAGCTCCCCACAGCTGTGGGCAAAGGAAGCTCCCCACCCTCTTCCACGGGTACCTGAGAGCTGGCCCCCACATGCGCTATTGGCACTAGCCTTAGTGAGACAGTAGGCAGAATGTTGATGGTGGCCCATGTCACGTTGGGGTTGATGACATGGTTGGCCCAGGACACGTGTCTCCTGGTTGTAAGGAAGATGTGGGATGTGCAGCCGTGGTGTGAGTGAGGGTGGGGGAACCCTGGGCAGGGAGGCAGCGGCTGCCCTGTGGCAAGAGAGGAAAGTGCTCCTTTTGTTGGTTTTCCTGTCTTTTGCAGCCATAGCCCTGGAAAGGGATATGATCCAAGTCATAATGCACTCCCCTGCTTCCTCTGCCACTCAGCTGTAAAGTGCAGGAGCTTTCTACAAGGACATTGACCTAAGAATAAGGAAAGACATGTGGCCCCAGTCTGTACTCTGTTGTGATCCTACAGAAAGCTAGAAGGTCCCCACAGCTGTGCACAAAGGGAGATCCATACCACCCACTTTCTCTGTGTGAAACTTCTCTGTGTGCAACATCCTTACAAATATGTGAGGGAAAATGGGAATTTATTTCACCAAGAAGACAAATCCTAAACTTCATCAGCTTTTTTTGCAATAAATATATTTAAATAAATAAACTTCATCAGCATTAAACATATGTATTGAGAGTCACTATGAAATACATACTGGCACTAAAATTTCAGCCTGACCTGTTTCCTCCTGATTTTCTAGATGTTTGTTCTTCCAGAGAGTGCAACTGAAATTTATTAATATCCATTGTTCAACCCTGAGGACATATTTATGCTTCCCACCTCTTCTGTGCATAAAATATTGAAGTATAAACTTCAAGCCTACTTCTGCACATACATCTAGAGTGAGTATCTTTCTGAAGAGCTCCCTACACCTCACTTTCAACATTTGTAACATAGAGGTCTATGTCTGAGGGCTGGCTCCCTTTATAATCAGTGGGAAGATATACTCACAGGAGATGATTCATCTGACCTATTTTAGATATCTACATGAGGATAAGATTAACCATGCCCTAGAAGTATCTATTTCTACTCCATTGTCTGTAGAGAACTCACTGACTGCAAACATCTCAAGTTGGATGCAGTGAATCCTCCTTTTAATGCAAAGACCAATCATCCTGAGAAATCCCATGTTACTATCTGTCTTTGCTCCCTACCAACACTACAAGCTTATAACCACTGTGAATGTCAAAAGTTGTAGATGAACATGTTAATAGCAGCATCCCTGGATTTCTATTAATGTGTGAGGCCTGGCCCCCGTCTCCCCCAAGGGCTTGAGATACAAATGCTGTGGGTGTGGAGTTCCATGTAGGAAAGCTTTTACAGTGCAGGAAGATGGAGTAGCTCCTCCTCTGCTGGCATAGCATTAGAGTTCAGCCACATGTGTGTGTACAACCTTTGGATCTATGTATCATCCCTCCATGGGCCATGAGATTGTATCGATAAACTTGTCTCTCCCTTCAATTAACAGCTGCAGGGACTGTAGCTTTAAGCTTCGGCATGCTGCTTATGCCAACCTTCTAAGCAGGGTCCTTGCATTTTGCATCCCTTGCCTCAGTCCACTGGGACCGTGAACTCCCTCAGGACCCAGAACATATATTGTTGTCATAAGGTACTTCTGAAGAGTATGAAATTTGTACACATACATTTTCTGCACCAAATGGTTCATATGCAAAGAAGTCAGAGAAGGTGGAGTAAAAGAAATCACAACATGCCAGTGCTTCAATAATAACTTGCGGGTGTGAGGAGGGTAAAACCAGAGTGAGTGAGGCAAAAAAAGAAAGACACATGATTAGAAATAACCCATTAGGTGTCATTTTTTCATACGAGACCCACTCACGCTTGGCAGAGTAAAAACAAGTGTTCACCAATATTAAGCCTCACAATACTACGATTGTTTTCCTATCATTAGCAACACAGCCTAAGTGGTTCCTTCCAACAAAGGGTGGTGTTTCTGGCTGAAGGTTTGCTCAGCCAGCTCAGATTTGCTCTGAAGTTTATTTACATGCACACTGTTGTGAAATTGTTATGCTATGAACAGAAGTGCTGGAAAAACTGTGGGACATTAATCTGCCCAATACTGTTGTCATAAGTAGGCCCTGATCCTGTGGCCTGCTCCAAGTAGGCAGACCCCAGTACTGGGACAAAACATGATGCAGGCTGGAGGTCTTACACAAATGGCATAGCAAGGATGAGCTTATATTTCAGATTACAATTTCACAAATGTTTGTTTGTTTGTTTTCTTTTTCTAGGAGAGTTCTCTTTGGCAATTCATGGACCAGCACACTAAGGCTCCAACAGGATGTTGCAATACTGGCCAGGCTTTTTTTTTGAGAAATGGAAGGCATGGTGTAGGATACTCCTCCTTCCTCAGAAGCTTCAGCATAGTTATGTTTCAAGAATGTTAGTCTGGCAGCACTCCTTGCCTTGCCAGCAGCAGGTAAGGCTCTGTCTCCTTGGGAAGGACAGCCATTATTGTATTGTCTTTCTTTCTCTGTCCTGCACAGTGTTCCCAGGGCATGTTGTGTCAGCAGCACCTCAGGACAGTAAAACTTGGAGTGAATGCCTCCTGGAGATGGAAGGAAAGAGGTGCAGCTCTGGAATGATTGTTTTGGGCTATCTGCTGACTCAAGAAAGCATATCTACATCTACATCACAGGCAATTCACATCTCCAAAGTGTTTTATTGAGCAGTAAAAGGTAGAAAAGCATTCAGAAACAAGCCTGAGCGTGTTGTAATTGGATGGTTCCAAAGCTGGAGCCCTGAAGAATAGCAGCTTGCTTCAATTCAGCCCCAGTTTCCCCTTCACATGAAATCAATCATATCCTTGCTATATTACAATAAAACTAAAAAGTCTTCATGTGTGTCTATCTGAAGCCTCCTGCGTCTTTCTCCCTACCTCCACCTATTCCTATGCCTCTGATCCTCCATATTTTCATCAGAGGGAGTGCCTGATGTATGGCAAATACTGGAATAAACTTAAATTGCGTTTATATAATGCTTATTCTTGTCATGTGTGTTTTTTCCTTCTCCAAGTTTATGAAGGCCAGACCAGGATTAAAAGACTTAGCTTCACATTCCTAAAAGCAGTGCAAAACTTTCCACCCAAATTAGCTGGCAACTCCTCTGGATATCATGAACATAAAAATATATTTTAAAAGATGAATCACCTCTGGACAGCTCAGGTGAGAAGTAGCAACTTGGTAGCAGCACAGATAGCTCTCAGTTAATTTAATTTATTGGAAATGCAAGAGAAAAACTCTTACCAGGCAGAGCTGCCTGCTTTTGGACAAACAGCCTGTCTGTTTTGCATTCTCCTTATTTGTTGTTTGGACTTTGTCATGATATTCAAATAGATATCAAATACTTGGGGTCAATAGGAAGGACTCAAAAAGCAATTATGTGTAAGTACCGTCTAACTGCTAGAACTGAACAGTGATGTAGAACAAAATCTACAATTCTAGGCTGTGCAGTCATTTAAAATGAGTGAACACATTATTACATTGTATTAGTTAACGGGAGCCCTGGATGCACAAGTGGCAATTTCCTCTGCTTACTACCAAGCTATCTCACAGTTATTCCACAGATGCCTTACTCTAAGGACAGTATCACTGTCGCTTGTAACTGTGTTCATGAATCCCATTGCTGCAGACAATGCTGCAGAACCTACTTGTGAGGAACTGAGACCCACAAGGCTGGAGTCAGGAGGCTACTTGAGGTGCAATCCAGACACTCAGGCACCCAACATGAGCAGGCAGGGGTGTGTTACAGTGAGTTTGAAACCCACCTGCACACAAAACAGGGAGCACATGAGAGCTGCCCTGTAGGAAACACTTGAGCACAGGGTGAGTCTGTAACTCTATGGTGGTACTGTCCTGCAGAAGATGGGTCCCAAGCAGCCACAGAAACTTGCACAATCTGTTTTAAAGGATAGGCCTTGAGCTCCTAAAATTCTTAAAAGTACAGTCTCCGGGTCTGCCTTCAGAGAAAAGGAATGGTCCAAGCTGTGACAATAAATCATCCAGAATGGCTGAAGAGCCTTCATGTGCCTCGCAGCACCCCTGTACCACTGGGTGCTCAAGGGGTCCCAGGAAGATGGAGCTCACCACAGAGCTCAGCTTTTTTTTCCATGTATTTGCACGTGGCAGTCATTTAAACCTTTGATTGAAACAATCAGCTTATCCAGGACCAAGCTGTGATCCTCCATGAACAGACCCAGTACTTCAAAGGGATGGCTGACACGAGTCAACTCCTCATGGGCCCAAAATCTTAAAGAGCTGGTTGCTCTCCCCTCTCCCCCTTCCTTCACTGGAGAAGGCAGAAACACAGTGATGCCAGTGCTGGAGGCAGGGAGAGGAGGCCTGGTTACAGGCCAGGTGGTGGGGCAGCTACCTCCCACCAGCGGCAGCCCAGCCCATGAGCCTCACTGCCACCTCCCACCCCCGAGAGGTGCTCAGCAGGCCCTCCATGGGGCACCCCGAGGGCCTGCGCCCCCTCCCCCCCATGTGAGTGCATCTCCACATTCCCACCCAAATAGCCTGTACACATAATACCACGTTTATGCTGTTTTACGCTGGCTTTCTCCTGGCTGTGAGAGCACAGATAATGCCAAGTCTGGAGCAAGGCCTGCTGATAAAATGTCAAGGTGTCAAAAAATGTGACTACACTTATGCTGGAGACCTAAAGCTGTATTTATTGCACAGCTGAACTGCAGCCTTGGCCTAACCTTGTCACCCCAAGCTGCCTCCTCATTCATCAGAGAGAAGCACGCATGTCCGGAAAGCCATTTCTCATCCTGAACAGTGTTTCTGGGAAAGGGGAGCCAAACCACCTCCTGAAGGTGCATGCTATTTATGAAGAAGCTTCAGGTGATCAGCTCAGGCTGGGACGACCAACTTTCATACAGCTGAAGCCAGCTGTGGTGGGGTCCCTGGCACGCTTAAAGAAAAGCCTTATACTGCAGGGCAGCCTTTATACCTGACTTGATGGGTATGCTTTTCGTTGTTACCAGGTTCTTGAACAAGTGTTGAAGACAGTATTAAAACTGAAAACATCAGCATGCACTACTGATTTCTGATGTGGAAAATGTTTTTTATTCACTTTAAGTGATCTATTTGGACTAATTTTTAGTCTTCCATTACTGGTGGGATTTGTAAAGACTGTTTCCAAAGCAAGTAATGAGGAAAACAGTCCTTGCCAGTATCCCTTGTGGGAGCAGTTGGCATAAATTATTCTGCTCACGAGCAAATTAAGTAGCCACTGTTCATCTGTGTTCTGAACATCTTCTGTAATCAGTATCACAAATGAAATGTACTAGTACAGGTTGTACTTCTCATCTCCAATAGAAATGCTTTTTCTTTTTTCCCTTCTGGTGAGCACACAGCAGAAATTGATTGTAATTAAGGAGAGAGAAATTGGCAGCAGCATCAGGTCTTGCTTGGATCCATTTTCAATAACTCAAAGCTTGTCAAGATCTGTTTTCAACTCACAGGATGATCTGAGAGTGCTTGAAATGCCTCCTTTGCCATCTGTTCTGTGGGTTTCAATACTTGCCTTTTTTTCTTATTTAACTGCAGTAGGGTGCCAGTATCAAGACAACTTGTCTCCTTTTGCTGAGTTGTGGGGCAGGAATTTGAGTGGGTGAGGTCTAAGGAGACATTATTTAGCCTTACAGTTTTGAAACTCTTCCTTAGATCTTTACTTTTCCCTTCATGTGTTTCCATTCACACCTGAATCATTCATTATCCTGGCAAGCTGGGAAGATCCCTCTCTTCTTCAAGGTAACCACACATTTCTGAAGTAAATTATAGGTGTGGAGATTATAGAAATTTGTCGTCTAGGCACACACCCTGGCTCCTTTCCTTTTCCAAAGCATGTAATAATGAATTGTTTTTCTTTTTTTTCCCCATAGCTAATGTATGCCTAATGTGGGAACAGTTGTTTTCTTTGTTTTGATGGAACATTAAAGCAGAAAGTGTAACAAGGGAGGAAGTCTAAGAAGTGACATTTTACTTTTAAACACAGCTTTGAAAATAAGTGGCAAGTCAGTGATCGTGCTGCATTGGTGTAATCGCCTTTTGTGGCTTTCTGCTGGACTGTCAGCTTAAACATAGATTAAGTATAGGACAAAAGCCCAGAAGTCCGTTTCAAATTTTGGGCTTGAATGCCAATATTCAAGGTCACCTCTCCTTTCCCACCTTGTGATGTTTTTGACTCATGTTCTGAGTCCACTCTAAGAAAGGACAAGTTAGCCATTACCATGTTATTTTGACCAAAGCAATAGCAAAAATAGCTGACTAGCTGCTTTTATGATGCTGAAGCCGCGAAATGTGTTCTACCACTCAAACACATGGAGGGATTATGGTAGGATTAGAGGATGAAAACATGATGCCTTACTAGGAAATATTCATGTTCACAGTTATAATTCTCTTATATTTCCCAGACTTTAGTACCCCATGCATAAAGAAATGGAAAAAAATCCAATAAGTGCATTACAAAGCACAGAAGATGAAGCACCTATTGAAGATGTTTCCACAGGAGCAGATGAACTGTAGGATTACCAGATAATGAGAAACTGGGGTGTACTGACAGGAGTACTTAGATCCTGAGAAAATATTCAGTGTTTGCAACTCAGTCTTGCTCACAGTCACTTGCAAGCAACAGCAGAAAGAATTGCCAGCTCTTCCAGCTCTTTCACTCCTGTCCTTCAGACCTGACCTCAGCAGATAGGAGTTATTACATAAATGATGAGCAACAGGGCAATGAGAGAGGAAAATAAAACATGAGACTGAGGAGGAGGAAAAGTTTGGTATCATTTTGCTCTCCACAGAAGAATAAATATTAAAAGATGCGGAAAAGGGAAATGGAAAAGTGAAAGGAAGCATCAGACAGAGAAAAGAACAATTTTCTTTTACAGTTTTTTTCAAATCAAATTTACTGGGCAAATAAACATTTTCAGGTGCAGTTTTGTTTGGGGAGACACATTGTCTCTGGAAGCCAAAAAAATATTTTCTCAAAGAACAAATTTAAAGATAATCACATGTTTGGTTGGGAGAATGTAGTGGAAAATGGCGAAAGTGCTGAGATTGAAAAAGGCAGATGAAACAAGCAGAGACAAAGTAAGTCTGTGACCAGGACATTCAGGAAGAAAGGCACTGCTACACCATGAGTCTGGTGCTGAAAATCGTGTATGTATGTATGTGAGCCACATCCTCTGCAGCTATGTTTCTGAAAACCCCAAACTGTGATACCTGAGTACAGGCAAACTCTGAACAGCCGGCAGCAAGAGCTTCGCTAGCAAATTAGTCCCAAGGCTTTCTTACAACAAAATTAAAAGGGATATTTGAGGCCTAGAGGTAAAAGGGTATACAACATATGGCACACTTCAGTTATTTACCTCAGCAAATAATTATTTCAAATTGTTTATTCCAGAAAATGGACCTTTCATATCCTTCATCCAGAGCATCTGTGATGACCTAGATGCATTTGCTAATCGTAATTAGCGATTACATTGGACTAAACGTGTTTATTAGGTTATGTTAGTTTAGCAGGGGGAAAATTAAGTTTATTGAAGTTGTTGTAGCCAGGAATGAAAATTGCAATTATTTTTTCCTCCTGCTCTCTCTACAGTGATAAATTCCAGAAAATACATCTTGGTTCCCTCCAGTCTGAGCCATCTACAGATGCACGTTTTCTTTCTATAACCAGCTGTAGCTAATTGCATCAGTGCCGCCTCTACTGCTGCACATGAAAAAGAAACCTGTAATTTATTGCAACAGACCATACTATTTCTGCTGTACATCTTGCCCATTCTGTCATTCCAGCAAACGGATTTCTCATGGTAAATTGGCAGTTCAGAAGTGGAAAACAACCTTGCCCAGAAGAAAGCTTTCAAAAGCTCCTCCATATGTTCTATCCTGATATTGATAAAAGAACAAACAGAAAACATATTGTTTATCTGTAGGACCATGATTTCCCCATCAGCCAAAGAAATACTGAGTCAAATTCATGCCTCATGTACCTTTGCTGTAGCCAACACAAGTACAGCGCTCACAATAATGACCCATTCATTTTATTATTGCTTGAATGGCAACATGGTGCCTTGAAAAACATGCACAGGTGAGGTGGTGCAAATTACTGTCAAAATCAGTGGAGCTGTGCCAGTTTATACCAGCAACAGATCTGGCTCCAGTCTCTGCCTCAGGGAATTTATGAATCATAATGTAACTCTAAGTAGATCTAGTGACTGTAAAATTAAATCCTGTCTTTAATAGCAGTGAGGCAGGAGAAGGCGAAAGGTGAGCCCTAACCTACTTTTGAAAGGGTCATGTCAAGGGCAAGGAAAAAGGCCTTTTTAATTGTTCTTACAACTCCAGGGAATGAGACTGTAATGAAAGGCAGTAAAATCTTAATCATAACTGCATTGCTGGAGTTAAGAATTAAATATAATTTTGCCTAAACTTGTGGTTTAACAACATGAAGACTTCAGGGACTACACTGGTGCAAAGACCTCCCTTCCCCTTCCTCTGTTATCAACGCCATCAACATCTAGGTACTAACGCTCATGTAACTGTGTGTGGGGCTATGTTGTGAGCTGGATCAAGGAACTGCTCCAGGTTAAAAATAACCCAGAAAAAAATAAACTAACTAATAAGCTCATGGTATGCACACTTAATAGCAGAGGTTAGTGTATGTAAAAAGCTGGGAGAGCTCCTATGACTGGCATTGTTTAAGTGTAAAGCACTTAGTAATTCCTGGTTATTATTATGTAGTGTTGCTATTTATTACTGAGGGTTCAGCCTCTTGTCTGCATCTAAGTGTATATGAAAAAGACTTCACGCGTAGGCTGTGCAGCCAGGTGGTTGGCTCACTGCTCTGCCTCCTCCACTCACTGAGGTTGGCTCAGCTCAGACTTCCCTGTGGCCCAGCCACAACAGCTCACTCCAGCTTAGCAGCTGTAGAGGCTGAAGCCTCAAGTGTTAATTGCTCTATTACATTAATATGAAACTAGAGGGATGGAGTGGAAAATCACAGCCATTGTCTTTTCATTTACCCTAATTGACCAAGCAACAGTGAAAGAGTGGCCTGGAGAAAGCCTCTCCTTTTAATACATTGGTACTAACAAGGAATTAAAACAGAGGGATTTTAAAAATTCTTTACATCCTGTTAGTAATGTAGCTTCAAAGCTGTCACTGAGAGAGGGTTTTGTACCATTTAGGTAGTTAGCAGCAAAAGGCAGAGATCGCAGCTGTACAACTCAACTTAGGAAGTGGGTCTGGAGCTGACCCTGAAGAAGACGCAGCACTGGTGATGGCTGCAGCCATGCCAAAACCATGAGGGTGTTCTCCCTTCATATGCTGTATCTGGATCAAAGAGCAGAGGGAAAACAGACTTCCTATGGGATGGAGCAAAGTCTGTGGCTCACATTATGTCAACGAAGCCCAGAGAGTTGCAGTGATCTGTGACGCATCCAAGGACTGCCCTTCAGACCAGAGGTATGTTCTTCCTTTGAACATAAGTCAACAGAGAATAGGGTTTTTATTTAAAGAAAGAATCACAAAAAATGTGGTATGTGGCTTCTTAATTATTTGTCTTCCTTTGTATATATATTATTTTCTCCATATTACCTTAGGTTTAAACCCTGTAAGTTTACGCAGGCAAGACCCCACTAGCTTCAATGCAAAGGGTTTTCTTTTCTTTCAAATAAACACTATTTTGGTTCTTTCAAATAAGCTTCTATTTTGGTTCCTGCAGCAAGCAGTAACTGGGCTCGGTGCACTCCATCACTTTGCTGTGATCCGTTGCTGTCCCCACTCTCTAGCCTTACAGTTTGGTGAAGGAAAAGTGGGGAGAAAGAGGTTTGACTTTCTCCAATGCTAAACATTTCAGCTGTGCAGGCCTAGCGTGAAGCTGACGGTTACTTGTCTCATGTAGCAATGGGAAGTCAGCACCAGTGGCTTTGGACTGGGAATGACATTTGCAACAGGATGTGCTGTTGTGCTTGCAGCCCTCAGTTTCAAGGCAGCCTTAGATGCATAAAAATATTCCATACTAAAGTATTACACCTTAGCAAATACAACCACTAATGTGACTCATTGAATAGACTATCAAAGCAGCATATAAGCAAAGACTATATACTAGTAGAAACCAAGTTAAATGTTGTTCCAAATATGTATTCTGTGCTGTTGCTAATGTATTTTATGCTCTGGTGCATGTCCATGTGTGTTTGGTTTGTGTGGCAAGGTTTTGGCAGAGCCGGGGCTACAGGCATGGTTTCTGTGAGAAGCTGCTAGGAGCTTCCCATATGTCCAATAGAGCCAAAGCCATCTGGCTCTGAGATGCACCTGCTGCTGGCCAAGGCCGAACCCATCAGTGATGGTGGTAGCACCTCTGTAGCATATTCAAGAAGGGGAAAAAAAGATGCTGTGCAACTGGGCAATTGCAGCTGGAGAGGGGAGTGAAAACATGCAAGAGCAGCACCTCTGCAGACACCAAGGTCAGTGCAGAAGGAGGGGCAGAAGGTGCTCCAGCCACCAGAACAGAGTCCCCTGCAGCCTGTGGTGAAGCTCACGGTGAGGCAGGCTGGGCCTCTGCAGCCCCTGGAGGGTAACGCTGGAGCAGATCTCCACCTGCAGCCTGTGGAGGACCCCACTCCAGAGCAGGTGGATGCCCAAAGGACGCTGTGACCCTGTGGGAAGCCTGTGCTGGAGCAGGCTTCTGGCAGAACCTGTGAACCCATGGAGAGAGAGGAGCTCATGCTGGAGCAGGCTGGCTGGCAGGAGTTGTAACCCCATGGGGGACCCACGCTGGAGAAGTCTGTGCCTGAAGGATGGCACCCTGTGGAAGGGACCCACACTGGAGCAGTTCATGAAGAACTGTAGCCTGTGAGGAGGACTCATGTTGGAGGAGTTCATGGAGGACTGTCTCCCGTGGGAGGGACTCCACGCTGGAGCAGAGGAAGAGCGTGGGGAGTCCTTCCCCTGAGGAGGAAGGAGCAGTAGAGACAATCTGTAATGAACTGACTGGAACGCCCATTCCTTACCCCCTTGCTGCTTAAAGGTGGGGAGGAGGCAGAGTGAAGTTGAGCCCAGGATGAAGGGAGGGGTGGGGGAAAGGTGTTTTTTAAGATTTGGATTTATTTCTCATCATCCTACTTTGATTTGATGGGTAATAAATTAAACTAATTTCTCCAAGTGAGTCTGTTTTGCCTGTGGTGATAATTGGTGAGTGATCTCCCTGTCCTTATCTTGACCCACAAGCCTTTTGTTGTATTTTCTCTCCCCTGTTCAACTGAGGAGGGGAGTGATGGAGTGGCTTTGGTGGGCACCTGGTGTCTGGCCAGGGTAAAAACACCACACCATGTCTTGTGCTTGCCACAATTAAATAAGCAGTTCTACCATGCAACTTTTGTTCTCCTAAGAAAATGTGAGGAGGATAATACAAGTCTGTACAGCAGACTGTCTACTTACTGCATGCTAGGCTCTTCAAACAACCCCTAGGGACAGGCTGCAATTACAGCTCTTCCTTTGCAGTAAAATACTGCACATTCTGTTGCTTAACAAATTTCTTTCTTTTAAGGGGGTTTGCAACAGGGAAGGTTGAATTCAAAGCTGCTGATATAACCAAGGTAGAATGGGCCATAGTAGATTCTCAGGTTATATCAGCTAAAAGCAGATCTCATCTGGTTTCAAGTCAAGGCCTACCAAGCATTCTTGACTATTTTCAGGGTGTAGTTACATGCATATTTTCTTCAGCATTCTGTCCAGCACAGGAAGTTTCCACACTTTTCTCCTACCTCACCTATTTGTCCCAGTCTCTGTGCTGCTCTTGGCTGTCTCCTTGGTGCCAACTGGTGATGAAAGTGCCAATGCAACTTTCTGGGGGCTCATACTGTGCAGGGAATCCTAGCAATAGCCCTGATTAAAAAATTAAATCCTTCATACACTGTGTTCTCAGGAGCGTGTGCAGGCTAAATTGAAATAGTGCTGTATACAAAGAGCCTGAATGAGATGGAATTCTAGTAGAGGTTCATGTTCTTATTGATAGCATCAAGATGGATGAGAAAGAAGCACAACCAACAGCACATTTAAAGATGCTGAATTTGGTTCTACATAACCACAACACCAATGCTTTTCCTCGACCTCATCCTGACATTTAACCAACTAACGTGACTAGGAAGCACACAGGTTTCTAAGACAGCCACTCTCTCATATTTACATTTCAGATTACAATTAATTTTGCTGTGTGGCTGTAATGCTGGATATACAAGGACGATAGAGAACAGAGCTTGCAGGATAAAACAAGGTCCTGGGCCAACATGGGCTTGAAGACCTTCTCACATTGTGGTGTGACTACGTGTGTGAGTCTAGATACACCTGTATATGCCTGGCTTAACAAGGGATCTAGCTAAAAGCAAGCCAGCAAGAGTGAGGATACAGTGGGTCAGATACCTGTGTGGTTCAGGCTTTTGAAGGGGGACAGGTTTGTGTTGAATCTCATCCTGCAGACGATCCACTGCTCTTTATCTTCAGACATGTCATTTACATATGCAAGCTACAATCTTAAATTTGAGTGCGCATGCAGCCTCAGACCCCATCACTTCTTTTTCACAGGGATGAGCTGGAATGAACACAAATGTGCCATGACTTGTGTAAAGGTCCTCTGTGCAGTATGTTCACACCAAGGAAGAGTTTACGTATCTTTCATCCTTTAAGGGATTCTTTTTACAACTTGTAAAATAACTGTTTTGTAAAGATTGCAAAAATAATGTAAAAAGGTGGCTAAAAGGTTGATGTGCCCCAGGGTAAATGTGGTGATGATTATGCATGGAATACAAACAACCTCTACAAAGTGTACCAATACATAGAATGCGTATTTCTCTTTAAAGAGAGATGAAGAAAATATTTACTACCTTATTAAATCAAAAGAAGTATGTAATTAAAAAGCAATCACTAGCTTCATAGATGCAATATGCCTCTTTATTAGGTATTAATAATTTTACTAGGTAGTGGATTGCTGGAGCGCTGGGACCATATGAGTTGGTAATAAACCATCTTGACACATCATGTTCTTTCAGTCTTGCCAATGTGACATTTGCTGTGCAGGCACTAGGCATGTTATACGTCTGAATTAAAGCAAGTGAAAAGACCCTACTGTTCCTGAAACCTCTTACCGTGTTGGGCAAATTAATATCAAGGGCACTGACTTAAGAAGAAAAGATGCATTTTGATGTCTATTCGTACGAGAAAAATGTAGCACACAGTAAAATTGACTCCTGGTCAAAAACCTAAGAGGTATGCCTAAAATTTTCAAAGTGCAAGCGGGGTTATAGAAGCCTATTTTCTCTATTGATCAGCGTAGCCACTCTTGCTGGGACAATACTTATCAGGTGATATCAGTGTCATATGCCACATGAAACTGTTGAGATTTTATATTAAGCTCTAATTCTGACCAAAAAATGAGTCACAAACCGAAACCAGTGTGATGTTAGTTCCTGTGTAGTTCATTATTGCTGATGACTCCTGGGAAGAAAAATGACCATTAAGAATTGATCCCACACCTCCCACCTCCCCCACTCCCTCCAACCCTGAAAACAGATCTGGACATGTGGGTCTTCCCCCTTCTGGAAAAAACAGCTCTTAACTTTCAGTGGGATTATGGCCCATGTATCCAAATCTGTTAGCAAGATGACATCAATGAATTTGAAATGTTGTTCTTATGTTAATGCTTCTCTAATTAGCAATGTTTGAAGTAGCTCTGCTAAACTAAGAACATATCCTAACCTCAAGCCAAAACTCAATCCAACCCCCCTTTTGAAAAAAATCAGTTACCATTATTTTCTTCGTCAACATTATCTTCCAGAGCACAACCCACAACTCCCAAGAAAGAATACAAAACATCTATAAGCAACTTTTACTTTAACATAAAATAATCATGTATAAATTAGGCTCTCAAAACATTTCTGCAAGCATTTTGACCTATGACTCAACAGTTAAAAGAACGTTTTCAGCTTCTACAACTTATTTACCACTATCTCAATGCAATAAAAAATATGAAAGAGCAAAGGAGTTCAACACAACTCCTGTACCTCCGAATCATTTCTTATCAGTGGGAGGACTGTAACAGAAACAGCAGCAGTGACATAAAAGAACCAAAAACCTGCAGTTTGGACTTTCCGTTATGGCAGTGGCTGTGGAGGTGGGGCACTGTAGAAATGTCCTCTCCTGGGCTTGTTCATAAAGACATTTTTACTTTCAAGCTGCTTTATTTCAGTATCTGTTCTATTAATACGTCTTTCCAGGAGTGTACTGATAATCTATTTAAGGTTGGCAATAAAAAATCGCTCAGAAAGGTAGAAATGCAGAATATACATAGTAGCTGAGTTTTTATAGTAGCAAATCAAGCAGAACATACATATACATGCGAAAAATACAAAGCTAAGCAAATATACCTAACAGAAGGGTAAGAAAATGACAATCTGCCTGCTGTGCTGTCACGGAAAGCTGCCTTTTGATCGGAGTAGCTAGGGATAATATAAATTATAGACAGGTTGATGTATACTTTTTCTCCCCTTTGCTGTGGCATGCTAACCATTCTTCTAGTAGTTCAATTTTGATAGAAACGTTATCTGTTTTAGAACCATTTTGTCATGTAGACTTCATTTGCTTTCTTGTATATTTCAAGAACTGTATGTTTATTCTCTTTGAATCTATTGTTTTTACAGAGAGTGTCTTTTTTTCTTTTTTTCTTCTTCAGAAATTTGACACGGATGTGGTAGTCTTGATTTGAGATAAAAATAAAACAGTGAAGTGTGTTCAAAAGAAAACAACCCACCATCCATTATGTGAGATTTGCATAATAGGAAGATTTTTATCTTAAAACATGGATTGCCAGTAATCTTGAATCAGCTAGATTCCACATCATTGTACAAAGGGCATCAGCTCCTTGTGAGCCCACCTCATTATTACTAATACTTTCTTGACCTAGATAGAGTGATAGTATTCTAAGTGAATTTTCAAATCAGGTATATATGGAGATGAACATCTTAGGCAATTAGTAACTTAGCCAGGTTACAAAGCCACGTATGAATGCATATGAAGACGTGCTCTGTAAGTAACCAAACCACTTGTCTAATTATATGACAATCATTGTGGCAGACCGTACACAATTGTTCAGACCGCTGCATATGTTTTTTCCATAAAAAAAAAATACAAAGGAAAATGTGTTTTATGACACTGCCTTTCACAATATTATGTTATGCTGCATAGGCACTCATTTGATGGCTAAGTCATAACTTAACATCTCTCCTCATCTTTGGTTGGTTTTACACTTTATCCATTTTAATCCTTAAGACTCACAACAGATTACTAATGTTAGAAAATACTAAACAGCTAGACCAGAGGCAGGATTATTTTCCAAAATAATAAGAAATAGTTTCCTTTTACTTTCTGAATTCTGGAGTTTATTACAATCCTTTCTTTTTGTCCAAAGTCTCTCGCAAAACTGCAGTAGCTCTTCACTATAGCCCAGTTTCAAAAAAATGCATGTCTTAAAATTTGTCTGTGAGGGGACAGGCAGATGAGTTACTACTTCTACTATAGCCTGCAGTCATACTGATTATACACTTGCCTTAGCTGGATGATTCAGAGGTTTACTAAGCTTATCAGGTCCCTGTATCTTCTGAGAAGAGAAGGGCCTTCAAATTTGCCTCCAAAGGGAAAACCTGGGGAGTCTGAATAAAGTACCTTCACTCTCAGATGAGCACTCTTCATCTGACCTGGTTTAGCTATTTACTTCAGGATGAGAGGAGCTGAACTGTAAGCCTTCCTCTCCCCTGACAGACAAGGATACCTGGACAAGTAGTTTACACGCAGGTCTATTCTGCAGATACCCGCATATGGTCAGACAAAGCTCCCTCTGAATTAGAGACTTACAGATATTATGGTAAGATGCCTCTATATTCTCGAGACCGAAGTCACGCACAGTTGGATCACCTTGTCTGGGGTACAGGAAAAGATACAGCTGGGCTTTTGCATTCTGTGCTATGTGACCTGGGGAATGAGGAAAGAAACTGGAGATTCTGCTATTTTATCACACATGCTCTCTTTCTGGCATTATTCTGACAGTATTGGCACAGCTTAGTTCCTTACTGGGGCAACTACATGACAAATATTATTTGCTGATAATTACACAAAACTGTAAATCTTATTGGAGCCTTCATATTTCCTGATACTAAATGTGTGGAACTAATTTGACTCATGGCACCGTGCAGATGTGGAGACAGTTATTCAAGTGATACCTGTCTTCTTCACATTCTAATAAGAATACTTATGACTAAAGTCATGTAGCAAGAATATTTACTGGTGGATTCAGTCACACCACAAACTATCCCTTAGTCTCGAATAAAATGTAGAATTTGACGCAATAATTCCTGCTGTGGAGGGAATTAATTCTTTCTTGTTTACCAGAAATTACTTTTTTTCCTATTTATTATTTGGCTAATCATACCACATGTTAGAAAGAACAAGAGTAAAGTTACATAGTTATTTTCCTACGTGTTGACAAGTGAAAAGTTTCAGAGGTTCTCCCCAGTCATGGTTCACATTTAAGCATCCACAGAATTTCTTTCCTGAGGATCAGAGACATGTCCTTGATAAACAGGAACAAATAAACAAACCGAGTCACATGTAATTGGAAACAAAAGTTATGATCCTCAATTAAAGCTGATTAAAGATTTTAAACCTAATTCTGAATCCTTACCCTGCTTTCTACAGTTTTTTTTTAAATTTTTCTTCCAAGTCCTTACATTAGTTTTATAATCTTAAGAAACAGTGCTGTTAAGCAGAGTGAAATGTTCATTCATTGTTTAGATAACCTATGTAAATCCTTTTCTCCTGGGTAATGGCTGAAACCATTGCAGGCTGATCACCTGCCTGCCGATGGAAAGCAGTGAATGAAATCCTTATTTTGCTTTTCTTACCTGTGAACTTTTTTTCTTTACCTAGTAAACTGTCTTTATCTTAACCCATGAGTTTTCTCACTTTTACCCTTCTGATTCTCTCCCACATCCCACTGTGGGTGGAGCAGTGGTGGTGAGCGAGTGGCAGTGTGGTGCTTAGTTCCTTACTAGGGTTAAACCACAAGATATAGGCACACTCATTGTCAAATAAAATGTGAGAATATAGCGAGACGTTGCTAGTCTAGGACGGTTCTGATGAAGACACAGGAACAAACATTTTCCAGAAGCTTGCCCTCAGAAACGTCATTAAAGAGATTCCAGTGGTATTTTGATGAACACCATTCTTCAGTGTGGGCTTACCAGAAACAATCAGCTCATACTACGTGAGACCAAAGACTTGCTTACAAGCATGCACTTGCTGCTGGAAGTGGGAACACCGTTAGAATAACGCTACATGACTACTTTGAGGTTTAAGAATTTGGTTTTGTTCCATGTTGAAATGAAATCAGAAATGTTCTATCAGTTGTGTGTACTGGTGGGATGAATGTGTCACTTTAATAGCTGGATGATGAAGGGACAAGGCAGGCACGTGGAAGACCCAGGTACAGCTTCCTGCTCTACCTGGTTCAGGACAGGGTGTTCCATTCTTCATCAGAGATTTGAACATGCTTCTCCCACATACTGACTCAGCACCAGAGTCAGCCAGCTCTAGAGTCTTTGCTTTGCATCTTCTGTCTCTTACTATGGAACTGGAGAATTCAATGCAAATATTTTAAGAAGCTTTTATATAAGATTTTGGGTTCCTCTGACTTTACGTTCTGCAAGATAAATGAAGTTCTCATGATTACTGCAAATCAGGAAAATGCTGAGAATGGCAAAGGCATTTTATGTTCCCAGGAGCACTTGTCTATAGTCAGCAGTTGCAGAGTGTGTTTTCTGTAGAGGGCACATTTGGACAAAATTGTAGGCATGCTGCAAAAGTTCCTGCAAATTCAGGACACAGCTGCTGATAAACTGGAGAGGGTAAAACAGAAGTTTACCAAGTAGCCTACACTTGCCTAGAGGGGAGTTGCAGTGGAGCCAAATTAATCTTGGCAGCCTCAGACATAAACAAGGGGCAACAGCCCAAAGTTGCAGATTGGGAAATTCAGGCCAGACATTAGAAGAAAAAAATTTTTTTTCATTAGGAAGGTGGCGCAGCACTTGAGCAGGTCACCAGAGAATCTCCATCCTTCCACAGGGTGTTCAAGACTTGGAGAGACAAAACCATGGATGACCTGATCCTGAATGGGAGGTAGCCTTGTACTGAGTGTGAGGCTGGGCTAAATTGTCTTTACAAGTCCCTTCTAACCAACATTTCCATGATTCTATTAATATGGTCATGGAAATGCCCATCATGTTAAAGACTAGAGAAAACTCTGCTGTAGGGAGAACAAAGAGAAGGTTTTGAGGCAGATGGACACCATCTGAGAATGGTTAATACCCTGAATCACCACCCTGAACCTGCCTAACACTGACCAGTACCAAAATAAA
This sequence comes from Falco biarmicus, assembly GCF_023638135.1. Classification (NCBI taxonomy): domain Eukaryota; kingdom Metazoa; phylum Chordata; class Aves; order Falconiformes; family Falconidae; genus Falco; species Falco biarmicus. The sequence continues at coordinate 67,521,568 of NC_079293.1, forward strand.
TGAGACTAGGCCTCTCAGAACAGAAAAGCTGGTTTAATTTCCCTCTTGGGATGCTGTATGCTATGTATATTGGGATCCTCCAGTGTCACAGTTGTAGTTAAAAACCTCTAGGTAATTCCTTATGTGCCACAACTTGGAGGACAGGAATATGCCTTGTGCTTCTCTCCCTGAGACCTCCTGTGACCTGAACAGTTCATTCAGCAACCTGAATGATCTCTGTTATTCACAGTACAGAATGCTGTGAAACTTACAAGGTGTCAGCTGAGATGGATAAGCAGCATAAATGGTTAACCATGAGAGAATAGGACTACTAACACCATTTAATAGATTAAGGGAATAGAAGATGTGTGATGAGAAACTCTAAGTTAGTTTGGGTAGCCTGATGTGCAGCCAAGCCTTGACAACAACTCTATTATTTCACAAAAGAGTGTTTCTCCTCAGTCCAGTGCTGCCGGCATCCTCTCTTCATAGTGCAACACGACCAGTGTAGAATGCTTCTTCCCTGTACCCAAATCTCACACAACGTACGCTTAAATTTCTGAAATTTAAGATCAAAGAAAGTATTCTATACAATGAAGTGAGCAGAGATGGACAGGGCACTTAGCAACCTTATGGGAGGACACTGGTCTGTAAGAGACTGGGGGTCTATGAAAGGCGTAGGATGTGCCTCCAGCACACACCATGCTGGACCTGGGAAGCACAGTGATGGGTCTTATTCCAGCAGCAGCACAGTTGTGTAAGCAGACCTGTAATTGATCACTCCACTGAACTTATAAGAAGTGCCAAGCTGATAAGGGATGTCCCCATTCTCTGATATCTCACAGAGTGACATTTCTGACTACCGGATGACATATATTTCCTTGTTTGGATTTTCCATCACAGGGCTAAGATTGAACCATCCCATCTTCAAGCCTAGGTGTCTAGGAAGCCTAGGTGTCTAGATAAGCCTGGATATCAGGTAGGCATCTAGATGGCAGGGGAAACGTTCAACTGCCTATGAAGTAATTTCAAAGCTGTTGTTTAAAACCTTTCAATATCATTCCAAAATGCAATTTTTCCAGTAGAGTTGGAGATCACAGAGCATCCAGGCAGCATAAGTGATCCTGGCTATCTTTTCTCTGACTTGAATGGCATTTCCTTATGCTCATGAATGTATATGTTGATACCTATCATCCTGTACAACTACACCTACATCTAAGTACCCATTTATCAGCACTGATTGTTATTTATTTACCATTTATTTGCTGTGCCTGAGATGGCTGCTGTGTTGTGGGTTGGTCTCCAGGGGGTTAGGTGAATTACTATCTGAGGATTTTATCTGGGTTTCTGTATGTTGAGGGTAAGCGTTATGAGAAATAAAGCCACAAGACTATCCTTCCTTCATGCTATTATAGTTTGAAATGGGTTATGACTATGGCAAGTGCCTGTGACTTTCTGTAAGAATGAACCACATCTGATAAAGATGACAATCAATACAGTGTTAGAAAGTTAACTGAAAAGTAGGATGATCAGCGTGAGTCATGCTGTCAGGGAAAGCAGTTTTACCCATTTATTTTGTTTTGTTATTTGATGCAACAGCTTCTCAGCAGATATTCCAAGATAGCATACAACTTGAAAGGTGATTAAGTGCATTCTGCATGCTGCTGAGCGCTCTTCAGCTCCTAGTGATGGCAGTCATTATTGAGGAAGCACAGCACTTTTCCAAATTTGGCTATAAATCCACAGTAACAAGCTGACAGAGGGGCTCTTCCCCTTTGATACAAGAGCAGGAAATACAGCACAGAAACTGCCTTTTCCTTCTCCTAGCCCCCAGTAGGACTAACCGCTTTAAGAATTTCTTGTCTGTTTTTTTGTTGCTGACCCTTTAAGTCAGACAAGCAACTTCACACCTGGGTGACCATTTCACAAACAGCAGCCACTTGCTCCATGTTTTTCCACTGGAAATCAACTGATCCCAGTTTTTTTTTTACTTCTGTCCAGGGATATGGCCTGCATACTTGCTACCTTCTTGTACAGATGGAAGGCAAAATTATTAGCACATGTTTTTCTCAAGGCAAGCAAGCAAGGAAAACCTACTAATCTTGCTTAATTTGCAACTGGATTCCATCCTGTATTTTAAGGTCAGGATCCCATGGTCTTCAGAGAAGCTACAATGGTGTATGTCACTGACATATGACAATTTAGTCCACAATAATTATTACCGTCTCATCTAATTTGCTTGAACCTTCCATGTTTTTTTTAAGCTTTTTCCTGCCTTTACTTTGCAGCAAGCTCTACAGCTTGCTAAACTAGGTGTCTGTGCAAAGCTATAATGGATTTCGGGGGAGGTTATGGATGCCTTATTCTAGAGTTTGTCTTTTGGACCATATTACAGAAGAGCAGAACAGGCTGAACCAGAATAAGAATGGTGTTTGCAGCAGATCTTGCCATCTCCACCTGCAACACATTTTAGTTCCTTGAAATTTTATAAAGTAGGAAAATTAGTTTCAAAGAAGACTTCTGAACTTTTGAAAATAGTTGCCTTTTTATTAATATTATTTTTTCCTGAGGTGTGATAGAATCTCATAAAATTAGGCTGCAGTATTTCTTCATCATCAATTAAAATAATGTTTTTTCAGAAAGATAAAAAAGTGCTGGCCACATTCTAACCTGCCAATGCAACTGGTATGCTTGCACAGGGCAGCTTGCATATACCATATTGACTTCATTTACTTTCTGAACTGAGATTTACTCCAAACTGGGTCAGTAGAACATGTGTAAATTCAACTCTATTTGGACTCAGTGAATTGCAAAGCTTAGTCAAAGACAGAGTTAGTTATAATCTGTCTGAAGGAGTGTCAGCCAAGTTGGATGGTTGCTCCCACTGAAAATTCCCACAGGTCCATGTTGGGATTCATGTAGTGCTGATTGTGCACAACATGTTGTAAAGCCTGGCTACCTACAATAAGCACACCCACCCTCACTTCAGAATGCACCGTTGCATGCAAGGAATTGCTATGCCAGGTGTAACTAGTGAGTTAACTTCAGTCAGGTATGCACCCCTCAAGGCACACAGCAGCACTCATTTCTATGCTGACTAAATAGACTTCTAATAGATAGTTCTGTTTTTCTCTGTGGAAGCTTATACAAAGCACACTAATCATCCCGCATACAGAGCTGGTGGAGGAAGGAGGTTTTCCACATTAAGGAGCAGCTGGATATCTTAACACTCTTGGGCTTTAGAAGCTATTAAATCATAAACCTAACACTACATAGCTTCATACTGTTTTAAATAAATTAACTTCACTAGCTAAAATAAGTCACTAAAGACCCTTTATTCATTCTTCACAAGGTTACAAGTGTACATGTGATATTAACAGAATCTCTTTGGGGTAAATGTACCTGGGTTTTATGATAAGAACTCACACAGGTGACATCCTGTTTTGTTAACCAGGCTGATTAGCATTCAGTACTAAGTAGAGAGGCAGCTAAAATACAGTAACATAATATTACTGGTTCTGTAAGAAAAGACTCAATGGCTGCATAAGATAAATGACCTGAATGGACAACAGCCAAGGAGTGTTTGCTTGGAGTACCTCATAAATCCATGCCATAGTATTTGTAGTTTTACTACTTTCAGAACTAATTTCTAGAACTGGATAGTAAATCACTGCCGAACAATTGTTTTCTTCTTCATTATGTAAAAATAAATCTTATTGCTCTATGCAGCAAAGGGGTCTGCATCTGTAGAAACTGCTTGCATAAGGAAGTACTGATGTGTCCCACACAAAATGAAAGTATAACTGGGCATGGAGGACAGTCACCTTATGAGCTAGGTTCTGTGGTCCCTTTGAGTGACCAGCTCCGAAATGGGTAGAGTCTATATACAGCTCATACATTCAACTAGAAAATTCAAGTAGAAATGTCTGACATGGGAGGTTGTAGAGATAATGACATATCTCATTTTTCAGTCTGAGAAAGCCATAAGTTTTGTTCACTGAAGTAAGTAGGTGGCTCGTTTTTTGAGATTACCATATTGCCTTAAATACTTTGCTGTTAGGATTCCTTTTATCTGCATCAATCCAGGATAGATTTTGCTCTGAAGAATAAAACAGTAAATCCATCTTCATTTGGAAACAGCAGATTATTGGTGAGGTCTGAATCTAACTTTTAACACAGCCAGTAAGCATGTTTGCATATCTCACTCCTACTTTGCTCTTAGTATTCATTGAATGCCAACACTGTTTTACAAAAGATGTCTGAAGGGCTACCTACTGTCACAAAAGAATCCACTGTTTTTAAAAAGTAGACATGTGACGGTTATATCCACATTAGTGTTACAATACTGACGTAAGGTTACTCTGTGTCCTGCAATCTTCCAGAGAGAAAAGCTGTGCAGGAACAAAATCATGAAAAGGGGATTTATAATTTTCTTGCCCTGTGATAAAAAAGATCTAAAATGAGATGAACCTGCCCTTGGTACAGAAAATAAGCCCTCTTGCTGGCAGAAGGTCTAGATAGGGATGACATCAGATAGTATATGGTTCACAGCTCACATGCTGCAAAGGCAAGCCAGCTCCGTCCTAAGCACTCTGTAAAGCATTGTACGATGAACAGGAGTAAGGATTCAGTAGGGGACCTTATTGTTCCCTTTCCTTTGCACCAGGATCTTGGTGAAGTAGATGCATGATGCATAATGAAAGAAGAATGCCCTAGCTAGTCCAGAAAAAGGAGGAGCTTCGTTTCTGCCTTTTAGTTTGTGACTTAAAATTTTGTAATATAGTATTTCTTCTAAGATCAACATACTAACTTCAGTAAGGACAATAGCAAGAAGGGGAACAATAAATCAGTTTTAACATTCATTAAATTGTGCTACAAAAAGAATAAAAAATCTTAATCAGTGACAACTACCTATGAAATCACATCCTCTATATTCTGTTGTCTTAAAAACATTGCAAGAAAGCCCAAAAGATTGCATGACATGCTGGCATGTTATTTCTGTAAATGTTGTTTTGTTTTCTCAACCCCAACTTTGCCAATGGGAAACAGTAATTCCCCAAGGGAAAGTTAGCTTGCGTTGGTACATGCCAGAAGATGGGTGAGTAAAACCTCTGTGCTTGTCCACTATGTATGTAAGTCATTGCTTTTCTGGAGCTCCAGATAGCTTGCATAACCTCCTCTTTGGTGGTTTAATTTTCTTAAAAATAACTTATTTAGAACAAGCACAACATTTTAATTGGGGACTGGATCACATTAGAAATGGAATGCAGAGATGGGAGAGTAGCAGTCAACTGTGAGCACCTCATTTCTCACTTGCCTCCCTCCTCTTCATCTTGGATACCTCATCTACCTACAAATTATCTCAAAAGCAGAAAGCCACCCTACTACAATATCTTTTCAGATAATGTATTATTAGTAGTGTCTTGGTGGGAGGTAGCATCCTTGTGCCCAGAGTTAGTTGTTAAACCTTTAAAATGTTCTTTGGGAGAGATTTTGGGTCCAAACCCTGTATCCAATGCCAAGTGTACAGTGATTTATAACAAAGCACTCAATTCAGTAAAACCAAATAGAAATGGAGGAATTCCATTAAAAATCTCTGCATATCTTGTTGTTCTTTTCCTTTTTTCTTTCTCTTAGAAGTGCTGTTTATTGGATGGTCATGCTGTATCCACCGGTTTTGTCCTATTCATCTCCTAGGTAAACATGGTAGTGACCATGAACAAAGGTGTGACATTGCCTGGAAATACTTCTCCATAGTAGCACATTTCATGTAGTACAGAAAGCGCGATCTTTGTTCATGCTAAAGAGCATTATGAGTAGAGACCTATAGTAGGTCTGAAAAATTAATGCCGGCTGCTTTAACAAGAGTAAATCCTGATTGTGCCAATAGGCTGTGTTGAGACAGGACTTTCTCAGTGCCGTAGTCCAAGTTTGTGGCATCACCTCTTGCAGAATTTCAGCTCCCCAAGGTATTCTTACCTCTGCTTTTAGAGCAAGCAAACTTCTTTGACCCAGCTGTTAATAATAAAATCACACAGTAAAGAAGTTATAAATACCTATTTTAAAACCCCACAATTTTACCTTGGGAGGAGACAGAATTTAACATGACAGATATTAGTCATGTTGCTCACATAACTATCAGAAGGTGGTCTGATATCATAGTGATGGATATCACATAAAAATAGAATATGAAGTCTGAAAAAATTCAAAAAACATATCTAGATTTTTTACAACCTACGTTTTGTCCTACTTTTCATCTTTATCTATTGATAGAGGCAGGATTATTTTTTTAAAACAAGTCTCAACACCATGATATTTGAACACCTCCCAGGAATGGGAGAGTGGGGAGAATCCTGTAGCAACCTGTTAATGGGAGTACATCTTTATCCCTGATTGATAAATGTAGAACCAGAGACAAGGAGAGGTTATCTGGCCCTCACAAATAAGTACATCTGTGGCAGGCCTGGGAGAAAACCCAGTGTTTGATTCTTGCCCAGTGAGAAACCGTAAGAGCTTAACCATAACCATCACAATATCCATTCTTGCCCTCTTGTTAAATCTCTGTATTCCTCCTTCCATCACTCAGCGTGTTCTCATTTAACTGACTACTATTTCTTTCTCCACTCTCAAGCACCCTCCCAGATATCTAATGGCTTTTCTTTACCAAAGCCCATTTCACACAAGTTCTTTCCCTACTAAGTTCTCCTGTATGTGAAAGGACGAGTAGATCATCAGTGTTTACAACTAGCCCCTGCACGGCTTTGCTCTCATCAGCCCTTGTGGTTGTTTTCCCACAAGGTTAACTTTATAATGTATTGCCCCTTTGTGTTCTACTATTGCCACTGAACAAATTGCCAGAAGAAAATAGTAGAGTACTACCACTCAGTATCTGCACTGTCTTTAATTGATCATTGAATTCAACTAGCCTTTTGAAAAATTTTATAGATTCAATCTGCATCACACAGAAGTCAGAAGTTAATGTAACTTTCATTAGTAGGTCTCCTAAATAGTTGCACCGGAAAGAGAAAAGGTTAAAGAGGAGCTGCTCAGTAAATATGGCTATTATTAAGCATTGTCTGCTTGGGAAGATGCTCCAAGCCTCCATGAGTAAAGCTTCATCTAAGGTCAGAGATACAGTTGCAGAGTTGAATTGGTGCTGAAGAACCAGCTACGAGGTTCAGCTGTTCCTCATGTGAGCTGTTTCTGTACAGCACACAAGCCATAGGAAACACCTGACAACTTGTCAGCTGCATTAAGGAAGTCAGTGGTCTTGACTGGTTTTTGTTTGTGGGTTTTATATCTAGTTTGACCAGAAGTGATAATTTTGGGGAATTCATAATTTGTATTGACTTTGTCTTTTTCCTTTTCCTTTTTAAAAATTTTTCAAGTCAGTTTTCTTGGGCTGCAGAGATAAAAAAGTCCACTATTCAATATTGATATCTGAAGTTTTATTTAGCTTGGCTGTAACAAGCTATATAAATCACAAAGATTCCTTTCTGTTTCCACATTGATTTAGCACTACTGTTGTAGCAAAACCCAAAAAATCTTTATAATCAGGCATAAGGACATTTCTGTTATTTAAATAACTGAGAAAAGGTTGTATTTTTAGGGGGGGGAATGAATTTAATTTTTTTCCATCATGACATTTTTTCACAACACAGATTAGAAATTAGAAAAAAATGTGGTTTTGGAGGAAATATTGTTTGACTTCATAATTCATAGCTCTGATTTTGTTGTTACTTTAGTGCAGGGAATGGTCTTGATGATCACTTATGATCTCACGAAAAAAAAACAGCCTAGCAGCCCTTCTCCTCTCTGAGGCTATGAAGCTATAATTTCCGCTGATGATACTCCAGGGTATAAGCTTACCATTGATTTTCTGTGAAGACACGTGAAAATAAAACTTGACCACTCAAATGTTTGAAGGGAAGTGAAGACCAGACATAAAAATACAGGTGTAAGGAGTGGATTTTTCCATACAGCTATACAGGATACGCTGCTAGTTTATTGTGAATCCAGATCCTGGAGGCAATTTGTTGTATGGGACTCTTGGTCTGTGTTTTTAATGGTCAATTTACATTTCTAGCCTTCATTGGTGCAGAGGAAAGCCAGCAAGTGTGGAGGGAGTGCACCCTAATGGCTCAGAAATCAGAAAACAAACAAAAGAACGTAAGGTTTTCTTAAAGCTGTTCCGTAGAATTCCCTGACTCATGTTTTTTTAACATTTGGGAGTGACTATAGTGTCAGCTCATCAAACTGTTTTGCTTCTAACAGTGCGTAAGTCAGAATTTCAGGAGACTGTAGCAAAATGAACTACATCCAAAAAATCCAGACGGTTGTGCAACTGCAAACCAGTGACCTGTTTGAATCTGTCTTATCTTAAAAATATCATTTGGAATGTCGACTCTCTGAGGTATTCTCCATCCTTTAATATTTTCATTGACAGTCATCACTCTGTCCGTTTATGAGCACAAGGAAAAATAGGAATTAGTGAATCACTGGCACATGATTTTTACATGGGAAAAAAACAAGTTGTTGCCCTGTGCACTCTTTTTTTCCCATAAAGAAAAAAACATTGGGAAATGTGAACATGTGGGTGCTGCCCACAAAAATGCAGCGAATTATCCTTCATTCTCCACTGTTTTCTGTCTGAATGCTTTAAAAGGTAATAAAAAGCCCTACTACTTAAATCTTGCAGTGTATCACATTATATATTTTAGTAATAAAATCTAAGTACACTTAAATATATATACATCTCTTTAATACATTTTATTGTTACACTTAGCTTTCCAGCTGTTAACTGCTTTAAGTAGGAGCTTTTCATGTTATTTCTGGCATCTGTGGCTTTTTTCCATCAAATGTTACTTCTTTGAGCCACTTTATTAACATCAAAGGCAGGTGAATTATTTAAGGATTAGAATGAAACACCCCTTAGAAACAATTGTTAATTGACTTCAGATTAGTGTTTTGGCACTACCTAATGTAGCTGCTGTAATATAACTTGCCAGTGGGTGCTAGCCAGTAATATACTATGGACTTGCAAACCTGTGATGGTCAAAACCAGATTCTCCATGCAGTTGAAAAGCCTCACATGATGTCTTGCTCTTTCATGAAATGAGAAGAGGAAGGAAGATAGACAGTTTTTAGTGGAATAGAATCACAAGTCAGTGATTCATTAAATCCTATTCTATTTTGTGCTTGTAAATGGATAAAGAGGTGATTCTCTGTGAAATGGTATCTCCATAAGTTTCCTTTTCGAGCGATAATTCAAGTTAACATAAAGTCCAGAAGATTCCCATTTGTCAGAGTTTCTGAGAAACAGTTTGTTCCAGTGTGAAAAATATCATTATTTGCAATTGAAATTTGCAATTGAAACAGAACACTTTTTACAAGTGGCAGTATCACAAGTTGGGTATCTTCAACATTTCACAATCTCAACCTGCACTAACATGTAGTTTTATGTTTATCCTTTGAAAGCATTGACGTTTTCATCAAAAGTGACATTTCAGCAACATGTTCTAGAACTTTCAGGAAATCTTTTCCCTTGCGTATTTTGGCTGCTGTATTTTCAAATATGGCCATGACACAATTAAACCAGCCTCACAAAAGACGCTGATATCTAAATCAGGCTGGTGGCAGTGCTGTCTATGGAGAGTCACAATTTGCAAGTCACTTTAGTTGAAGCCAGTTGTGTGGTCTTTTTGTATTGCTTTGTGGTGAAATTCATCCCTTAGTTTTAACCAGTACAAAACACCGTGTCACCTAAATCCCACTTCATCTGAATGAGGTATGTACAACACACAGGCAGCATAAGCCTCTGCTGAGGGCTCTTTGGAGCATTTATTGAGGACATTATTTGAGCTGCCTCCTGTGCCAGGGGAGTGCAAGGTGGAGTTTTTGAGGCTGAATGTCCAGTCACTTGTTGCAACACTGTGGGAAGCTTGAACTCATAACTGTAAAATGTGCTAGCTGGCTTTGTAGCATGATTTACCAGGTAAGGCTGTGCAAACCCCACCAACAGCAATTTGCATAGGTTTTGGAAAATGGAGCTGGTGTGATCACTTTGCAGCACTTTGGGACATCCCCTCCACTATTTGTACTTTGAGTTTCAGTATTGTGTGAACCTGAAAACTCAAAGTGAAACTGGCCGTAGCCATGCAGGCATCATCACCCTGTTGCAAGCAATGTATCTGTTACTGCTGGTACAGACTGAAGTGTCTCTGATCCCAGCCAAAGGCTCTGCAGGATCCATTTCCAGTCTCAGGAAAGAGGAGGCTTTGGCCAGGGATAGTGCTCTAAATCAGCTACCTTCCCTTTGCACCATGTACTCACACATACACCTCACACTTTTGCAGCATCCCCACGTGTATATGTCTGACTTGTTTAGAGCTGGGAGATGTGTGGAGGAAAAGAATAGATAGACTGGGTGAAAAAAAGTTTGCTAGGGCTTTTTTTCAAGTCATTACAAATATCAAAGTTTTCTTGTTCAGGGGTAAAGCTGAGGTAGACTTAAAAGCTCTGTCTAAAATTTTTTTACAACTCAGCTGAACAGAGAGATACTTTTCATATTGTGGAAGACTGATTTTTGGTTCATATCAAAGAGCCTGAATTGCTTTAAATGAAACTTAAGGTAATCTACAACTTTAGCAGGTTTAAAAAGCACTGAGATTACTCTTTAACTAGTTTTGTATCAGGAATTTCTGCTAAAGGTATAAATATGTGTATAACACAGACACAGGTATCAAGGAAGGTAGTTTTCTTCATTAAAATCCAGTGAATATTAAGTGAACAAGCCAAGAACTCAAATTTCCTAGCAAAACAGCAAAACAACTATTCTGATTTTTGGTTTTGTAACAAATACTTGAGAATTACTAGCAAATGAAAGACAATAAGTGAAGATGTATGTTTTGATGAAAAAATCAAATATTTGTTACAGAAATCCACACAATTCTGATGTTTTCACACAACACTAATTTATTACTCTAAATAGAGATTCCAGATTTACAAACAATACTAAAGTGAATATGACAAATTATTAAAATTCCTCAATTGCAGCTTCATACTTTCCTTGTTCAGGTTCCTCAACAAATGCCATTACTGGTTTTTTCTGTTTTACCCATTACAAAAAGGCAGAGAAGGAGAAGAAAATTTCACTAGTAGAGAAGAATAACAACTTTTCCCATCCTGTTAAATCAGGATATTCTATAGTTACAAAGCAAGTCAACTTGTAACTAAAACATTGTTTAGCTGGTGTAACTATTTCTGTTAGAGAGGAGCCCAACCTACAGTTTTAAGAAACAGATATCAAATTTCTAGTAAATATATGTGCATAGTTACTCTGAATTTTGGTTCCATAGAGACTGGATGTGGAGTTAGCTCTTAGACTGAGTATTCCCAGTATTTGTAGATGTGAATATTTGAGACTTGCCTTTCAAATCAGGATGGAACAGTTCATCCTGCTGAATCATTTAAATCAGCTGAGGAAACCTGACCCATTAACCCTCACCTGCAAAATACAACAAATATTGAATTCTGCCTTCTCAAACACTTTTCAGAAGTTACCACATTTACTACCATGTAGTCAATGGAAACAAGTCCAAATTCTTTTGGTCCCCAGTGCCTTATCTGAAGAAAATGACGTTACTTGCTTGCATTTCACTCAGTTATTAGTGACTAACTAAACAAGTCTCGGGTTCTTTAGCTGATTGCAGAACTTTGGGGTTCTGTAAGCGACTCTTGCTGTATTTGTTCTTTTCAGAATTACCCTCAACTAAATCTTTCACAGGGCAATCACATCTCAGGTCTGATTTCAGATAGAATGAGTACACTGTTGATCGCAAGAGGCATCCAGATTACACACTGGAAACAGCAAGAGAGACCTTGTGGACAGACACATGCATACACACTTGTGCACACACAGAGAGGTTTGAGCAAACACATGGAGTACTAACAGAGCCCTTGGGAGTTTTCATTTCTTTCCAAAATGCCAGGGAGTCAAGAAGAGAAACAGCCTGTGATTTTCAACCACCAGGCAAGATGGAAGAGAGAATGGGTGGAGGAGTGGGAAATTTGTGTGAGATGGAGTCAGACTCACAAGACAGTCCAAGAATCAGGGTAGTCACGGGGAGGTCTTTCTTTGACTTTAATAAATATATCTGGATCAGAATAATCTGCTGAGTTTGCCATCACCACTACTGGTGGACAGCAGTGTGATAATACAAAGCAAATCCCAGCCTATGGTGATATCTGAAGGAAGATGAGAGTGTAGTTTGGAGGGGAAAACTTCACATGCCTGTGATCGTAAGACCACAACCATTTCACATGTTATGGGAGTACAACCTTCTCAGTCCCTGCTAATGACAGGAGTAAACCCTGGCAGATTTGTGAGTGATATAACCCTGTCCATCTCCTGACCTTTCTGCCTCATTGCACAGGCCAACAGGTTTTGAACACGCACAGACAATCTTCGCCATGTGATTGCTACTCAGAAACCATCTCTGTAATTTAGATTATGAAAGGCTTGTGGTGACTTTCAGGTTTTGTCATCAATAGCATGTTTTCAGCGTGGGTGGTAGAGCTGTGCCAAGCCCAGTACATCATGATCAGAGCATGGACTGTTTCAGGTACTCTGCTATAATAACTTTGCTGTGCTTATTTAAGTCATATATTAATCCAGTAGGAAGAACTATCTGGAGTGTATCTGTACTGCAGTGTCTGAAGCCTTCAAAATGATAATTGATCAGGTGCAGAAGTCCCACACATGAAGGCTTAACCTTATGGGGAAAAGGAGGAGGTAAGGTACCACTGTCACTCCTGCTCCTCTCAGAGTCTCATGGGAGAGCAAGGTGCATAAAACGCTCTGCTTGTTCTGGTTGTGTGCTGGCAGCTTTGTGTACACAGCAAACGTAAAACTTCCCCCCACCTTCTTCTCTGAGGTATAAGTTTGTCGTGATACTAAAACCCTCCTGAACCTTTATTTCTAGGAAATGATCACCCATGGTCCTAAGCAGTGACTTGCATTGGTCCTCTCTGCAGATTTACAGAGCATGCTTCTCCAGCTCACCCTTCCTTCCACCACTCTGCTTCTACTAGGCTTTACAATAGCTGTCCTGGCTGTTCTAGCTCATGGTCTTTGGGCATTTGGACGAGTGTGCAGAGATGCTCTTGGTTTGCATATATCACTGAAATTTTGGCTGGTTTTCCTACTCTCTTTTCTTCTTCCCCTAATTTTCAGCACTTACTTTCATTTATAGTGATAGAAAGTGCTTTACTGGTTGGGCAGTGAGGACTGGTCAGATCAGACAAGAGAACCGTGCATCATTAATTTAAGTGGGGGATTTAAATTCAATGCTGTAATAAACCTGAGCTTGAAGATGACTCTCTTTCCTTTGGAGAGGTAACATATCACAGGACAGAAGCGCTAAGCCCCACTCCTCACTTTGAATGGCCATCAGCTGTGGTGTATCAAAGCAGGAAAGAGTGGATGACTGTTTTCTGCAAATACAAACTTAATGCTAGTACACAGCGCAGCCCAGAGAAATGGGAGGTGATGAAATGCTCCATGCTTGACCCTAATGGACCATATTCAGGATGTTGGTCAATGCTCCTCAAAGAAAAACAAGCTCCAGTTTGTTCTATAAAATGAGGAATGCAGCACAGAAAACTGGGTCTGTGCCACAGAAAGCCCAGTGACAGCGGTGACTAAGAATTTTATACTGTGTTGAGTAATACCGCTCTGCAAGGCGATGCAGGAGAAGGAACAATTTAGCACAGTGTATACTCAGATTTATAGAAAATCAGCTTCATGGAAACTGCCAGTAGAGCGGTACTGATTGGTGTGCATTATGTGAGCGCAGCAGCAAAACAAAACAATGCTGGGAAACAGATTGGTTTTGTTCTCAGCTACTACGCACAGATGAAACTTTCATTAAGACATGTTGACTTGCTCTGGCAGCAGCTTAAAACTACCTCCTAAAATTCTGATGCCCTAGGACCTGTTCCCTCTCCCACTGCAAATTTTTGCAAGCGAGTCATTTGTACAGTGAACTGGTATACCAAAGATTTTGGGGCTTAGAAAGTGCAGGAGCAGGCGGCCTGTGTGCAAACTAAAGGCAGAGTTGCTATGCTCTTTCTTTCCAGTGAAGCTGCATGCAAGGAGTAGGGAAATGCGTAATCACTACCAGTTACTTGGCAGTTACTTTTGCAAGTTAAAAAGATAGTTGTCGTGTTGGGCTGTGCGGTCCTTGCAGCTCATCTATACAACTCTCATTGAATTCGTGTAGATTTGCCTGGAAGGAGCGAGGGCAGCATAGGATCACCCTTTACACTTGCTCAGAAGTAGAGAAGGGAGATGAAATCATGCTTTTATCTTCGCAAATTGAAAATCTCCCTTCTGCCCCAGCTGACAGCTGTGCTGTGTTTCTAGGTGCAGCTGTGCCATAACCTTGGTTTTTTTCACCTATGGGCTTTTTCTGAAAAGCAGTGGATTGGTGAGGAATCTGTTCCGAAAAACTCCAGTTAAGAAGACATCACACACTAAGATCACATGGACTTGAAACAGACTTTTTTTTTTTTTTTTTTTTTAAGCCAGACTTTCACTCTGGCCATTTCAATAACGGAATGTGCTTTTACAAATAAACCAAGGAAAAATTGGTGGGGAAAGGTAATATCTTTTATTACACAAGCTGGGGAAAACCAGACAAACTTCAAGGCAGACCAGTTCTTCCTTAGATACAAGCAAGCACATTCATAAAATCTGGTTTATCATATGGCTGGCTGCTTTCATGTCTCCTTTGTTTCATTTTTCCACAAGCACTTTCTGTCCATCTGAATGCCTGCGGTGATGCAAATTTTATGATCTGTTTAGACACACATGAACTAACATATTTTGTGCCATTCTCAATTCCACTTTTTAAAGGAAATTACTCCAGAACTCACCTCAGGAGAAGAAAAAGGCAAAGCAAAGAAATTCACTTTTGATTTCTAGTAAATCCATTAAGAACAGAAAGAGAGCAGTATTACAAATGTCCTTTTATCACATGTACACGTATACTTTGTGTATACATTATGGCTTCTAAATTGCTAGAAAAATCTACTGCAGATTATGTCTTTAAAATTCAGAAAGACAGTATGTTTGGAAAAAATTCCAGATAATTTACGCCTATTTTGTAAAACATTTAAATACAATATATATACAAATATGACAGTATATACTATAGGAAAATACTGATCCTACCTACCTTGCTGTAAAATGAATTATGGCTCAGTATTTTCAGATGGTGGCATACAGTCTTACAAATTTTCAACAGCACTGTTGTTATTCACTTCCACCATGATAATATCATGTGGCTCCAGTTAATATGAGAGCCTGTAATTAAAAATTACAATGGTAAATGCTATAACTACACAGTAAGAGACTTGTCTTGAAAATCCTAAACAGCTGGCAGGAATGCATTTAATACCATTTACGCTAATAATTGTTGAAGAACTTGCCTGTATAGGCTGGAGCTGTGGTCAAACCTCACTTTCAGGTCTGGAGCTTAACTGTCTGTATCTGCGTGACAGCAAACAATCTGTATTCCTGTCTGCACTTCACATCTTATCACACTCTAAGACCATGCAAGTAGCAGATGTTATTTTCGGTGCTAAAACTCATTTCGGACTTACTTGGCATGCAGAACAAAAATGCCCATGGCTGCATTTTATTGTGACTTTTTTGACAGATAACATAAGGTTTATTGTAAGTTCTGCAGTGTAATCTGTCAGAAGGGTCCTACAGAATTTTTGTGTGAATCTGTGACTGAAAAATTGCCGTCTGGCAGCCGAATTTTCTACTGACCTCTGGCTCCTATCAATTTTGAATGCACACTTGAAGAAATATGTCCTGAATATACTTACAAATATGTGTGAAAATCATTGATGAAATACTGATTTTGTTTTCACTTCTGCTGCTATTCACAGCAGTCTGAGGGATCTTAAATTTTTAGATGTGTGGAATAACAGAAAGCTTTTAAATCAATCAAAAAAATCTTTGCACTGGCTGCAAACAAATTTATTAAGTTTACTTCATCATGTACTTAATTTTGCTGGTTCATTTTCTGTAACCAATAGATCTTCCTGATCTGGTACCTCATATACCTGATACCTGAATACAAATGCCAGTAAAATTGGGAGAGCAGAAATGAGCAGTAGGGTGGAGGAAAAAGGAGAGGGGAGGGCTGACAGACATTATTTATATGAATTATACTGTTTGTGCATTGTTTCTATATCCAGACACATACCATCAACTATGCTAATCAGACTGACTATGTCCTGTCATGAGCTGACCCTTTATTGCCTGAGGCTTCTGGAGTCACCTTGGCCTTCAGCATGTTAAAAGGACCCTGGATGAATGAAGCTTGATTTTCAATCATAAGTAATTTTTCAGAGTTAGCATATTGCAATATATATTCTTGAAAGGAAACAGATGAACAAGCAGGTAGACGTCGAACCACTGTAAACTGCATTGGTTCTTCACATGGCTAGAAGGGACCAGCGCGCAGCATGAAGGAATAGCTCAGTCCCTGTTCCCATCAAACCCTTGACCTCTCTGTGAGACTGCCAACATGGATACCAGTTATGGAAGTAATTTAGGGCGCAAACAAGTATTTACCAGGAAATAAACCAAGACCACCAAACACATTTCACAGTGGAGACTAGTCATTAGGCTAAGGCAATTTTAGGTCACTACCAGCTTGGGTCTGATTCAAGAAAGCAACCTCAAGATAAAAGTCTCTACATCCCACCGCCCAAGTCCCTGCGGCATTCAGTCCCTGAGTTCCTTCTCTTTTATAAACATAATTCCTGCACAAGATAAGAAGTTTCACTGTACATTCAGTAATCCAGGAAAAGATTAGAAACAGAAGAGGGGTAAAAAAAAGGCATTTGAAGCACTTTGCAGAAACAGAGAACGTGCAGCGTTTGTGTGAATAAGCAAGAAGAAGGTCCAGCACTCCTCCCCAGTGCAAGCATAGTTAATTACTTTAGTGGGGAAGCAGGGATCTGTCCTCCAGGAGCTTATTGCTGACATGAGGCACTTTGTTACTCCACAATGCTCCCTTAATAACATTACTACATTGAGTTATCTGAATTATCTGTATTTATTAGTTCATCTTTAAATACTTTGCTTCTATTTTGTTTCTGTCTTCATGTTTTTGTTCCTTCTATAAATCCAAAAGTAAGAGTGAATTGCCTCCACACAGACTTCATCCTCCATGATAGTGGGCAAGTGCTTCTGAGAGCACACTTTTTGGCATGTATATGCAGCTGTTAGAGGGAGCAGCAACAAAGAGTACAATCCTGTCTGTAAGCAGCATTTACTGTGTTGTTAGTAGAAAAGTATAGAGTATATTTGCTACCTATTTGCATAGCATGTTTCAGCTCTTGCAAGGAGCTGGTTTCTTTTCCTTACCTTTTTGCACTCACAAATGAAAACCTCTACACCCCTTCCTGCCCTGGATATTTGCTTTCTAGATAAGGAGGCACTGGCAAGGTAACATTACAACCCCTCCTCCAAGAATGGGACACAGAATAAATGTGTTTCTGACTAGGAATACAGTGGTGCACTCTTATATATGGTTCAGTACTAGAGTGTATCCATTCCTATGTATGTAACTAAATGCATCAGCAGTCAGAAATATTTATAAAGATTACTTACCTGATTTTGTGCCCGTAGAGGAGCATACCCCAGCATTTCAGTTTAGGACAATGATGTCCTCTCATCATTGCTGGAGAAAGTCTCTTCATTGGCACCAGTGCTACCGTGCAATGGATAGAAAAGCCACTCTCAAGACAAATCTACCCACCTACCTACTTTACCACTGAGGCCAGAACTGTCAGGGACTATCCCTCATGGCATGGCTCATTCCTTTATATACAGTTATTACTGGTAATAAACTGGCTCATCTCTAGAAGAGACTCTAAAGCAAGAGAAGTTTCCTAGTTAGTTTAACCAAAGTATAAAGCAGTATAATAAAGCGGTTTAGTTATTATGTGTGATAATAGTCAAACCCAGCTCTTCAGTAGTGGTTTTTCATTCAGTAGAAGTCAATCTTTATCAAGGAAATGTGTACACCAGGTGATTTAGAGACATGGGACAGAATCCTGAATCTGAGCCAGGTATGATCATTATAAAATAGCAAAAACTAAGGCTTTGGATGATTAGTATCCTTTAATGTGGGTTCAAAATTTAGAGTACATTAAGTTCTGCTCATTCATAGAGGTCAGTTGGAAGCCTGATCGGTATGTAAATCCAAAACTGGAGTTGGAATTTAAAGTCCAAAATCAGGTCCATCTTTTGCTGTTGCACTGAGATAATTTGGTTAGGTAATATTCTGTGTAATTTAATCCAGAAGAAGGTACGCAGTGACTAATGATTGTAAGTGATTTGTTAGTGAGAGGTCTTTATTTAGCTCCTCTTCTGGCATCAGACATATTATATCACCAACTAGAGAAATGTCCAACATTTGTAAGACTAATGAGGAAACAAGTAAGTCATATGTGAAGCTAGTTGCTGGCCACAATGGTGGGAAGTAGTAGCTGGCTGTCCCTCACCAGAATGAGGTCAGACTGGGGGGGGGGAGGTGGGGAAGAGACTAAGTAGACTTACAGAGAACAGCAATATAATCTCAGTATCATATTTTGTGATGTCACAATAGATGATGATCATGGTGATATGACATGTTCTTTCTGAGAGAAACCAAGTCCTGGAGTGCTCATACTCTGCTAGAGCTATTCTGTTCACAGTAGTTACCTCCAACTTTTTTTTTTTCAGAATGAAGTAATAAAACAGACCATCTTTGCATACAACAATTTAGAAAGTCTCTTCCTTCCTAGAAAATACCTCTTGCCATTCTTGTAACTGGAATAAGTCACTAAAAGCATTTTTTTAAACAGTACTTCCTTCCATTTGCTTGCTCATTTGTGGTCAAAGTATATTTATTCACTTTGTAGCTCTCATCCTGCCAAGGAGCAAACATGCAACACAGGCCTCCCAAATAAATGACAGCTACAAAAGCCAATTTCTGTTATCCCCACTGTAAATCTGGAGGGAGGCCCAGATCCACAAATTTTTTCAGCTCTGCATTTCTTGTCAGATCACCTCAATGGACAGCAAGGCACCTGAACTGGAGTGAGGCCCCTAAACCTCTCTGCAGACCTTACTTCCACTAACGAATACAGACTCACACTAATATAAATAGGAATAGTAAGGTATTTAAACCCTTGATAAAGTAGGCCACAAGATACTCTGCGGTTGTCAGTATTTTCAGTGTCACAGTTAAGCCTATTTGGTAGAATAGAGGGCCAAGTAATAAGGAACACTGAGAATGGTCTCCGTGCATAGCCACAAAGCCAGGGATTTAGCTTTTGCAGGACAAGGAATGATTTTCTGTGCCAAGCGAACATTCTTCATGCAAAAAAACCTTGAAACTTCCGGTTGGCAAAAATTTTTAATGGAAAATTTCTCACTTGCTAGAACCCACCTTCGATGAAATGGAGTTGCAAAAGTTATAACAGCTGTTTCAGAGATTAGCATCCCAGTTGTTAAAGAAGCAAAGGGTTTCACAGGCAGCTTTGGGGCATGAACTGCCTGTGGCGATGGGCATGTTTCCCATCACTTTGTAGAATTGTATCGGAATTAACCAGACAAATCACTCCATCAGCTAAAAGAGGTCACGCACCATCACCCACAGAATCAAGAAAGAGCTCTCTGTCTGCCAGTCCTGTCCATGTCCGGGCCAGGTGAGGTTTCCTGTGCTGAGTCAAATTAAGCTGAAGGCTCCACTCCTGGTGATGCCCTTTAGTGGAAGTGCTGAAGGTGATGCCTCCTGGCTCATCCAAGTGTTTCCCTCCTCCTGTGACTGTTGGGTGTACGTGGCAGTAAAGCTAAACCTTACAAACATGCACAACAGGTTCTGCCTCTGGGGAATGGCCAGTGCCAAACAATGGCTTGGCCTGCACACACCTGTGGTGACAGAGTTCATCTGGAGGAGTGTTTTGGTGCCCCACACCTCCCCGGATGTAACACCCTCTGCCTTTTTCATCTGGCGGCATCACACTTTGATGAACAAAGAGCAGATATATCTCTGCAGCAGGTGGACCCGAATTTACACAGGAAAGAGTCTGACAAGAACTTTCCACCTTGCACTTCTATGGAAATCTTGTTTGCTGTGGTCAGTTTTGCCATGTGTACAACCCTCACCCTTCATGAGGTGATGAAGTGCACGGCCCAAGCAGAGGCCATCATTGAAAGACCATTGCAAGGTGATTGAAAAAGACCAGTCCTTAAAAATTAAAGGGCCTTTTCTTCAGTGGCACAGGCAGTAGTCTTTTACTTTTAGGTTGTGTTTCACTGGCTTTCCTGTCAGCAGGTTTCCTTGTCCTTCCAACACTGCCTGCCATGCCAACAGGCAGATCTGCCATGGGCTTGGAAGAGGTGGTCAGCATAGGAGGAACGCAGGCCCGAGGAGAGACAAGAACAACGGCTGCATCCTTTGACAAATGGCTGGGATGAAAAGGGAAGGCTGTGCTTTGCGTGCTTGCCCAGGCATGCTGCCAAGTGTATGCAGTTCAGCTCTGACTAAGAGAAAGTTAAATGCATCAGTAGGCCTGGTCATGGAAATGTGACCCTTCCAGAGTCACTTTTGCAAGAATGAGAAAACTTATGGAAACGTGGGTAGGAATTTCTTGCTGAGGTGGCGTAATAGTGCCAGGCTGATGAGGAGCCTGTGAGGAATGCTGTACTTGCCCGGGAATGAACTGTCTGTACTCTGATTGCGACAATAACAGAAAGCCCGATGTTGAGTATACAGCTGAAGTTTCAGAAGTTACAGCCCCATTACACACACCCAACCAGATCCAAAATCCCAAACCCCAGCCCCCTCCATCAACACAGAACTTGGTAAAGAGTGGCAGGAATGCCCATGCCAGGAATGGCCATTAGAAAGGTAAAAGGGCCCTATCTGTGCTCTTGCCTGGTCTCTTTGCTTTCATCTTTTTCTCCATTTTTCTAGCAACTGCTTCCAGCATGGATAATGGCAGCTCTCTGTATACTCTCTCATCTTCTCTCTCCCTCTTCAAATCATGATAGTAACCCAGTTATTCTTGCCATGTATTACAGCTCCTTCTACGAGCTGCTTACCAGACTGAGCTATTTTAATGGGCTGGGACAGGTACAGTCCCTCATAATTACACACCACTTCCCCACTGAGTGGCAGCCAAGCCTCTGTGCTGTGTTGCTTATCGCAGAGAGATTAAAAATAGTTTTATAACAATATGCAAAACTCTTCTAAATCCCATTGTTCCCACATTAAAAGCAGAATCAGATCGAGCAATTTTATTGAGTTAATTTAGATGTAAAAAAGCTTCACAAAGACTGACAATTCTGTGCTTAAACAGGACTGGCAGTATTTTCAGATTTAGGAAAATACTATTTCATTGTAGACTGAACCTTCCTGTTTGAGGTTACAGTGGCCTCAAGGTCCAGCCCCGATATCAGTGAAATCTGTGGAAATCTAGATGGAGAAGGAAGAGTTCAGATCCATTTTAGGGCATCTTCTCCAATTTGAAGAGTATATGTGTAAAGAACGACAATTCGTTATAATAACAGGAATTACTATAAATATCCCTAAAAAAAATCTAATAAATTAAAGCTTTAAAAGCATTAAAAGTCAGAGAAAACAAAACGTTCCAACTGTTCTTGAGGTTTTAGGTAAGCCTTGTTTCCCGGCCTTTCACTGCTACTCCCTGAAGTCTAAATCAAGAGACTCTCAAAGTCAGGAAGCCAGACAGACTTCCAAAATATGTGGTGACGCGAAGGGGCCTGTGAACCGGAAACAGACATTTACCGTCTTCTTTCCCAACCCAATTGGCTCCAAGTATCTGTAGCTGATGTTCCAAGATTTTGGGTTGTGGCCAGAAGACCTAACCTGAGAGATTGGGAGCACACAGATCATGGAGGTCACGAGTCGCTTCATCTCCACCCACTTCTCTTGCAGGGAGAGTTTACAACACTGGCACTTTCACAACAGGAGAGAAAAAAAAAAAAGAAAGAGAGGATGTTTTTAATCCATTAGACTGCTGCTGATTCAGTAATAATAAACATGAGTCTGTTTCCTTGATTATTCTGTACACAGCAAACATTTGTGTAACGTGTCAGTTAAGTACGTGCGCTGTAAGGATCTCTCATTGAAGTGTGTCTGCGTCAATAACAAATACATGAAAATGTGCCTTTGTGTGCGTTTTTGCGTGCCTGCTTGAGTAAGAAAGAGAGCAAGAATTCAATTCCCAAGACCCTTAGTCATCCTCTGATCTTTATTTCTGAGGGTGATCAAAGTGCCAGCTTTTGAGAAGATGATTTTTCTCTGCTGGACTAAAGATATTAAGTTCAGAAGATCGCGCACTTCTCAGCCTGCTAGGAATGAACACTGTAAAAGTTTGGGATGTTTGCAGGCAGCGAGAAGGCAGTTTGTTGCTGCTGTTGCTGCTGCTTTTGCTGTGCCTCTTGCTGTGTTACAGACATCTTGACTGGCCTCACTGATTTATTGATGAGTGTTTGTTGGCCTGCAAAATGCAAACACATTGTAAGACTGTTTGTACACTAGCTAAACTTTTGCAGACAGTTTACATGCTAGAATGCATTCTTTGCACACATTAATCTGTATTCCCAAAGTATGTCTTCCTCTCAATGCAGACTTCCTTTTACTCTTATTTCACTTGAATGTTACAAACCACATTAATGTTACCTAACTTTTGATCTTATGAGTAGTGTAAGGTCATTTACATGACAGCTAGGCTACTTTATTTTTATTTTTAAAATTGCAGTTTAAAAACTGCAATTGCATTCAGAAACATAATAGAAAGGACAGTTGTATAGAAGGGAGAGTTGTACAGAAAGGAGAGTTGTACAGAAAGGTCAACACTTCATTTTGAAACAGTTTTTATGTTTCAGTATTAACTGCATGTTTTTTTGGAAAGACCTAAATAAGGCCAACGCTAAATGCTTTATTTCAGATTAAACATTTCAGATCAAAGGAAAATGAAATATTATATGTTTTCCATCTTCCTTCCCCTCTCCCAAAATCCCATCCCTCATTTTTTCCAGCTCATTCATGTCCTGAAACATTTATCATTTACACAACTGTATATTGTAGACTCACAGAAGGGGGACCACTTAGGGACTTTGCTGAATCATGGGTTGTATTTATTATTAGTTTTAAAGTGACAATGCACAGGAGAACATAACATTTGAAAGTTTAAATTGAAATATATGTGGTAGCTGATATTGTATTATTATAGTGTACTGATATGAAATTGGGAGTGACCAGATACAGAAAGGAAGACAAAAGAAAAAAAACTGCTAATTTTTCTTGCTATTATTCTTCAGAATTTTTTTACCTCCTGCATTTTTAATAAAATCTGATCCACACTTAGGGTGGTGATCTGTGTCTCTTATCTCAGTCTCAGGCTAGATCAGAGCTCCAGGACTGCACTACTTCTAGCTGAAGACTTTTAGCATTAGATCTGACTGTGCCATTGTTCAATCTATTACCACTCTGTGTTTTGCCTCAGTTCTCCGAGTCAGTAATGTAGGAATGTAGATCTCAATTTGGATCCAGAGCTTTAATACCAGCCTATTTGTATTTTGACATTTTCTGAAGCTATGCCCCCTCCCCCCCCCCCAAAAAAAAAAGAAAAAACCAAACCAAACAACCCCAAACAAAACTATTAATAAATCAGAGTAAAATTTTAGTCCTGCTGAAGTTGATGGTGAAACTCTCACAGATTTTAGCAGAGCCTGAACTTCATTTAAAATATTTATGTTCTGGCAATCAACCAAAACCTCTTCCCAGTAGCTTGAGAAGCCATATCCCCATATATCTCAGTTTATCTTTCCACTGATGCTTTGCACAATAATGCATCTCACCCAGACATAGCATGCGACTCCTCCTGATGTTATGTTTCTCACTCCTGCCACTCATCCACTAGTGGCTGCAGTTTGCCTCCTCCCACAAACAATTTCTGCCTTCCTTCCCTCTATGGCATTTCCTATGCCAGAAAAGTACACATCAGACCCAGTCTCCTCTTCCAAATCTTTTCTCAGGACTCTTTTTGTTTTGGTCCACTGTCTCTTGAAATTCATTTTATGCCTTCATTTAGAATATTACTCATAAAATTAATTACTGAAATGTCTTCATGAATAAACAAATAGCAATTAAAAATGCAGTAAGGAAGTTTCAGGTTAGACACTAGAGAAAAATTATGATGTATCTCATAAATATTTGGGAGGCATTTTCTACTTCCAGATGTCATTGGCTCTGCTGAGAGAGCTCTGAGCTTTACATTGCAAGATAAGCCGCTTTCATACTGAAAATAAAAGAGGTGAGGTACACATGAAGCCTCAAGAGGTGACAACGTTGCCCCATTTGTGCCAACTTGCAGAGCCACACAGGAGGCAATGTGCTGTGTGCCCTGAAGGTGCGCAGAAATGTCATGCTGCCATCAAGTCCCCAGGAGCATGGGTGACTTCAAGGAGAACAGTCAGCTCCATCTCTTCAAAATCCTGCTGACCATAAGGCAACCATTACAGTGTATTTCCTAGACATTGTTTAGGTTTGGCACAGAAGACTTGCATGTGTTTCATGGAAGGTGCATGAATTTGGGAGACCAGGCACCAGCTGAAACGGGAATTTCCATGCAGCCCAGCAATCCTGCGGCTTTTTGTAACTTACGCATTGTCTGTCTTCAGCCAGCTGGACAACAGTCCTGGCTCCTTGGCACTTATGGCACATTTTTCCAGTAAACTCTAATAAAATGCTTCCTATCATCCCATTTCATTGGAATGAGGAGAGTTCCCACAGAAAGTGTGCAAACTTGGCAAAACACATTAAAGCCAATGTTATCCCAGCACAGCAAACATGCAATAAAACTTTCTTATCATGTAACAATCAAAGGGCTTTTCAGATGACTCTGGCACTGCTTTTAGGTACTGTGGGATAATATGTTAGGTGCCAGACTGCCACATTTATCCTCAGTTCTCCTCTGAACTGGAAATAAGGTTAAAAACTTTAATGACGCTGTCCTTAGACATGGCTTTGCAATATGCTACATGTCTAGACTGCTGTAAAATTAGGAGGATTTTGTTTGAATGACTTGTTTATATGACTCCCATAATAAATAGCCTGAGTCTCTCTAGTTGTATTAAAACCACATTGGAGCAAATTCTATGCCTCATTACACCACTGCAAGTCCACCATCAGCTATCAGGAGTTACTGCTTGAGAGCAGAATTTGTTTTGCCATTTTGTAGTCATAGCACTGACAAGAAGTATGAGTCCAGTGTTGTATGTATTGCAATATGAAGGGATGTAAAGCTGGAGGAAGCCTAAGGCTTTTAAACTGAGGAGGGAATTAAATCAGCTTTTGACTTCATATATTCCCACACTTCATCTGCAATAAAGGTGATGCACAGGAAATGCAGAATATTAAGATTCAACAACCAGTGCCTGGCCCAAAGGGGAACAAAAGGAAATGTCTTTCCCCAAAATTGATGTGTTTGAGATGTCAAGCTAAGGAGAAGCAGGCCCTGCAGAAGACCTGTGACATCCTGAAGAGGATGGATATTTTGTTGGACAAAACGTGGTCTTTCTTATGACGCTTTCTCTGTAATCCTTGTTCTAAGCTTTGTCTGCCCTGCCCTGGCTGCACTCAGTCTTATTCAGTCTTGCAAGTTAAACAGCTCCTATCTGTCTGGTCCTTGGATGGGAGAGTGGTTGGAAGTCCCAGTTACAAAAATCACAGGCCAAGAAGATACAGCTGAAGAGCTGGCGGCTGAGTGTGAAGGAACTGCCCAAGCCTTGTTTTAGCAGGCAGCCAACTTCTGTTTTAATATTTACTTCCACGTGGGGGGATTTTCCTGGAAGTCATGTACTCAGAGCTGTAGGGGTCTCTATGCTCCTGTGTATTCATGCCAGGCCCTGTGCACTCTGAGACAGCTTCTGCCATGCACAGGGGGTTGCCCAGAAAAATTTAACTCTAAATCACTACTTTTCACAAGTAGAGGTCAAAATCACAGGATTTTTCTTTCCCTGTGCTGTGATCAGTTTTCTTTGGGGCAGCTGACTCAAGCATCTGAGGCTGTTATGAGCCCACAGGTTTCTGCACCGTGAGGCTCATCCTCAGGGCTCCAGAGGAGCTGCTGAGGAGCTGGTGGAGGTTTTGCTTTCAGACAGCAACCGTTTTGCCCTAGCGTCTTCCAGGCAGTTGTGTCTATGGGCTTCCAGCAGCTGCTGTCACTCCAACTTTGCCCCTAGCTGCAAAGAACAGCTGCAGAGAACAGCAGAGAAAGAGGAGGCAAACAAGGTTGAGTAAGACAACTAGTTTGAGAAGTTGCTTCAAAAAGGGACTTTTCCTGAGCTTGAAAAACCCAGCTTGCTGAACTTGACAAAGGTGCATGCTGGGCTGAGGAAAGAAACCTCAGTCAGTGGCAAAAGATTGTGTTCCACATGCAGGATGATGAACTGTCTACTGCAGAAGGTCAGGATGAACCAGGCCACCTTCCAGGAAACCTGCAGGAAGCACAGCACCGACCTGCAAAGGCAACACTCTAGAGGCAGTACAGTAAAAGAAAAACTCTCTTATCTCTTCAAAATCATGAAGCCATCCCCATCCTGCCTTCTGCTAACCAGGTCAGCTTGGGTAGGTCGCCTGTGAGGTCAACGAGATAAAAGCATACTAAGGGAGATGTCGCCTTTGCATATGGAGGCCTGATTGCTGCTGTAGCTGATATGCTAACATTGCGGTCAGCTGGTCTGGAAATGTTTCCAGTGCTAAGATCCTTGGGGATTCCCATCTCTGTTTCTCTGATCAAAAAAGCCCAGCATGTGCTTGACAATAATGCAGCAATCTACAAAGGCTTCTTCTTGCTGTTCTGCAGTCAGCGGAAACCCTTGCAGAAACGATGTCTGTAATGGCAGTCTGGAACCTGGTATGGTACAGGCACTCGGTAGGTGCCCAGTGCTCCCTGTGAGCCTGTCCCTGCCCCAAACCCAGCACCCTGGATGTATGCCCAGAGGGTGAAGCTACTGTGCTCTTGTCCTGGAGAAGTGCTGGCACACCTGCCAACATGCCAAATTGAGCGTGACGGTGCATATTAAGCCCATCTATATGGCTTCAGTTAGGTTTCTCTCTCAGCAAGTTGCTGGTAACAGCTTCTAAGTGTTCGCAGGGAACAAGTTTCCTAAATGGTCCTCTCCTATGCTGTAGTTGAAGTTGGGAGCTGAGAGAAGAAGCCACCATTGATCTAACATTGGTTGCCATCACACGACTCAGGCATTTCAGAGGAGACCAGCTGTTTAGGTGAGCCATCTTCACTTTAACTGTTTGACTTTGCCCTGAAGAGGATGAATGGATGGCATGTATAGGTGTTATGGAGGTGTTTGCTCAGTCATAGGACTAGCATCCTAATCCACTCAATTGACAGTGCTCCTTTACAGGCATTCATCTTTGGCTTCACATGTGAGGGTACAAGTCAGGAAGCTAATATGAGCTGGAGAATTCCAAAAAGACTGCCCTTGCAAGTGCACCTTTGTATTCCCAGTACAAGCAGAGAGCGCCAAAGAGTACAACATTTAGTGCAGACATCCACTTGGTGCCTCAAGCATTCTAGGCATGGGATCCACGGCAAGTATTTTCCTAACTGAAGTATGCTTTAATGCTTCAGTGAGGATATCAAGAACATGGGGAGGAGAGAAACTGGATTGATGGCTGCAAATTTTCTACTGAAAGATAAGACTGTCTTACTGATAGTAAGGGCCTGGGAGCAGATTGCAGCCTTGGGGGGATCTGATATATAACGGTGACACTCAATGTTTTTTGCAATAGGCACAGCTTTTTGAGGAGGTCAGCTTTTGTTTCTAGGGTTCTGTATCTGGACATTTCAGGGCATTTTCACTCTGCCTAATTTTGCACACCTAATTTAGTCACCAACATGACAAGTCTTACCTCCCCAGCATATCTTTACCCTTAACAGAGAGACAGACTGGTTCTTCTAGAACAGTTTAGAGCACTTGAGTACCTCTGAATCCCTCTGAGGTAACGCTTAACTCTAGATGGAGCCTGTAGCCTCATAAATTAGGGATTTGACTCAGTGTCTAAATTTATGTGCTGTAAATAAGCCCCTCTAGGCCCATTTCAAACCCACTTCATAGATTTCACTGGAGTTACTCCACATTTACATCACTTTTTGTGAGATTAGAATTTGCCACAGCTCTCATCTTCATTCTGGCATCTCGGCCTTCATCGGGAGGCTGCTGCTGGGTTTGAGTTTTGTTTTAATGTCGGTGCACTCATTTGCTAGTTTTCGGTTTGAATGAATGTGAGCACTGGCTTCTCTGAGATATCTGAGAAGCTTCTCCATAAGTGGGGGCAGCCTCAGCAGACTTTGCTTTCGCTTCCCCGCCCCATGCCTCAGTGCAGCACCAAGCCAATTATATAAATTCATCGCATCACATTTACTGAGGCAACTGTGCAGCAATTACACTAATCCTGAAATCCCCTTGGTGGCATAAATCTGTTTAAAGTGCATTTATGCTGTGCTGCATGGCTATATTTATACAGTCTGATTAGTTCTCCCAGTCTACTCTCAGGAGCAACAGACACACTAAGGGAAAGAGAGAAATTTCAGCACAGCTGAAGTGAGGTATGGCTTGATGTGCACACACAGTGCTGCACTCACCTTTCTACAAGCTCACCCAAGCTAATGGACTTAAATCAAAACCACATTTGCCCCATGGTGGTTATGCCCTATGAAAGGCCAAAGCCCCACTGCAAGTGAGGAAAGCTTGGCCTTGTACAAGGTGAAGCTGGCAGCCCCAGAAGGATTTACTCTGTCACTGTAATGTCCTTCTGCCCAACAGCTGGCCTGTGTGAACACAAGGCTAGTTTGCTCCTGGTCATGCTCCATTAGAAACAAACATGCAGCTTTACTATCTGGGAGTGGGTGCCTGGAGGCCCAGGGTCCTGGGCAGGGCGGCTGTCCTAAGAGCAGCACACACTGAGGCTCTGAGTTCAACCAGCAACCACCAAATCATGGCTTGATTCTCTGTAGCTCAATATTGGCATCTGCCTAGGCATTATTCATAGTACACTGAGAGGTTCAGAAGTTCTGCATTCTTTCTGCACTCCTCTCCTTGACACATATAGGCAAAATCTCCCTAAAATGAATGGATGCAGAAAGAAATAGCCTGCCTGGAGCAGGTTAAAACAGTGAGAAGCAAGCAATAACCGGAGACTAACATTCAGCTACCCCCAGAGACACACGCCTGTGTACTCACAACCCCTCCTCCATGAGAACAAATACTGCAAGTGTCAGCTGGTACTGCATTTAGTGCTTAACATTAATCAGAGAAACCATCAGTAGTTGTTAATGGCATCTATTTCAAATAGTAAAGATTTTGAACACAGACTGAGGTGAATTCTGTGAATTTATTAGAATGTGGATCAGTGTTCATCTTAACGGAGCTGACTTAAACTGGGAAAACTAGGTTACTCCAAATTTCTTCAAAGAATTTGTTGGTTAAATGCAGATGTCAGAACTTACAGGACTGGCTATCTGGTGGGCTTTCACAGTAAGATGTGAATTGGTCATGGAAAAATACTCCAGTAAAACTGTTTTTCTTAAAATAATTATTATTTTGTAACGCAGTGTACGCCAAGTAATCAGTGAGTTTTATGGTAAGCTTGAAAACCCATAGCAGTGTAGGAAGTCTGCTGCTTTGTAGACAGTGCTTTTATTATCACACTGCAAATCATTACACTGCAGACACTTGCAAAAATTAGCAAGAAATTATGAGTAAGACACTGAATGAAATCTATGAGGCTTGGCGTTTCCTTCTGGTTCAGCCACAGGCTCTCTGTGTGACCTAAAAAACATTATTGACTTTCTTATTGCCACAGTTTTCCCTCATTAAAATGAAGATAACAATATTTCCTTTCTTTCCAACTTCTTTTTTGCTTTTCTTTTTACACTGGAAACTTCTTTAAACTGGGTATACCTCTAACTGTATATTCATCACAACAAGTAAGGGAGCTCTAGCAACAACAGTAGAAATAGCAAAACAAAGAATCAAACAAGAAGGAGGTGAAAAAACCAGCATGAAAGAAGAATGAAAAAGTGTCCTGAGTTTAAAAAAAAGAAAGGAGAGAGGTAAGGGAGGTAAAAGGGAAACATGAGTTAGACAAATTGAAGAAACACATGACAGAAAGCAGACAAAAGTAGAAAAATCAACAGGGCAAACCCCCAGGATCAAAAAAAACAGAGTGAGTAGGAAGAAACAGGAGGAGCAAGACCAAAGACCCAAGACACTGAAGACTAGAAAAAGGACGGAAGGCAGAAATTGAGTGTTAAAAATATTTTTTGTATGGTCTTAGTGCTAGAATCCTGATAGTGAGGGAAAAAGTTCAGTAGAGACTGACCTCTTGGTTTGGGTCCCCTCTTGCATACTCTGAATATCTAAAACATCAGTGAGTCAGTTGCAGTTTGGGTGTCTGGGAATACAGGGTTGGGCCTTTATGGTGTGCTTGGGAAAAACACACAGAACCATGCCCAGAGCAATCTGATGGAGGAAAGGTGTGATGTCAGCATTGCCTGGAGAAAGAACAACTTCTTGCAGATCACTGAAAATCAAAAGTGCTTTCCAGGAAGCAAAAACCTGGCCATCGAAAAAGAACACAATCATGCATGAATGATAAGCAAATGTAATTCACTTTCAGACATGTAGTTTTGAGTCATGGAGGAGTGTATGTCCTTGTCTATTCTGTGACTTAAAATATGAGGGGGGGTTTGCAGTGTGGCAGAAAATCTTGTGTCCATCTTGCACATCACCTTTCCCATGAGGTTTAAAACAAGTTAGACTTATTCCTCTCATGGCAAACCCCAGTCCAGATATCAAGGCCAGATATGTTTAAAACTCAAATCCTGTTGCTCTTGTGATTTTGCTCTTGGGGCCTGTGCCTTTCACTCTTGAGGAGTAGTAAAAAGGACCAAAAGTGTATGGGTGTGTGTGGCTCTGTGTGTGTGTGTGTTTGGGGTGGGGTGGGTGGGTGTGGGTGTGGGGGGGCAGGGTGTGTGTGTGTGTGTAAGTGAAAGAGAGAGGGATGGATCAAGACCAAGATTGCTTAACAGCAAGGATGCACCAAGAACAGCTCAGGAAATCCCCTGTCCCGTGTTGCCATGTTCCCATCTCTTTCTTTATATCAGAATCTTTGCATTCCAGCTTGCTGGGGTTGGAG
This sequence comes from Falco biarmicus, assembly GCF_023638135.1. Lineage (NCBI taxonomy): Eukaryota > Metazoa > Chordata > Aves > Falconiformes > Falconidae > Falco > Falco biarmicus. The sequence continues at coordinate 67,552,872 of NC_079293.1, forward strand.
CTGTGTGTTACATGGATGCCCTTTCCCAAACAAGTTAAAAGAACAAGTGAAACAGGTCCCAGTAGCTGTGATTTTCTATGTTTAATTTTTGAGCAATTCACCTCTAAAATAAATACAACAGCAATACCATATTTACAGACTGCAAGTGCCAGTACTGTTCCATGAATAAATCCAACCACACTTCTTCACAAGACTGAAGTATTTTGTTACACATACATACACTTTAAACACCACATATATTAAGAAACACTTTCCTACAAAACAGGGCAAAGGAATCATGAAATCCATCAAATGAAGCAGAGCTGGATTATACCCATAAAGAGTTCAGCACAAGGAATTCTAGTTGGTTGACATGTTACTGAAATAAAATCTCCTTTATCTCTGGAAGACAGCTATACTAAGACTTGTAAAATACTCGTCTTATTAATCTATCCACTTTTCTTAACTGAAATATCACGGCCCTTTTTTGCATCTTGATACATCAGCAAAATCTCCAAAGAACAGATCACAAATATATCCCATATTAATGTAAGAGAAATTTATTTCTGAGTTTGACAATACAAGCAATGTAGGAGATGTGACTTTCTGAGGAAGGAATCAGTCACACTGGAGTAAGTATTTTTATCCTGATCTACCACAAAATAGAAGCACTACTAGTAGCTAAGTCAGTTTCCATCCTCATTTATATTGTAATCACAATTAAGGTAAATTGATGTAACTGACGTTTTGGCAATTCTGAATGGTGCTTAAACAAAGTTTCATAGTGAGGTAAGTAGACTGGCTTTAAGTAAATCTAATTACACCTCTGCCAGTTTTTATGCATGAACAAGTCCTTGGTGATGACAGTAGAAAATTTCATTTATGCTAGGGAGCGCCACTGCTGCAGTAAGGAGCTGCTCACTCCTGAGTCAACACGCCAGCCCATCTCAGTGCTGGAGGAATAATCCATGAAGCTGAGGTTTTAGCTGGAAGCCAAGATGTTTCGCTCAAGGCTCTGGAGAGATGTGATGTTCCACTGAAATGCTGGGAAATGGTCATACAATAAAGTCCTCTGCTCCACTGAAAGGGCTAAATCCAGCATGGGTGTCTGAGATGCAGCTTTGCCCCAAGTCCATAGAGCAAATATTTAAAGCTGGTGCCAAGATGTCTTTTCTTGAATGTGGTTTCCACTTGAGAGGTATTTTACTTATTTGTCCTCTCAGTTTATCATACTTCATATTTTGGGAGTGAATCACTGACATTCAGCAAAGTACAATTTTTACTAGCATTGCCTGAACCTCAGATTGTCGGCTCAGGTCCACATGCTTAAGCAGGCACAAACAGTCTTCTAAGAGATAATGCTCAGAGCCTAAACACATGAGACAATAATCTCATGACTTGTGCAAATCAAATTTATTAAAATATGTATAAATGACATGTATACACATTCTTATTGTTGCAGACTGGGAGTTTCTGTTTAAGGCTGCAAGCCAAAATGTACAGGGAGAGACTATGCTTTGGAAAGGCAGTGAAGTTTGGCAATCCACTTGGCATAAACTTTCAGATTGATAAAGCTTCAAATTACTTATCTTTTTTACATGCCATTGGAGAAGGAGAAATGTTCGATGACGTGGTTATATTCCTTCTAAAGACTGGGAGACACACACAGATTTGGCCACAGGCCATTTTGCATGAGACAGGTGCCTATAAATCACCCAGGGTTGCTTCCCATAGACCACAGAGAGACAGATTTTCTGAAAAACAGAAAGTTAGGTGAACATACGGCTCTCGGTGATCTCATTTCCAGACCTGTAGGATCATATAGCAATGCATGGCCTTATAAGTGAAATACTTAGCAGTAAGGGAGCTAACCAGGTCACATGGCCTCAGAAGAAAGGTCCCAGTCAGGTTTCTGAAGGAATGTCAGTCTTAGAGAAAGGGTTGGGAGCTAGGAAAGATGCCTGAAGCTAATCACTACAGCTGTGGGAGAGAGTATTAAAATATACAGGAACGGGTACCGATTAACATTTGGCAGGGAAGCAGAAAAGCCCCAGAAGATGCCAGAGGATTTCATCAGGGTAAACTTGAACAAGAACTAAAAAGTTCAGGAGCACCAGATGGCATTTCCAGAGGTACTCCCTGTTACAGGCAAAGATAAGGTTGTCTTGTATGTGTGAGAGGAGGCAAGACAACTCTGCTACACATTTTTGATGGGAAACAAGGTAAATCCATGATGTGTGGGTGAAGAGTGAAGTTCTGCAAGCTTTCCTTTGAGTTTCACAAGGAAATGAGTATTTCTGGAGTCCCAGCTTTGAAAAAATACTCTTAAAAGCTTGTCTCTAATAACTACTTGTCATAAATACATAGAGCAGCTATATACCAAGTTAAAAAGCTCACCCATAATCTAAAGTACAAGTGAGTGCACTGCAGTGGTACTTAAATTACATTGCAGGAAGTTACCTGGAATCAGAACTGACCTGGCTGGCCTGAGCTGATTACCGATAGCCAGCTGGTTTTCCACTCCATCCCATGTTGCCCATACAAGATTTTCACAATAGGTGAAATTCTGCCTCCCATTATCCTAAATAATGATAGCTCATTGTATGCGGAGCCCTCAACATGACGTGGCACAAAGTGTCATCCTGTTATAACTCTGGATCAGACAATGTTATCAACAGTCCTAAAATATGGCTTAAAGCAGAAGCACTAAGAGTCTGGAGACAGAGTGCTTAGGTGGTAGATTTTAGAGCAACTCCCTCGACTGATCCAGTACAACTATACTAGTAAATTATAGAGCGTTAGTGCCATGGACTTGGGCAACGGGACTTGGTCATACTATTAAATTGTCAGAAAGGTCGTTGGCACAATTTTAGCCCAGGCCCACTAGCATGGCTCAGGAGTCAGCATGGCTCATAGCCCAAGTGCCTCAGCCTCTACTCCAGGGGATGGAAGAATGTAACAGGGTGGCCTTGGCCAAGAAGGTGCCACAGAGCTGGAGAGTACCCCAGCACTGCTCTGCTCTTGGGTACAGATGTAGCTGTTGGGTCCTTCTCGAGGCTTCTACATCTCCTGTGTCTGGGGTGCTGAGACTTCACTCTGTGTGTGAGAAAGGGCTTAAAGGCTCTTGATTCATCTTAATGAGATACAGATTTATTGAAAAAAATCTTTAAAAATTTTGAGAGAGGGAAAACATTATTTCCTGCCTGCTTTAGCCTTAAGTCCTTATGGGATCAAAGTTGCATTTATGTTGTATTAGATACGGGAGCAACATGCAGATAACAGATCTGTGTCTTTCAAGACAAAAAGGACTGGCTTCACCCTTGTACATTTTAGCTCTTATGATAGATCAAAAGTAACTTAAAGTAGGGCCAGTGGGTTTCCAACACCACAGACCAAACCTCCAGACTCTTTTTATTAGTCCAACAGTTCTGAGCCACTTCAGGCCAAAGAGACACCAAGACCATCTTATCTCTACAGCAGGCTTGAAGAAAAGCAAGTCCTTATCTAACTTAATGGGAGACAACTTTTCACAGCTATGCATTGAAGCTGTACTCAGATTTCAGGGAGTTGCTTATTGCTTCTTGTGCTGAAGTACACGAAAGGATCAGATGCTTTTGGTGAACCAGGTTCCTGTTTTGAAAGAAAGAGGAAAGTACACAGCAAGACGTAGATAACTTATCTGCGTTTGTAAGAAATTTTCTTTTTTTCTTTTATACTATATGAGCAATAAAAAACTATTTACAAGGCGCACAAGCTACAGTTTATAGCTAGAAAGATGTTTCTCTCTGTGTTGTCTCTGCAAGTGTCAAAACAGACTTGTATTTCATACCAATAAAACATGAATTTCATGCCAAGAACAGCAAGAAACAAAACAAAATGAAGCTATTTCCTCAGAAAAAAAAAATCCAACTCTTACAAATCTGCCTCTCATCCTGTAATTGGGCTGCTGGGAGCAGACACCATGGGAACCCGTACAGCAGCCTGCCTGTGCGGATCCGTTCCAGTAGGCCCCCCTGTAGTCTCCAAACCATACTGGGAGGCTGCTTCTTTCCCCTGATTAGTTCCTTGCTTCTCAAGTGTTCCAGTTAATTTCAGAGGGTGAAGGGTTGCAAATTTAGCCCAGAGTGTGAAATCCAGAGTTATTGCTAGAGCTGGTTAAAAATTTTTCCAATGGAATGCTTTTTTTCCATCAGAAAATGCCATTTTGTCAAACCAAAACTACTCTCTGAGGCATGTTGATTTTCACAACCTTTTGTTTTGGGGAAAAAAATTGGGAAGAAGTATTGTGAGAAGGTCAAAATATTCCATTTCAACATTTTTGGGATGGAAGCTAAGGGGGAGGAGGTGTTTTTTCAAAGCTACTTTTAGTTTCAAAGTGTAATTTACTTTCTTTCTATCACAGAAAGAAAAATATTGCGATACAAGGATTTTTTTCGGTCATGGCAATTCATTTGTTTTAATTCTGATTTAGAGCAAAGTAAATGCTAACTTTCTAAAACTCCTTTGGAAATGGAAATTTCTTGTGCTTTTACATTAGTTAGGGTTATATTATAGTTGTGAATATATTGGAGACGCATTTTATCCATTGATCTTTGCAACAAGTGCTTAGATGGTTATTTGATCCCAGCAATTTTCTCGGTTAAATGAAAACCAACATTCATACAAACAAGCTTGTCTTGAAGAAATGTTCACAGATAGTGAACAATGAAGACATAAAATGGGCAAATGTGACAGCTGATTGCGATTTGTCATAGTATTCTTGTACAGATTTTTAACCAGTCAGGCAGATTTTGCACTTGCTAACTCTGAAATGAAGATAAGTAGTAATCTTAATATATTTTGATAATGTTTTTAAATGTGGCCCTGCTTCAGCTAGAAAATTAAACTTATATTTAAGTTCATTCGAGTTCAATTAGAATATGCTTAATTAACCCAGGTCTAATTTTTCTTAGGTGATTATTAAATATTTTGTCTTGCTTGTATTTCCTCAGTGTGCTCATTTTATTTTAATCATTTGATGTACTAAGTCTGGTAAATCAAACACACTACACAGATCCATCAGAAATTAATAAAAGGATTAAACACTCTGTTATCTGCACTTAACTCTGAAATAACACCTTACAGAGACCTCCTTATATTTATATTTTTCTAGCTATACTCCATACCTTGAGCAGTTAAATAATCCAGAACTCTGTGCTAACGTACACTACATTTGCACATCTAAAAGAGTGTTGAAAACCTAAGGGATCAAAGATGTTAGAGCACATTGTGGATCTAAAACAAAGAGTAGTACTATTTGTTTGATCCTGCTAAATTTCTAAAAATATCTTCCTCTTTAATAAGAAAGTAGAGTGACTCACTTGAATCTAGAAACTTGGCCTCGGAAGAGACATATCACCAGCACCTTGTAGGCAGAACAGTCACATCCAACACTCTGGGAGAGGAGGTGCTGTCATCATGACGAACAACCTTTCCTTCCACTGCTCCTGCTTGCCCAGTACAAGTCAACAAGTTCCAGGCCTGCCAAGTCAGTCCCCCAAAACCACTGCAGTGGCTTAGAAACTTCAGGGTCCTAAAAAATGATGAATATCAGGTCTGGTTTTATTGCCTTTGGACCTTTGAATGTTTTGGTTTCATGTTCTGAAGACATGTCTGCAGCCTTAAAGCCCAGAAACTTAGTTCTTAAAGACAGACTGAGATTTCCAGTTACTCACCTGATGACAATAGATGGGATTTTGTTGTGGGGGGAAAGAACATCAGAAAACATCAAACATACCCAGTTCTTCAGACCTGCCCAGGCTGCATCACTTGCAAATGCAGAGGTCGTGAATCCTGTCATATGTACCTTGGAAAAGAAGAGCAGTAAATCTTGACTGTGATCAGCAAAGTATTACTCTTTCTTAAGGGAATAATGCTAGATCTTCAGCTAGTGTAAGGTATCCTGAGCACAGTTAGTCCTTAAAGGTTCTGAAGACAAAAAATGAGACACTATAATTCAACTCATCTGAAGCAGGACTGGGCCCTAAGCACATCTACATTATTTGGCCTTTCATTTTCATGTGTGTACAGTAAATCATAAGAAAACAAATCAAATCCAAAGCATGTGTATTGATGGGTGAATTAGAATATCCATGTGCATATATACATTCAGTATGACAATTTATAGAAAGTTTATGTGTGTATGTCCTTTTTGGAAGTATTCACAGGATGAAATAATCAACTGTCATAGTTACAGAAAACTCACTTCTTTATAGGATGAATTGTGTTATGGTTTTTAAAAGCAACTTCTGTCTTCATCAGGTGTTTATACAGACAGCAAAAACTACAGGGAAAAAGTTTTACTCAGAGCTTAAACACACCCTCCCTGGCCCTTTCAGGTTGTTTTCAGCATCTTCTTGCTTGTGCTGCCACTACACCCTCATATTCCGCCTTCCTGTGGCAGGGCATTTGCACAAATTCCCTGCTGAACTTCCATTTTATGTCTACCTCAGAAAATCACTTCTTCACCCCTCCTTAGTTTACCTAGAATCTGAATATGGACATTGTTCAGAGGTGCAAGTGTAGAGATGCAATCCTAGCAACCAGCAAGGGGTCCATATACATTGTAGTTGCTTTGTTTGACAATTTCCTGGACTTGGGCGTTAGTTCCTTAGCTGACCTGCTGCAATTCTTTTTCTTTCTTTGCTTGTTTTTGATTCAGAAGAATGGGCTAGAGTGACCCTTACCCTCTCTTTTTTATGTGGCCTATTGCCATTTGGATTCCTAGACAATAGATCAAATTCTGGGCTCTGTTAGAAACTATATTTTTTAAATAACATTGTCTTTTCTGACTCAACCATCTATGTCAGATACACATCCCCAGTGGGCTGCCACAGTTAAACAGAGAAGATGGTGGTGTCAGTTGCTTAAGATGTTCTATCATATTTACAAAGAATGTGCGCTTTTTTTTTTTTTTTCTCAGAACAGAGCAGGGATTAAAATAAAAATAATAATTAAAAAAGGGAGCATCTCAGAGGCTGTGTAGACATGCCTTTGATCAGATGTGGGCAGGCTGTTCTGCACGGCCTCCAAGGCAGCTGGACCCCAGCCAGCTGAGTGCAATAGCGTCTTCTGAGGGGTGGCACAGATGAGCTCAGGCTCTCCTTCCAGGCTGGCTCGGCATGCAGGTGGAACAGCACCAGCCAGGGGCACCAGGCTGCATGGACGTGCCCAGAGTCTTCTCCTGCCAGTCAGGTTCTTTTCCAGTCAGTGTTTTGCCCCAGGCACTCCATCAGACTTTCTCAGGACACGTTCACAGTGCTGCTCCATCTGTGTCCTTGGTACTTCAGTCTCTCTGAGATCCTCCTCGGCTGCTCTGGCAAGTGCTGGCACACACAGCTGCATCCATCCATCCATGCCATGGCTTCATTTCCCAGTGATGCCTCTGAGCCACAGTAGAGCAGGGCTTGCAGGCAATGCTCTCTTCCCTTCGCTCTGGTTCCAAACAGAGCAATTACCCTCTCCCTCGTTAGCCCCCAACGGAAGAGTTGCCTCTACACACCTCACTTAACAAGGCCTGACCCAGCTCATTACAGCATTAATAACCGACACAGCTGTGAAGCACCTTTCATTTCCGGAGTGCTTTCTGCTCCCAGCTCATCGCCTGCATCCTCTTTAATCAGATGCTCCTGATCAAAGTCCTTGATCCTCTTGTCATGTTAACAGGGGTCTGTGTGAGATGAGCTGACTTTTGGGAGCACCTATAGGAGATACGAGTAGAGGACCCCTGCCATGTAGCCAGGACTCTGTTGGCTGCCTAATGGTAAGATCAGTGGTAGTAGGTGAGACCAAGATCAAGAAGTCAAAGGGAATATTATGTTTAATTGAAACATTAGGGATAAAACACTTGGCCTATTTGTCTAAATGGGATTTATCCCACTAAAGGAAACCACATACGTTTCTTAGACTGCTCATTTTCATTGCAGTTGTTATAGGCCCATGGTGCAATTTAATGCAGAAATTTGTGTACTTGTGACCTTTAGAAAAGGTACCACTTTCAGTCTTCTGCACTGAAATCTCCCTTCCCCACCCACGCTCACATACAAGTCTTCGGTAAACAATGTGCCATGCAGCAGGAATCTTCTGTTTGGTAGAAAGTTTTCCACAATTACATAAGTGCAGCCTGAGAGCTGGTGCAGAGGTAGCCGAAAATAAGAGAGTGAGATTTACAGTAATGCAATTAGATCACTTACAGTAAGAGGGAACGCTCTTTCCCGTGTTAGGACGAATGCCATAGGAGCCTCCCGCTACTCCTCCTCTGAGTCATCTTTCCAGAGGCACTTCTGAGAGCCAGCCACCCTCAGGTGTTGAGCAGTATTTGTTTGTGCTGTGGGTGAAAAAATGTGTACACGCACACACAACCCGAATTTGATTAAGCAAATAAGGGCAAAGAAACCAGAGGGCTGTGGTTTCTTTGAATGTCTGTCTGTCTGCTTGGTGACAGAGCCAATGCTTGCAGTCTCAGCCACAATACCTTGACTCATCACGCAGTCTAGAAGCAGTGCTCATCCCCGGGGGGAGTGTGGGAGCTGAACCACACATGCGCACCGGGGAGCAGCTGGGAGAGCTCTGACAGCCTTATCAGCCCTTCTTGAGGCTCCTCTTCCACACTCATCTGCACCTTGGTAAACGAGGAGTCCAAGATTTATCACAGTGGCATAAGCCAGTGCTTTAACTTTTGCCAGGTTAAATAACTTTGAAAACGCTGCTTTGGCCTAGGGATTGAAACACACGGTTCGGAGCAACCCAAAGTTGCCTTCCAGGCTCTGCCTGGGCAAGTTGTTTATCTTTGGCGTACCAGCAATAGAGTACCGTCTCAGTTCACAATAAATAATGGCTTGTGTGCATAATAAACCTTATCTACCTCCCAGGCGTGTTGTGAGAATGGATGGATGGTTTGGAGGAATTTTGTAAGCTGTTCATGAAAAGAGTTACAAGCGTACAGTATGTAATTATTGCCCTTATCTTACACAACCATCCAGGTACTGAAGGAGCTCTGCCTTTATACATGCAAGACAGTAAGGGCGTACTGCAACATCACACTTGCAGGAAGGAGAAGAGGTTTCCACTCCACAGCAGCTCCAGGTGAGCCTCAGTACTTATTCCAAGTGGAGCTAGGTATGGGACTGATGTGATCTTTTATCCTACATCAGCTAGGTGAATTATAGGTACTGGGTAAACTACAAAAGCCTGGAAGCAGGGACCAGAAGCCAAGAGAGTTTTGTTCTACCTGACTGCTACAGCCACTGGGCTACAAAGTCATGCCTCTGCTTCTGCTCCACTTTGGTCCTGTTAGCTCCTTTTGGCAATGCAGCACAGCTTTAATTTGACCGGCAGAAAGTGCCCCTAGCCATGCTGAAAGGACTTAGCATTGATGATGAAAAGCATTTGAAATTGCAGGTAAGATTCATAGAAATGGCCTGCGCTGTTCACCTCTGAGTCATAAAGAGAAAGACATTTTTTAAGCAGCACACTGCCAGGCTTGAGCACAGCTGCATACAGAGAGCAAGACAACTTTTCAGGGAAGTGTTATGTTCTGACATAACAAACTAACCTGAGTCATTACAGGCTTGAGCCAAGCCTTCTTTCTTTAGTTAAGAGATGCAGTTAGAGAATTACCTATAAGCAGTGGCAAAGACAGTCACATGGAAACCAGGTTTCTGTACCCACTGCAATGGAGTTATACCGTCTGTGAGCAAAAAAACCCAAACCCAAAACCTTGGAGTGGGGCAGCTACAGATTATGCCAACTGCCCTGCACTTTATATTGACTTGGGGCCCTATGTGTAAAATCCTGAGTAATCCTGACATGGGTGGACAAGGGAGGCTGTAGCAAATCTCTGGCTCCAGAGAGAATGCTAACAGCCTCACAGTGCTGAGGTGCAAGAGGGTGCCTAAGCTCAAGAGTTTTTCAGTTTATGTAAGCAAGGTAAGAGAAAAGAAACACCTTTATAGGTAAAGGAGCCAGAGATCACAAGTTAATTTCTGGAGGTCATCCAGGAACTCGTTGCAGAGGCAAGACCTGACTAGTGCTTTTTTCCTCTCTTTGGGATACCTGTCCTCAGCTTTGAGTATGTGTGCCGATTCCTAAGCTAAAGTGGCCCAGTGACAGAAGTGCATTGGTGAACTATAAGCTCAAAAGGAGAAATGGAGGGAGGTGTGCTCTGTGTGTGTGTGTGTGTGTGTGTGTGTGTAATCTGAAAGTGTCTATAGATAAAATGAGGATGTGAATTCCTGTAGCTCAGAATAAGGATATGACACTGATGCTTTCTCTGGGAGTGGTGAAGTGGTTTTTGTAGTGCTTATGTGTCAGCTTCTGTGTAAGTGAACTTCATCCCCTCTCTACCTTCCCAGGTAAATTCCTGAAGCATTTGACAAAATGTGTAGTCCATAGAAAGAGGAGAAAATCCCTGTTACCACAAAATCTGAAGTAGCCACAGAATTATGTGAAAAAGCCCTTTTACAGCCTCTGCAGGACAACCATTTTAACACTGAGTTTTTTACTGTAGGTTTTATGGTTGGCCTTTCAGTAGATAGACATGGCTCATTGAAAAACACTGGATTTTTTAGTATTCTTTAGACCTAGTGATCTCCCTAGGGGCTAAACCATCATCCCACCTTTACAATGGAGGCACATTTTCCTCATCAGTTCTGGTCTAGAGCCATGCTGCGTGGTGGAGGACAAAGCTCTTTGCAATGAAAGTGCAGTTTTGCCACCCCACCTCAGAGGCTCCTGAGATCTTGCTCTGTCTATTCACAGCATACAGAGGGCCATGTCAATTTGCAAACATAACCCCCCAAAACATTTGCTCTGAACATCTGAAAAGCAGTCTGAAACTATCTCCCTGAGGCTAATGGCAATGAGGTCTTTGATTTCAGTGGGAACAGCATCCATTTTAAGCAGGCGACATGAAATTACAGTTTGAAAGTTTAGACTTTGCAAGTAGCCAATACTCTCATGCACCTCATTTCACCATTATTTTAAGAATATCGTACGCTCCTGTTATTCTCAATATGGCAGAGTAGCTTGCCAAGGAGGGGCATATTCAAATACAATTAAATTAATGATTTTGCCCTTCACTCTTACAACATAAACAGCCCATTGTTGATGGAATATTGTTACATTGATTTTGTTTTATTATTTTATTTTATTGTACTGAATTTTATTTCTTTTGATTTATGTTTCTGTTTTATTTTCATTTCTTCAGATTTTACTCTGTTTCTACATGTTACCAGGGAACAGAAGAGGAAGAAAGAGCAAGGGTCTGATTTGGAGCCGCTGCAGTCAGGCAGCAGACTTTCCTTTGCTACAGTCTTGGATCATACCTCAGGCAAGGTTGTGTGCTGGTAACCAACACTTTGAAAAGTTTTCATTTAATCACTGACACAAAAACACCCCTTGTCGCCTTGTCAAAACCATAAAAAACACAGGCAATTCATACCATTTAAGCACTGCAACATGTTATTAGGAAAAGCTATACCAACCACAATGAAACTTTGCATGCTAAAGCTTGGCTTTTCACTCAAGTCAGTGGTATTGGTGGTAAAATCCAAGCCCAAGATGAGTGATGTTCCAGAGAACTCAAAGACAAGTGTGTGGAGTTCTTGTTTTTCACTGCAGATATGGTCTGAGTGACAGACTATTATTTGGTGGGAAGCAGCATAGAAAGTAAGCTGCATTTTGTCTCCTTGGTACCAGCAGGCTTAACAGTGGCTTGTAGAGAAAGTCCAGTAGTTCTTAGAAGTGGGTCTGTCCTCTTTTAGGTGAGAGAGTTGTGTTTTCTGAACTCTGGCAAAGAGCAGCTGATTTTGCAGTAGGGGAATACGCAGAGTGAAACCACTACAAACCCTAATCCCACTAGAAATAACCAGCTGTCCCTTCCCACTCTTTAGAAATGGAGAGTACAAAAATTCCAGTGATTCATTCTCTTATCTACCAGAACGGGGAGAAAAGCCCCACCTAAATAAAAGTGAAATGTTTTACTCAGGCATTTGGCTTTACATGAAATTCTGTTAACCTCTCACTTTGCAGTAGTTGTAGAAGACAACAAATCCTGGAATTTCATATTCAGTTCCTCCCTAAGAATTCCTCTGAAGCGTGTGGGCTGGCAGGCTGTCCCTGATCAACTTCATCTTATGGGTTTCTCAACGATGTTCTCTCTAGATAAGAAGAAAACTTTGATGGCTTATCCTGTCTGGGTTCTTTTCTTAAGAAAAGACCTGTCTGGCAGAGTGAGCCCTCCTTTTGCTTCCCCCTTATGCACTCAGCTATCTGGCAGCAAGCAGAAAACTTCCTCTTGTCCTGAGAGTCCCAAGCTCTTCTTTGGACCAGCATAGTTACAAACAGACACAGAAAGAAAAGTGCCAATATTCGAAAAAGTACCTTTATATAATAACTTTTAAAATTAGATATATATTGATTACATCAAGGGAAGGGAGAACCTGATTTGATTTTTTTTATCTTTTCCTGCTCCACTACTTACTGATCATTAGTTAACTTACAGTATTAAAGTCCTGATGTTTCTAACCTGGTCACACCCATTCATACCTTGCCCTTTCAATAGCTCAGTTCCTTCATTCATCAAACTGAAGTCAAATAGAACTGGTTTTTGCAAGAAGAAAAAAGGCCAAGTGTTTAAAGTGAATCATATCAATTTGTGTGTGCGTGTGTGTGTGTGAAACAGATAACCACAAATCACTTATGCCAACACTGCCACTCACAGGATTTTATTTCAGCTGAAATGTGTCCTGACTTCTAAGTATTTCACATCTTTGTATTTTGGTTGTTTTGAGGCTGAGAGAGGTCTGATTATGCTGTAATTCATCAAGGAAAAGAAAGGGCTACAAACATATGATTTCATAATGCATCAGAGGGCTTGTGGCTATTATGCCAGAACTACAAAGCAAATGCTATGCACTAGTTGGATGTGAATGTGGATAAAAATGGGTTTAAACATATGTATGCAATGGGTAGACACCATAGTCAAACCGTCAGAAGCTTGCTTAATGAGCCAGGATTTTTATGAGTCAAGAGAAAGCACAATGCGGATGAGCAAAGCAATTGAGATGAACTGCAGCAGCTGATCCCATCACCACATTTCAGACATAAAAGTCAGAGTGATCAAGATGGCCAGTGAAGTTCCCAAGCATACAGATGCTGGCAAAAGTATCTCAAATTCAGTGTTTGGTCTAGACATGAATGAGAAGTGAGGAGGAGTGGGAATAAGATTTAGTAATTTTAAGGCACAATGCATTGTCATACCAGGTCAAACAGGTTCAGTAGTCCATTTTGCCCCTTCTCCTTCTGCTGCGTATTAAGACCTTTTCAACACTTCTGATCAGCCTTCCTGCTCTTCTACCTACACAAGTAAGATCTGACTAGTGAAGTGATGACTTCACACTTGGTAAAGGTGAATTTGTGGCTGGCAGTCCCACAAAGTGCTCTTAACTCCTTCAGAGATGTGTAGTATTCATGTGCCCAGTCCTCAAAGTTTCATCTCCACCTCTGATGACAATTCCATCATAGGTAATGGCATTTTTCAGGAGACTTTATTGTATTTCATCCTTCAGAGGAAAAAAAAAAAGATGCTTAGATATATGTGTGTGTGCATGTGTTGTTCACATCAGGTTTTGCATGCTGAAAAAAGTTTCATTTAATTGTCAGCTTGTACATTCACGCCTGCAGTGGAAGAAATACTTGTAGTTATTTGGTGGTCATGGCCTAACTGCTTAGGTGGCCACTTGCTAAAACTCACTCAGCATTGAAATTAATTGGCACACCCATTGGCGGTGGCAGCAGAGAAGTCCAGGAGTAATAATAAAATATCCTCTAACTTCTTGGGAACGTTCCTCCAGGCTCAACTGACTTAAGCCTATGGACTGCTCTGCCTGAGCACATCTGTAGTACTGTTGTCTTTCTCCATCTAGTACATAGCTTAGGGACTTTGGGTTTGACCTTTAAAAGCTCTGTTTTTCACTCATTTTTAGGTGTATGCTGCCCTGCAGTCTCTAAAGCTCTGATACAAGTCCCCAGACTCTTTACAGAGATTAAAAAGGGTCAGCTCTGCATGCCTAACTAATAGCATTACTCCTTTGTTTACTAAATGGCTCAGTAATTAGGCCCATACCAAGGGACAGGCATCTGCCCATTAAGATATATTCAAGGAGATTTCATATCACTCTTGAAATGCTTTTCACTCTCCATGGAACTGATTGATACTTCTGGGTCTGCTCAGCAAAATAAATTAGGCAACGCAGAGCTCAAGGCCATGACGGCTGCGTTTCTGGTGGAGGGGAAGGATCAGTTCCCTGGAAGCCAAAGCCAAGCTTAGTCAGCACTGCTGCTGCTCTGCCCTCCCCCAGCTCGTCTGGGCAGCGAGCCAGCTCCCAGGGCTGAACTAGGTAAAGACTAACCCTACCAAGAAAAACAGTGACTTTCCATCCAGCTTGGCTCCCTGGCTGGGCTTGTGGTGGGGTGGGAGCAGAAACGTGCAGCTGGGGTAGGAGACTTGCAGGTCCTCACGAGGACCGACTTCCCTCTAGATCTGGACCTTCAGGTACATGGACATTTGGGGAGGGGAGGATACTGTTAAACGGGTTTTGAAGGTCTTACTTTCAGAGCAGAGAGTGTACCCTTTGGGTTTTCACCCTTCATTCTCCAGATCCCTTGACTCTTGTTTCTGCTCTACATTTCAAATAGAAAAGTAGAGTGCAGCTGGCCAGGTTCAGCACAAAAGAAAATATTGCTCTGGTTGCAAAGCTGTTCATGTATTTGTTCCTCTTGCTTTCAAAAGTCCCCGTCTCCAGCTGTGATGTGCTCTACGCTATGAATCTGACTATTCTCAACGGTCTTTGTTAAGGAAGTGGCACAAAAGATTCAATTGTACAAAACTTATGCATTTTGACCTAAGAGATGCCTACCAGTTGGATGAGCCGGCCATGGAGAAACATAGGGAAACTTTCTCTACTTACATCCTCCACGAAAGAGCAGAACAGCAGTCCCTCTGCCATGGCCTGTTTTTTCTTAGTGTCCTTCATGATGCAGACCACTTTAAAGGGGGCTGGAAGGCACTCTTTGTCAAATTTCTAGTAACACATCATGGATCAAGTTTAATTATTATTTTTTTTCTGAACCAGAGTTACCAACACTAATTGAAACCTGACAATGTTGCTGAGGCCAAATTTCATGAGAACAACAAAGTTACTCAAAAAAAATAAAATGATTCATTCTCCACTCAGTGCACTGTCAGTTACTGGTACTCCCCACGCTTAACGCCTGAGGTAGCTAATGGCATTAACATATGAAAGAAATCATCAACATGCTTTTGACTCCCATTGGAATCCTTTATTAAAATAGTCCTGACACTTTTTTCTCTGTTTGTAGAGCTGGTATGCCGGCAGCCACACGACCAGTACTCTGACCAACAAGTGATAATTCCCAGAAATACAGAAATTGTTTAGACTGCTCCAGACACAGCCACCTTGACCGGATAACCTCTTCTGGGTTTTGCAATGCCAAATGAGTATCTGTTCTGGCAAGGCAGGGCCAAGGTCCAGCAAGGAGCACGGCTCTCCCAGAGCTGCATTCAGCAGACAAAAGGAAACGAAAATGTCTCCTGCTTATGGCCATCCTGTGCAGCTGCTCTAGAGACTTCTTCAGCCTTTTCCTCCTGCCCCAGTGTACATGCATTGGCATAGTTTTGCAGTGCTCAGTGGCCGTGGAGTTGCAGGGACTGCATGGAGCATGTCAAGGGAACCCATTGATGCTGGAGGGACTCCCACAGCTGACAAGCCACCCACTAGCCATTATTCAAAAACATACGTGGAAAAGTGGAAAATGTAGAGACTGGTAGTAATATTGTCTTCTGCGGAGTAAAAGTGGTGGTGACCTACCACCAGGAAATAGTTCCAACAACCGAGTGTCCTTTCAGCTGGAGAGAAAGAAAGGACAAGTCAGGAGCTTTAGCCTTCCCCTACACTGTTCTTGTGTGTGGGCCACTGCAGCCATGCTGCTTGCTTTCCCTTCCTACCCTCCTCCTCCCACCCCGCACCAGTCCTTTTCACCCAAAAAAAGCATATGTGTATGTGTTTAAGGAGGAGCGAGTCAATGGGGAATAAGCAGGTCTTGCTGCAGGAGGCACTTTAATTATCTGAGCTGCGGATTCACCTCCAGACCATAAGCAAGTAGTGTTTATCTAGCTTCTGATCAGAAGAGTTGAGAAGGGAAGCGAGCGTTAACTAGAGAAAGAAATTACTTTGGAAAGATGTAGAGGTTTAGATTAAAAGTTGTGGTCTTAAACAATAAAATCATTCATCTTTATGCTCATCAGATAGAAGTAAAAGTAGTGAACTATAATCTAAAATTATAGCACACATTTGTACACAACATCACGTTACACAAGTGTTTACCTAACATTGCCTTCCTATCTCTTGGACTACCCCATAACACTTTACTACTTTCAGAACTGTAGCTCCCAAGATACATTTATGGTGTTGGCCACAGCTTTCTTTAAAATGGACCCGAGGCAATCTATTACCAGGAAAGTGAAAAACATTAATCCAGAGGCTGATAAAACACACCTAAGTCAGTGGAAGTGTGTCTAAATCTGGGACATAAATAGTCCAGCTTTTGGATGACCTACTATTTTGGGACAGCTTTGAACTCTAGATAATTGCAAAATCTTACAATGGTGAATCTTCCTCATAGCTTCTCCGTTGAACTGAAATCCCTAAGGATTTGTGGGAGAGATATATTTCAGAATCAGATTTTTTTTGGTCTTGGGTGGA
Source organism: Falco biarmicus (assembly GCF_023638135.1). Taxonomy (NCBI): domain Eukaryota; kingdom Metazoa; phylum Chordata; class Aves; order Falconiformes; family Falconidae; genus Falco; species Falco biarmicus. The sequence goes on from NC_079293.1 coordinate 67,569,674, forward strand.
ATAAAAAGTCACATTTCCTGCAAAGCAAAAATTAAAAAAATTTCAATTTGCAACCACAGAAGCATTTTGTTAGTGTCTTATGGCTAATTTGCAGACAGTTGCACAGTCCAGAAAATATTAGACAGACATAGCATATGCAGCATATTAAAGTTGTATTACAGTAGTAATATTCTAATACATGATACTTTCTTGCGTGTAAGCTAACACAGCGATTTACCTTAAAAAAACAAAATAATGCCACCATCATTCTCCCCCTGTCATTCAGCAGCAGTGAACTGGGCATGTTAAGAAAAGTATATTCTTTCCCCTCAAAAATGCATCTTCCTCCTTTTCTCTCCTGCCTTTTGTTTTCTGTGGCCTCTCTGTGGTTGTGCCATGCTGCCCATGTCTTCCAGCAGCAGCTCAAAGTAGCCCTGACAAGAAGAAGCGGTTACTTCTGTGGGGAAAGAATATTTGACTTTCCAGTGGCCCAAATAGCTTGTTTTAATTTCAGCAATTGATTTCTGCACACTAAACTTCAGCATATGGATCCCTCCTGTGGCCATGTCTCCAGCTTTCGGACACAGGAAAGTACAATTTTACCATCTGGCTGTGGTTTGTGCTTTCTATATAGTGGTGAGAAACATTTCATCTTCACAAAAGCCTGGTCTGGCTGGACTTTCAGCTTTATTTAGAAGCGGATTTGTCGGGAGCACAGGGCAATATCTAAGTTCGGCACTGCTCTGATTTTTAAATTCAGCTTCTTTAACACTAATACCCAGTCTCCCCATTCCGTCAGTGTTTGCGTGTCCAGTTTTAGCGATGCTGTGCCCACATGAGAGTGGCTACCCGTGGGCAAGTGGTAGAGCCTGAGGTACATGTCACTTAACCTTCTACAGACCATTTCTTCTGCAATGCTTGGTGTTTGACCTGGTTTTGAACACACAAGACCTATTTTTACCAGCCTGTATAGGCAGTGCCTATGTACTCTGAATTAGCTCATGAAGTAATTAGCCACTTATTTGGGATGTTAAGCAACCACAGCCTGGACTACTATTTGTGTGTGTGTGAGCCTGGCTGGGGTAGGTTTGTCTCAGCATGTATTTATCGCTGCAGCTGCCACAGCTAGCAGTGAACATGGAAGACTTTCTCTTGTTTTTCCTTCAGTCCTTGAGGTAAGGCAAGTGGTTCATTCCAGGACTCTGCATGGAGGCAATTAAATGCCCATCTACCTGAGCGATAAACCCCTGAGGTAGCACTGTGCACCCTTAGCTAGGAGGTGGGGTCCACAGCTGCAGACCCGGGTTTGAGCCAATTGCTGACTCAGCTTTAACCTACACCACCCCGGGTGCACCCCGGGTGCTGCTCACCAGGAGCAGCTGATCAACTGCTCTTCTGCCGTGGCCCCAGTTTCCCGCGACTCAGTCTAGCTCCCAGCTCTGAATTTGTGCTTGCCCTTACTCACCCTCCTCTCTGCAACGTGGGGGAGTTGTGCCCTTCCTCAGGTCGCTTGCTCGGGGCTGCACCGTGCCGTGCGTGGCCCTGCCCTGCACACTGCTGCTCCTAGCACCGTGAGACCTAATGTACAAAGGCAAAGTGTGGTTTTGGTTTTGGACATGCAAAACACAGCTGCTCAGGTTTAGCCAAAACCACCTTTTCCCCTGCCTGCTTTAGCCTCCACTTTCATCTTGGTGTTCAAAAACGTGTCCCCTCTGGGATTTATTTAGAGACATGCTGTTGGACTAAAACAGACACAAAAGACCTCTCACTTTCTTACTGGAGTATTAACAGAATAACAACCATAAGCAGTCCAAAATGTTCTTCTGGTCCTTTTCTTCTCTCCTGTCATAAGTGTTACTTTTGGTGGTGGTTGTTGTTTATTAACCCCGCGAGCCTCAATTATGAAGTCTTGAGGAAAAAAAAGAACAGTTGCGAAATTTCCAGAGCTGCCATTGTCTCCTTCTTGCCCACAGCACGTAGTGTTGTTGCTTAACAATCAACCTAAATACTCCTTGTCCCTTCGCTGCTGAATACATTAGACCCGTCTGACGCCTTGTCTCCTAGACCAGCTGGGAAGTTTAATTAACTCTATACTTAGGCAAATGCCACTGCAAAAAGCCAGGAAGGATGAGCTTAGGTGGACCTGGTGCTACCTCTGAGATTAATGCTGATCTGCTCAGGGCCATATCCGCTGGGTGAAACTCCTCTTCCATGGTTAAGCAGGCACATAGGCCTGATGGATGGTGGCTCTTTGAGGACTCTAATTCCAGTGATTTAAGAAAACAGCAAAACTTTAGAAACCTGGCTGTGAACGTCCACCTTTCTCCTCCAAATTTGAGTGGTCCCATAGCGGGCTCTGCTGGCAGTACTGGCAGTGCCTGAAATTGAGTCTAAAAAAGGAAATCCAAAACCAGACAAGATGCAAAAATATATATATTCCTCACTCCTTTGTCACTTTCCTCTTTTTGCTTAAAAAAAAAAAAAGCAACTTATTTTTTGCTTAGTTATGCACTTAATCTCCATAAAAGAAACAAATAGTTCATTACTACAACTCAATGCTTTACCTCCTGGACGAACATTCTTCAAATTAGGAATGGGTAATTACTACGAGGCTAAATAACTGAGTATTTTTGAGAATAAACACTCTTCTGAAAGACATGAAATACTGCTTTCCAGATTTTCCATCACCAGACCTTGGAAAAAACATGTGATCTCTTGCAAAGATGCTGACACTGTGCCGTTATGTTCAGGGTCTGAGTAGATATAAGTGGAAAATCCATACTTGCTCACAGGAAACAAATGCAGATTCCTCACATGGAACATGAGTTGGATGGAAACAATCTTTCACCTTCTGATTAAAAAAAAAACAACAAAACACAACAACAACCAACTTCCCAAAACAGTGTTTGAAAAGAAGAACGAAGAGGAATTTTGGCTAACAATCTAAAAGAAAATCAGTCCAAGTCTGTTTCAGGTCATCTTTCCTTCCACAATTCCCAATTACAATTTTTTCAACAGAGTTCTAATTAAAAGGTTTATCTGTAACCAGCCTTCTTGAAAGCATAAATAGACAAATGTAAGGACAAGAATCTGAAAACAGAAGGAGGATTTTTCACAGTGAACACTTACTAAATTATGTTTTTGATCAGCTATAATAACCTTTTTGCTGCCTTCCCTGGTTGGTATTTCAGAGGAGGAAATTCAGTACTCACAACACCTAGTTTTTGCTTCAAGTATTTCAAGGATTAAAATAAATCTAAGGTATCTAATAAGAAGGAAATGTAAAAAAATATTTGTTGTCCAAAGCATTGAACCGGGACATTGCAATTTTTCTGAGTAGCACTGTTCTCCCAAGCACTGAATCTCAATATTACATTTTTACACAAAAAAATTCAGATTTATTTCAGAGAGAAAAATATTTTTTTCCCCCCCAGGAATAAAACAAGTTTATGAGAAGATAAAAATAACCTTCCTCCTTAATGCTTTCCTTTTGTGCCCAAAAAGCAGGCTGAAGAGTACTAGATTTCGTTACATATTTTTAAATGCTTTTTAAAAATCCATATACTGTACTATTACAGCATTATTTCAATTTGAAATAACTACTTAAAAAACGTGGTGTTGCAGTAACCCACATTTAGAATCAATGTAGCGAACCAATCCACACATTTAAGATACAACATTCATCCCTGGATTTTCTCAGTTTGTTTTAAAATATCTCCTTTTGTCTTGCAAGCTCTGTACTTTGTAAGGCTGCATGGCCCTTCAATAATGAGGAAAAAGGATGTCAGTGGTTACTGCATCTCAGTTTAGCTTTGTTTATTAGTTAAGAAGTAGCTTCTTTTGTATTTAGTGTCTCTTCTTTTACTATTGCCACCACCTGCTTAACAGCTTTGGAACTTCCCTGTTCATCTTACACCTTGCATATATTTAAAGACTACGGGCTATCCTGACAGTTAAAATTCTTCCTGAAAAAATGTCCTTTTTTGTGTTAACCCAAAAATTGGTGCAGAAATTCTTGATTCCCTCTCCTACAATGCTCTGCCAATCTGGCTGAAAAATGGGCATTTTCTCTTCGAAAAGGACAACACAAAAGAAAACTAAAACAAATGCCCAAAAGTTAAGACTTTTTTTCCTGGCACACTTCTCAGAGAATATTTGGATTTCAGTTAGCTCTCTGAAAGGCAGAAAAGGCTAGCCTAAAACTACAAGATGAAATATTTTTATTTGAAAATGTGGCTGTAGTACCTCCTAGGGGTTTAGTTTGAGTGTTCTCAGTCTCCCAGGTTTTTGAATCTCTGACCCATCGTTCTCTTTTTGCAGGTCCTTGGATAACTGAAACACTAAGAAAAAACTGTTCAATTTAAGTTGGCCACCCAAGGGTCTGTGCTTCCACTGGGAGATTTGGGGGTGACCACACTGATGAAACTTGAAAACAGCTGATCTACAGCCTAGGATGGAGGTGACAGGCAGCTGCCCATCACCTTCCACTGCAGAGCTAAAAGGATCAATCCCATTCTCAGATGTGCAAGCGGGAACTCAGCACCCAGAAAAGCACCATGCTCCTTTTTTCTCCTTGTTTGGAAGCTAAGTATGGAGAGCCAGCTCTGCTGAGGCTTCTGGTGGCCAGATAATTTCATCCATGGAGTCTGTAGAGGTGTAGGGCTAGGCTGTTCCCAGGGGATCCCCCACTCCTTGCTTCGGCGGGTGACACAAACCCACGTGTGTGGAACCCTCTGGGAAGGAAGACAGAGTTTCCATTTTAAGACTGTCTCACCAGTTGTCTGGAAACTGGGTAATTCTTACCTGGCAGCTCAGGAGCGGCTGGCACCATGCTTACTCCTGCTAGTTTTCCAGGAAGGTAATGAGAGGAAACTCCCTGCAGCCTTCCCCAAGGGCAGGTGTGAGTCATGGGATCCTACAGCTGGGGTCGGATCCTTACAAACCATCTGTCTGTCTACAGCGCCGCTTGTATAACCCAGTCTGCTGCAACCATACCATCACCCCCAGGAGGCTAGCCTGTCCCAAAATAACATGGACCTGAGGCAGGAGTCAGATATGGATAGGAAAACCCTTTGCAATAAATCTAGGATTCTGCAAAGAGATGCAAGCCTGTCCAAGAGGATTGGAGGGTAGGTATAGGAGCAATGGTTACTCATCTGAGAAAGAAATAGGAAGCAGCCTTTGGAGCTTCCCTCTCACATTGCATTTGCACACACTGTTCTGGAAAACATCCTCAGAGAAATCTAAATGGGCTTGAAATGCAAAACCTTTCAGTTGATAGCCTTTAAAATGCTCTTCAACCATCTAAGTGTGAATTAAAAACCCTCAAAATTTTTTCTTTTGAAAAACTTGCTTGAACTTTTGCTCCATACAAAAAGTGTCTAAGGCAGAAGTTCCAAAAGTTTTGTGGAAAAAAAATCATTAAAATGTTCACAATTTCACATACCCAGTGCTGAATCATTGTTTTGAATTACAGGCAGTTACTGTGGGTTGAGACATGGGTATGACTTGTTTTCTCAGCAAAGTATTCATATATGAACAGAAAATGTATTATGTTTTTAACTTCTGCTGAATTCTGTTGTGATAGTTCAAAAATCATATAATATTTTCTCCACACTGCTTTGGTTGGAGTAATTAAAAACTGCTATTAACTTTGGTGGTAGCAAAGCTGTGAACATACTCAAAATACATGTTCCCATGAAAAGTCACACTGACTGTAAAAAGAAAAAGAATGGATTTTTCTCTGGACTACATATTTGTTTGTCACTGACTAAAAAAAAGAACATCAATCTTCTCAGAGGTCTTCTGCTGTTTTTAAAATGTAGCCATGACAGATCATCAGATGCAATGTTTTACTGGAATTTCCAAACCCTTTTCCCTGGAAAGTACAGCGATTGTGTGCTAGGGATAAATACAGTGTCACAGAGTTAGAGGTTGCAAAGAGAACTAAGGAAATCACCCTTTACCACTCCCGACCAATATCCTTTCTTATTATAATAACCTAAATTTTAATAAGAATGTATATTTATTTTTTTCTGATAATTTAAAGATTGTATTCTGCAATGCTCTTTTTTTGTTAAATTCTTTCTTGATTAGAAACAGTTTATAACTGGAAATGCAGATACACTTGTGGGGTGTGATTCCTGGGCTATAGACTCCAGCTATGGCTCGAGAAGATGCTTTCATGAGGTGGGATGCTCCTTTTTCTACCTGTGGAGACTCCTCAGCTGTTTCTCTGCCAGCATCCTACGTGTAATCGGTAGCCAGAAGTCACTGTGGGGAAAAAAGAGACCTTGTCATCATTCACACAACTATATTTGCACAGACACTAAAGACAAAAGAGACTAACAGGATAATTTCATGTGATCAACAGCAATCACGGGCTACAGAGTTACCTCCAGTAATTCCTGCATCAAATCTCATAACCTGTGGCTGAATTAGAACATCTTTTTGAGAGAGCTGTAATCTTGATTTATTAGTTTGATTTGATTTCTTTGCTTTATTCCCTTGTGGTTTGAATTAGTTCCAGCTATGTATTTTTGTTTGAAATGGAATTCCTAAATTCCCAAGTGAAATCAATCAGGCAGCAAGCTGTACTCTCAGGCATAGCTTGCTCTACTGGTCCTGGGCAGACACTGTGTGAATTCTTGGCCCTATCTATTATTTTTTCCAGTATGCCCCAAACTTGAAATGTAAATGGATGATAGGGCTGTGGGGGGAACAGAGTACTTGGAACAGTCTACTGTGATCCAAATACACCCGAGCTGCACATTAAATTGTCGCTGGTTATGAATAGTCATAGTTGTAGGGTGCCTCGGTGCTGTGGGGTCTCACGACAGGATAGATCATCACAGCTTACCTGTAGGCTCTTGAGACAGCACAGACCAAGTAGAAATCTTTTATTGTGTGCCTTCAGGGATGAACATTGGTGCCAGAACTGCTCTACCCCAGGTTCCTTAGCTCTGGAATATGCTGCCAGTGGAATCCTGCCCTGGCTTCTGCAGGATGGGGTTCCTGGCAGTGGCTAAGGCATGTTTATTAGATTTAATTCTTCAGGTAATCTTTGCTGCTGATTGATTGACTCCTGCCACTGAGGAAGGAGTATGGTGATGGTGATGCTACTTCCTATGGGTGATTTTATACAAGATATGGCTTTTAAAACTCTTAGGTGGACAGCTTTCCATTACAGCTGTAAACCAGCTAAGGTTACTTTACCATCCTGCTCCATTTATCCTTGTTCCCTTTCCAGACAGCAGTATAGATGGGAGGGATGCATTGGTAATTCAGGTACCCACTGTCATGCTGTGTTTTCTCTTTATATGCTAGTCTCAGAGAAAGCATAAAATTTACATATACAGCATTCTTACTAGAGTTATATTTCTCATGATCTGATGTGTAATATTTTAGCAATATGTCTTTATTTGGCTGTAAGAGGAGAAAGGAGAATAAAGCCAAGAAAGTGGTAAGTAGAGTGTACTACAAAGATATTGAGAAATGCTGAGTGGGTGGGGGAAGGAAATGACTTCAGAGACTGAAGGGATGAAAAGAGGAAATGACTTCATTCCCTGCGTTGCCGTGCAATGTCTCAGCCTCCAATCACAGGGAATGAAGCAGGTAAACAGGAAAGGAGAAGAAGAAGTAGGTCATTCCCCAGTGTGGTGGGGAAGGAGCAGGGTAAGGAACTGCTCAGGGTGGCTTCAGGAGGTGTCCTGAACAGCTAAAGCCAGAAAGGATGATCGCAGCCTACCTGAGGTCGGTCATAGCATCTGCCCGGTCTCCCTAGCAAGCTATCTATGGGACTGGAAAAGCTATGGAGACTTCTTACTGCTAAGTTTAGTCTGAATAGTGTGATTTTTGTTTAGGTTTTGAGCCTTTATTTTATTATTACAAAAGTATATGCTTAAGTAAACCCATTCTTCCATATATAAATCGTCTGCTGAACATGACTCTTAATAGGCTGACAAGCAACACGTTTCCTTCCTACGGACACAGTAATCTTTAAAACCAGAATTATGGGCAGCCTCTTGCATGCCCAGTGCCCAGTGCAGCTGAAGTAGTCCCAGCAGGTAAGTCATTAGCAGTAAATTTAGGATGACCTGGGCTGCTGTCTGCCAGGGAGGCTGCCAGCACAGCAGGGCCTAAGTCCATTTGTCCCTAAAGCGGGCCAGCTGCATGCAGACTGCCCATCGGCTCTGGTCTGTGGCCACCATTACCTTTCAAGCTGTGCCTGGGAATGGTTTGGCATAAGCCCACAACATATAGCAGAGGCTGTTCAAACAGTTGAAGAGAGGTTCAGTTTCCAGTGCCTGGGAACATTTCCAGCTTTATTTGCTTGAATAGACAGAGCCGAAGTGCTCCTGCACTAAGCTGCATGATGTGGTTTAGGGGTTTAAAATCCAGGGTCTGTGTGCGTGTAATCTCTTCCAATACCTAACATAATCTAGGGAAGTTTCCTTGGCAGACAGTAGTACAGTGGATTAGAGCCTGAACCACAAGAGTCTCCAGGGAATAGGTAGCACATTTGCAAGGCTCTCTGCTGACCTAGCCCAGCTAGTGGCAAAGATCTCAGGGGCTGATAGAGAAGCCATTGTGCCTGCGCGGACTCTGCGCTCACCCTCGCAGTGACTTCTGCTTGAACCAGCCTTCAGGAAGCAGCAGGCTCTGGCTTTGGTTCTGCGCCAGCTTCTGAAGCCTTGTCCCATCCTGGCAGTGCAGCGTCTCTCATGCTGCTGCAGCCTTGCTTGTGAGGCATGAAGGTTTTTTTTTTTTTTTTTTTTTTCTTAGCGTTTGGAGTCTTCCCTCATTTCCTCTGGGGAATTTCACAAAAGCTGGATCAGCTGGATAACTTGGCTCAAAGATGCTCCATTTTGTACTGATTTCTGTGATTACAGTGACTAAAGTTGTGGTATCAGGCAGTATTTCACTAAGGTCCAGAGAGCTATAGAAAGGAACAGTTCTTTGGACGCTTCCAGTGCGTGCGATGTATAAAGTTGATGACTGCAGATCAGACTTGTTCTGGCTGCTTTATATGGCTCCACAGACAGTCCAGGTTTATGACTGTTTTGTATCACCAAGACGATGCAAAGCATCCCAAGCATACTGGTGAACGTGGCCCACTGAATATATCATATTTCTTGATACCTGGGGGAGATCATTGTTCTTCGGACCGGAACAGTCTTTGTGATCTTGAGTCCTTTTTGATTGCAAACATAGAAGCCAGTACAGGAAAAGTATCCTTAAGCCAAGTTATCCCACTCATCCAGCTGTTCAAAAATCCCCAGAGGAAATGAGGGAAAATCCAGACTTCAGGAAAGACTGAAGCTTTGTATTAGTGTTGTATTAATAATTGATTTACTGTCCCCTTTTGGCCAGTTCTGTGTTAACTTTCGTTTGTTTTCTGACCCTAAATCTAGAATGCCTCTAGGCCTAAGCAGTCTGGCTTATGTGGCTCAGGTCTGAATAAGCATCTGATCTTTGGAGAAGGGGACGTATCCTGACTGAACCACTCTGGTTTTGGATACGCATGTACCTTTGATCAACATCTTCTCAGAAGAGAAGTATTTGGAAGGTACATGAAGCAACTTGCTTTGGTGTTTTAGGAAAATGTGTGTAAGTTACATCAAATAAGCTATGAAGAAAAGAATTAATGTCCTTCACCAAATCAACTGAAAGAATAATTTGCTTGTATTCACCTGGCAGTTTCTCCTTGTGTCCTCATGCTGAGGAACAAAAATCCTGTTTAAACCACTCCATTGTTTAAGAAGGCTGTTTTACAAGGAAAACCAAGAATATGCTGATTCATATTAAACACTTGACAATTGCTTTCTGGCTGCACATTAGTTAAACATGCTCCCAGATCTTGTATTTGAGCACTCATGCTTTTGACTGTGTTTGCTTGATCTCATTCCTGTAAGCTACATAACAAGGAGGAAGCTGTAATGACTGGCTCCAGCTAAGCAATATTTTTCTGGAAAAGTCTGAGCCTTTGATACTTGAGACTTAGGTCTCAGCGATGCCTATGGTGCATGGCAGTGGAGGGAAGGCATGGCAGCACAAGGGCTCGAGAGAAAGACTGGCAAGAACTAGACCTATGTTAAGGTTTGCCTTACTAAAATGCTGGTTTTTCTGACTAAGTCACATATTTTCAATGAAACACTCCTCTTCAGAAAGATTTGCAAAGTCATGTTCCCTTCCTTGGTGGCAGCAAGGGGATAATACCTCTCTAGCATTCTTCCTTTTTCCAGGCCCACAGCCCTGAATGTATCCCAGAGTTTGCTTGCTGAGATGCGGGAGCCAAATCTCTTGAGTATCCTACTCAAAACCACATTTGGAAAAAGGATTCAGCATGCTATAGTGCATCATAGGACAACTTGGGAAGAACAGCTTAAGCCATGAGGCAATTCTCTGGTGTAAATCTGTAAAGACATACATGTAAAACTCCTATGAGAGAAATGATGGCCTGCCCAGGAAACTGAAAGAGAGCTTAGCTCATCTGGGGAGAAAGATTCTATTTGCCTGATGCTTTGGTGTCATCCTGACAACTGCCAAGGCAACAATTAAGTCATTAGTGCTGTGGCTCTTTTGCATTCATTTCCCCTGCTGAAGCATACTCCACTGAGTGTGCTTGTTATATTGCATTTAGTGTGTGTCCTGTTGCAACCAATTTTTATGGATGTTTGGAGCATTTCCCTCAAACCACTGAAAAAAAATGAGTTTACCATAATAAATGGGTAGTGATGATTTCACTGCACTCCATGTTTTAACAGTTGTCAAACATAATATTAAATGAAAAAAATTGCTGATGCTGCTCCATTCTGGTGCACAAGCATATGGAAAAGTAAGACATTTCTTAAAAAAACAAAAAGACAGGTTTAAGGAAGTAAATTTTATAAATATCACTCGCTGGAAGAAAAAAACATATTCTCCTCTGATTGTCCAGCTGAATCAAACCCAGGCTTAATCACACAGTAGTAGCTGGCTTCTGTCTTTGTCCGGGGGATCCTCGTATGTTCCACCAGAGCCCCCATGGACAGCATTTCCCACCGGCTGTGTGCCACGGGCTCCCCTCCAGCTGCAGCAACTCTCCCTGCAGAGCAAGCGCTGGGAAGTTTGGTGGAATTCAGGCTGTCTGAATGTAGCCCCAAGGCAATCAATAAAAGGCTATGTTACTTTGATCTCCACATCCAGAAGAGTTAATTGTGAGCAGCTTCATTGAAGTAGGCAGGGTGTTTCGCCATAGAAAGATACCCTGGGATACATACTGAACTCTGGCTGCAGAAGGGCTGCACTCCCCTAACTGAGAGCAGATTTGCTGTTCTGCTTGGAAAAAATCAACAACAGAAGCAATAAACAAATGGAGCTATTATCTTTAAAATAAAGGAAGGATTTCCAGTTGGCTGGTTTTCCCTTATAAAACTATTTATGGTGCACTTTTTGTATACGGATAAGAATATTAACATACAAATAAATCAGTTCTCTGAAGAATGGTGGAAAAAACCTTTGCTGATCATGTAATCAGTAGGTATTTTTTTCTGTTTTAAGTGGAAAGGACAACAAAAAATAGGATGGAAAGTGGTGGGGAAGGTGAACAGTTTAAAGAAAGTAAAAGATCATATGTATGTCAACTCTGTCTTAATATATAGCTCCCTAGCAATATGAAATCCGTATCTCATGATCTTCTTTAGAGTGTGCTGGCCCTAAGAGTTTCAATCATATTTTCAGCTACGTGAAAGCCCAGACCTGGTTCTGGACTTGCCTGAGGCAGTAAAACCACCATGGCTTGAGGTTTTATTTTGCTTTTGCCATAGCCCTCCAGCTCTGTACCAGCAAGTGCTGTCGTCACTTTTGGGAGGGAATTGAATGAAGATAGTTACTACTAGTAGGAAGGTGAAGCTTGCCTCATCCCTGGGGTCACTCTGCTGTCAATTATAAATCAGCCGAAAACAAGTGCAAGCTAGTTCTTCTCTCATTTTCAAATCGGTTCTTCAAATTCCTGGTTCCTTCCAACAAATAGGTTTCTGGAGAAAACTGGGAAAAGACTGAAACCCTCTCTCTCTGCTTTACTAGTGAGAAGATGGATGGGCTCAGTAAGGTCACGGTGCCTTTGCCACCTGCAGCTCTCCTCAGTGTATCTGAATCTGCCAGGTCACACATTCCTCAACAGCTCTTTGTCCTCTTCATTCTGCTTGGGGCTTTTTGGTTTTTTGTTTTAAGGTACCTAATTTCAGCCTTTCTTCTTAGCTGTGCTAACAGCTGCTTCTGTTGGCATCCCCAAGCATCTGACAATCTTGAAGTCTTAGGAAATTAAAACTAGGCATTTTTTGCCCTATTTTACATCAGCTCTAGGTTAGCTAGATGTAACTTTACCTGCTGCTGCAATCTGCCCAAACTGTAATTTGCATTGCTGGCTTAGCTAGCCTCTTTAATCCTGTATGTGAATAGTAATATTAGCATACAAATAAGAACTCTGTTTAACCTACAACGAAATCCCTTCAGTGTTTGCTAGGGAAAATGAATCATGTCTCCTTGCATTCAGGTGTGTGTATTTCTTCTGGCATTCTCATTTCTTGCTTCCACTTGGTTTCTAACTTGTCCTGCAAATGATATTTTGGTTGAGTTGCTGAGTCTTGGAATTCATAGTTTCTGTTCGGACATGTGTCTGGACACGTGCTCCGGACATGCATCTGCTTTACAGTATCTTTACAGAGTCAGAGAAAGCTGAGGTTGGAGGGGACCTCTAGAGATGGCCTAGTCTAACCTTCCTGCTCAGAGTGGTGTCAACAAAAGCAGGTTGCTGAGGGCCATCTCTGTTGGTCGTTGTGTATCTCCAAGAATGGCAGCTCCAAAACCTCTCTAGGCAACTTTTTCCAGTGTTTGACCACCCCCACAGTAAAATACATGTTTTGTTATATTTAAATGGCATTTTCTATGTTTTAATTTGTTGTCTCTTGTCTTGTCACTGGACACAATAAGAGCCATGCTCCCTCTTCCTTACCCCTGCCAATCAGGTATTTATACACAATGATGAGGTTCCCCCTGAGCCTGCTTGTCCCCAGGCTGAACAATCCCAGCTCTCTCAGTCTCTCCTGGTAGAGCAGACCCTCCAATCCCTTAATCATCCTTGTGGCCCACCACTGCATTTCTTCAATTCTTTCTTGTAAAGGGGAGGCCAGGACTGGATCCAACTCTTCAGGTGTATCCTCAATTTCAGACTACCTTAACACTTTACTTGAACAGTTGGATACCTTTCCATAGGCAAATATAAACACAGGATATTACATTCTTAAATATTAGCAAAGAATCATTAGTGGAAAGCACTGCCAGTGGATGAGCTACATATAAAACAAGAAACCCTTTGGACAGGTATTTCAAAGTGACCATATAAATCACATGCTGGTTTACTCTCTTGATTATGCATGTATAGAAACCATGATGCCATTACAGAAAGTATGAGTGGTTTCACATCAAAGTTCTGAGCATGATGCAACTATTTGTTCCAAGACCTGGGTGGCAAATAACCAGAGATTTAGAGCCAGACATCCAGTTCCCATGTGAAATTAGTTCAACCTTTCCCTCCCTAAATGAGACTGGTAGCAAAGTACCCTCCCACATACTGTGAGAAGGTTTGTCAAAAAAGGTTTGAAAAGGCAAGGTCTGCCCTATGAGGACAGTAACTGTTAGGATAATGATTGAGAAGTAGGTGGCAGATGGCTGTAAGGAAAAGAGCAGTTAAGGAGCTAAATTAATCCCAGAGGAGAAGCAGCCTCCTCCAGAGCCCTGTCCTATAGACTTAGACAGGCAAAGCTTAAAGGAAGTTTCCTACCAGGATACTGTCCTACCAGACATAGGGATAATGAACTACAAGTTCCACTGGCTGATATGGTGACCTCCATAATAAAGCACACGTCTTACAGACCAGAGAACTCTTCATACCACAGACCCAAGATTCAGCTGCTCAGCCCACAGTTTCTTAAATCAACTTGACAAATCCCAGCATTTGCTTGGGGTTGGTTTGTTTGCAAACAGGGAAATAAGCCTTCCTTCTCAGGCCCCATGAGTCGTGGTACATAACCTTTTGCTGCTGTCACCCAAATATTAGTGTGACTGAAGTTTGTTGCCTGAAACATTTGTTGAATTTATTTTTTTTTGTGGCATTACCTTGCTTTAGCATGAAAATGCAGTGCATGTCAGATATTTCCCTTTTCCTACGTATCCTGTGGACCCTTACTGGAAACTGCTCCCTCTTCAACTTTATAGGAAAAGGAGATTTTACAATCTTCTGTTTGTTCATTGTGCCAAATGTGTTTGAAGAACTCCATCACTCTGAATAAGTGCCAAATGTGATAATGAACTTCTTCACCCTTCAAAGATCGCACACTCGGGGGATTCTGTAGCAACAAGTCCCTCTGAGCAATCCTCTTGCAGACTAATGATAAAAGTTTCACCAGCGCAGACATCACGTACTGATGTTGACACTTGCTGGTGACTAAAGGATAAATGACATGCAGCGCAGTTGCCTTGATATCCTGTATTCTGACCAGATTTAGCTCATCTTCCTGCCTAATTTCCTTTGTCTTGTTTGTAGTTCTTTTTCTCCTTAATTGCTGCTCTAGCCTGTCTTTATAAATTGCATTCCCGCATGTTTACTCGTCAGGGGCACACAGTCACCATGTGACAGGACGTGTGTGCTCAAAACTGACAACGTGTGTGGATCAAAGCCAGCAAGGCAAAGAAAAAGCTTCATAAACAATGTTGTAAATAACATCTGGGCTGTCCAAATATGGAAGAACATGGTAGCTTTCCCTCTTTGTTGTTATTTTGTTTTGTCGTGGACATCTCGCTATAGACACAAACAAGTCTGAAGTCAGTAATTATGGTACAGATTATTTTAAGCTAATTCTCATCACCAAATGCATATAACAACATGCTGCAGACGGAAAAACCAGACAAGGTGAAGTGAAACTTCAGGAAATGAATGAACCAGTGTTGGAGAACAAAGCCAGAAAAAAAAAGAAACCAAGCCAATTAAGGAACACATGGAAAATGATTAAAAGAATCTCAGTTTAAACGTCCTGGCCTCATTCTACTACATAAGATATTGACACAGTTTTCCCAACTTATCTGAATATCAGAAATTGGAATACAAAGGAGAAATGTCCAAACCCACAAAAAATTGGAGCTCAGACAAAATCGGTCCTAGGTCTGAAAATTCTCCTACTTTTGTTTTGTTTTCTAAGTCAAAGTTGGACTGGATGCTACTTCACTAGTATCCCTGGCTGTGGGTGCTGAACTTAAGTCACTGCCATTGCCTTGGCAAATTGGATAAAGAGGTGGATGAGAAACTAATTTGCCACTCCGAGGTTATCAGACACCAGGTTTTTTCTGGAATCAGTTAAGGGAAATGTGACATGCATATTAAGCCCCTCCACTGGGCAGTGGGCATGTGGTAACACTATAAAATGGGAATTATCATTCCTTCATTAATTCCACTTAAACTTTTAGCTTTTTCTATCAGGGACACTCCTTTTCTTTGTACAGGGTTGAGCTCTATAGAGCCTGCTTTTCATTGGAACCTCATAAAGGTTATGTTAAAGCCAAATAACTTTGTAAATGGATAAATTAACTTGAATGCCTGGATCTATGAATTGAAGAAGGATTTAGTCTCCATTAAGATTTTTCAGTGTCAAAACAAGATAGATGATACTGAAATTGCTCTGATTTTCAGTATTCTCTCTTTAAAGAGGTAAATGGATGCATCTTGCATTGTGTTAGGTATAACCTAGGGTGGTGACAAAAAAACCTAGAGGCTTTTCCTGTATCTTTCCTCAGTCTTTGTGGTCTTATACAAAGGTGAAACATAATTAATCCTCTTTGTTTGTGTGTGAATATAAAATCTCATGCATATTCAGAACAACCTACACTTAGGACCTGATTAAACATGCCATTACGTCTTCCCATAAATTTAAACAGAGCTGTTATGTTCAGATAAAGCTGACAAAATGTCATGGTTTCCAGGAGAATGCAAGTCACTCATGACTTTGCTGCATTGCATAGATGCAGAAAGAAATTCCAGTTGTCACACATTTCCACTTGTAGCAGGCAATATTTTTTATATTGACACTTCTTTGCTGCAGGCTGGCCACAAGCTGTGTGCAAGAGCCCCACTGAGGCTGCTAAAGCTCTGCATAACTCTAGGGATCTAGTGCCCATCCTAGCTTTAGCATAGAACAAGGACCTATAGCAACTCAAACCGAAAATTAAAAGGTTAAAATTGCTGTTTTCTGTTATAACCTCATCCAAATCTCAGTGAACACCATCTGAGGATGGTTTTAGATTAGATCTCAATTCATGCCCTCCTCTTCTGTGAATCCAGTAAATTATTATGAGTCCAGCAAAGATAATCTGTGATTCTGGGAATTTCTGATGCTTTGTGTTGGTGATTTTTATGTAGTTAATGCATGTGTTGGTAAATAATTCTCCAACCATTAAAACCAGCTTGCCTCTTTTTCTGCAGGCTATCAATGCATTTGCAGGATGCCAATATGTATACAAATATGGATCTTAAACCACATGGTCAATTTGGTCTAGATTTCTTAAACAGCATTTCTAACATTGTCAAGACAAAAGTATGTGTCATTTAGACTGTATCATGCTAATAAAGTAACACACACGTACTATCCCCCTAAATCTGCAGGCAAACCCTGTTTCAAAATTTGTTTCTACCATAGTACAGATGCTGACCCTTGTAAAGAACAGCTATATTAAAACCAGGCATAAGGGAGTAAGTCAGACATTTTAGAAGTACAAAGTCTGCATAAGGACAACTCACTGTGCTCTACGCAGATAGTTAAAGATGTTAGAAGACTGTGTACGATGGCCATTTGCCTGTTCATAAAATCAGATGGATGCAGCTCGACAACTCTTTCTGGATTATTTGATGCTACTAGATTCTGACTAGGATGACAAGTATTTGTATCGTGTATTATTTATCTAGAAGCATCTGGGTGGAAGAACTATTTATTACCAAATTTAGTACCAACAAGTATTATTACCAAAATGACTCTGTAATGTGGATTGTTCTGTCATACCACCTACACACAGAAATTGTGAATTTATACACCAAAGCCTCCAGCATCTTCTGACGTTTTCCCACTGTATTGTGAACATTCTGCTTTCTTCCCTGTTCTGGTCAGAGTAAACCAGCTCTCAAGTAAACAACATTTTATGTGAGTCTTCAAGGAGAAGCAGTTAGGGAGAAATTCCACACAGCACCTTTTAAGAAGTGCGGACAAGAACTGAAAAGTTAAGGAGGAGATGATGTTCTCACCATGTGAAGCCCCATGGTGTCTTCCCAACAATAAGCTGTTCCAGGTCCTTCTGGCACAGACTCATCCTGGCAGAGAATTGAGAGAGACCCACGAGCAGCCAAAGCTGTGAGAGCCATCTGACAACCTTCAGTGCTCCCTGAGGCACTGCCAGGCTGCTCTGCAGCCCCAAAATCCTGCCCCTGCCAAGGGCCTGAGCATGGCCTGCTGCAGGTGCCTGAGCAAGGGACGAAGCCCTCGGGAGGCAGCCTCAGGGCTGGCAGTAAAAGCCCGCACAAAGGAATCCTTTCTGGGGAGAGACCTTGGCATTACAGCTCTCCAGCATGACTCCAGCTGGTGCGGAGGACTTAGGAGAGGATGGATAAGGGACTGGGGCGGGGAGAGAACTCAGTCTTAGGAATTAGCATCCAGACACCGGATTTGCACTTTTTTACTCCGTTCAGTTTGCCTGCCTTATGGTGTGTTTAGAGGCTCTGTCGCCAGGAGAGGGGTTTACAAGGAGCGTTGGAGGAGATGACTGGGTTTGGGCTTGGGTGGGGGGAACCACCAGGTGCAAAGAGCTCATCTCGAGGCTTTCTTCATATCAGTGGCACAATTTCAGTAAGGGGACCTTGCCTTCTTACTCCAGCTTCTAATTGATCAAGGGGAGGCTATACTTCACAAGGCAGGAACAGTGATCAAATTCACCTTAAACATTAACATAAAAAAATTATTATTGGCATCACATTAAAAGAAATGCCATAATCAGAGTCACTTTGTTTATTTTTAAACTGAGAAACAGTAAATTTCCGGTGTTGATAGAAAAGCGCTGATGAATGAAAATGATAAAATCTTTTTTTGCAAGGCTTTTATTTTATTTGCTAACAGCTGCCTGATGTTGGCACATACCTTAATCAGGACATTATTTT
The DNA here is from genome assembly GCF_023638135.1 of Falco biarmicus. Classification (NCBI taxonomy): domain Eukaryota; kingdom Metazoa; phylum Chordata; class Aves; order Falconiformes; family Falconidae; genus Falco; species Falco biarmicus. The sequence continues at coordinate 67,587,885 of NC_079293.1, forward strand.
TGTGCATTTTCTTTCATTCTTCAGCCCAAATGATGCATCGCTGGAAATATGTAATGACTACAAAACAGGAGGTTACCATTCCATGTTACACCTAGAATATCTGTCTTATTTGGTGACTGCATGGGTACTTCCCTACATGGATGCTTCCCTACATGAGAAGAGCATGGCTTTCATTAAAGATTTAAATCAGAAAACCTGTAAGGGCGGTGGGGGGTGGTGGGATATATTTATTTTTCATTAACAAACCAGAAAACCTTAACAAAATCTTTCATTCCAAAAGGAGGCTTTTAACTTTATATGCCTGATAATATTGCTGTCTGCTTCAGTTTCCCTTTTGAAGGAAAGCCAATGGGAACCTTGTGGCAGGGTAGTTATTCCCCTGAAATACTGATTTCCTTGCATCTGTTGATTTAGCTTATGAGCCTGACTATTAGACAAAATAGCATCAATTATCTGTGTGCAGGAGACCAAAATGTCTACAAAGTCTTTAGATTCATTCTAGTCTTTGACATCAGTATTTTGAAGATTTATTGATCTACCTACACTAGAAATGGACGATTTTGTTGGTGTTAAGTAGTTTTCTCTAAAGAAATGACCAGAAAGCTACAGTTTTGCCCTGGAGACAGGGTACTTCAAGCAGCTGTTTATTAGCTTTCCTACATAGCATATGCAGATGATCTCCACAAGAACAAGTGAGAGCGAGACACATTTTCAAAGTAGTCGTTTTGCTGATAACCTTCAAATATGGTTTTCTACATATTTTATCTGGTGATGCAGCAGGTAGAAAACAGGTAGCTTGTTGAGAGGTATTCAGACTGAGTCTTAGGTAAGTGAGAGAAGACTTTTATGTTCAGAAGTGTATGCCCCACTTGTGTGGCACCTACAAAATCCAAGTGTGCTCCCCAGTCTTAGCAGTGAGGGGCTTCCTGGCCTGCTTTTTCTGAACACCTGTACAAGGATATTTATTAAAATAAGAAGTGTTTTCCTTAAAAAGTGTGCATGCACGTGCTCTCTCTCCTCACTGTAGGGTTGCTGCTGTAGACTCTTTTCCCATCCCCATCCTGCCTGGTTTCCTGCTATGTGTTTAAAGAAACAGAATATAGATCCTCATAAAAATAATACCAAGTCATTGGCTCAGAAGAAAGAATGTCACCATTTGAGTTAGCAGGAATATTTCCTTCTGCACCAAGAGGCCTGACTTAGACAGACACGTCTGACTTGGGATTCAGTGTTATCCAAGCAGATGTAGTTTTGACTTTAGGATGTTAAAAATAAGCCAGTGATAACCGGATAACTGTGTATTTTGAAACAATTATTTCCTTGGATACAGAGAGACAGTGTGTGTGCTTCTTAACATCTGCACTTTTTCTTATTCTTGAGTACATGAAAACAGGAAAATAGCATGAAAGGCCTGAAGTGGAATTTTCGTTGTATCACAATTCTGCCAATGAACTTCCACTGGAAAGAAATTGACAGTATTAATTGTGTTTTTTAAGCATGTAATATACAATTCTTTATTGTGTCATGCATCCTATGATTGTGCGATACTCTTTATTACTCATTGTTATATCAGGCAACATTTCTCTCCTGCATACATCTGGTTTTATGCAGTTCCTAGCAATGGAAAAAAACATAGCACATGCTTTGTGGCATCCCTTCACAGTTGAGTTTCCTCTGCTTGCTTTTTAGAAAGTACTTAGCATTTGCTTGGAACTTGATATTTTTGAAGCAAGTCTTTATTTACAAGTGATGACACTAAAGATTAATAACACAAAGAGAATCAGTTCAGCAATATAATTTTGAAGTAAATCAAGAAACTCATAATAATTAATAGATACTTCATTTTAATCTCTTGCAACAGATGCGTGTGCTTCTCTTGGCAGTTAACTGCTTTCAGGCACTAGTTTGACACCATATGGGTGTCAGATTTCTGATCTCAACAACTGCTTAATTAATTGATGTCTTTATCTTTGAATGGGTTGTGTCGGCTCAGATCAAACACATAAGCATGCTATAAAATTGTAAATAGAGAGAGCTTTCCTTAGAGACTAATGAAGCATAACACCAAAAATTGGGACATGTTATGTTTATGATTGATTTCACTTGGATATCATATTGCCATAAGTGTGAGAAAGAGAGAGGAACCGAACAGTGCTGGGAAGCACATATGTAAAGTATTGCTAACCCCCCAAATTATGCATCACTCTCGCCAGTGAAAACAACTAAACAAAAACAAACCCCAGAGATGGTCCTGAAAGTGCTATGCTGTAGAAACAGATAAACAGAAACTTCAGTTTTTAAAATTTTCTCTAGCCCATTCCAACAAATAGAGCTTAGTGTGGTATTTGGGGAAACTCACAGTGTAAGCATGTGGTTTGACATTACATGCTCCAAGTCTGTTACCACATATGTTGCAGTCCACTGCAGTTCTGCTCACCTCATCTCTAGAAGATACAGTAGAGTTTAAAAGACCTCTAACAGCAGAAAAAATGTTAACAAAGGTGATGAGAGGTATAGAATCAGCAAAAGAATTGTAACTCTTTACCTGGTGTAAGAGATGACTAATGCAGCAAATCTGCTGTATTGACTGATATAAGGCAGGTGAATAGGCATCACAGGTGAACAGGCACCATTTATTCACTATTTCTTACCATGCAGGAGGATACACTAATTGAAATTTTGAGGTTACATTAATTTTTTTTTTAAAAAAAGCACCAAGTAATTTTTTCACCCAAAGCATAATTAACTCACTGTCACAGGATGTCGTGGAAGCCAAGAGATATAAATGGATTAAAAATAGGAATACAGAATTTTACAAAGAATAGATCCATTGATGACCATCAAAAACAATTGCCCAGATGCAAACTCTGGCTCAAAAATTCTCTGAACTTTTGACTGCTGGCAGTTATGTGGCCTTGCCCAGGGAAGGATCATACACGTTTGCCTGTTTTCTCCTGTTCTTTGCTTAGCCAACATCAGATGGCTAGTGTCAAAGGGTGCTGAGTTAGATGGATTTGGTTGGCCCCATCAAGCTCTTTCCATTTAAAAAAAAAGGAGTTAATAAAAATCTGGTGTTTTGCAAAAGCTGCACATCTCACCTCTGTCAGTCATGTCCTGTTTTTACTGTGATCACAAAAGGACAAACAAAAACTTAGGCGTCTGGGGTGGCGAGGGGAATCTTGCTGGGAAAAAGACTGTCATTTTACACTCTGCATATTCACAAAAAAGAAATATGAATTCCATTAGGAGAACCAGAAGAATTATGACTTGGACCCTAATCAGGAATTGTCACAAATGCTTTTGAAAATGTTGCATTCTTCTTTGGGGAAAAAGAAAAAAAAAAAAGAAAAGAAAAAAAATTATGTTGTTTCTTGTCACTCTAAAAATAAAAGGGTTGTGTTGTTTCTTGCAGCTGTATCAGAAAGGGAATTCCCTGTCTTTGTGAGGAACATTGAGATTTCTTCTGAGTCAGGCATGTTTCTTATACCACAGTCTGAAAACAGTAAAATTTAACTTGTGCTTTCAAGTATGGTTTTAGTTCCAGTTTGAAAGGGGTTTTCTGGATTCAGAGTCTGAGTTCTTGGCTGATCTCTACCAAAAATTTCAAGCCAATACTCACTATCACCTTCACTGCCCTCCTGCCTAGGAATGTCCATCTCTGCTGGCCTATTGTACCACTGTCCCACGGACCCACAGGCTGCACTGCAGTGTGGTTAGCTAATTGCAAATAATATCTTGAGTTAGCAGTCACATCCTGCTGACTAGAAACTTAATCTTGCACTTTGCCAACAGCTCACTCCCACAGAGGACAGAGGTTACTGGAAGCATCCTACACCATTTGTTTGGCTACCACCATTTCTCCACCAGACAGAATTAATGAGCTTCCAGAGACGTCCTGTTGCCAGAGGGTAAGCCTTGCCTGAGGTAGGTAATCCACTGTGGTGCTAGTGTGACACTGCTGGGAGGGCTTACAGTATACTTAGTGTATCCTGAAGTTCAGGTTGGGAGTGACAGGGCCACAGCAGAATGGCATGGAAATCATCAGCTCACATCCTTGGGCAGAGAGAAAAAAGGAATGGCATCAACCTGCATCTGTAGTTTTCAGCTTCTCTTTTCCTGGAGATATGATGTGGAAGCATGGGAAACAACTTTTTAAATTAAACTGAATAACTCAAATGTAGCTCGCCTTACAAGTGATACCAGAAATCTGTGTGGGCTAAGGGCACGTGTTAGGTCAGCTACTCAGGCTCCTTAGTGTGACCTCCCTTATGAGTTACTGCTTCAGAAAATACTGACTTAGCTTTATGCTCAAACAATCAAGTGATCCTCACCACATAAAGAGTGGTATGAAAAATGAAAATGAAAATTTGTTTGGGGTTGTGAGAAAAATAAAAAGGAACATCCAAATTAAATGTCAATTACCATCAAGTACTGAGTTACTCCAAATGATGCATGACTTACATTTGGTGAAGTCTGTGAAAGTCTGTGAAGTCTGAGCTCTTTAGGTTTGTGGGTTTATCTGTATTAGCTATCAGTAATGCAAAAAAAAAAAAAAAAAAAAAAAAAGCAGAAGTGTTTTCTTAAAGTAAGACTTTATTACTGACACTTGTCAGTGATAACTGAACTCTAGCTGCCACAAGTCATGAATCATAATTATTGGAAGGGACTAGAAATACACTTGTCCCTTCTTCTACCCTTTCTGCTGGAAAAATGCTTCCTTTATGGTTCTCATCAAGTTAAATGGCAGTAACTGGTCAGGTGTAGACCAGCAGCAGTTGTCATGATGCAAGCTGTAACTGGAAATCTAAAAATGCACCATCAAAACCTAATAGTGAAACTGCGGGCTCAGACAACTGATGAAGCAGAAAGGGTGGGTGTGAGTTTCTAGTGCAGGCTGCTTGCTGACATCAATCTTTCCTGCTCACCTTACTCACATGAGTAGCCCTACTGAGATCAGCTAAATCAATCATGTAAGCAAAACAGCTTTTGCACCTCTTGCATCTCTGCAGAGATGTCCTAAAATGCAAGAAGCTGTCTAGTGATTTCATGTACCAAGGTGTTTTCTGCCACCCCTTATAGCACCTTACTCCCCTTTTTAGATGTCAGTTCTTACTCCTGCATGTAGTCTTCCCCATCCCACTCTATCTTTCACCTCTCCATCTGGTAAATACTAGTGGAACAAGGATTTCTGGCCCACAAATTAAGCAATGTACTAAAAATGGGTGCTTACACACAGTGTAAGCAACAACATATGATACAAATACTTGAAGGTAAAACACAGAATTCAGAACAACCAAAGCAGACATATATTGCAATGACTGCACAGGAAACATCAGTATGCAGCACCAGCAAACACAGATGACTGATTGCATTTGGCCTTTTGCTTGGACTTGTTCCAGATATCCAGCCACACACATTCTGCTCAGTATCTCAGCACGGGATCTTAAAAAGGTGCTGCAGAAATTGCAAAACTGGTGTCCAGTCTGATGCAATCTCGTCTAATCATTTTCCCACAGCCGTGCATTGCAGCTTGTGTTTCCTGAGTCCCATGATCACATCTCTCCTTCCCTTCCCCTTTTATCTCCATCTTTCTCCCCCTCACTTCCTTTTCCTATTCGACTAACTCTTCTGCACCATTACCCTATCCCCCAGTTCTCCCAGACGCATATTCATCAGTGGGTGTAAATTAGCTTTGGTGCATTGATGTCAATGGGAGCAATGTCAACTGAAAACCTGGCTGACAACATTTGTTTGAAATGCAGAAATTCAGTCTTGCACCCCTGCCTGGCCTCACTGTGAATGCTTTGCCTCTGCACTGGATGTTGGTGCCTGGCACAGACCCTCCGCGTCACCTTATCCCATTAAGGCGTGAACCATTCACGGGGCTCTCTCTGATGGCAAGAGTTAAGGCACTGGGGCAAAAAGGACCTGACATCCCGACAAGAATAACGTTGTGTTGCTGTACGCTGCTACCAAGAAATAAGGACAACCTGGGGTCTTGTTCTGCAGCAGCAGGGGGGCTACTTTAAACCCTCACAGCTACTCAGCAAGATGACCACGCTCTCAGTTATTTCTGGTAGTCTTCCCATAATTTTTGAAGTCCTAAGGAGCCCTTTTATGCATGTGCATCAGACACTGATTGCAGGTTGATGGTCTTGTCATGTTAAGAAAACAATGGCTTAGGTCCAAGCTACAGTGTTTTTCTTTCTGTGGGATGATCAAAGGGCTATAAACAAAGGCACAGAGAAGGTCTCCCAAACAAGTTTCTGCAGTGATTACATTGAGGCTGCAGACAATGGGCAAGTACAGTAAAGTCAGTGAAAGTGAAAAAGGACTGGTAGGGAAAAGACTTTTTAGAGGCTCAGAGAAACCAGTCAGCTGGTGAAAAGGTGATTTAGTTATGTGTAGCTGCCGCCTTCCAATTCCTGATTAGCTCAGTGACAGGCCTCATCAAGACAGTTCAGGTTAGCTGTTTCATTTTATTTTTTTTTATCTCTTTTACCTTATGACACTATTGTTCCAGCTTGCAGCCCCAGAGAGATCCCGCTTGCTCCCCCCTGAACCATTGTAAGAAGAATGGTGGATCCAAGGGTGTTGGAAAAGCCTGTGGCGTTGTTTTGCTGTCATGCAAACCTGGCTACATTATCATTATTATCATAGACTGACATCTTTCACTGCCTTTTCTGTTTTCCAACACAAAAGAGCCAGCTGAGACTGGAACAAAGGAGAATACAGGGAAAAGGAGAGAATATGTCAAGCAAGAATAGTTTGGAAAGGGCCAAAAGTGGAAAAGGAAGTCTAATTCTAGCCTCATCCAGGGGAAAAAAGTTTTTTGAGAAATGTAAACAAATCAGGAAATCCTGGCACTTACTCCAGTTCCGATTTGGCGAAACACACCAGACCTTTCCCTGTGTATGAGCTGCTGTTTGTGAATGAAATCCAGATTAGGTTATTCATTGAGCCCTGCCAGTCCCACAGTTTCCAGGTTTCCTTTTGCCTATGGCATAGCTTAAACCTTAAAATAATAATAATAAAAAAAACATATGCATGTTATTAACTCTCCATATTCAAATGGAAATACAATGCTATCGTAAATCTCTTTTTTTTCTTTTTTCTAATGTAAATTCCTTTCTCCAGCATGAAGCTGCAGGAAAGCCATTGTATCTGTGCAATCTAAACTTGAAAGGGAATTTTTGTTAAACAAGTTATGATAGGGGAAACATGTTTTTCACTGAGTTGAAAGATTAAAGTTAGCCATAAAAAGGGGTGGAGGGGCTGGGGGAGGATTATTGGTTGCTCAACTAATGATTAGATACAGGACTTCAAGGACAAATTAAGGAGAGCAAAAAGAAAGATTTCTGAAGATAAGTGAAACCAGTTCCAATAATATCAAATAAAAGATGCTTTGTTTATCGCGGGTTTTAATCTCCCCCAGTTTTATTCTACCCCTATTAGTCTAATTAGACAAAGAGAGTGTAAACCCCAAAAGAGACAACCAATCTTTTGTAGACCTTGAAGTCTGCCCCAGTGTATCTGTCTTCCAACTTGCCTCTCTCTTGCCTGTCTCCCAGTGCTGGTAATTTCCCTCTCTCGTGTGATTCCAGCTTGAACGGCTTCTTTGTAACATTTTTTCTCCCCTTGATTTTATTTTTGATTCCTTACAGAAATATGAAACCAGTTGCCAAAATTCCCTTTTCCCTGATTCAAAACGGTTTCTGGCTCATTAATGCTGTCTGTTGAGGGCAGGGAGCGGGAGGAGGAAGAGGAGAGGGGATTGAACACGGCTGCTCTTACCTTAGGCAGGGCTTATCTTTGCTGCTGTACGGGGCTGTGGGGGGCTAAACAGAAGGGTACCTCGGAAGTCAATAAAAATAAAGTACCTGGGAGAACTGGAATGCATTGTGTAGCTCTAAATGGCCAAAACAGAGGTGTACCTTATCCATGGAGAAATGAGATAAAGAGTTTCACAAATGCCAAGTGGTAGCAATGATGAGCTCTCATTAAAAGTCTGTCTGCACAGCGAATTGCAGTCAAGGAAAGAATCCCAACCAATCCCGACAGATTTGGGCCTTATGGGTGGCTTTGGCTAAGGATGCTCAGATGCAATTTCAGCCCTGCTCTGAGGTGGGCACAAGCGGAAAGATGCAATTGGGATGTTGCCTCTGTGCCTTGCACACTCTCAGTCAAATCCTTGTGAAATTGAAACATTGGAAGAGCTGCTTGAAATGCTGAAGAACTGGAGCTGTTCTTGTTTCTAGCAGGAGCCTTACTTGCATATTTATTTCTCTGTGTGTGTGCGCGCACATGTGTGTGCTCATGTGTGCGCATGTGCACTCTTTGAGAGAGAAAAGATAGGGAAGGCAATCTACATAAAAATAGTTGCATCTTCTATCTGGAGATAATCAATGGCTGTGAGACATCCTGAGCTAAAATCACAGCTAGAAGACACAGCCAAAGTGTCTTCATTTCACTGTTAGAGTACCATAGCGTCATGAGCCTCTTTTCCTTGTGGAAGCTGGATCTTACTGTGATTTACGTGATGGTAAAACTAAAGTTACACTGTTCAGTTTTGGATTCTTTTCTTTCAGGTAAATGTATTTTTTTAGTGGTAGGAGCTAGAGCTTGATTTTTAAAAGTGACACGGCCTAAAATACAATTCTGTAAAGTTTCTCAGATTTTACTTTCCTGGCAGTTTTTTCCAAATACTTACTTTTTCTTCGCACAAATATTTCTGTGGCCAGAAACTGGAAAATGTTGCTACACATCCAGATTCCCTGAATTTTTACAAAAGAAAATGCTATAAAGCAGTTGGTGTTTTTACATTCTCCATTGGTTCAAAACCTGTTCCATTTCTTCATTTCAAGACTGACTGCAGTCCACAGCACAGCAAGAATGGGGGTTACATCTGCCATGTCAGAGACAGTCCTCCAGCCTGTGAAAAATTGGTCCTTTCCATACGGTTTGTCACCCACATGGACCCATAAAGGCTGCAGCTGAATGCTTGTTCTTCTTGCCTTTCTGAAGGACGCTGCTTTTGGGGAGCAGGGGGTGAGAAGGGGCAGATGAAGGCAGGCTGAGACCAGAGAGGGCTCTTACAAGCCACCATGCCGGAGCCTGCAGTTCCCAGCTGAGGTCTGCCTCCCAGCCATGCAAGCCACAAGGACTGTCAGACAGACAAAGGAGAGTTTACTTTGGGTTATCATTTTGGGGACCTTGTAGGGTTACTACCAGCTTTCAGTACAGCTAGGATCCTGACTCCTTTCACATTAACAGAGGGCTTTCCATCACCTGCAGAGGCAATGGCAGTGAGTCAACTACCCTGCACACGGCATTGTAACTGCATCCAAAAGAGACATTTGTAGAACGTATAGAAATACATATAAAATACACATTCATTTTTTGGTTTAACTTTACTCCTGTCAGAGCTACTTTTTTTTAATGCCAGAGCATGGTTAATGACAAATAAAATAATCTGGAGAGAAATGAAGTTGCAGACCCATCTCTGACTGCCTTCTGTTGGTCTGGAAGAAAAAATAAAATCCGGCACATGTGTATGAGCACTCACAGGAGTGCTTGCAAAAGCCGTAGATGGTACATCTTTGTTACACTGTCAAGGGAAAACTGCAACAGCAGCGCTATTAATTTCAGGCTGTTTCTGTAGCCTGCATAGTGCTGTATTCTCCAGTGCAGAAAAGAAGGGAAACAGGTGCTCCATCTCCTCAGCATCTGGTTTGGATGACCACAGTACTCCAAACACCTGCACTTTGCAGTCCCACCAAGCTTTGCCTGCTATTGTATTAGGCAGGACTGTCTGCCTATAGCAATAAAAGACATTGTTTATCAGTTGAACCAGAGGAACGTGGGTTATGAGGAGGGGACAGAACAAACAAACCTGAGGAAAAAAACCTAATAGGAAAGAAAATCTGTTCTGCAGCTTGAATGCTTTTGACCATGAAAGGTCTTTTTTATTTTTGCAGAGACTGGAAAGGGGGGACCAGCCTTGTGGCAGGTTTTCCTGTTTGAACAGACAGTTGGCATTTGTGATAGGTTTTTTGGTATCAGGTATCAGGTTTTAGGACCTGAAGAGGAACTGTGGTTTCACATTTTAATACAGAATTGTTTTTACAGACTGTGCCGAGTTTTATCTCTGTGGCTCTGACTATAAACACGATGATTCACATCTTACTAGGAGTGGATTTGGGGCTATTTAGGATTAAAACTGAAACTTTGCCCAGAACCTTAGATACTGCAGAGCATTCTATTTTAGGTTTCCTCCTCGTGGCTGGCAAAGCCATCTCCCTGAACGTGAAACAACTGATATGTTCAGAAAATCAAGTCAGGGCAACACATTTTAGAAGATGCTGTAATGTCAGCTGTCCCAGGGAAGTCAATGGCAGCGCTTACATCCTTGAAATCATACACGGATTTTAGGACCTTTTTAAGATGACCAATTATTCGGCACTAAACCGAAGAACTGGAACATGGTCTATGTAAATCCTTGCTCTGGAAACCTGCAGTAGTCTTATTTCCTGCCCTCGTGGAAGCTGCTTAATTTAGGGGCTTTTTACGTCTCCTCACCTGCAAAACCGGGACGATATTGGTTAGCTAGCGCCCGCCTTTGATCTTTTGAGGGAGGCGCAGAGCCCCCCTAAGCCCCCCAAGGGCAAGCCCCGCCAGAGGCGCGGCCCCCCGCCGTGGCAGGGCGGCAGCCGGGGGTGGGCGCTCCGCTGCCCCCCGCGGGGCCGGGCCGGGCCGTTCACGCAGCAGGGGCGCGCCCCGCGGGACCGCGCGGAGGGACCGGCGCGGCGGCCGGGCTCGTCCCTTGGCCGTGAGCGCCAACTAGCGGCAGCCTGCGGAACTGCAGGAGCGGCGCGCCGGGGCGGCTGGAGCGCGGTTCGGGGTGAGGGGAAAGCTTGCCTTGCCCCTTGAACAGCGGCTGTTCCGCTTGCCTTAAAATGCTGTGACATTGGACTTAGATGCCAAGGAAGATGGGCAGCCTGTCTCCCAGCTTATTGGAAAATGTTTCAGGACGGGCCGGGGGGGAAGTTCATCCTGCACAATGCGGCCTCGCTGAGAAAAAGCTCTCCTCTGCCTGGCACAATTCACTTGCGGGAAATAAGTTTGTGGAGTGGTGGACATGACAGCATAAACAAGAAAAAAAATCTGAGAGTGCTTATGTGAAAAGTAGAGCCACTAAGTTCACAGCTCGAGAATATAAAGGGCCACCTGCAAGACAACATATGGAGCACTGGATTTTGTTCGATAACAGCTTTTTTCTTTTCACCTGCAATGATCCACCTAACTTCCCTGTTTGCTATACCTCACACATAAATGCCAGCGTTCAAGATCCACAGCTACCTGTTCAGATGAATGATGGTGTAAGACATAAAGCTGAAATAGGCTAAAACACAGAGTGGATAAATCAGCATAGCTGGGAATTATTGTTATACTTGTCAGATGTTTGATAACTGGCACATATGTGCACTCACTGCTGCACTCCATGGACATGGTTAAAGAGAGACTCGTGCTCAGAGAGCTTTGGTGTTGCCACACCAGTGAAATTAGATGACAAAGAAAGTACTTCCAGTTCCTGGGGACTATTTTTTTCTGTCTAAGCAGATGCATCTTCACTCTATTTTTACCGTAACCACTATGACTAATTGCATATTTGGATGAAGAATGGGGAATCTTATTTCCAGCATACAAAGCATGGTGATTAGCCATCACTGAATTCAGTCCCAGTCCTGGATTAAGTTATGCTCTTTTTGGCCCTTACGTACAAATTCTGAAATTTAAGACTAAGAAGATACAAATCCATATATTATACACAGAGAGAGAAAGAGAAAGAAAGATATAAGAAGAGGTACATTTAACTACGAGGAGTACACATTTTAAACTCAGCAGTCTGCAGAATGCTCCTGAAAATAAAGCTATGATTGGAGGCTGGTAAATGTGCAGCATCATTTTTCAAGTCCGTTAAATGATACAGTTGCACTCAAAAGTTGTTAAACCAACTTCTGATCCATAGGGATTGAGTACACTATCACTTGTGCAGCCAGGAAAATCCAGTTCTTAGCACTGACCGCTTGTTCCTGGTAATGATTAAATAGGTTCCACAAGATCATTTGAAAAACGGTTTGTTTAAATACCATTTATTTGAAGGCCGTTAAGTCTCTGGAGTTCAAGGGCAGCAAGGGAGATAATGTCAAGGCAATGATATCATATTTCTATTTTATGACACCAACTCCACCATAGATCATACATTATACATGATTTAGGTGTGGAGAAAAGCTGTTCTATTAATCCATCTTATCCTTCACCTTCTGTCAAGATAGTTCATATTAAGAAGCGAGACTTGGAAGATAAGGAAGTTAGAACATTAGCCATAAGCAGTCTCTGTCAAAAGCTACGGTCACTGCACTGCAAGACCTCTTCTGCAAAGTGAACTTTCTTGTGACAGTGTCATTATGTCACACAACCTTGATTCACCATCTCCTAAAAAACAGTTTTGTGTATTTGTGTGTTTGCTTAAAATCTGGCAATATTTGGGTGCTGTTTCAAGGCTTGCTCCAGAGATGCTGTTCTCAGAGGTACCACAACTTGTCTAGTCAAAGGCAGAAAGGGTGGAAGCCCGGCTTCTTGGAAGTGGGTGGCAGAGCTCCAGTTGCATGAATTGAGGCCAAGATCTTTTTCCCATGATGTTCCCATAAAGTGAATTAAAAAAAAATAATAATGTGAAAGTAGGACACAGCAGAGCTCTCCATGATCATAAATTTGCACCATATCCTGCCATTCATACACAGGCACCAGTGCCTTTGAAATCACTGAGTCAATGGAAGACTTGCCTGACAAAGAACTACAGGATTACATCCTCAAATTGTTGAAGTTTCGTGTACGTAACTGAACAGAATTTCCTTTGAAATGAAGACAAAAACCCTTGTAAGGCTAAAAAGTGAATCTGAATTCTGTATTTTTCTGAGCCTGTAGATCTTGCCTTGGGTCTCATTTTCGGAAACACAGACTTGGATGTGACCCAAAACATTTTCAACACCTCATCATTATTAACTCATCATTTCTGTGTGAATGTAAGTTTTCCAGTTCTCATTAACTAGACAGGCAGACAAAGCTACATCAGTCAGGGCATGCTTGACACATCTACTACAGCAAAAGAAAGAGTGGAGGAGCTTTAAAACTGGGCATCAAAACACAAAGTAGTTAAAATGAATGCACTCACCCTCCAGGGCAGTAGCAGAGAATCGATTAAAATGATGCCTGATAAGAAGTCTATGGAAAGCAGCAGTGAAAATGAGACACTTAAAAGCAATGAAGTTTGCTATAAAACAGCATTTGAGTTTATCAGAAGCCGTGTGAACCAGAACAGCTGCTGTGTATAAGAACAATACTCATCTAAATAGATGGTTTACCATGGGTTTCCTTAGCTTGCCAGGATTTTGCTGTTTATAGTTTCTCTGTGGTGGCCATATCATTTCTGACCAAAGCATCATACAGTGTAAACTTTAATCCATAAAAAAGCAATGTTCACCACCAGTTACTTATTTCTGGTACACTGACTCAGACAGGCATAAATCAGCATCTGTTTCTTTTTCGTCTTCATGTCTTGCCCTGTTCTTGAGCACAAAGATGTCCAGCAATGTAGACAATTGCTCAGCGAGTCAGTAGTTCAGGTGGGATTATGGCCTGAAGCTCTTGCGGTTCCCACGAGTTTGCTGCAACTGCCAGGCTTTACAGCCTGCCCTTTAGACAGTGTATGGAACCGAGCAGGGGAGTGGAGGTAACAGCTGGTGAAAAAACCAACAGCTCCCTTTCAACACTTTCTCTCCCTTTTGCAACTCTTGCCATTTAGATTTCCTTTCACTTAAAGGTGCCTTTATCTGAGAAGAAAGCAATGCCTTATGTGTCCATAAGGAAAGGTCCTCTTTGCTTGCTATGTTCCAGCTCTGGCAAGGACATGCTTTCTATCAGGGAAAGAGCCCCTGACCCAACCCAGTCCTCATACCTAACAGGTAGCCACAGTCTTGCCCATGAACACACTGCTTGGATTCAGCCAGTGAACTTTGTTTGAGGACTACTGTTTCATTCTTCCAGGCGAGTTTTTTGTACCGCAGGCTGATCCCCAGCTGCCAGAAGGCAGCCCTGCTGCTGGAGGAAGCCACTGAGCTCCCTTCCTGCCCCAGGCCGCTGTTCGTGCCCTGGGTGGGCCCCCTTCCTTCTGCCAGCATGAGCAGCTAGCGGGGAGCTGGTTCAGGGAGCTGGATCATCGTTGATCTGGCCCACTCCCCACTCAAAAGCTTTTTTAATTCATGCTTTCCAGGCAGCTCAGCTCTCTGCTCTGGTCCCACAAAAGCCTCCAGGGACTGGAGAGTGTGGGGTGGGATGGAATGATTGGAACATACGCACAACCGATCTAAACCAAATTTGTTAGCTGTATAGAAGTCTCAAAGTGTGTGGAGGAGAGATTAGAGAAAAGAGAGCTTATTTGTGCCAGTTCTAAGAAATCAATATGGCATGAATTCACCCCTCGTGAAACATCAGAGAGTCCACATGGGAGACAGCAGCAGTGAATGAATGCTCTTCTTGCATATAAAGTTTCAAGCAAAACTCACACCTTATTAGACATCAGAGAACCCGACCACAAGACACAATTCCTCACAAACCAGGCTCCATTGCCTCTGCTGTTCACAGACCTACTCATTTCTTTTTACTCTTTGATAAGATCTGGTGGTTCACTGCAGTCTAACCTCTATGCAGCGGATGAGTGAAAAGGAACCAGGTGATCAGAGTATTTTCTGCTCTTGCGTAATGAAACACAGTAATTCCTGCCAGAGGTGTCAGAACTGGTAACCCAACTGTCAGGCTGCCACACCAGCAGTTTAGGAAAGATCCTGATAGCACCTTATGCCTTTTTTTTACCTATTTCTAACCTGTCTGTTTCACATGTGCAGTGCTGGTTCCATTACTTCATTTCAAAAACAAAATGAGCTCTTTATAAGAGGAAATTTCATGAAAGAAATAAACCAGGTTGATCACAGCTATCAATTTTATGAAAATACAGGCTGGCTCTGGGGCCTGATGCTTGGTCACATCTAATAAAAATGACAAGCTCCTGTGGGAGACAATTCCACAGGGAATTGTGGATGTTGCTGTACAGAGATTTTCCTACTTATTTCTTCCCTTTTTTTTTGACATACGTATCTGTTCTACCTAAAGTTCTCAGTTATTAGAAATGGTTGTCCTTTTAAAAATACATTTAATACCTCTGATCTAAGTCTTCTTTCATAAATGAGTCCCTTCAGACCCCACATAATTTTCCATGTTGTTTAATCAAATTGCAGTGTGTATTTTTGGTTAGCAGAGAAAGGAACTATTTCAATGACATCTGTCTGTGCCCTGTGGCCAAAAATTACGTTGGTCCCTTCTTGTGACCCTATCCTTGCAAAATCATGTTCGACATTTTGTCCATAAGAGCTGGCCAAAAAAAGGTAGCAATAGCTCATGGTAATTTTGGGGAAGACATATTGACTGATTTCTGCTTTGATCATCCCATTTTTTAGAAAATACTTGGTTTAGGATTTTCTTCCTGTCATCTCTTCTTTCCATCTCACACTGTTTTCCAGTGAACTAAAAAAGAAGAAAAGCTAGAAAGAGAAGAAAACTTGTTGACTTACTTATCTGTAGTGTTGTTGCCCTTTCCTGCCCCAGAGGGACTCAGTCCGGAAGCTATACTAAAGTCTTTTCCCCCACAGATGTAGTTAGTAAACCAAATTAATTTTACCTCTACAGCCTCTTTAAAACTAATTTATTATTCTCCATGCCCACTGAGAAAACCCTTCATAAGCCCAGACTATTTTTTCCTAGTTACTACAGTCATCTCCTCTCAGGTATTCCTGACATCCGCCTTGGCCTGTTTCAAATTACCCAAAATGCATCCACAGAACACATCAAAAAGTAAACGGGTAACTGAAAAGCTAATTTGAAGGTGTGAAAAGTTTACTTAATACTACCTGGAAATGACTAGTTCCTGTTCAAATCGGCAAGAGAGATGACAGATATGTAATCAGGGTGCTAGAAAGCTGATGGAGAAGTAGGCAAAACCAGTGCTGGCCAGCCTCATGAAACAGGCTGAGGGTGGCACTGCCTGGAGACCTTCTTTAGTTAGTGGGAGGTTTGTACCATTTCAATTAAGCCTCAGCTATACAACTGAAACACAAAGAAGCTGTTTATTGGTCATGCTGAGTTCAATACATGGATTTGGATTACATGTCTACTAAAACACCCATTGAGAATGTTGGTTCCCATAGTGCTTTCCAGAACCTGGCTCTCAGTCTGGTGAATGAACTTAGTTCAGCCCTGCCTGGGTTTTGGTATTTGAGTTGCCAGTCACAGGGTGGGAGATTTCCAAGGAGTACCTGTAGCTACTGTAAATTTTGCTCATGTCATTGTTCCCTCCTGTCTGCACCTACATTGTGGGTGAGCATCAGGTTAGAAGTGGTTCTTCTGCCGAGGCTTGCACTGCCCTTCTCTGACAGTAAAAGCTACCAGAGCGTTTTGTGCAAAACGTATATGTCATTCCCAGCCAGAGGCTTACTTCACTTTGTAAGTACTCCTGTTCCCTTTCTTTCTGGTTATTCCCCCTGACCTTTCATTTCAATTATTGACAGAAGGGGAAAACAAGAAGAAAACCCAAACCACAAAATCAAAACACCTACAGTGCCCAGGAGAAATGCAGCAGACCACATAAGCGCTGCCTGACTCACAACGTTAGCTGCCAGTATCTTCTAGAAAAAGCAGGGGATAGGGAAAAACACAGGCCAGACGAGAGCTCTGGGCCTTCTGCGCCCTTTCCCCAGGGCTGTCTGCGCCTCTGCCCAGCAGCCCACAGAGGACACAGCAGCCAGACTCCACCTACACAAAGCTGGCCTGTCTGGTTGCCTACATGCACTGAGAAAATCGCTCCCCTTCCTTCCCTCCAGGATTTCGGAGGCAGGACACAGGGCATATGCAATGAATGAGCGTGGGCTCTTTTTTGTCATTGCTGAATGGTGGTGGTGGCCCTCGCTGAGACTGTGCACATTTTGGTGTGAGAGGAATTACGAATTCCCACCTCTCCAAGTCAGGAGATGAGATGCAGGTCAGTAACGTGACACAACCCAGCCTCACAACCCAGAGGCAAAGCCTGTTAATACTGCCTGGGATAAAACACACATGTTCTCCCAGGCCACGCAGACTGTAAGGGATGAATTGGCTTTGTAGCCTGTCCCCACAGGATGGGACATTTATGAGTGATGCCTTGCAGGCCTCTGGGATTCACAAAAATACTCAGAAATGGGGAAACTGCCTTCAGCTTCCAGGACCCTCACAAGAGAGATCCACAGAGGACAGGCATTTGCAAGAGAAACCGTTCTGCCATGCTGCAATGTGCCAGCTGTGGCAACAGCATTGAGTCCAGCACTAGGTCTCACTCCTTCCTTTCAGGCCAACCTTCAAAGCGGGACTGGCAACTTAGACAGCAGATGTGGAAAAAATGCATTAGGCAATGCATCTTTGAATAGGAAAACCCTCTTCAAAAAATAGTATCCCCATCCCCTCCCTATAGCCTGTGTTGTTGGACCTGCTCTTCCGACCAGCTCAAGCTCCTGGCCCATTGAAGGTTGGGTGTGCAAAGAAACTCACTTTGCAGTTGGTCTGAGGCACCTCTGGGAACATCTCAGACACACTATGGAATAAAATCAACAATCATTTAAATTAATCCCAGGACTCCCTGAGCAACATCTGTTGCAAATAGAAGCAGTGGCACAAGGGATGGGACTCCCAGGCTGTTCCCTGGGTCCAGGCTCTCCCTCTCAAGACAACTTCCCAAGGCATCTCTCAGGATGTCTCCCAAGAGGTATTTATTAGAAACCAGGACAGCACAGAAGTGTCTCTCCTTCTCTTGCCAGCACAGCAGCCTAGGTGGTGTTGAGCTTAGAGGTCCTGGGACAGGGCAGTTCACATGAAGATATTAGTAAGAGGCATCTGGGGAGTGGTTTGGCTGTAATTTTAAGAAGTGGAAAAAGTGGGGAGAAAGGTGAGGCCAGCGAGACACCAAAAAATAGGTCTGGACCAACTGCCTGCAAAGGTCACAGCACTTCCACAGCCTATTTCTCATTCTTTTTAGACCCTTCACACCCTCTGAGCACCAGGTGTGTGCCCCAGCATGCTAGTCCTGGGAGTTTTGAGGAGAAGCTGAGACCAGCCCCACCATGCTGGTGGCAGGAGGCCAGCTGGCTTGTGGCTCACCTCTCTGAGATGAGCCTCACATCTGCTTCAGCTCCAGCAGGGCTTTTCCAGCAACATCAGCATCACTTTTGCCTCCTCAAGACCTTTCAGCCTGGATGAGGCTGATGCCTGTGCTATACCTACCCAGGTGCAAGCAGTGCAAGCCAGGACCCATCTGCAGCACCCTGCCCTACTCTCTGGAAGATGTTCTCCTGGTCACCTTTGTCTCTCTACAGCACAAGACAGCCAGCCTTACAGCCTGCTTTTCTCTTAGTGGTGGACTCTGTCTGAACCAAGACAGCCAGGCTTGGCTGGCTCATGGAGAATGCAGGAGGCAGGAAGGGGAACCACTTCCTAAGACCTGGGGGAAAAGGAGTGCAAAGGTTCCATGCTGTCTGGCAAGGAGTGATGGTGTCAGGCCAGGCTGCTCTGGCATGTATTTGTGATGAATGGTTGACCCCCAGGAGCTGGACGGTCAGGCTGGAGCACATGTGGGTGGCTACACATTGTCTCGCTCCCCCCCATACCATCCTGCTGCTGTTCTGGGGGTGAGATGGAGGGAAGACAACCAGCAAACTGTGACACCACATATCCTGAAATCCATGCTTCATGAGGAGTATTTTACATCTAAAGAAAGACCACACCTGTTCATGCTTTTTGTCTGCTGCCTGCCTGCTTGTGCATGGTGGCTGTAGACAGTGCTTTTGCCCATTCAAAACACCAGGCTGATGGGACCAGCTTCTGGTGTGTGAGCAGAGGATGGAGAAGGGTGTCTGAGCAGCCCATGCTAGTGGAGCTGCAGCAATGCATGGGCACTCTGCAAAGAGTAACCCTCATCGTCATCCTGATGGGGCCAGCTGCTCATCAAACACGGGGTCCCTGGCACTAGTGCAGAAGCGTGGCAGGGTGTCTTTGCAAAGAAGGGTCCAGGAGGGGAGTGATCTCTGTAGCTGTGGGAAATACCGCTCAATGGCAGTGGGGGTGAGGAGAGCCCTGCTCCTAAACACAGATTGCCTTTGGGATGCGACTAGGGGTGCAAGAAGTGAAGGGGGCGGTAAGGATGACAGTGGTTTCTGGGGTGCTGACAAGGACCCTGTAACAGGACAACATGGACAAGGACTGTACAGATGAAAATAGCCAATGGTGGGCATGAGCTCAATAGCATCTTGGCCATGAATTCACAACAAATAAATCTCCTTTCACTCAAAGGAGGAGCTGTTTTCCTTTCAGCCAGAGGTTGAAAATATATCTATAGCTAAGGCCAAGTAAATACGTATTGACTTTCTGCTTTTTAAAAAGTTATTTCAAAAATCATGTTTGAAAGTACCCAAGAACTTGTGCCAAGAAATTTCCATGGGGAAAAATATTACTTGGTTCTTTTACATTCTAGTAAGAAATGTGCCATAGGTTTAATTTATGAATACAACTGATGAACATAAAAATAAAATTATGTGAACTTTGGCATACATCTGTTGCAGAGCTGGAATTTAGTTTCCTTGTGCTAGGGATGAGTGGATGGGTAAACCATTTAGGAATATCCCTTCTTCTTACTTCACACTATTACAGAACTTCTGCCTGGATTACCAGCTAATAGAATACTCTAATTGTTCTGATGACTAGCATTTGAGTAAGGATTTGCCGACTGGGGGAAAGAGCAAAGGCTGACAACTGACTCATCTCATGAGGTCCCTTTTCTAGGCAAGTAGTTATCTCACTCTCTAGTGACTAATTGCCCACTGAGATCAAGTTCTGAAAATAGTAGATCCGAGTGTAACAGTGCTGTTCCATTTTTGTGTGAGCATACTGAGGTCAGGAAAGCTACTGTGCATCCACTAGTGCTCCCCATTACCCTTCTTGGTGACAGCTGAGCCCAGTCTGGCCTTTGACCAAAGAGAGAGCAAACTGTTTCCAGCATTCTGAACAAAAAAGTTGGGCTAAAGTCATGAAAGAATTCGTTGATAATGTTGCATGTTGACCTTACTCTGATTTGAGCCCTCAGAAGGCCTTTTGAACAGGGGTCTAAGTCCACTTTGGACCCCAAGTGTTTTGATGTTCCCATGAGACCCCCAAGCAAACCCATGCTGTGAGGCAGAGGAGGCTGCACCCCACACGTCCCCCCTCACAGCCCTTGTGGCTACAGTGCAAGCAAGGCCAAGCAGGCTAGGCGTGGGTTTTCACCACCAGTCCCAGAGCGCCTTACAGCACTAAAACAATCCTGCAACCCTGCTTGGGCAAGGTGCATGCTCCCTGCTGAAGAGGCCCATGTCGTAGGCAGCCAGATCCTTAGGGGAAGGCAGGGTGCTAAGCTGTCCTGAGAATAACGTGGGTGCATGACATGCACACCTCGGCATCCCAGGGCCAGACACATAGCCTTTAATCATCCCCTGACCTGTGTCTTACCTTACAGCATGCATTTACCCAAATAAACTTTGTTTTCATCTGCTAGGACATACAATACCTGGCTAAACAACCGGTGTCAAAATAAATGCAACTTCTTCTGAAGGACTTGGGCAAATCAGGGGTGAAATTTTTTTCCCAACCTGTCAAACGAAGCGCAAACACTAGCTTATTTGTGTGTAGCTGGGTCAACAATTCATTAGTTTAGAACCCGGGGCTATGTTGCTACTTTCAGTGTAGGGTGAACAAATGTTTGAAGGCTAGAGATTGCCCATATGGATCCGAACTGAGAGGTTATGGACAGTCTGAAGAAGAACAGTATGGAGAGTTACACCATCTCAAATGACATGAAATTATACACTTTGACTTATGTATCCTTATTTTTAGTGATCCCTATGACATTTGCTTGCTACTCTGATGGAACATTGTTCAAAACAAGCAAGACTTAAAGGTCTGATATAAAAAAATTTGGTATGTCTAGGGAATACAAAAAGTGGCCTTAGGACAGAGAATTCATGAAAGGGAAAAATGTCTGCTATACAGAAAAGGAAATAATTTCTGACAAGTAGCCTTTGGTGAAGGTGTAGATGTTGCATCCAGTGCTTAAGATTCCTTCTTGCTATGCATTGCCTGCAAGTGAAAAGCCTGGGGTGTTTAATAATGTTATCCATCTTCAGCAGGAAAATAAACTGTTGTTTCCATTGAAAGGCTGAACTTGTGAGAGTTTTGAAAAGTCCTTCCGCAGGTGAATGAAATAAACTACAGATGGAGGCAGAATGCTGATTTGGATTCAATCAGTTTTATGTGCACATACTTTGGTGGTGGTAATCCAGGAAGCCGAAGAAGACAGGAGAGACTGTAGAATAGTACACCTCATTTAAAGATATTTGAATAGTATCTATATATTTGTAATGAGAGAGATTTGTTAAGTAGACTTTTAACACTAAGAAAAAAAAATTTACATATGCTGAGCATTAGGATTATCTGGGCGCCAGCAAGCATGAAAGATTTAACACAAAAGCTCTGTTTTCTGTGTAAAGGGAGATAGGAGGTACCTTTACGACATGAAGATTTATCTACAAATCAAATACACACCAACAGCTGTAAGGCTGCTGATGGCACCTTCTAACTCCACCCATTTGTTCATTTCTGTGCAACTGAGATCTGTTAAAAGTATTCCTTCAAAACAAAATAACACCCCCTTCCAAAAGATTTAGTCCTTAAAGAGGCACCAAGTTAACTTGTCAGAACCATCGACAAAAACTGCTGCAGATCAAACGCCTTTACTTAACAGGGTGTTTCACAGAAGAGTTGTGCTAATTACCAGATCAGACATACGGAACTATGCTGTGTGAGCAGGTTTTAGAAATGTTTCTCTTTCAAACTTGGTGAGAAGTGTCTGATGGACTACAATCAGTTTATTCATTTGGAAGATTTAAGTCTCTTGCTGGGTGGCTCCTGAAAGCCTGCAACAGTTTTCTAACTTAAGGCTGAGCTGCCCATTTTCACACAAATGATCTGATTAAATAAGAATATTGGACACTGACACAGCCATCCTCTGTTTCATTGGAGCTCCAAGCAAGGAGGAGACCTCAGTGTCTAGGACCTCTTCACCACTAGGAATTTACTTTGCTTTTGCAATTTAGGAGGAACTGAACACCATTGGCTTGTTCAATACCATGTCAGTATATGCTGGTTTCATGTTATAAACGTTAAGGCAAACAAGTATAAGTCAAGTTTAGGCCAGTGATTATGGAGAACTGTCCTTATGGCCCCTGAAGGTCTCTGGAGCTGCATTTGCAGGCCCAGGGTGGTGATTTCTGAGCTGGTGATGCACGAAGACTCTCCAGGAGCACAGACCTGTGCTCAGGGCACGGCAGCTGTGCTCATCCAGTGCCACCAGGAAGCAAGACTGGCACTGTACTGCCCTGCCATCTCCAGAGGTACCTGTTTGCTTGAGAGTCTGTAGCTTGACACAGGATTGTAGCATATAGTTTCACCATCTGAAAGCAGCCAGCAAACTAGCCCCTAACCACTACTAACCCACTTACTCCTGTACAGACTCAGCTGTCCCCATGCAGCACAAGGGCAGCAGCACCAAGATAAAGTTAAGGGTTTATTTAGAATAATGACAATATAGACAATGTACCTCTCCAATTTATCTCAAAATAAGACAACTATCTGCAGGCTTACTGCCTGTCTAGTTACCTTCCTCATGAGCATCTTTGTGAATGTGTGTCAGTAAATCTTGCCTTGTGGTCCTGTCTCTAAATTGAAAATCTGTGTCCCTCTCCAGCTTCAGACAGTGTCTTTTAAAGGCCACTTAGCCCACTTAATCTCACTCATTGTTTTTCCAGTTTGCTTGGAGATACTTTTATCTGGGACAGCATTGCATTACCTTCCCACTTGTTCTTCCAGCAGCCCCCAATAAATTAGCGCAGGAGAGGCATTCAGCAAATACTAGACAACATAAGTGATTTGATCTGTCTCCAAAACAGGATTTTGCAGTCATGTCCTTGAAAGTACTAGGCTTTACTTTCCATAGGCACACATCTTCACTTCATACCATGGCCATGGCTCCATGTGGTACTTGTTTCATTAACATGCTATAGCATCTCACTTTTGCTTGAATGAGTGCAACTTCCATGTGTTACCAAGTCCAAGTTGCAGCCATTTAGGTGGTTGGAAATCACCTCACCTAAGTTTACAAGTTTACACACCTGCACATATACTTCCTCTGGCCTATTTTGGACACAAACCTCTGAATGAGA
Source organism: Falco biarmicus (assembly GCF_023638135.1). Classification (NCBI taxonomy): domain Eukaryota; kingdom Metazoa; phylum Chordata; class Aves; order Falconiformes; family Falconidae; genus Falco; species Falco biarmicus. Next base: position 67,611,329 of record NC_079293.1, read on the forward strand.
TGAATTGAACCCCAGCTGTGCCCGTTTCTCTTCATCGCTTCTAAAAAGAGCCTTGAGAACTCTCTCAGACATAGATAACTACATGTTAGACATCTAATTTTGGACCAGAAGTCCTACCCAGTATAGCAACATAACAGATTCCTACATGGCTCCCTTTTGGGCTAGCCAGACATATACCAGGTCCACTCTGAAAGTCATGTAGCTGCGTTATCATGGCAGCAAGCCCAGGCTAATAAACTGTATTGCTGGAGGAGCATTTGGCAATAATAAAGTGGCTATCTGACCTCTGGAAGGGAGTCAGCTAGGTAGGGTATGGGCTGCTCTAATTAGAGTGAAAAGGCAGCTGTCTGCACTTGTGTACCTTTTCTGCATTGTTCAGTCTTCATAAAAACTTGTGATTGGCACTGGATCTGTTCTGGCTTCAGGACTTTGATTTAAGCATCTGAATCAAGTTCCTTCTCCAATGTGCTCATTAAGTAAATACTACTGTATCACATTAGTGCAGAGCAAGTCAAGAAGCTTAGGCTTTGCCAACTAAAATGTTATCCAGCCTACGACTTAATAACTCTTAAAAGTCTTGCCAGCTTTGCTGTGAAGTGTGAAAAATTCACCTGAAGCAGATAGTCGTGCCAAGAGAACTCTAATGTAGATATAATTATATCACCAAAAATATCCTTCATCTAGCGTAGTTTATTTACATCAATAAAAATTATAGTTGCTTATAGCTATATTTAATATGTACCCTTCTGTATGCAGACACTCTTTTATATATCATACCTATATCAGCTGCTGTGGTACAGGTATAGACACACAGCAGACTATCATTAGTGAATACAGAGACTGCTGGAGGAAGATTTCTGGGTATTTTTTTTGTGATGTTTGAAATGTGCATTGTGTCTATGGAAAGATTGCACACTTTTCAGATTCCTTCTTAACAGGATATAGGTACAGTGTTCCCAGGGTAGGTTTTTAACTTGTTGGGGGCTTTTTATACAAACTAATGTAATCAAATTTTCCTAAATGAAGAGATGTAAGCTATTCATAGCTTTTCTAATAAACTTAGAATGAAAACAAAGTATGGTTTAAGACTCAACATACAACAGTTTAAGTATTTGCCCAAGGCTAATTAGGGCCTGATCCAAAGCCCATTTGAAGACAGTAGGAGCCCTTCCACTGGCTTTAGTATATTTTGGATCAGGCTTGGAGGGCTATACAAAAAAAAAAGAGAGAGAATGTTGTCACAATTCAGCCAAATAAACGAAAATATCTCTCATTGACCATGTTTTGAAAGTAATTGCTTGGAAAATCAGATTTATGCCCTTGGAAATATGATGGGATCTGGATTCAGGCACTTTCTTTCTCTTGTATTTTTAAAATATTTCATTTTTACGTTGTTAGCTCATTTTCAAGAAATAATCTCCGCCCCTTCCTGTTAAAAGAATAGCTTCATCCTATAAGAGCCAAACCCAGAACTGATATTCATGGCTTTCCAGAAAAGAAGTTCAATTCCAGCTTTGTTATTGTGATAATTGCAAGCTTGGTTTTTTGCGTATGAAAAGAGAGATGGTGAGAGCTGAGCAAACAATAAATATGCTCTTTTGTGTGCAGTAGCAAAGCACTGGCACTTCTGGCCACCTCTGCCAGACCACCCTGTGCCCTCCCTGCGAGGGGCTTGCTGCGCCACAGGCAGGGACCCCTCTGGCCCTGGGACTCACTGCTGCTCCCCACCGCCTGGGAGCCCCCATGTCAAGCATCTCTCACCACTGCCTATAGCCCTGACACATGGGGGCCACAGGAGAAAGTACCTCCTCCTTATGTCTCAGACCCCAGTGCCCTGGCTCTGCTTTTACTTACACTGTTTTAATGACTTGCTAAGCAAATAAACTACATTTCTGACCCAGCTTGGAAGTGATTTTTGAAGAAAATAAAGGGATCGCACACACCTTTCTTAGGCAGCCTTAAGAAATGTTTTCTAAAAAGCAAGAAAATGAAAACTAGGGAGGCCTTTTAATCTTGTTTTCTTGCTGAAGCAAACAAAGCTCTATTCAGTTGTTTGGGACAGGTTTTCAACTTGGGCCAAACAGATTTGCTGACTAGTCTATTCACTACCCTAAAAAATTACTCCACTTAAGCAATCAACAAGACTGATCCTGCCATTTCCATGTACTCACTATCAAAGAAGGTGAGCTGAAAGGCCCTTGTCTATGAGATGCATGTGGGGGATCCAAGGTGTCCTTCTAACAAACCATGTTACAACAGGCTTTTTGGTACAGGGCCACATTCCAAAGTTTCCCTTATGAAACAGAGACATGCAGCGGCACATCCTCCTGCACAGTAACCCAGGAGCTGCGGCAAGCTGCTGTTCGTCAGGGCCCTAAACAAGGGACGGGTGAAATTGTTTCGTCTCATTTCCAACCCAGTTGAGTGTCATGGGTTTTAAAGTTCACCAGCCCTGAATGGTTATTTGGTTTGCATTCCTTCGAGGTGAGGCTGCAAGGGTGGGGTGAAGAAGACAGAGGTCCTGGATGAAAAATGGGGCAGAGGATACAAACAAAAACAGAGAGACAACGAATACAGGAGCAGAGAGGAGGAAGGAAAACAGTTAAAAAAATGAAGCATGGCCTATAGGTATCTTCTGTAGGGTATCTTATTGTATGGGGCTGATGTGCTTCAAAGCCAAATGCAATTGTATTTATGTTTGTAACACTCATGGCCTTAGGGGGAGTTAAGAGGTGAGAAAGGGAAAGAAAAGAGGGGAAAGAGGCTTCACAGAAACATGGAATAATGGGCTTTCCCCACCTCAACAGATTTACTTCTTTTTAGTGTATGTAAACAAACTAGAAATGGGGTTAGGGAAACTTAAAACATGAAAGCAGGGAGAGTAGTGATTAATTGAGTTGAGAGTTGGTTCTTGGGATGGGATTTACTTAGGTGGGGATCGGTTACATGGAAAGACAAGGAAGGGAGGGAAGGAATCGCAAGAGGAACTCCAATGGCAAGAGAAAGAAGGGGAGGGAAGAAGGAAGTGAAAATAGTGAGGGTACTGTCTGGAGGAAGCAGCGAGTTGCCTGACAGTCATTACAGTGTCCCCATTTCTCCTGCAAATTCTGCTGTCATTTAGCAAGTGTTGCCAGCGTGGGGACATCATAAGGACTCTTTCATGGAAGGTTTTTTCCTCTAGAACCCCATCTTCTGCAAGAGGAATGAAAGCTTGTGCTTAACTAGATGAACAAACAAGGTCAATCTGTGCTTGCAGAAATGTAGTTTCAAATTCTATAAAAGGAAAGCTCTAACCCAGTCTCCTGAACAAGCCCCAAAAACTAGCTCCCAGTGGCTCTTGTTCCCACTCCACCATGACCTAGATTCTCCAGGGTGCACTCTTTGGAGAGCTTTCTCCTGTTCCCGGGGGACTCCAGAGGGCAGAGCTGGTGAGACAGCAGAACTGTCCTGTTGTTGTCTTCCCCTTCGACTTTCCCACTAGGGAAGCCCAGTGCGGTGGGAATGATGGGACATAGCTGCAGACCCCAATGGGTCACCCTACACCCCCACCTCCCTGCAGCCCAGGAGCCACGGGAGAACCTCCGCCTCTCCTGCCTCCCTTCCCTGAGCTGTCCCAGGGCCGGTGTAACTGCACCACCCTCCTTGCCAGCCTGCATTTAGAGAGTACATTGAGTTCCTAGCTATTAAGGAAGGGTCTGGAGGTGTTGTGTGTGCTGTGGGACACGTGCACCGTGCTAGATCATTTTTCGGTAGAAGGAGTGCCATTAGGAGCCCAATGGGTGGTGTGAGGTAATGAAACATTGAAAGAGCGTACACATTTTTGGCAGACTCCGAGCAGAGCTCTTGCATCACCGACACAATCTGGCTTTGCTGAGAAGGGCAGCTCAGGCACCTCGCTGCTCTCTGTAGCCTCACCTGCAGCCTGCACTTCTCTTTGGCGCAGGGTTGCCTGGATTGCCACCGAGCTGTCAGCACCTCCCTTTGCTCTGCAGGACTGGCAGGCTACACTTCTTGTGCTATAGTTACCAGCTAGTCTGTAGCTTTCTGGTAGGATGCTAATGAGGAATGACAGCAAAGTGGGTGTAGTAACAGAACAAATGTTAATGGGATAATATCCTACTTTCATTATCTCCACCTGCCTTCGATATTCACTTACCTTCAGAGATAATCCCTAGCATTTAATTTAATGAGCTTTTGTGTAGGCTTGCTAGCAGATTGCTTTCGATTGTATTTTTAAAGCAGAAAAGCACACTTATCAGGCAGGATTTTTCAGTCTCTTGCAGCTGCAATTAAAATGTTTGCAGACAAAAAGGAATAACTATGTGGTAAGTTTCTGATGACATGCTTGTGGTCTATGTTGTTTTCTGGATTCAAAAAACCCACCATTCTCACCTCACATGATAAAATCTGACAGACAAGAAGATCTGCACACGATGCCTTCCATAAATTCTCCAGAGCAGAGGTTTGAAAGCACTTCATTGTTTTTTATTTAGCCTTTTGAATGAAAGTTTTTAAATTATCCTCACTTAGTAGAAACTTTTTGATAAGGCAGAAAAAAAATGACACTGCTGAGAAACTCTTCCTTTTTTTTGTCCTGCTTCATTAATGGATATCTGCATAATATATCTGTTGTGCTCTTGGTGCTTTCCATTTCTGACATTTATGTGCCTTCAGCAAAGGGAGAATGCCTTTTTTTTTTTTTTTTAATCATTAACTTTTAATTAGAAATCAGAGAGCCTGGCTAACATCTGTCATTAAAAATGAAACAATGATTATTGTACAGTTATATAGTTTGATAGACAAATTCATTAACTAGTAGTAGGGCAGATGGTCTCAGGAGTCTCTTTCTGGTATTGTTTTGGTAGCCTGAAACCCGGCATCACTGTTCTACGTGCAGTACCTACAGCAAGTGTGAGACTGTGCCTGCCACAAACCCCATGCAGCTGAAATGCATCATTCAAAGGATGAAGAGAAAAGAAGCAACACTAGCCGCAGGCAGAAAGCTGAAACAACGAAGGATGCAGTGTAAGTCTGTGTCAGCACAAAAATGAGGAGAAGTCCTCTGAATTTCCAGTCAGTGCATTTGACTTAAGGTTATCTCTCTCTTTTTTACCACTACCAATCACTACTGCTTGAATGATTTGGGGGTATGGCAGCAGTACTACCAAACCCTTTGACATCCTAAAATCAGGCCTGAGAAATCATGAAGGTTATCTGATGTTGCTTTTAGCAGCTCATGATACCTCCTGGAGTTATTTTTTGACTGAAGGCGTTGCCTCAGACAACCCAGGGAGACTGAAAGTACTCGCTGCTCAGCTCCTCAAACGAGCAGGCGTCACTTACCACTGCCCTCTCTGCCCACTTCCTATTTCTCATAGCAATCGCCAAGGATCACTCCTAACCTATCAGGATGTGTCTGTGGCATTGTTCCAGGCAAGTAAACAACACTGGACAGTTTGGGAATACAAGACCGGGAAGGGTTTAGAAGCACCATCGTGGGCTGTCTGCTTCATTGTGTTAGCGACTGAACCACCCAGTGCTTGTTTCCTCCAAATAGCAGCCCCGTAATTGTTTCCTCTTGTCTAGTTCATTTTTAGAACTGTTTTAATTTCGCCTATTGTTGACCCTGCTAGTTTAGTCTACCAAGCTTTACATACACACAGGAAAAAAAAATAACAGCACCTAACTTCCTGCCTTCCATTAGCCTCAAGAGTAACTCTCAGGGCAACACACATAAGGAACCGGGAAGGATATATTTTAAGCTGTGATACTACTACTGCAGCAATTTAGAAGGTTAAGCCAGGCAGGATTTAAGGTACAAGCGGGCCACTCATCCTGTGTGTTGCTCACTTGCACTGCACACCCTGCGGGGCAGCAAGTCTGCAGTTTGCGATGCTGCCCAAGGACTGGCATTATATGCAGCATCATATTATAGATGTATTAGTTTGCTTTGGTCTTATTTTACACTTCCTTTTTCACTCAGACAAATCCAGGCTATTAATGAAATTCTTGGAAGATGCTGCCTATTTCAAGATGTTACAATACTTAATATTTTGATCTCTGATAATTTCCCCTAATAAGGGTTCTTATCCTCTATGCTTAGTGTAGTGTAGTGTCTCCACCCCAAGCTATTTCAGAAGAATTTAATCTGATTTCCCAACAATCTTCAGGTTAGTCTGTTATAAAGTCTTAACAGTGTTGCTTTCTAGCAGCTGGCCTGTGCTGGAAAGAAGAGCTCATTTTTTTCACACAGCTGATGCAGTAGATCCTTCATGAGGAAAGACAGCAATTTCTGGTTTGACTCCTATAAACTTCGGATTGGGCCTTGGTTACTGAAGATTGAAGAGTCTCTCACTAGAGCTCTGTGGCCATCTGCATCCATACCTGGACTCATCCATACCCAAATCCCCTCCCAGCTGACCTCTTGGTGACCTTCAGCACTTGATGGCATGTGTTGTCCAGGAGAAACAAGAATGTACTGAAGCAGCTGACTCACACCAATGCTAAGCATCTATCACTTAGGCAGAACAGTGTTAAGGCCAAGGTGCCAGAAGGAATTTCAGGCTTGCATTAACCCACACCACAGGCTGGAGAGCCTGGCTGTGGAGGCGGACTTCATGACACTGGGTGAGGCACCTACGAGGCTGAATGGAGAGAGCTGAGCACCCAAGAATGAATTTCCAGCTGAGTGCTGTAATCAGCATGACGGGACTTCTGAATCAAACTGTAATAAGCACTGAAAAAAAGAGGAGTCAGGAATACTTTTCTTTTGTTTGGATTTGGCACCCTTGTGGAAAGGCTTCAGAGCCTCAAATGCTGTTTTTTGTTTTGGTTGGGTTTTTTGTTTTTTTGGTTTTTTTTCTTTTTTTCTCAGAGAAGCAATGTTATGTCCTGTATTTCCTTAAGCTTGGATGAAGAAGAAAGTGCCCATGCTCACCCTCACCTTGTGCATGATACCATAGTCCCCTCATCCAGGAAGCAGGAAATCTGTCTTGTATACTCAGTCTTAGAGGGCTTGACTCCAGAATTCCCACATCCCAGAAGGGTCCTGTAACCACCAGATCTCTTCTTCTGGGAGAGGTAAACCTCCACCCTTCCTGCTGGAGATGAGTCAGGGTGAGCTACAACAGAGTAAGCCAAAGGTCCAAAAGGAGAGTAAATAAAAAAACACCTGATGCTGTGCTCTCTGAGGAGGACATGAAGCAGGGAAGATGGGGTATCCCCATCTGCCAAGAGCCTTGGGTACAGGGTCCCGCAGCAGAGAGCCCCAGCAGCAGTGGTTCACTGAGAACCTTCCCTCTCCGATCAGAGAACCGACTCCAAATCCAAAATGTTTTTGTTGTAAATGCTGTACTGGGTATTGTTTTCTTTTTCCAAGTAAAATCTGCTTTCAGTTAACTTTACATAAAAATTGTGGAAGATGCTGTAAATTTTAGGGTTTATTATGCTTAAACAAGCAAATATATAATATATAGACAGAAAGAGCAGAAGATGACATATACATTTATATACACAGTGCTTTTGTTGACAAAGCAATTTTATCATCAAGAACTGTCATGACTTGTAACCTTAACGACTTTCCCTTGTATACAGTAGGGTGACAAGAAACACACACAAACCTCATCTTTGGTTTCCTATACATATTTCTCTTTTTATCTTTTCATGTCTTATTGCTTTCCCAAAACCAGAAAGTGAACTGAAGTCTCCAGTTCTTTTCAACCACATTTTTTTGGTTCCAATTTAATTTCTATTTTTTTAATTTAAAAAGTAACATGTAAAAAGGGCCATGAATGTATAAAAGTAATCAAGGTCAAATTGAGGTCCTCTCTATGAGCAAAGGCACAGACGGACCAATGTCTCTTCCACCTGATACACCTACTGCTGGAAGCGTGGTTCAGTAGCAGTGGGAAGGAGGCTCAGCCCTATCAGCTGGCAATGGGAAGCAAGAAAAGATTGTGTCACTGCTTTGATTAGGAAATGCAGCAAGTTTCATTCATGGCTATATCAGCTACCTGGTGCTCTTTGGTTTGCTGCAGCTACAATCCGTATGGTATTTTCAAAATGCAGTTCCAAAAATATCCCCATAGAAGACAAAAAGGACACTTCTTTCATGTGTGCCAGTGGTGTTGCTGCCAAGCTCTGATTCAACAATAATGCATGCACATTTCTGAGAACTGGAGACTTATTTATTTCCATTTCAGGGTGCTGCATTAATTTATCGTAAAGTATGAATCATATGACACCAACATTTACTTGAAGTACAAGGCAAAACCTAAGAGTTTCCAAATGCATTGAGTTATCTTCTCTTTTTTCCCCATCTTTATCTCACAGAATACTTCTATATACTATTTTGTACTTTTTCCCAATATTTGTAGTTGAATGAAACATAGTACTCAATATAGCAATGAATTCTAAGTCAACTCTGAACATAGATTTTGATGTTATCAAGCAATATGTTAGCAACAGTAGCAGAGTGTTCCAATAATGAAAGAAAAATCTGGAAGCTTTCAAGTATTTTGAAATCAAAGTAATGAGACCTCATACTGGAATAGGGCCGTAAGGTTTCTCTGCTCACCAGGCGTGCTTTTACCTTCATTGTAACACTGTAGCTCTTAAGAAAACAAGGCCTCTTGAGCTCTTCATAAAGGCAATTGATACTATACAGATACGTCAGCTGTTTGAAAAATTGTAAGCGCTAACTGAACTGCAGCTCTTCAAGCACTCCTGGAACTCCGGTGCTTTATCTCATGTCCTGAACAATGTGAGTGATGTATCACATAGTGCAGAGTGACAGCGTTTGCAACATTCCCATTTGTAGAAAGCAAGAGGAAACCTAATCCTGAAAGGATCCCAACAATGCTGGCTGTCTAACTTTTTAATTTTCAAGGAAGGGAGAGCTACTGGCTGTTAAACTGCATATGCCCGCATGTTGCTGCTTAGAGAGTAATGCATGAAAGAAAATCCCTTTATCAAGACTCTAGCTGCATGTTACTGTGCCCTACAGTACATACCTGACAGCTTCTCTCTGCTCTCTGTGCCAGCTGGTATGACTACAATAATGTTTACCCATCTGCACGTGGCTCAGCATGTGCCATGATATCATAGCTAGTGCTGTGCCACTCGAATGCCTTTCAGTGCATTAAATGGCACAATGAAATGAAGCAGAAAGGCTGATGTGACATTTCTCAATAGGAAGTGTTTATCTCTGTTCCAACAGTGTTTAATTGACTTGCAAACCACTCAGGACTCTGCAAACATTAGGTGAAGAGATCTTTAGCAGACAGTAACACTTTCCACTAAGTGTCTTTAAGTACACTTGTTCATAGTGTAAAAGTTCAATAAATAACACATTTTAGATACACACACTGCGAATATGAACAACGATGTTTACTTTTGAGTTCCCCTATCTATACACTTGAAAGAAATCTATGCTTAGCATGCTAAAAATGTTTGTGGTGTTACACAGTGGAATCTCTACTTACCAGTATGACTTTGCCTTACTGTATTCCAGTCTGTGCTTCAGAGTCTTACAGCTCAATCATCAGAAGTCTGCGAGTAATTGTCATTAATGTATTAAGCAGCATGGTTAGTGTCTATCATATGCTGTTTATTTTCTCATCCTCTCCCCAAGAGAAGAGACATGCAGTGAATTGTTTGGTTTTGATACAGAGTTCTGGACTTTTTTTGCCTTCCATTTATATTTTTAATATACATATTACCATGGAATCTAAAATTATCCCACAGACTGGAATACAGAGAACATGCCTAAAAGGATGCTGAGCACATGTATTCCGCATGTCTCCATCTGCCACAAGCCATCTATTTCCCAGCATACCACAGGAAAAAGATTTGTGAAGATTCTTGTGGGACTATGTAGTGCCACAAGAAGAGAGCAAGAGAAATCAAGATCACTGTCAACGTCCTGTTTATATTGCTGCTTGGCTTGCTCACAGGGCCACAGGAAATTATTTATTTGCCCCTCTGTAAAGAAGCCCCCACTGCCTCCCAAACACCCATAGGACTCACAGTTTGGCACAAGGCAAAATGTGTTCCTGATCCCAAATCTGTTGATTACTTTATGACCCCAAAACAGCAGGTAGCAGCCCCATCACATCCTGCATAGTATCCTTGGTCTTACTGTAGATGATGCTTATTTCTGCAGAAAGAAGCAAGAAGAAATTATTTTAAAAACAAAACAAATTGGGAGCCAAGTCAAATATCAAAGAAGAGAGGAAAAATATTTGGTCTCTGCAAGTGGGCAGCAGAAACAAGAAACCTTATGTTAATGTGACACAACTCATCCCATGAACAACAGAGATCATGTCTACTGTGCTGATCACAAGGTCCTGATACGAAACAGCCAAAGACTGATGGCTCCCACATTAATCTGTATGTTGGGTTCATCCTATCTTGCCATATAATCCCATCCATAAATTTATCTTAGAAGTAATTTTTGATTCTTCATCCCATAATTCTATTAGGAAGGCTATTTCAGGACTCCCTGTTTCAATGTTTGAAAAATGTTTTCTGATTTCTGTTCTAATTATAAGTGATTACGTTGGGTATGCAAAGTCCAAGAAATGGACCTCCATGTTCCAGGTGCTTGGATGGGAAATTGGTGGAATTTATGGTATTCCTCAGACCCTACATGAGTTCATTCATGAGCCTGACTATTCATTTTCTGCAAAGACCATCATCCTTATTACACTTAGTTTCACTGCAGCAGAGGAAAAGTTTTGCTGCCCATGGTCCTCACCCAAGAGCATGAAGAACTCTTGGTTTGTATATGTAATGGTTTGCAGAAGCTGGAAAAGAAAAGGTTTTCAATAGCTTCAGATAACCTATGTGCTGTAGTGTCCCATGTCTTTTGAAGTTTCTTCAGCATCAAAAGCCTGTGTACATCACATTGCTGTACCCCAGCAGATGGACATAAATAAGCAAAGCCAGGCTGTCAACTACTGAGATTAGATGAAAATTCTTCACTGACTAGAGATGACAGAAAAGTGACTGTGTGGTCATTTAGGATGAGCAGAACTTATATAATTCTAGATCACAGTCCAAATCAACCTGTTAAAGCCGAGAAAATTATTCGCTATGGCTACAAAGCCATCAAATTACTTTCCACCATCCACTTACACAATTTCTGTCATGGCTTCATTTCAGATCAATCACTATTTACTCATAATTTGACCTGTCCAATATATGGGCTATTCTGTTTGCAATATTGTAAAAGAAAGGTGGAAGAGATGTAAAGATTAGGACTTCCTTCAATGAGACAGCAGTTTAATTCATGACCTGAAATCCTACCACTTCTCTTAGTGAAGACAACAGTGTCTTGGTCATAATTTTTAAATGCTAAACACAAGGTCAGGGGGACAGAAATGCATGCATATCCCTATAAGCACACCTATTCACTGGAATTATGGAATAATCCATAGTTTTAACAAATTAACATTTGAAAAAGTCAGCTTTCCTGGATCTAAAATATTACTTTCAAATAGATTAGCTTGTAAATGGCATATAACTCCTTCAGTTTTATCAGTGGGGTGTTTATCTAATGGTATTTGACTATGGTATAGTTAGACATCTGTGCATTTGTTAAGGGCAAGGAATACTTTTTCTCTGATTGAAATATTGGCACTTTCAGTTCAGAGGTCCCCCAGTGGAACTTTCTTTCACAAGTCAGGAAGGACACACCACACACACCACATCTGTAAGTCTTGAGCTGATATTTGCCTTGGGTGTTAGGAGTTTCAAAAGTAAATTAAAGAACAAGCAATGCAAATGAACTGCCGATTAATAGGTACCACGTTGTTTGAGAAGGCAACTTGTGTATGTACAAAGGTGTTCAGAGCACTTCTTAAATGCTCGGTCCTGAAGTAGGCTGCAGGTACTCAGGGCTGAGCAAGACCCTTAGATAAGATTTAGTAGAGTGGATATAAGGATGCTCGTAAATTGTAATGTAGCTTCAGCACAGATTTTTTGAGAGTTTATTGTGATTCACCTCTTTGTACAAACTTACATGTCTTTTTGCATCCATGAACAGTGCTGTAGCAAATTACACAGACGTTTTTAGAAATAATCTGTCAGTCCTACAAACCTTTTCAGCTATGTTACTATAAATACCTTCCTTTTAAATATGCCCTACTGTCTCCTTTATTTAGACTAATCACAACTGAGTGTCCTGTGAGACCCTGGTCAAATATTTCAGCAGGCACTGGGGAACAGTTAATGAGAAAGCCTGTAAAATTCTGTGCATTGCTCATCATATTTCTATTATGCTAATAATCTTCACCTGGTTTGCTTGCTTGCTTTTTTTTGAATGTGAACTATCCTTTGGGTAGGTACATGACTCAGATGATGCAGGTTTTTCCCTGTGTGCTGTATTGCAGCAAAATGATTTAGCAAAACAAGGGAGAGAAGAGGTTGTTATTACACCTCAGCGATGTCGATGTGTGGTGCTGTGACAGTGCACATGGCACTCTCACTGCTACACACACAGTTGAGACAAGGAACTCGGGTTCTTACCCCAAGGCATGTACCTCTCTACAGCCAGCCATTTAATTGGCACAGGACTGGTGTCTGTGAACAGCAAAGCCCGTCTCCCCCATCACCTGCTAGTTGTCAGGCTGGTGCCCCACCTGAGTAGGTGTCAAGGTGGCCCTGCTAGTGGCAAACAAGCATCCCCAGCAGCAAAAAACCCATTGCTGGCACATCTGTGAGAAAACCCATGGGAAAAGGAGCTGCGCGTGTTCCCTGCAGCCCCGGGCAGAGCTCTTGTGGCAGGGACAATTTCCTCATTTTGGAAGGGAATTTAAACAGGACTTCATGTCCTAAAAGCATGTAGCAAATTACTTTTCTACCCAACATTCCAATTCCAGGTTAGTAAAGTTTCTTAGTACAGTACATATTTTTTAGTACCTGATATACTACATAATAGCATGTTAGAGCAGCAGCATAAACTCTCATTCTATCCATCAGCTACGCAGGTTGTTCTGAAATAATTCGCACTGCAAACATTAACAGCTACATTTTTATTACTTAAACCACCCCTTTCAACTTTCATTGTCACCAAGACAAAATGGCTTCAAACAAAAAAATCCCTTTTAAACAAACAAACGAATGAAGGGTCACAAATCCTCAAAATAACAATGCCGCAAGTCTATTTTAGTAGTTCTCTTGGCAGAGTAATATAGAAGCTTCTCTCAAATGAACTGCTTCCAAGTTTCAAGGGAACAGGTCATAAATAGATTGTTCAGGATATTCACAAAGTTTGGGTATGATAGTGAGAAAGTAGCTGATTAAAGTCAAATTTTGTATTTACTTGTCTAAGTTACAGCAGCAGTGGAATTGTCACCCAAAGAGAGCACCAGCGTGTTTCTTAACCCTTTATGTTTTGCTTTTTTTTTTCTAAATTAAAGCTCCATCCTTTCCTTAGCAGACCCTTTATCTCCAGAGCCAGAGATAGCCTTTGAGCCATGCAAGGAGGGGACACAGTACAATAAAGGACATAGAGGTCTTTGTGATGACAACAGGAAAAGCTCAAGGAAGAAAAGAGAGTGGTGCTGAAGGATGTGTGCCAGAGAGGGACCGGGGAGGGAGGGGATGTCAGGCCAGAGAGGGAAGAAGGTGAAGGAGTCCTGGAAGTCACTGTTATTTCAAGAGATGGCACAGATAGGCAGAGAGTGGGCTACAGAGCGCAGCCACTGACCTTTCACGAGCTTCATGTTACAGCAGCTGTGGGCTGCATGCACCGACGGAGCTGGTCCATCTTCAGCAGCACTCCGAGACCCCCTTGCCACACTGCTGTGACTCCTCTCTCCCTTACGAATGATAACGCTTTCCACAGCTTCCCATTTCCAACCCCTCTGCACCTCCTGATTATTCAATAGGCTGTGTTCACTCAGCACACAGAGCTGGCAAAAATTGGACATGCAGGATAGCAGCAGGAGAGAACATTTTGATTTCTTCACCAAGACATGCCAGTTTAGCTTTAATCATTGTGAAAGAAATAAAAATGGAAGTCTGAAGTATTTCCAACTTTCCTTTTCTTATTAAGGGGAAAATACTTATAGGAATGATTCCATCATCAAGAAATAATTTTAAAGGAACACAGATTTTGTGGGAAGATTTTCTCTTCCTTTTCAAAACCTTTTTTCCTACTGAAGAAAATAAGTCTACATATTTTATACTGGTTTTTGCAAAAACATGGAAAACTAGGCATTTCTCAGTTATTTTTTCTATCTTAAATTTTATCTGAGTAAGAAAGATTAAATTTCTTCTGGCTATCTCTTCCTATAATAGTATATTGTACTGGGTAAAGACACAAAATGATTGGCATTGTAAAGATTTTTACATAGGTCATAAAAAGAAAATGGCACATTCAAACTTGCCATGGTTTTGATAGCAAAATATTTACGTTAACCTGGGAGCTTTCTCCCAAAGGATCCTAAAGCATTTCAGAAAAAAACTCTAAAGGATACAGTGATGTATTATTGACAGTCAGTCATTCTTCTGCTGAAACTCATCACCTTGTAGGCAACAGTACTAACTAGTTATTTAAGACAGGAAGTGAAGTATATTTCCTTTAATTGCAGGAATAAAATACGTGGCTACAGCAATACTTTGATATGGCATTTGGTCACGTCACACATTTAATAGCTGTGTTATTTTGACAAGTGCTGGGCAATTCTCCACAGCCCGAGTGGTCAACATAATTTCATCTGAATGATGGCATCTCCAACAGTATAGCACTACCCTAAACATCAGTTGGGACACTGAGTCAGTGCTGACTCAGAGGGGATATATTAACATGCTAAATTACAAACATCATTCCCTACACAATGTGTTTCCTGGACATTTTCTCCTCGGAGCAGAGCCCTTGTCAAGTTTACTCGTTTTGAGAACTGAAGAAGAGCTAGTACGTAGAGTGTGAAAGCCTCCTTCAGAGAACCGGTGTTACTGTTCATTCTTAGTTTGCTCTTCTGATCTAGGTAGGCTGCAAAACGAAACCAAAATAATAAAATGGTGTAAGTTCTACAAGATTTCAGCACACATTTTGTGGTAGTCTGGATAGATCCTCGAAATAACTTTCATTTTCTTTCCCAGAAAGTTTTTACAGAGTTTGCTTTCTTTAAAAGCAACATAAATGGCAAATTAAATCTTGCAGCCAACCTTGTTCAAACTTGTATGCGACTGATCATCTCCAGTGGATACACGCACAGGCACCCACAGAAGATATCACATCAAGAAGGTGCAGTACAGCTTCTTGTGATCTCAATAAAAAGCCTGTTGTACTTGTTGTTTGGAAGCTTTTTGTATCTTTTGGCTGTCCACATGTCCCGGAACTGTTTTCTGAGGTATGTGAAGAAGTAAGGCCTCTTAGTTACCTCCCCCAGCCCGTTTTGTGAGAGCAAGACAAGTTAATTGTGCTTGACGATATGGATGACCCTTTCAAGTCATGTAAAATGATACCACTCTGCTTATCACAGGTAGATAACCATTAATATTACGTGTACTGTCTATGAGAAGAGAAAGGGTCTTGTTTGTTTTGGATGTTTTCAAAGGTAGGAAAGAAAGGGTCCTGTGGGGACACTAGCACAGAGCAGACAGTGCAGCCATACAAATTGGAGTTAAAAGACAGGAACCTGCAATAAAAATAGATGAAAGACAAAAACTTGGCTCTTTCTGTAGAATAAGCCTGAGTTGTTTCACTGTGGTGTACAGCAGTACAAAAGTAGAACAGTGTCGTGTTTAACTGAAGCAGAGCTCCTGGCCGGAGATCCCTCTTGGTCAGTCACTACTTTTACTGAATTAATTCCTCATTTCTTACTTATTTTTAACTGGATTCATGTGTGGTCATAAGATCTCTTAAAATAATGGGCATCTCTTAGAATCTGTGCCAGAAAATAATTTGTCCAGTTGAGACCCAAAGAAAGGGGTTCTACAGTCTGAAAATTTTGCATTATTGTAACATTAATCATTACAGCTTAGAAGCACAGATCACAGTCCTTAAATCTAATGATAAACAACACATCTCAGTACAAGAGTCTGTCTTTGCAACTGTGGGTGCCACTCAGCTTATATTTAATAGAGGGGCAAGGCAGGATGAGGGAGAAACTAGTTAGCTGGGGAAGTGATGGCAGGATTTATGAGCTTGATTTCACTTTGGTGAAATACCTAAAAGCCACAGAACAGAATTTTCAGCTTGATTCAGCCTTTAAACTGCTTGTTTAAAAAAAAAAAACAACACACCACAACTCCCTAAAAAGACTGAGAGTAAAATGCACCTATTTCTTTATAACATGCAACATGTATTGCACTCTGAGGAACCACAGTTTTAAGTCAGTGGAAAATGCCTCATCAGCTTGAGCTGGCTTTGGATCAAGCTCCTGAAGGTTTTGAGAAGATATTGCCAGTGTCTGAGGGCTTCAGCCAGCCTCATTTTTGGAAGTGGAATATAATAGTTCCTAGTGCTATTTCAAAATTGAATAATATGCACTGTGTAATTTGTGGTAGAGCAATATGATAACAAATACCAAGTTCACATTTCATTTGACAGAATGTGTGTTATCTGTAAAACGTAAAGGATAGAATTGCTGGGCAGGCAAAGAGCTGATTGAGGAAAGGGATCTCTCAACAGAGCTCAGTGGAAACACCGTGTTTCAGAGAATAATGAAGATCCCAGATCCCCAGTGCCTCAGTCATTTGGAATAATTAGAGGTTCACTTATTAAGGGTCAGATCATCTCATTGACCTCTAAACTTTCTGATCTTTAGGAACCTCCTCAAAACAGGCAAAATCGAACAAGAGGGTACTATCTGCCTTTTTAAAAGAGTTGTCAGGAAATCAAAAAGATATGATTTCTCTGAAGTTAATTAAAACATTCTAAAGGTTTTGGTTTTGAAGCCTTTCCAAAAGGCTACTGTTGCCTTGGTGGAGTGAAAATGTAACATATTTCTTACATTTTACAGAGAAGAAATGCATTTTTTTAATTACTCCAAAGGAAAATTACCATTGCAGGTTATAGAATGGCACTTTTTGGGGGCAAATATTTTTACATTTTCGCATTTGTTTTTCATTGTGGAAAAGGTGTCAATCTGAAATTTCATGGAAAAACAGAAACTGGGGGGGAAGGAATCAGATTCAGGGGGCTGATTTGTTTTGAAAATACAGCTGAAATATCAGTATTAGTTATTTGATAGATTTGAATCACTAGGCATACATAAAAATAAAATCTGTGGTTAACAAAATATGCCATGTAATGAAAATTAATTAGGATGGTGAAATGGCAACAAATGGGTGATTCAAAAGATTCAGTATATTTGTCTTGGAAACACAGTCATTGAAGTGCTTTGAATCCTTTTGTTTTCAACAAAAGACCTGTCATTCTTTCTTGCCAGTAATGGAAAATCTCAACATCATGGTGTCAGAAGCACTTTCATAGCATGTCTATGAACAGAGATGTGGGAAATGATGAAGTTGAAAATGAATATTTTGTTAATGCTAAAAATGCAGAAATAAAATTTTACATTTGTTAATGAATAGTATGTGTTCACTTGATTTACATAAGGTTGCGAAAAAATGATCACAAAGGATTTACAGGGCAACAGAAATCAATATTCTTGAATGTTGTGTTGCATTTGAGCAATAACTTATCATAATGTTTACATGCTTTTAATTCAATTGTAGCACGAAACACTGAAGATTTCAACTTGAAAGAAAATTATACCATTGTATGCTTTTCCCCCTCTCCTGTGTTTTACAGAAAAAATAGATTTGATTTTCATTGGACGCTCCTGATACTGCCATGAAACTGTCTCTTTAAAATCTTTCATAAAAGCTTCCCTCTTTACAAAAAAAAATCTTACCACAGTAAGAATTGCTGTAACAACGTGCTTATCTCCTTTTGCTAGTAAAATAGAATATTAAACTAGCAAGTTCAGATAAATTAACAATTTCTTTCCTACACGGAGAAAGTATCTTTCAAAAAGAAGTGCCAGAAACATCAGGAAATCCCCTTGACCTTGCTACTGCTCTTGATTTTATGTAAAGGGCATTAAGATTTCAAAGATGCTTATGCACCCAGCCTCTGAAACCATGATTCTTGTTAGGTACCTTGAAGTATTTACACTTTACACTGTAGTGGTAGGCTGTAGCTTGCAATTCTTATGCAGCAGCAGTGCTCTTCCAAATTTATTTTGCAACAGTAATAGGAATACTTGATCAATTTAGCACTCTGAAGTAAAACTCCTCTTTAAAGCCGTTTTCACGTAAGGTTTCATTTTATCTACACAAAAATCCTCAGATATTTTGCTGAATGCTTTAGGAAAGGTTCTATTGACCTACATGGAAAATAATTTGCAAGAAAACACTGTGAACATAAATTTTAGAGCTCTCATAAAACATATTGCATGGGACAAGTAAGGCCATATTACATAGAAAAACAGACTCTGTCCATAGAGTTATCAGTTAGGTTAGTGGTTAATATGTAATCTTCAATCTACAAACCCTGAAAAATGAACTCTCTGCACTCCATATCATCTAAAAAAATGTGTGGGTATAGTCACTTTCCATGATCTCATAACTTTATCACTGATTTTGTTACCTTCACACTATTAAGATGAATAAAAATTCTCCTTCCATCTTTTTTTTCTGCCACAGAGAAATTTTTCATGCTTTAAAAAGCTGCTTTAATAGTTTTCCTGTCACATGCAGTTTTATTATGGCATTTTAACCTAGATAGAGCACTGAAACTATTTTATGTTTTCATAAATTATATGATCCAAAACTGTTACACAGAAATACATGAACACCTAGAAGAGGTCTTTTACTTAGCTTATTCAAGGATCTAATTTACCATCTTATATAAGATCCTTACCATTTTAACAAAATTGATCAAGCAAGGTGCCACTAACTTTAAAATTTGGTAGTTTTTTTGTTAATATCTTTTTAAAAAGCTAAGCTGTATTATAATAGCCAAGCCTTTATGCCATGCTTGATTTAAATGCTGAGAATTTTTTACTGCATTCTTTTGTCCTGGCAAAATATAGGATATATACATGTAGTGCAGAGTTATGCAGATATCTTTATAACTGTTTTGTTTGTTGCTACTGCACACTAGAACTAAAAGTCCCACAGAAATACTTTGTGCTAGGCAAGAACAGATTTGGCTATGCTATCTTCCTTTAGTATTATCCATACCCAGAGGAAACTGTTACTCCAATAGAAATTAGACTTATACGCTAAGCTTCAGAGGGGACATTTTGTTCCCTAAAAATCCTAAATAAAGACCTTCTCCCTAAATTAAGACCCTATTCCCTAAATAGAGACCCATCAAATCCTGCCTAAGAAACTACAAAAGTGCCTGAACTTTCATTGAACCTCAGAGTTTTGGCTTATCTCTTGGGCAATGGCTGGGCTGGTTCGTATTTATATCCCTATTTAAAACAAGCAGATTAATTATTGGGTTTGCTTTCAAATTTAGTCACACACGGAATGTCTTAATTGTTTGTTAAAGGAGCAGCGGGTTGTGGTCAGGGTCAAATGCCCTTGTGCTCAACAGATTTTAACTTTGCACAGTACTAACCCTTAAGATGATGATAAGCAAGCAAAGCAAACCTAGAGGAAGATCTCCATGCTGTATGTGAGGTAAGTGCTGAGTATGCAGGTATGCAAGGGCAGAGGAAAGAGAGGAGGGGACCTGAGTTCATGGGACTGGGCATTTTTTACCATACTGGACAGCATAGTATGTACTGGTAAATGGCCTTTCAGTGCGGGTGTGTCAGGGAGTATGGGATTCTGCAAGGTTAGTAGTAAAACAATGTGAGATGTCTCCACTGCAGAGTTGACTTTGATGTTGGCAGAAGGGTTTAGGTATACGGGTTGAAAATTACGCTCTGTGTTCACTCCTACTCATAACTCACCACCAGCTTTGTAGGTGCAGGCTGGACCACAGACTTGCTGATGGTCCTCCAGTGGTGCCATTCCAGAATTCCCTGTTTTCCTAGATCAGGTGGGTTCCTCCCTTAGTCACTGAAGAAGGATCTTCAAGTAGTTTACTCTGCAGCCTAAGGTATCATGAGATTTCTACTCACATATGGTGAAGATGTCTCTCAGATGTACCTGAGGAATGGTGAGGGCCTGGTGGAGTGACAGAACCATGAGGTACCACAGGAGACCTGCCTGTAGGCATGAGCCCACCAGTTGGACTGGTGCAGTCATGAGAGCCATGGGCTGGTTGGGATGGAGGCTCTCATCATTTCCTCACTGTCCTTCCAAACCTGATATTGCCCATTCAGGCACAGATTATGAGGGGGATTGGAGTGGTTGGGTGGTGATGGGGAGTACATGGCTAAACATCTTTTTATGTGACTGGCAAAGTGTCAGGCTCAGGTATAGTCTCCCTGTGATCACTGAGTCCCTCTCCCTGCTAGTGAGCAAATCCTCCCCAAAAGAAGAAGTTAGCAGGAGCAAATAAGGGGGCTTGACCTCCCCCTGCTGCAGTGGGCCAGAGGAAGTGGGTGGTTCGGCAGGCAAACCGCCTGTCCCAGCCCGGCAGCTGGCACAGCATCTTTCTTGCATATCAGGCAGCCTCCAGGGGAGAAAAAAGGGTTATTTTAACGTGGTCAGCCATGGTTTCAGCTCTCTGCTCTTCTGCAAGGAGGAAAGGGAGGGCTCTCCTGTGTTTGGGACCAAGGGACTAATTGTGTTTGCTTTCCCTTGGAGAAGACCGATTGCCAACTTTTCCACTCCCTGGAACGAGGGGGGCTGGCTTCATTTATTTTCAGCACCCTGCAGGAAATGAGGCTGCTCGGTTTATTATCCTGAAGCTAGAAGGACAGTTCAGTTTCTGTGGTAGGTGTAGGGGCACGGTTACTAAATTTACTGTGCTTTTTTCCAAAGGGTTGAGCCTTGCAGCAAATCTGTTATTCCCACTAATTGCCTGTTGCCTCGATGTATCTTTGGTTGAAACCTGCCAGCTTGAATTGTGACCTGCCAGCACGAGAAAAGACCTTATGCAGGCAGCAGCCTTCAGTTAGCTCTAGTAAAAGAGAAATCTGAAGAGCTGTGTAGAAATGTGTCTATTTCCATGTGCCTGTGTCTGTGTCTGTGTGATGTCGAGCACAGTGGTGGTATGGGTTAAGGGCAGTGAGTGCACAAGTGATTAAGGAGGCTGGTTTACAGCAACATGCCAGTCTCCTACAAGACCAAAAGAAAATCCAGGTAGCATTACACAAGAGAAAGGTACATTTCTTTCTCTGATCTCTTTAGTGCTTACAAGATTTAGATAACGTGCTTATCATGAAACAAACGGAGATATTTTGCAAGTTTTACTTGGTGTGGTAACAACTATTACCCTTTATACCTTTGTAAATACCCTGAAGTCTGCAAGAGTAAGGGCATACATAAAGTGAACGAACACAGCCTGACTCCAAATACCTCTTGGCTTTTCACATACATCTTTAATTAAATGATGAGGATGAATTTTTGTGAGGCTGTAATAAAATACAATTATTCAAATAAATATCTGAACAAAATAGTCATATGGCCAGAATAAATTACCATCATATTTTTAATTACTGAAGTAGGTTTTGGTAGGAGGGAATGAATAATATTAAAAGATTTAATTAGTGAATTCAGAGAGGGGTTATTTACAGCACCAACATCAACAACATAACATCTAACATAATTAGGGATCAAAAAAAGCCTACTACAACATTAACATCTAACATAATTAGAGATCAAAGAAAGTCTACCAGGCAAGCAAGATCCTTCTTGAAGAAGAAGATGTGGTCTCCCAGTCTTTAATTCCTTGCTTTTCTCTCCTTTAAGTTTCTTTTCCAAGTACTTTTATTTCCTCTAGAATATTTAACCATAGATAATTAAATAATTTTTGCAAGGGATCAAGTAACCTGCAGCAGTAGCCTGCTGGTTCTACAGAAGCTAGATGTCAGAAATGGCTGCTGAATATTGACTTTACAATGCTACTGTATATGAGAGGAATGGGACAAGGGGAAGAAAGACATGCCACTACTATTTAGCACAAATGCTGATTTGAAATTTTTTCCCAAGATGCAAGAAAGGTCCTTCTGGCCTGGGTAATTTCAGCAGTGCTTTGGAATAGTTGGTCTATAAAGTTATAGCGTAGAAGTCTTGTTCTACCTTGGCCTTGTCCTATGCTTTTTGATGCCTCAGGGTTTAGAATAGGACTCCTGCCAAGAGGTAAAAATTAATTAGATTAATTATACTCTATGAATTAGAGGAAAGTTCTTGTGGATTTTTTTCGTGGCATTTTTTCTGTCCATATGTGTCATACTTATTTTTGCAATTTCTCTGACCTGCTCCATGTTCCCTGGCCGTGCTTAGGAACCTGTTCCAGTGAGTGAAAAGGATGCCTCCTCTGCCTAGACTGAAGGCAAACAGAGAACATCTAATAAAAAGTTCAGAACAGGAATTTATTTTCATGAAATTTGTCTCAATTTCTCCTGTTCCTAATTTTCTGTCAGAATTAGAAACCCTATGGATGGGTGGGGGTTGGGGGGAAGCTTGCAAAGATTCCATAAAAATTTCCAGGTGGAGAAAAATATCAAACTTGTTCTAATATGTATTGGATCTTAGAAACTTCTGTTCCTTTGAAATTCATCCGCACTCCTCTGGGAGAAGGAAATAACAAAATACATAAAAGGCATTCATCTTCAGTAATATTGTTGTAACCTGAGAAACTTAAAATTCAGCTCCAAAAGTGACTATTTACTAAGTAAACCAAGTAGGGCTTCTGTACCAGCTCCAAGCTACATTAGAATCTGTGTCTTTAAAAGTTTTGGTAGTAGGACTTAAAATTAGTTATTAAAAGCCCTTATTATCAACAAATCACATACTGGAGCAGGAGAAAAACATGCCTTCTTTTTCTCTAGCTGTTGTGGGCTCCAAAGGGCTCTGCCCTCGGTCACTTTCCCCCCTCCCTCTGCAGAGGGCACCCCCTCTCCGGGCAAGCTCAACTGTAAACACAAGCCCAGCTGCTCACACAGATGACTCAAATCCACCCGTATGCTCCCTTTTGTCCAAACCCAAAGCTCAGCCTACTTCTCTCTGAATGTCTCGCCATCAGCTCAAGCTCAGTAGGGCTCACTAGAGCTCTTAATCTGTCTTCTAAGCTCCCTTTGCTGCTGCTTTTTCCAGTCACTGTAGCTAACACCGCTGACCTGTCTGCTGCTTGCACCTTGAACTTGTCAGCACCTTCAGACTGGGACTTTCTCCACCTTGGCTTCTCATATCAAGGCTCTGTGTAAATCTTGATACATAAAACTTCAAAGCTATGACCTTCCTCATACTTCCATACAGCTGAAATTACCAGTCCGGCTTTCATCCTTTTGCCACAAGATGCTTCTCCCTGGCTTTGACAGAGCCCGCTTCCCTCTCTTTCCCGTGCCCGCAGCTGTAAGCGGGTTTCCCCTTCCCTCCTGTCTTCCCACCAGCTCCCCCACCATCAAGCACAACACAGTTCTTCTCCATGCATTTTGCAGCCCCACTGCCATCTCTGACAACCTGCAGCACCAGCTGTCATCACACTTTTGTAAACCTTTTGCACCAGTAAGGTCCTCTTCCTACACTGCCCTGCCAGCCTGGGAGGAGCTCTCTCTAAAAATATACACCACTCTGCCATTACGCACCTTCAACATTTCCCCAGGAGCTTTCTTTTTTCACACTGTCTAAAAAAAATGGGTTATGGGCATCCTGCAAGTGTTACACACACAGTGACCAGTAACATTGTATTATTTTCCTCCACTTCCCTGAATGTAGCTACCTGTTGTTTTGTGGTTTTTACTTTATTGGTAAACCTTAGATCATAAATGCATTGAGCATCTCTACCACTTGGGCACGTGCAGAAAAAGACATGGCAAAGCCCTGATACACTTCTGAATTGTATAGATGCTGCAGTACTAGAAATACAGAGATTTCACCTTCAGCTACACAAATGCTGGGAATGCTTATTCAGTTAGAGGGCAAAGTTTAACTCACACTCTTTTAGAGGAGAGGCTAAGTTATCCATCAACATTATTCAAAAAAAAAAAAAAAAAAAAAAGGATTATTCACAGATATAATTATTTCATGTCTACCAAAACTCAGCGCCTTTCTTACAAGGCACTTCTGGAATTTCATTTTTTTCTTTCTTCTTGTATTTTTGTCTCCATTGTGGAATTGTAGTGGCAATATTTTAAATTAATTGCTGTACAGGGTGGCTAGAGCACTACCATGTGTGATAACCTTGGACATTGTCCAATGTAGTTTGAATTTCAGTGCTCACTGAATTGCATACAGTTTCCTTTCTTTTTCCCATGTGTCAAGAGGTTCTTCTCAAAGACGTGCAAGTCTTGCTCAGAATCACATTTCTAGTGCTCTGACTCTAAAGTTTATTTTTTCTGCAGGAATCTATAGTTTCTGTAGTGTTATAACCCAAACCAAATGTTTTCTGAGGCACAATAGAAAGCTCTATTTCTAAGCCATTTGAACACATGTATTCAAAGTGTATTAACCATGGATAGAAGATGACTGCAGAAGGTATTTCTAAATGTGGAGTCTTTTAAAAGGAGCTAAAACTGTTTTCCTTTCCAAGAAAAATGTATCAGTTTCCCTGTGTTTAGTGTATTTCAAATTCTGTCAACAAGTCATAGGCTGTTAACAGGAAGCTGCCTTCTGTTTTGCTCGCTGCCAGGATCAGGGGTGACATTCCTACCCTCTTGAAATCAGTGACAAAACTTCCTTTGACTTCAATAGGGAAAAGATTTCACCCATAGCAAGAAAATTATTATCCCTACATTTTCAGAACTGAAAAGAATAAAAAACCTCCTTCCAGATCATACTTATCTCCATTTTCAGATATTGCCATGAAATAATTATTTATGTTGTCATCCTTTTCAATATAAAGGTTATCTTGGTTGGTTTTGATGCCTGAATACAGGAATGAGCTTATAAAGTATTTTTGCAGTGTACAACAACAACAAAAGAATAGTTCAGAAAGGCAAAAGCAAACATAAAAATAAGCACTTCTCTTTCCATTTTATTAATATGGATTTTCTGTCTTTCCACACAGAAGAATGAATATAATTTCATTAGACAGAATATGATGCTGATAAAGATAGTTCTTTTTGCAGAATGATGTTTGGTGGGAGGAGATGGAGGAAGGGTTGATTCAAAGAACAGTGAAATAGGTGGGGAAAAAATTCAATAGAAAAACTTGTATTGACTGTGTTGGGCTCTATGTCACACGCTCCTCACCTGTTAAATACTGTGCAGCAAGGAAAGTTCAAACCCTTCTAACTTTTCTGCAAGAGTCTTTTTAAGAAGCCATAAAATACAGGAGCCGTGGAGTCCCAGCTGAATTGTATAAGACTAGGATGTATTTCCAGAAATGCTGAAGTAAGTATAATCTAGGTGTCAGGAAAACACAGTGATCTGGTGCATAAGTAGACAGTTACCTAATCTTGCAAACACTGAGGGTCTGCCTGATAACTTATTAAAAGACCCAAACACACCAAACTCAGTGAAAACTGAGTATTCACTATCTAACCAGGGACACTAGGGCCCAGATTTTCCTATGTGATCTCTGGAATTTTTAACAGCCAATTGTCATCAGTTAAAAATTTAAGAATAACAACACAGCATCAGTTTAAAAAATTTAAACATCAGCCTGTTGTTGGATTAGAATTTTGTTTATTCTTTGTGTCACAAAGAAGGTCAGTGCAGAAGGAAAAGGTGAGCCCAAAACACCCAAGACACCTTGTATGTGTCTGAAAAAAATTATTCAAAGAAAAGTTATTTTTAATTGGGTATAGTTATACTATGATCTGAGTGTTGACACTCATACATCAGTTTAGATACGTTTATCACTCCTAGTCCATACAAACTCCCCATGTGGACATCACTACGTTGTTTAATTGACTTCACAGCACCAACAGCATAAGCACACCAATGCACAACCCCAGGGCAAGCTAGAGGATGATTCTGCAGCAGGCCACTGACTTCAATGCACCCATCCCATCCCATGGTGCACAGAGCAGTTTGCTACAGTAAATATTGCTTCACTTGATTGTACTTTCAAATATCAACCAGACCGACATCATATAGAAATTTCTGTACTTTTATTCTGAAATTTTATAAACCATATTTTGTTACGCAAACTATTTCACCTCCAAAACCAAGCAACCCTTCAATTATCCATAAACAATACACAGTTTTCATGATTAATCTGTACGGTAGATGAACATAATTCAGGAATCAGATCCACTGAAAATCAACAGGACTTAGGCTCTTGAGTCAGTGCATCCAAAATAGAAACCCAGCAAGGCAGACACTTTTCAGAGAAGTCACATTCCTCTGAAACTCGAGTTATTGGTACACCTCAGCACATGCTCGTGATAGTGAAAGACTGAGGTTCTGCTGACACCTGTTGATAAATGTCTGAACAGCAGAACTGCTGCCTTAAGAGTTAGAGAAATGAAGTAATGTATATTAAGAAAACAGGAGTAAAGGTACAGACCTGTCTCCATTCTATAGCAGAAAAGTTTCCAGTCATTGCTAAGTCATAATGGTGGAGTGAGGCTGCGGAAAGGACAAAAACGAAAAGTAAAAACAAAATTTGCTGCTAGATTTTTTGTGAGACCGTCCCTGACAAGGATGATGAGGTCACTTCCTAGTGAGTCAATACACTACTTGCAGTGAGTCATTGTGGAGATGCTGACTAAGCTGAAAGAGATTTGCTAGTGACTCGATGATCAGCAGAAATATAATTAATATCAGCAGAGACCAGTATCTGTTTTTTCAAATGATCAGATTCATGCTAACGTGGGAGTGCGATAAGATGACAGAGTACCAAGAGAGTTTCAAACATTGTTTTTTTTTAAATATAGGAAGAGAATGTCTTGCTTACCTAGCATCTTATCCTCAAAACTCAGCAAATATAACATCTGAACTCTTCTGGGGATGGTTAGGCCCAAGAAAAGATAAGATTGTATGTAATAGCATTGTACTTGTTACAACACTAAACAATTAAGATCAGCTTCAAATTTTCAGTTATGGTACAGTTCTAAAATTA
Organism: Falco biarmicus; assembly: GCF_023638135.1. Classification (NCBI taxonomy): domain Eukaryota; kingdom Metazoa; phylum Chordata; class Aves; order Falconiformes; family Falconidae; genus Falco; species Falco biarmicus. The sequence continues at coordinate 67,638,423 of NC_079293.1, forward strand.
AGCAAAAAAAGCTTGTACCTTTGTGTTAAGCAAACATACTGAAAAAGGGAGAAGATTGCTACACCTTTGGTAAGTGTTTGTGTTAACAGGCTGCACACTGCGCTGCCTTTCATTTGTACAGGGGGTGCGTGGTCCCTGGTAAGAAAAACATGTTTTGGGTGGTGTTTTAGATACTATGTGACCTGTATTAACTGTTTTTCTGATAAGAAAAGATCAGACAGTGTAGATTTGCTCCTTTTGCTGTTCATGTGTGATCCTTCCCCCACCCACCCCAACCTGCAAATAAAAGAGAAATTTACAGTAAAAAGAAAATTCACTTTCTGTCCCTGGTGCTCACCTTTGAAAGAAGTTTACTGCTTGTAAAATACAGGCTCAAAGATCTTATCTTGAACCACTATATACTTGGGGTTCTTTGTATATTCCCACCTTCTCTGTATCCAGGATAAATTGGAAGGTATTTCAATGGATAATTACTGTGACAACTGGATGCTTTCAGGAATGCATTCAGGAATTACTGTGTCCTGGACTGAAAGGGTTGATGAAGACTGAAAAAATCTGGGTGCTGCTGTGTGTCAGCTGCAGAGCAGTGTGCGGCCAGGCTGTCCTCTCCCGGCAGGCCAGATCTCTATGTGCCCCAGACTTCCAGCACACCTCACATTATCTGCTTTTACAGCATGAAGCTGATCTAGAGACATTGTGGAAATGCCCACGGTATTTGAATGTATGGCTGCTCAGTCAGAACTACTCGCAAGACCGAGCTACTAAACATCCGGTAATTCTGAACCAATGTTAAATACATTAATCCCAGCCAACACTGTCAGGCTGAAAAAGATATTTTCATCAGGCATACTGCAGCTCTGGATCAGGTGGATGGGCTTTGCTGTGCACAAAGTGAATTTGCAGTCGAGACTGCTCAAAAAGTCTATACATACTGTGCGCATACAGCTTGTTTGTGCAGCACACAGGCAAGCTGAATGCTTTACAGAGATATTGAGGTGACAATTCTTCCTATCATGCAAATATGTGCACACATATAATTCTGTCCAGGAAGCTCTAGGCAGAAGCATGGCAGCCTATGCCTGCCGGTATCACCTGAGCAAGTTGCTCAGACAGTTTGCAAGCTTTTATCAGCAGTGGGCGTGCCAAGGCATTGCCAGTAACCACCTTGCTGGTTGCATGGTCTGGAGCCCAGAACAAAAGGTGCAGTTTGCAGCTGTGCTCCTGCCTTGCAAAGGGAGAAGATCAACGGAGAAGCAAGAGGGGAAATGACCAAAAAAAGAGAGGACAAGAAGCCACATAGGTGTTGTTTAGGATTTAAATGAAACTGATGAACACAGGCCACTCAGTGATCACTATGGGGCTGGCTTATTTCCTCATATGCACACAACCCTCAGCCTCCTCACAGGATGCCCAATTAGAGATGGTAATTCTCTTTCATTTCTTTAAGAAATCATTACTTCATTTTGATCAAGAGTAAGCCATCAAGGCACAGCTCTGAGCTGGTTAACTATAACCGTTTGATGCCATTTCTGAGATGGTTTTGATCACTGTCATTCCAAGCGGTTACTTTATTTGCAACTGTGAGTGATGCTAGGGCTGATCCAGCCTCTGAATGCCTCCTTGTCTCCAGCTGGTGCCACGAACCACACCTACACTCGGTGGGGGCTGCGGGCAGCAACTCTGAAGCAACAGCCGCTTGGACAAAAAGCAGTTCCGTCATGTTGCTGGCCAAACGGCCACCTGTCCTCCACGCATTTCCAGAGTGCGAGGGTATGCTGGGTGGCTTCCTGGGAGGAGAAATATTTGTGACTTTTCTGACCCAGGAAACCCCATAGTAAAATAATCCCGAAACACTTTTTGTGTGTGCGCTGCTGCTACCCAGGCCGGCCGCACGGCGTGGGGCCGGTGCGGGACTCGAACCGGCGGTACCAGAGTTGAGGGGGACTGGCGCCGGCAGCCGGGCTGGGGCGCTGGAGCGGCTGTGCGTGCTGGGACTCGGTGCCCAGCTTGGCCTTAGCTTTTAGGTTGCCGGGGGTCTCTGGCGGCTTGCGGGGAGGCGCATTTAATGGAAACGCGCGACAGGTTTGGGTGGCCCCGGCCCAGAGCCGCCCAAGCCCCGACCAGTGACACAGCTGCGGCGTTCCGGGCAGCGCAGTGGAGGGCGCTCTGGGTCAGCCCGGAGCCTCTACCTGCACCCTGTGTCAAGGCTGGGGAGCTGTGAGGGAAAAAATAAAAAGGAAGAAATGTTTTGAGCGTTTTCTATAAGGAGGACGAAGCCCGCTGTCCGGGTGGTGAGGGGGAGCCAAGGCCGCTGCCGGAGCGGGGCGCGCCGGGCCGGGCGGGCAGCAGGGAGCGCGAGCAGCCGCAGCCTGTCCCCCCACCCGGCCGGCCGGCTCCCCGCCGCCAGCCGGTGCCTGTGCGGAGGCTCCCTGCAGGGGGCGCTGTGGGCTCGGCCCGCCGCCGGTGGCCTCTCTTGGCTGGGGCGGGCGGTGGCTCGTCGGCAGGGGGCGGGCCGTATGGCGGCGCCGTTGCGCCTGGGCCGCGCTGCACGCCTGTTGCCGGCTGCCGCCACGGCCCGACTGCCAGTGCCGCGGCCGTCTCCGCGCCTCGCCTCGTTCTCTTTATCGTCCGCCATCTCTTCTAACGGCCTCTCTCCGCCGCCGCCCGCCATGCAGGCCTTCCAGTACCCCGAGGTGTACCGCGACGAGACCGCCGTGAGTACGGGGCTCCGCGGGGCAGCTGCCCGGCGTGTGGCGGCCGCCGGGCCCGGCCGCGGGGGCGGCCCCTCGGTGTGGCGGGAGGCCGCCTCCCGGCGGGTCGGTACTTTTTTGGCTTCAGGGCTTCCTTCGGCTTGGGCCGTTAAACGTCTGGCGCGCTGCCGGTAACGGGGTTCGCGTTTTTCGCGCCTGTGGCCCGTGGCGGCAGCTGTGGGTCAATGAGAGCAGGCTCGTCCCGTGTGTGCGGGGCTGGGGCGGGCCGGGGCCCGGGGGGAGCTGCTCCCCGGCCGTGCCGCGCCGCCCCGGCAGTGCAAATCCCGGAGCTTTGGCACCGCTGCGGGTTCCAGGGAAAGCCAGGCCTCCGCCCGGGCTGGAACAGCGTGCAGAGGAGCAAGTAGTTATCTTTATATGATGGCTGATTTGATAATGTGGTAATATTTGGTAATAATAAAAACAATTACCAATATGATGGTGAATTTAGTTAAAATGGGATCAGTTTTCTCCTTCTGCAAAGGACTGTGCTTCAGGCGCCAGCCCAGGAATTATTTGTGTAACTAATATCACTTTTGAACCAAAATGTTTGCCGACGTGAGCCAACACTGGGAAAAAAATAAGTACCTTCATAGTTGACTGAAGGCCTGACCTATGCAACTTCTAAGGGCAGGTATCTAGTTTTATTTTCTATACAGGAGAAAGGAAGCAGATAAATTCAACCATGTAGGTTAGTCTTTTGTGTTTGTCTATTTTGAAAATTATTATATATGTACTTGACTCCTGTGTTTGTGAGCAGCAGTAGTAAGGATGGCTACACCAGACACAGTTGCGTAAACAGCAGCTAAGTTCTGGGTGCATCCAGTTTTGTGGTTTCACTTGAGCACCTGGATATTGGGGAAGTTTAGGTTTTGTTTTTATTAGGGGTTTGGGTTTGTTGTGTTGGGTTTTGATTATTTTTTTTTTTTTATTACTTCACTAATCTATCTTGTGGAAGGAACTTCCGTTCCTGTTCTGCATTTCTGTGGTGCTCTTGTTTTTTTGTGAGGACAACACTGCTGCTTGGTCCATCACCAAAGGGAATGGTAATATTAGCAACTGACCCGGGAGCAAGGTGTTGCTTTTTTTTTCCTTTGCTTCTTAGCGTTGTATGTTTTTGTGAATTCCAAATACCCTTCATCTTGATGACTATAATTCCTTGGTGAATAGAGTTTGCTTGTGTGCATGTCTTTTGTTACAGTATTGTGTTTTATAAATTCAGGTGTTGGATTACCATGGATGTAAAATCAGTGACCCATACTGCTGGCTTGAAGATCCCGATAGCGAACAGACAAAGGTAATCTTTCTTTGTACAAGAATTATCTGTTTTGGCATGGTTGTCTTTTATAGACTAGGTACATGAGTAATTTTTTTTTTGAAGGACCTGCCAGTACTTTTTGAAAACTTGCATAGTGAGTGTAGGTGTACTTCATGTGTTATCTTATGGCACCAACAGCAATGCTGTTATTTTGTACCTTTGAGTTAATGAGGGAAAGGCTCGAGCACTTAATATAACATAGATCACGCAATTTGGAAAACTAAGGCCTTGTTTATCTTGCACCCATTTTTCTTAGACAATTGAAATGCTCAAGGTGATGGTGTCACACTGAAGCGAAACACTCAGATTTTAGAGCACTTTATCCACTGTCCTAAGTACATCTAAAATTGCCATAATAAAGCAGTTAAGAAAGGATAGAAAGAAAATTCCTTTGGCTTGCTTGATTCACAGAGTGACAAAGTCAGTGAATATATAATTTAATTTTTTTTAAAAAAAACCCAACAAAACAAAACCAAAAGCATTTTCCTCCTGAAGTTAGGCTTTGTTAGTGGCTTTTATTACAGATTGCAGATGTTGAAGTGTTTACAGCCTGCGGTCTGGTATAGCTAGACTGTGCTGCTAGAACTTGTCTTTCACTCAGACGGAATCCTGAAAAATGATGGCTGTGAGCCAGTTCCTCTGATATCCGTGGCAGAGGGAGTTGCAGGGGCGATGGCCAGAAAACGGTAGATGGCAGTGTGGACGGGGGTGCCTTTGTAATGGCTCGTAACTTTGTGATAACGGTAGTTCCAGACCTAAAACGCTGGCATTTGTCTATTATGCATGATTATATCAGAAAGATGACAGATGGCAGGATCTCCATTTGAAAATATCCTGCAAGGTGGCTTTCCACTAGTGGGATTCCTTTTAGGATTTCTTACATATGTGCTTAATTAATACATCTAGATGAGCTAGAGGCTGGTTGAATAGAACTTACTGTAACTGTCAAGAGCAAGATAAAATGTGTACAGTTAGGATCCTATTCTCTACTTGCAAACCTATCAGCATATATAAAGACTTATCCCGAGTGAACCTTTTTAATGCATATCAGTTTTTGGTGGAAAAGCTCTACCATGGATATTAACATTGAGAATTAGATATTTAGTAAGTTGGGAATATTTTTCAATTTTTTATTATGGCATTCTTAAGAAACAGTATGCATAGGATAATTTTGTGCCAAATTCAGAGGCATATATGTGTGGGGAAGTATGCTTGTCTCTGTCTTTTATAGAGGCCTTTACAGTTACCTATTGAAGTGGGTTTTTTTGGGATCCTATGGAAGGGCTGGGTCTACCTGTTTCCTAGAAGAGGTCAGAAAAAAATAATCTTGGAAGTGCTAAATTCCTTTAATCTGCTTGATCGCTCACTTCTTTGTGCTCTGCAGCAGGGGTTGCTGACAGCCACTCTTTCTTGCTAGCTTTTCTTAATAGTTTTGTCTCCAAGTTCTTGAGATAGTTTGCTGGGCTCCTGCAGAATAGCCATTCTGCACCTACCAGATCAAAGAGTAACCAGACACTGGTCTAGAGGCAATTGAACGACTGCGGGCTTCAGAGAGAATCTGGAGCATGCTTTGTAGACTTTTCAACCCACTGACCTTGAGATGGGTGTCCCTCCCATTCTTCCTCCAAGTCCCTCACTCTCTTTATGCACTCCTTAATATCCCAAACCTCCATTTATTTTTGGGAAAAGTAAAAATATCCTGTGTACACCTCTAACAATAGGCTACCTTTAATTTTCTACATATTAAGTACAGAACTAGAAGAATTCTTTGGGCATCCACGCTCATCTGTACTGGAAGAGCCCCTGTTCAGTTCCTGTTTACAACATGCATGCTTGATTTGAGAACTTAACATTGAAAGTTGTGGTTTATGCCAAGAGCGAAGGCTGAATGTCACTCATTTAATGTTAGGATTTTTTTCTCACATGCAAACAGTCAAACTTATTTGGTGTGTGCTGTCAAATAAATACACAGATATGTTGGAATTCTGCTTTTCTAGACATAGCAGAAATAGTCATGTCAGGCACTGGTGTGGTCACAGAAAATACATGGGTAGGCCTCACTTTGTTTCTGTGTTGATGTGAGTCAGCAAAACATCAGGTTTACTATTTCTTGAAGTATGGAGAAAGAAGTACAGGCAAGTGAGATTGGTTTTAACTCTTTTTCATGGTAGTTTCACTTGATGTCTACTGCAGGGTTAACAGAACTGAGACTGAAAGAAATTACCCGCAACAGCTATGAATATAAAGAATCATACTAATTTTCACTGTGGCTGGCTAGTCCAGATGATCTTGTGGGCACTGATAGTTAGCAGCTTACAAACAAGTGGACGTAGAAGGGTGGTGGGTTTTTTTTTTTTTTGCAATTGGCTTAATCAGGTATTACTGTATATGATTCACTGTAGTTTGCACGTTTCCATTAAGTCAGGTGGTTCTGTGGTTTCTGTCTGCCCCCCCTCCTCCTCTTGCACTGACCTGAATACTTCTGTCCCTCCCTTGCCATGGGTATAGCCATCACAAGGTGATGTTCTGGGGGGAAGCCTTTCGTGGATTAGTTTTCTATTGACACACATGCTTAATCTAGGTCACCCCAAGGCCATGTGATATTTGGATCTAAGATGGTTCAAGAATGGGATCTTTCCTTTTCTAGCAGCCTACAACCTACATTTAATTAGGTGAAAGTCAAATAGGTCTAGAAATTTTTCAGCCAGGTCACCAAGATGATCTTATTCCATGTGTAGTATATATATCTGCTGTAAAAAGGAGGTTACTGAGATCTGCAGGTGGCTGAGCGGGACTGTTTCTTCTCAGATGTGCAGTCATAGAGCTGATTGAGGATGTGGCTTGATGACAGGCTTAATCTCTTGTGGAAAAGCTGTTGTTCAAGAATTATGCACTGTTCATTATCTGTGTGCTTTACTATATTACTTTTTTCCCCCCTGTGTGTGCTTGGTTGGAGTAGTCATGACAGCTGTAAGCAAAGAAAATGCCCTTCTCCAGATACGTAAATAAAAACTGAGTCCCTGGTCAAACGGGGAAGTTCCTACCTCACTTTCAGGAGAGTGAGTGCAGAATGTGGGTTCATGCTCTGCAACTAGTTGGCCATTAACCTTTAAGACAGGCTGAGGAAGCGTTGCTGGCATAGTTGAAATGTTGTGCTACGCTCATAAAACACCTGGTGATGACAAAAGCCACAAAGGTGTGCCAACCCATGCTTTTACTGTTGTTTTGGGTTTGGCTTCGTTGGGCTTTTCAACTTCTTGGTTTGTTTTTACACTTTGTGGACAAGTTTTGGGGTCTTTTTTTTAGACTACGACAAAGTCTTTTGCTGCTATGTAAGTCTTATACAGTACCTTAACTCACTGATTGCATAGCCAGTAATGTGTAGCTTGTTTCAGACGTGAGCGATGGACAGGGGATGAAAGAGCAGGGATCATGTAACATACAGGAGTCTGGTCATTCTGAACAGGTCTGTGCTTGGATTAAGACTAGAATTGAAACTCTCAAAACTGCAGTGAAATGGATTTGTAGTTATAAACGATTAGTGTTTCATTCCCATGTTTTGATAAATTTCCAATTGCACTTTGAATTTTTCTATGCTAAATACTAAAGTAAATGCTAAGAGGCAAGCTAGCAGAAGTCTGCTTAGTTTTACTTTGTGATACTTAAAAAAATTTACATGCCCTCTTGTAGGAGTTGCACTGAATTACCTTTTACTGAGAAGATGTATATGAAGATTTTGGGGGTAACTATTAAACCAACTGTAAATACTTTACAGATTAATGCTAAAGATGGGAATGTTAAAAAAATTTATATCCTAAGATTTCTCCTTGGAAAGCATACTGCAAGTGGAGATCATTGTCTTAAGAGAATAGCTTAGTGACGTAGAAAGCTGAGAGTTTGTAACAAAGCATGATTAAAAAATTTTGCGGCATGTGTTTTTTAAATGAAAGTTAGTTACACTTTTTTTTTTTTCCTAAATAACAATTGGCCTGCTGAAGTAACAGCCACACTTTAGCCTCAAGTAGAAACATCCCTGCTCTTAGTACAACACTTAAGAAATTCGTTTGCTTTTCAAATCACTTTATTTTCTGAGATACCCATAAGCACTTGGACCATTACTTTGTCCTCTTTCTGCTAGAAAATTCTGACCTGGTTCAAGGCTTATGATAGATTGTTAGATGCAGATATCTACAGGTAAAATAAGAATCTTTCTCTATAGGTTCATGAAGATGTAGAGTTACTCTTAGCCCGGTAGCCTGGGTGACACCTGTTTAGTTCAGCATGGTGGATGGATTGTTTACTGTGAGAGTTTCTGCTGAGATCTGTTTCTGTACTTTACCGAGAGCAATATTTTAATTATGTATTGCTTTTTGAATGTGGGTGCAACCTTGCACTTGAAAGTGTAAGAATAGAGTTTCCAAACTGGACTGGATTCTCCTTTGTGGAACTCTTTAAAAAACCTGGAATTCTTACCTTCTTTTTCAGATAGCAGTGGCATTCCCTTTTACAAATAGTCTTGGAATCTTTGGTGCATACTAAGGGGAAATGGGAAGAATATGTTAAGTTCCTGTAAAAGCAGATTTGCTAGTGATTAGGTTGTGAATGCAACAGTTAGTATGTAAGCATGCTCCTGTGCAGCAAATACTTGTAAAGAAAAGTGCATGTCCCCTCTTGGAATACCAGTAATGAAAACAGATGTGGTGAGATGTGACTGTGCAGTTAAAAGTGAGTAATTTTACCATTACAATACCACTGCAGCAATGTTACCATTTTGGTCACGTTATTGGTAGATCAAACAAAGATGTATATCAGTTTCTGTCCACTAAATGCAACTAAAAAGTGCTTTTTTCTATCCAGTACAATGGATGGTTTTATACTTGTTTTTATGAGGCATCTTTTCTCTGAAAATGTCACAGCACTTTGAGTAGTTAGTTTGTGTAGCATGTGCTGTCTAGACTGTTGTGTGTGTAGTCTTTGAAGTTCATGTATTTCCATTTAGAGAAAACAAATTTAGATACACATAATTCTTGAGTAGATTTGATTAAGTTCTTTCATCATCTGAAGGCAGAGGAGATGGGGACCGTTATAGCAGTAAGATGTGGAGGCTGCATGCCATTTTGACATACCATTGGGATGTGCTGTGCTGCCATGCTGGTTGTAAAAGCTATCTGTGACAGTATGATCCTCAAAGGAAGAACAGACGCAAAAATTGGCCTTCCCTTGGCAATGCATTCACCTCTTTCCATTTTCTCAGGAGATAATTTCCTGATTCGATCCTTGCTGATACATAAAGCCTAATTTTGAGTAAAGGTCCAGAAGTCATCATTGTCAGCCTTCTCTATCTGTTCCTTTTCAGTGCTGTAGTGCTTGCTTTCTTGTGTCAACTTTGAGTGGTGAGTTGTGTGTAACTAGCCCATGTGTTCTTAAACTAATGTTTCAGCACTTACCCAAGTGCTCTTAGGGCACCACGAATTCTGCACTCACATTTTTAAAGCTTATCGGTTTCTGTATGCTTTGTTAGGCATGAACAAATACCTCTCAAGTGGAGATTGACCATAATTAATGCACTTCCTCCTTTACCTTTGGGTCTGACAAGTCTCTGAAAACACAGCTTGGCATGTAATGCACCTCTTGGCTATGCACTGCTATGGCAAATGGGAGGGAGAGTGTGTCTGCTTCTGCTCACTTCTTGCCGTGTGAAATGTCTGTAAAATGCTACTGAAATAATTTTATGTTCTATTCTTTCCTCTTTTTCACCTTAAGAATTAATAAATGAGTAAGCATTGATAGTAATTGGTAAATGTGCATCAGGTGCTACTTTCTATAGCAGCTGGATTTCCTGAAGAACTGTGAAACTCAAGTTGTGGAATAGGGATTGTAGTCCTGCTGTTCCTGCTGGTCATGCCTTGCAGTGAAGTCTAGCTCAGATGTTATCATTCGTTGATCTGCTTGCTGTGTGGCAGATTCAGGACAGGTAGAAACAACAGCCTTTTTTCAGAGCAGCTGGGAAGGTGACCTGTTTAAGCAAGAGACAGGTGAACAGGGTTTCAGGCTGGAGGTGAAAGGCTGGGGTCTGAGAGTGGGAGATGGAGCCATCATCGCATGTCTACCTGCGAGTTACAGCCGCTTGCACTCTGTCCTGTCCTCCCTACTGCATGTTAAGAGACAGAAGAGCCCACATGTGTGCTTCTTAGCAGCTGTGGTTCACCTTAAGATGCTTAGGTATTAATTTTACGTTAATGTACTGTGCTGTAAATAAGGGATGGTGCAATGCCAACAGAACACTAGTTTTTTCCATGCATACCATGGGAGTGGCAGCCTCTAACAAACAGCTGGAATGGTAATGGTTTTGGCCACTGTCATTAAGTGTGTGTGACTGGGAGGTGGAGTGTTTTAAAGAAACCAGGCTCCTCAAAGTTCTCAGAGATTAGGTATTCTTGCCTTTTGTAACTTAAGAACTGATCTGTGGATAGTACTTGGTCTTGCCAAGAAATACTGGCTGGGACTGATCTTATGTGTTATGTCAGTAGGATGAACAGATTATACACATGATGTTCATCTTCCAGCCCTTCACAGCCCCTGAAATTATAGTCCTGTCTGGGCAAAAGGGACTCTGTTCTTTATCCATTTCCTAATTTATTTATCATAAAGTATTGGAGTATCATGTATTTGTGATGAAGTGAGGGAAGATGGTATTTCCTAGGTATATACTGTAAGTTAGCTTTTTTGTGCCATTTAGGCAAATGTGAAGAGAGTTTTTGAAAGCATGAGGTTTGGGTTGGTTTGTTTTTTGAAGAGGAATGGCAGGAATCTGTCTTGTCTGTGGCTGAAGGACTGGTTACTCCAGTACATGCCCCAGAGATTTTATTCAAGATAAAAGATCAGTCTTACCACAGTATTGTGGCATAATGTGAATAAGTATGTAAGGCTCTTCAGGTGTGACGCTTCACCACCTGTATGGGGGGGAAGGATGTCTGTGATGCATTGCTTCAGAAGATAGTGTTTCCTGTAGGAATTATGCATTTCTGCTTGAGTTCATGTCTTTTTTTGCGGGATTGTTTTCTTTCAGGCATTTGTGGAGGCTCAGAACAAGCTTACAGTACCCTTTCTCGAGCAGTGTCCCGTCAGAGGACTGTTCAAAGAACGAATGACTGAACTCTACGATTATCCTAAGTACAGCTGCCACTTCAAGAAAGGAAAAAGGTATGTGGGGAGTGTCTTTGCAGTTGGTGACGAATGTAAGGCAAGTCAAAAGCAACTACTAGATAGGAAAAAAAATTATAAATTGTATTTGTATTTATTCCTTTATAGTTGGGAAGTAGGAGGAGTAAGCCAATGTTAATATATATGGTTGCAGGATGCAGAGGACAAGGTGCTTGGCTGTCTGCAGTTCGCAGTCATTATCTTCTTGTTCTTTTGTCTTTTCATAGGAGGAATTGTGAGTTTATCAAAACTGTGACAACTTTGTTGGATAACTATTGTAAAAGTAAAACTTTGAGGAGTTCCTTTCAGGGTTGTCACTGTCAATATAGTTAAAGGCACCTCATCCTTAAAACATCATGTCGTATGCATGTTGTTCTAAATATTTACTAAAATACTGCTCTTACATTGGTCGTGTTTTGGGCAGCTGGTGTGACTTTTACTTGGTCATAGCCAGTGAAAAGCAGTGGGAGTTCCCTGTGAAAAATGACTATCCCTGGTATCTGGGGGGGATAGGGGAAAAATCATGTGGAGGACTTAAGGCAACTGATGCAAAAAGATGCGTTTTTTTAAGAAATAATGAAATCCTGCTATATTCCAATACTTAGCCTACTTGTATCCCTGTTTTAATTCTGTTGCTGGGTAAAGAGATGGTGCTTCTGTGGCTTACCCAAGGTCTAGAGACTGCAGCTGCTACTCAGTTAGGTGACCTCTTTCAGAAACACTAGCAATCCCCTAGCAAAAGGGACTAAAGGGATGAAACTGCTGGTTGACTTAGTAACATCTAAGGATTGTTTCTGCAGTTGAAGAAAAGATAGTGCAATAAACCAGCCATTCTTAATCATGGGAAATGCAAATATCTTTTTTAGTGTTTTCAATTTTTTGATCCTTGTTGAGTGGACAGCCAGCTATGCCAGGTATGTTTTCACTGTCATCCATAGGAAAGAGCAGATGTCTCATTGCCTTAAGATTTATGCACAGATATTGAGGGACATCTGCTGCTCTTTAGTTATCTGTCCTATGCTGTGAGAAGGGTGTGGATACTTCTTACTAAGGGAGCAGAAAGTCTGTACTATGTGGGGTCTTGTAAAATTGTATTGCGGGGAGTGAACCCAAGCTGATGTTGACTTAAATTGCACTGATGTGGCACAGCATATCGGTATATGGAGGTGAGAGGTTTAAGCTCAGAAGCAGTGGAGCTGTGCTGGGCTGTGCTGCATCTGGGGAAGTAAGCTTTGTTAGGTGAGTCAGGCAAAGCTTATTGGCTTTACGTGATGCTCATGCAGATGTAACTATGCTGAATCTGATTCCAGAGCAGGCCTGGTCACTGACTGCTCAGAATTCTGTGATCCATTCTCCCTGTGCAGTGCAAACATGCTTGGGTGTGGTTATCTTCAATGCTGATAAGGCTTGATGTTGCAGAAGTGCTCATGGCAGTGATTAATATAGTCTCCAATAGAATTTGATGTAGCTGACTGTCCTCTAGGAAGAATACTTACCCCAGGAGCTTCATGTGCTTTGACTTATGACACTTTAATTTTAATAGGTATCTTTGTAGTTTTTCTAAGTGTTACCCTATTTCTTGGCATGTGCTGAACTTAAATCACAGTGGTTTAAAAATCATACCAAAACTCCATGTATTACAGTGTTTGAAGAGATCAAGAGGCCACTACCAAGTTAAGTAACAGTTAGTAAGGGGCAGGGGGAGAAACTAGTCTACTTGAAGAACTATCAAAACTTCTCATAAGACTTAGAAATTCTTAAATTTAATTACTCCAGTTTTCTGCTGAAGAATAGCTGCTGAAGGACAGTGTCTGAAGAGCTGTTCTGTAGAATCTGCGGAAGAGTGCCCAGGGAGGTGCTGTGTCTTGTCACATTGTTTGACCTTTGCTTCTCAGCTTATTGCCCAGCATTGCAGAAGTGAAATTGGCTAGAAAATGCATGGTCAAATGGAAAATTACTTGCTTTTTCTTCTATTTCTTTGATTTTGTCACTCACTGAACATTATTGTTAGTATTTGAACTTATTACTAGTTCAGATTGTTAGCCAGGCCTTTTTGAGTATAGTTACCCCTTTTGAATTTACCAGGTTCCTGTGTTTTTATCCAAGTACTGGACAGTCTTAGGGAGTATGTGAACTTAAGTTTAGGTTTGAACATTATTCCATAAATTCCCCTGTTCCCCTAGGTGAAACTGCTATTTGATGTGTTAAGTCATGGATTTGTGTAGTAAAACTCAGAAGTCCTATGAAGGAAGAAACATATAGTACCTATGAATTAACATAGAATAGTTACCAATTTCTTTGAGCTCTGTAGTGTCTTATGTTGTCAAGAGTACCCTCGCTAAAGAGAATTCTGTAATTCTCTGTTCCTATAATTTTTTCAATATCCCTCGCTAAAGAGAATTCTGTAATTCTCTGTTCCTATAATTTTTTCAAAACACACATAGTTTTAAAGACATGGGGAAATACAGGTGAAACAATTTCAGTTCTGTTTCATTTACACATCTGCATGCCACCTGATACAGATTGAAAGCAGCTATATGAGTGACAAAGCTTAAAACATAGTGGGTGGGAACCTGTGCTAATACTTGGATCAGAAGGATGCTAAGGCTGCCAGAGCTGTTTAACATAGACAGTTACGTAGAGTTTATAGTATACTTGGTGTTGCTTGAAATGTGCTGTGGCAAATGCAGCTTTTGTTTTTAAAAGATGTTTTGGATGCATCGAGCAGTCTCTTCTATATAATCTATATCACATTGGGATGAAGCTTCTCTTATTTTTAGAGGCCTAGAAATTGGTGTCTGGGCTTTCTCTGTACTGAAGGGAAAGGTACTTACGGAGGATGGTTAAATCCCTGATGGACACAGAGGAAGCCATGATTTCTTCTCTACTGTGAAACTTGTGTTTCCCTTATATTTATCTGTCTTTTATTCATTTCATGATGATGTCGTACAAGTTTTTTGTGCATGCCTAACGGAAAATCTGAGTTGTTCTTGCTTATTTTTCCCTCTTGTTTTCTTTTAGGTATTTTCACTTCTACAATACAGGACTGCAGAACCAGCGAGTTTTATATGTACAAGACTCCTTGGATGCAGATGCCAAAGTTTTTCTTGATCCAAATAAGCTTTCTGATGATGGCACTGTGGCTTTACGAGGTTAGTGAGACAACAGTTTCTGCTGAATAAGTGTGGGTCTTCAGCAGAAGTTGGAGATGGTTTCCAGCTTATCACCTATGAAAGTATGGTTAGAGTGGCTTGTTTTAATCAAAGTAGTCACAATAGGCATACATGATTCTGTATAGTGTTTCAGAAGAACACTTTTAAATCTACATGGTATTCACAATTAACTTGGTTCAGTTTCTCAGTGGCTTTTTTCATAACTCTGTGACAGGTTTCCACCGAAATATGAATAGATATTGAGGCTGTCCATAGCAAGGAAAAAAGTTTATGTATTTATCTTGACTAATTCTCTTTAAATTGTATTTTGCATCTTTAACGCAAGTTACAGTAAGAGACTGTGAAGGAATGTAGTGTTAACTTTTATGTGAATTGCAAAATTACTTGTCTTCACGAGGGCTTTAACGTGTTAGGTGTCTTTTTTTTTTTTTTCTCACCCCCTATTGACTTACTGTAGAAGCAAGACTCTTGAACCCAGAAGTCCTTTAAGTCTGTTCAAGGCCAGTTAATAAAAACAGAGGACAGAATTAGTGGCTTCTTCTTTAAGTGTGACCTGGTTGAAAAGAATCAATATGGGTTTTTTTCAGTGTTGTCCTTCCTTAGATTGTGGATATAAGGAATTGGATTCATACAGTGTTTCTGTATTTCAAAAAAGCTTATATAGAAAGTCTCTTTCCAGATGCACTTAGAGAAACAACCAAGGAACAGGAGGGAAAACTCCTGGTGTTGATAAATAATTGATTAAAAGGCAGGGAAAGGAATAACTAACATTGGTTGTCAATGGGGAAAGCACCAGTAGAGTTCTGTCAGGGACTATGCCAGGACTTGCACTGTTCAGTACATTCACATATATTAGGAGTGAGCAGTGAGGTTGCAGGGTTTGGTGACGATACAAAGTTGTTCCAGGTAAAGGCTGAAGAGTGACTGAAGAGCTGCAGGAAGATCTTAGTGATAGTGAGTGGACAATAAATCAACAGGTAAAAGTCTTTGTGTAGATAAATTAAATGATGCACAGGCGACAAACAATCCTAACCTCATTTGCAGAGGAATGGGTGGAATGGACTCTGAACTGACCATGACCGCTTGGTAACAATTCCTGTAATTGATAGTTCCATGAAAATGTCGACCTGGTTCTCAGTAGCAATCAAACAAGCACATCAAATACCGGAAATGATAAAGAAGGAAATAGAGGGCAAAAGAGAAAACACCATCATATTAGGAACCCGGGAGTTTATACAGTAGCATTGAATACTCAGTATAGTTCCAGTCCCCTCTGCTCAAAAGCGGTTCTGAAATACCGTTCAGAGGAGGGCAGTAGGAACAGTCAAGGATATGGAGCAGAGCTCAGAAACAATTGAGTGTGCCTGGATCAGTCAGCTTGGAAAAGGGACAATTTAGCAGGCACATAATACAGGTCTACAGAATCATTTGTGGCATGCAGTTGCAAGGAGAGTGAGCAGGGCTTGGTTAGTCATGATTTTTTTTTCTATTACAAGCATGACGAATTATCAAATGAACGCAGTAGGAGTTGAGCCTAAAGCAAACAAAAGATGGTGATGGTTCATGCCACAGGATGTAGATTTGTAGAACCCCTTACCAATGGATGTTGGTGGTGCAAAAAACTTCCTGTGGGTTTAAAGACAAGGTTAAGGAGGAGGGAGAAGCATTGAGGATTATTAACCAACTACCTCATGGAAGAAGTCTCCCAAGCTAAAAATGGTCAGAGGTTGTAAGAGTATTTGAGGGAAATATTACATGTGTTTGCATTGTTCTTACTCTTGTGGGCATCTCTTGTTACTCCTGAGAACAGCTAGGCGGAATCTTGTTCTGGATCAGAATGGCCACTCTTAAGTGGGAGAATGTGTTAGGTTGGCACAGTGATGCCTCTCAAACCTACAGTTTCTATGAAATGCAACTTTTCTGTAGGGTTTTTTTTTCAGTAGTTACTTTTAGATTTGTACGGCCTATGCTAATTCAATCTCTTCACTTGAGTTGATTTGCAAGAGTGATTTTGATCCTTGTCAACTATGATGGAAGCTCTTTGAAGTTTTTTCAGAATCATGTCTTCCTCACAGTTTGGATAGTGACACATGTATCAGAAGTCTTAGCTGAGAGTACTGGTGATTAATTCATTTGCATGCTAGCAGCAGATTTTTCCAGTGACTTTAGTTTTCATGGCTTTACAGGGTCTAGTTTTCCATCACTCAAATATTGAAGTAATATTTGCTTTATTTCAGGATGCATTGCTTGTGTCTCAATTTCTGTTGACTTCTTTGGTGCTGTTTCTCTCCTAAAGTCTCATTTTAAGTACTCTACCTGTGTGCATTTTCAGCCTCCACCTCCTCCTCCCAACCTCAGGGAAGCAGAGATAATTCAGATGTTGGGCACAAGCGATGTTACGGAACATACTTACTGAGTATGCATGCCTAAACTCAGATCTGTGAACTACTTGAGAAGTCCACAGAGAATGGAGAATTGCTGTGAATCCCAAATGATAGCAGATGTAGTTGTTTGCACTCTCTTTTAGAAAATAAACTCTCTTTTCTTAGTGTTCAGGGAGCACAGTTGTTTTAACTACTTGCTCAATTTTGCCTCCCTTTCATAGGGATTTGGCTGGTGTGTAGCAAATAATTTTGCCACACAACATTATTAACAAACGCTTTTTTGAAAATATGAATTCCTCATGCTAGTTCTTAATTTGTCTTGTTCGGTTCCAATTTCCTAGGTTATGCATTCAGTGAAGATGGTGAATACTTCGCGTATGGCCTGAGTTCTAGTGGCTCTGATTGGGTTACTATCAAGTTTATGAAAGTAGAAGGTCCTGAGGATCTTCCAGATACACTGGAGAGAGTTAAATTCAGTTGCATGGCATGGACCCATGATGGGAAAGGCATGTTCTACAACTGCTATCCGAAACAAGATGGGAAAAGTGATGGTAAGTATGGCTGTACTAATTGCGTGCTATGTGGAAGCAAAACTACCTTTTCAGCAAATTGGTGCAACAAATAATTAGCTGTGCTAGTTTATACTGAAATAACTAGCTATGCTAGTTTATACAATTAGATGTTGGATTATATCTTGTATGAACCAAGCCTATACTAGATTAGTGTGAGTATCCTGTTGTCTTCCTCTTAAAAGTTTGCTGCTCCTTTACTTTTTCTCTGTGATGGTTTACTTAGCTTTCGTACAGGGTGTTATTCACTGGAATCTGATGTCTGGTGACAGCTCGCTTAGATCTTTTCCCCTTATGTGTGTGTGTGGGCATAGGTGAATTGGCTTGGGAGGCTGACCTGATGAATAGCAATCTAGGGCATAAGGTTTTTGTTATTCAACCAGATTAATTCATCTGTGGTTTACAGTGCAGCAACACAAAATGTTTATGCTAGCAAAACTCAAGGAACAACACACAAAATGGAATAAATTGATGAGGAGAGTCAGTAGGGAGGAAATTTTGCAGCTCTTACAATAAAGCAGTGCTACTGAAAAGTTTCTTCTGGAGCGGCGCTCTTCATTAAACCTTGGAGAGTGCCTGAATTTTGCCTCTGTATTTGCTTTTACAGCCTATCATTGTGCTGATTTGCAAGTTGGATACCCACCTTGTGTATTTTAAACATGTTTGTAGTTCAGGAGCTGAAGTGTGGGACAATGTTGCAAGAACAAAATTAGAAAAGAATAAATCAAGTAGCACCTCATACAGTGCTTTAAAACATTTTTTTTTATTTTTAGCAAGTTGAAGTATGAAGGTTTCTAGGAATGTTAATCAGGAATAAATCTGTCCTTAGTTGGCCAGGGTGGAGTGGCAGCACAAACATCATTAGAGGGTAGCAGGGATTGTTGTTTTTCTTTGCTTATTTAGTGTTTCTAGAAAGCAAAGCTTGAAATGATAAATCTTCACATTTGGAGAATGTATTATCAGCAATGAAAGGAAGGGGGTAACTGTTTGAACAGGTTTGCAGTGTGGTTTGAAGTTTTTTTGTTTTGGAGGAGGGGTGTGTGTTTGGAGCGGAATGGTTGTAGACTCAAACCATTACTAGTTCTCTGCTGAATTACTCTTTATATGCAAAGGGATACAGAAATTTCCAAGAGTTTTATTTGGTGGTTGTTGGATTTCTTTGAGAACTAATTGTTTTAAATATCTGCATTTCACTAGGCACCGAGACCTCTACTAATCTGCACCAAAAACTGCATTATCATGTATTGGGAACTAACCAGTCAGAAGATATCCTATGTGCTGAATTTCCTGATGAACCAAAATGGATGGGTGGAGCTGAGGTATGGTAAACACCTTGAAGCTTGTCATCATTATGTTCAGTTTTTCGGATTCTAACAGCTGATAGTAGGTATAAAGTAGAAAACACTTTGTTAAAACATTTTTATTAGTGTTGCAGAGTTGACCGTTGAACTAGTAAGAATCACTGATTAAGAACTGCTGAAAATAAGACTTTATAGTTTGCTTTAAATCAGTCCTCAGGCTTGTAATGACACAATTGCATACCCTTCTTCTTCGCTGAGGACGTTCTGCCTGATACATATGCCAGGACAGAGAAGGATCATTTGAGGGACAATGTGTCATTGTTCTTGTTTCTTCTTGGTCAATGTTGAGCCCCAGCCTTTACTTCCAGTGCAAAAAGCTTATTCCTATGATCAGCATTTCTGGATACTTCCTGCCATGTATTTATTGTATTTCTATGTATTTTTGTGATGTCTTTCCTGAAAATGAAATATGTCCATTCTACTTACTTGAAGAAGGGTGACATACAGGTTAGAATCTGTTAATACTGTGTGCACAGTTGGAGAGTTTTAAGTTTCCCTAGAAGTTTTATCGGCACAAATATGGTGTAGACTGTGTTACTGGAGATGGAACAAGTGACTGCTAGAATTGATTTATTTGGCTTGCTTTGTTGAACTGCTACTCTATTGTGCAAAGTCCCAGTGAACCAAAGTGATAGGTAACCATGCTATGTTCTTTACATGAATGGTTCAAAAGACCCTGAGTTTTGTAATTGGTGTGTGGTTTATTCTTCACATTAGATTTAACAGTGCTTGATTGAGTGCACTGTTTTAAGTGCTGTTGGAATGTAATGGTGGTCATTCTGTTTATCAGGGAACTGATGTTTTTCCAGTGGATAGAAACCTGTTGTAATTCGTAGTCTCCTAGCCACTATGTTTAGTCAGTACATTTTGTTTCTATGCAGGGTGTCTTTTGGTCTGACACTTTGGATAAATATGAAACATTTTTTAATCTGATTTGGGGTATTCTGTTCATAGAACTACTTTTCCCTGAGTCATTCCATGCTTTTCCCTTTTCTCTCTCACTTCCAGCACATCAGCCCATGAAAATGTTGGGGGTTTCTTCTCTGAGGGCTGCCAGAAAAGAAAGGTTCTTTCAAAGAATTTGAACAGTAGGATCAAAAATGAGACAGTGAGTGAGAATGTGAAGGGCTCCCCAGCAAAGTGACCACACTGAGCTTTCTCTATACAAATCAGACCAACTGTAGGTTCTGTGAGTAAACAGAACTTCTACATAATCTCATCTACTCATGAAACATAACTTTTAACAACTGACCTGAATTTCAGTGTAAACTTGCAAATGGGCTTTGGATTTTTTTTTTCCTGTCCAAAAACTCAACAGTTCTGTTGAGTTTAACTGGCAATAAAATGGAATTTGGGAATTGTTATCTTTATTTTTCCCTAGTTCTGTAAATAAATGGGCTTTCTGTTGGTGACAGATGTCTTGTAGTGATGTATCCACTGATTCACATGAGTGATGCATATTATTATTATTGCTTTGCAGTTTCACGAGCTCATGTACACATGTTGTGAAGGCAAATTCCTTTTCCGTGGGGGAGAGCTGTTGCAGTCTGATTTGTCAGACTATACAGCTTTTTAAGGTAGTGAGAGTTTGCAGTCTTGGATGGTATTAAATCCTGTGGAAATGCAGTCTTCTGTGTTAGGTGTAGAGGTACGCTTGTGTTATAGGTAGCAAAACCTTCTTTGAGATGATAGCACACTAATAGAGCTTTATTTAACCTGAAGAAGCAGGGTTGGAGCATTTAAAGATCAGAAGTGCAGAACCAAGTATGAAGAGGACCATGGAAGAGAATTCATAATACAGTGCTTGCAGTGAGTTAACAAAGAGTTTGCTGGGCCAGGGTGCACAGAAACAGCCATCCTGCATCTCCTCGCTCTTCAGTTGTGAAAGAAAAGCTTGAGACAGCCTTAACTGCAAAAGAAGTATCTTTTTTCTGATACTAAATGCCTTGGATAATTTTTGTGATTAATGAGGATATATAGCCCTTATATTAAATGATGAAAAGATTTTTGGGGTGGGAAGAAGAGACTGATAGTAGTTAACTCTAGCTGTAGAATGGGAAAGTAATAGAATGTTAGCATTGCTGTCATTTCTAAAGTCACTGGAATTGAAACAGCCCCATAAGCATTGGGAAGGTGGGGAGGCTTGTGAGTAGGAAACACCTCACTACTCTTCTGTTCTTGTTGAATAAGTTTACATGGCTGCCCATAACTCTTTTCTTGAACTGTAGGAGGCGTAAACTTCCAGAGATGTTGGTATTTAAGAAGAAATGCTATTCTAAGAAGGAGTGGTAAAGCAGAGATCAACCTCGGTACATAATCGCGAGCTTATCTAAGTGAAAGTACTTTGAAACAGGTTGTGCTGTGAGCTCTAGCTGTAAAATGTGGTGCTGTCATCCTGATACTAATGAAAAATGATTTTTAATGGTTAGGAAAAAACATGTTCTGCAATTAAAAAAAAGCCAAAACAATGCAATTGCAGAATGTGGTTTCATCCTTGTGCCGTAGGCAGAAATCTCATTTTCAGGCCATTCAAACAAGTTTTCTGGTCAATTTCCTTGAAGTATGTGTTTGAGAAAGTGTAAGGCCCCAAAGTAATGGGGGGAAAAATGAAATATCATTAGTAAAAAATCAAATTATATGGCTTATTGGCACTGTCCTGAATATTTTTACTTGGGGCTAATATGCTGCCACAGCTATTTTAAAATACAGCTTTGCACAGCTCAACATTTTATGGAAGTCCACTTCCATGCATTCCTGTCAGATTAATAAACGAATGCTTTTATCTTCCAGGGCCTTGTTGGGCCAAATAGGTAGAGATATTTGGGTTCTCTTACGTTTTACATAAGCTCTAGGGAAGACAGTTGAATTATGGTGTGGGTGGTCTAGTCTCAACTACCAAACCTTTCTCTATAGTGGGACCAGAGCTTGAACTTCCATACTTGGATTTAGAGCAGAATTTGCAGGTCTCACAACTGTTGGGTTGAGGGAGAAAAATGCCTTGCTTGCAAGGCAAAAGGAGATCCTTCAGAGACTGCAAAACTAATAAAGTTGCTATAATATGTCAAAAAAACAAGCAATCATAGGTGTGCTGTAGGGAGTTGGTGTGGTGTGTATTTTCAATGGAGAGAAGAAACTACGTCACTGATTAGGACAGAAGAGGGTTGTGTAAAATTTTGTCAGCTTAATACATTTACAAGACAACATGCAAGAAAACAGCTTCAGGTTTTTTTCCTTATTACACATTCAACACCAGCCTCAAGTATGCTTGATTTAAACAAAATCTGTGGTGCTGAAAATGGTGTTGGCATAAAAATGTAGATACATTTCCAACTCTTCAATTGAATGAATTGCTTGTGAGGGAGAAAAATCTGTTTATTTTTAGGTAGATATATAAGTTTTGAAAAAGAGGCTATCAAATCTTTTCATTAGTCTAGACAAAACATACATATTTCTGGTACAGATTTTAGGGTGGTGGGGGAGTTCGGAAGAGCAGGGATGGAGTTTTTTTGAATAACATCCCAGTAGAGGGCAGTCTGGTATGAAGATTTTTAAAACCTTGGCAGTGTTGTAGCTACTCTGAGAAAAGAGTTTTCCACGCTTCTCTCTTTAAGTGGCATGTTCTTGCTGCTTCTCCATACTGACAGAGCATATCTTTCTTTCGCAGCCAGACTGATATTCTCAAAGTTAATAAGTTATGTAAGAGCTGTTCACAGTTGGTAGTCTTAAAAGTCCCTATGGTACTGTCAGGAATGCAAAGAGGAGAGGACGGAGAGGGTAAGGGGAGCCCTCCCATCCCAATTCTGCCAGCAGTAAAACAAGTACAATTTTTCATGTTACTGTTTTACAAATACTGTGCACAGTCCCTGAATTGACAATTTTATTAATTTTTTTTATGTTTAGAGCTGTCAGTTAACATCAGTGGTTTTCAGCCAGTGAGATGGCCTTGCGAATGAAATTCAGAGCACAGAGTAAGCTGTGCCAGATGTGTGCTGTCTATGGTGTGTTTTCACTTCAGGAACATGGAAGTGGAGCATCCACAGGGGAAGAGTGAGCAGCATGAACGGGAAGGGCTCAAAACATTGTCAGTTTGCTCAAGTGAGACACACTGGAGGATAAAAAAAGGGCTGCGGGAATTTTTCTAAAGCCTTACACTATCTTTGTGAAGGCTGAATCTGGAGTAGAAGCCTACTGTGAATGTCTTCCTACAGCTCTGGCGGTAGTCTGGAGAATTTTACTATTAAGAGACAGGCAGGCAAACTTCCTGGCTGCACATGGGGCTATGGTAGATGGTAATCTCTTACATAGCCAGGTTCCTGATGCTTTGGTACTTTGCAATTAAAAGCAAGCTGAAAGCCACAGGCAAAATAGTGTGTGATGTCTGTCACCTCAGAAGGCTACTGATTTTACTCTGTGCTAGATTTAAGAAAGAGAATGCATATAAATATGTGTGTACATGTTGCTGTGTTCCTCTTGTGATCAAGGCTGTCTCATGTCCTGTTGCAGTTGAAAGAGTCATAAGCACAATAATCTAGGGTCCAAGTCCCAGTTCTCTGGCTTTGGTAGTTCTCCTTCAAGTCCAAGCTTTAGCAGAGGCTCAGAAGGATATGGTCAGAATAGAAATGAGCTTTATACCAGCACATTGTATCTGAAATCCAAGTATAAAAAGCCACCTGGAAAAAGGAAGTTGAGTTAATGCTCAGAGCAATTTTTCTGACTTCAGGAATGGATGGATCAGCATGTTATTTACATATAACCAGTCCATGTTCTGCTTAGAGTCTGTCAGGCCTGCTCCTCAAAAAGTAGTAAGTGGTTTCGGTTAGACCTGATCCTGAAATTATGCATTCATGTGATCACCAATCATTAGGGCTTCTGAATCTAGTTGATTAAACCAGTATGATGCATAGAAAACAAAAGCAAGCATTTGTGGCCTTAAAGTACCAGCTTCAGGGCCCTTGGACTGTGCAGACAGTCCCAAGAGGTCGCTTAGCGAAAGGGAGTTCTTGCTCCAATCCTCATCTTCTCAAAAGACTGCTAGAACATAAAATGTGATAGGAGCTATATGCAAGCTTCAGTGACTTTCTGGCACCGCTGCAAAGACAATGTCAGAACATAGCTTTATGTTCCGTTTATTACAAAAAAATCCCACCCCCCTAAAAAAAATGGTGCTTCTTGATCATTTTATTTAATGAAAAAACTGTTTACTCTTCTAGGAAAGGAAATAGCTTTGCTTTTTCTAATAGTTAATAAAAGTTGAATTTGAAAGGCTGGGAGTTTGCAGTGGGTTGTCTTTGTTGTGCAAGCAGAACTGTGTGACATGGGAGCATGTGCACACCTGTGATGTTAGAACACTTGAGGCTTTTCGCATGGCATAATTGCTGTCATCTTTACTAATTAAATCTTTCAGTAAATTCTACATGAATTTTTACTTTTTCCTCTGTAGAAGCCATGTGCATTGTGGTTTTTATGTTCAGTATTGTACTTGTCTGATAGGAAGCTTTAAAATACTGATTAATGCAAGGCAGGTAATGTCTGCATCAATCTGAAATTCCTTGCGTGTAGATTCTTCTTAGTCAAGTCGTGTTCAGGTTCAGTAGTGCTAATGCCAAAGTCTTCGTACGGCATGTACCTAAAGTCTAGGAAGTAACTGCTGTCATCAGTCTGTTTTATTGTGGGCACTGGGTACATTCCTAAATGAATATTAAAAAAAATATTAAAAAATTACTCAGTCACTCTGAGTGGTTTTAAACTGTTACATATGTAGCATATACTGAAAAAAGAAGTAGCACTGTTCAAGTGTAGCTTATTGATGCTGTGAGTTTTTAATTCCTGGTTATTGATGCTATACATTTCATGGTTGCATCTTTATTGCCACCCATCTTGCCTTCTCAGGATAGTTTCATGTTCCCATGACTAGGTATACAGTGTCCAGTTAGTGATTTGACCATTTGGCTTTGAGTCTGTCTGTGATTTTTGTGAGCTTTGTTTTTAATTTTTTTTTGTATGTGATTAATTTACTCTGTTTGATTGTTCCATATGCAAAGGGCACTAGTACATGAGAATCAGTACTTTGACCTGCATGTGCAGTTATTTTACAGGTTGTAAGTTATAATGGTGTTAACATCTGCAGTTGAAGGAGAAGTCAGTTTCTTTTCCTCAACACAGGTATATTAATAGCTGAATTTTACTTGTTTAATTTTTTGATATCTTGGTATGCAGAAACAAATTATACAACGATCAGGTTTTTTCTACCTTTATAATAAAAAGGGTAAAGGTAGTAAAACTTCTAATCCGCTAGCTTAAAAAGGAGTGATGTGTGTATATATAGTTGCCTTAATGTAATGTGCACTCAAAGGGTTCCTATTTGTGAATTAAAAATAGAGAGCTCTTCCTTATCCTGAATTTTGCAGTGGCGACTACCCAGGTAGTATTCAAAGAACTAGCATTAATGTTCGCTGGGATTACTGTCATGCACTTTACTTGGAAGCAAAGCACTTTAATGTCTCTCCTATTGAAGTTTTAGTTGAGGAGTAATACATAAAGTCAGGAAGTCTGAAAACCTGACAACCTTCTGCTATTCATTCTCTTTTTTTTGTTGTTGTTGTTTAATTATGTATGAATTTTTGGTCTGAAATGTGCTGCTAGTAGACAAAAATATTTAATTTCACTTTTGCTGTGGATTCTACTAGATGGTTATTGCTGTTATAAATGCAGAACTCATAACCCTTTGGTGCTCCTTATATGGCTTGTATCATGAATTAACTATATTTTGTAATGAAAGAAAAAAATCTTAAGTATTTAGAAAACTCCTGTTACTTATTAGGCTTTAGATAGTTTTTCTTTTGCTATTCATTGATTTATTGAATTTACATGTAAACCACTTCATCTCTTAATGTTTTTCTAAGCAGTGGTTACTTTTCATCAAAATGGAGAGAACATGTAACATTGAAAGAAAATTGCTAGTAAAAGCCAAAAAATACTCCACTATAAACCAAGACTTCTCTATAAAGATTTTACCTTGAAGAGTTTGATCCTTGAAAGACTAAACAGACTAGTACTTGGGAGCACAGCTATTGTAATAATATTTCTGTATGTTTGTATGGTGTGAAGATGGTCACAGCAAGTATTTCAGAAATAATAGATCAAACAGATTCAAAATTGCCAAGTGACTGCACGGCAGCAGTGAAACTGCAAACTGTATACCAGCATCAGCTCTTGGAAATAATGCTTCCTTTACTAGTGCTGAGTTAGGGATTAGTCCTGTGCTATGCCAATAAAGTCATTGTTATGCTAAAGGTTTCTAAAAGCTCCAGCTGAAAGGCTACAGGATTTCTTCTGTCCTATTTTGACAGGACCAAAACTTCATTTTAAGATGTTCAGTTGCTTTATAACCTCCCTATCTTTTACTTGTGTGTTTGTTTGAAATGGTAGAAGTTATTTTAATGAGAGAAATGTGCACTCACTAGAATATTACAGATCTCTCAGAAATTCTTGAGATGTGTTTCCTTTTCAGCTTGGATGTGGAAAACCAGGATAATTTACTTATGATCCAGGCTGTCAGTTCTGAATTACAGCTGTCTCCCTTATGCTGAACCATTCTAAAATTTGAGTGAAACGCTGGTATGAAATTTCAGTTCATAAGTTTGTGGGCCAAAAGCAAGGACTGTAGTTCAGCTCGTGAAGAAGATGTAGCAGCATAAGAATAACCCAGATGATAGTTGGGAAATCCTGTTTCCTTTTGCCATTCTGAAACCCAGACTGTTGTCTGTTTACAGTATAGAAGAGTCAGTGGTGTTCAGGCCGTGATCACACATTCGTCACTACTGCCATCTGAGCTGCCTTAAGCAATCTCTGTTCCTATTATATATGTTTCCAGCTGCCTGGTGCAGTGTGTTAGCTCAGCCATTTGTGCAACTGCACAGTTAACTGACTGAGATACTAAGCTGGCAGAGGGACAACTTCATTCTTTTTCTTTTTTATTGGGTTTTTCTTTCTTTTTTTCTTCTTCCCTTCTTGGACTCTTCATTGTGTTTTTTTTTTCCTGGATTCTTTCCCCCCCCCCCTTTTTTTTTTTAAAAAAAAAACACATTATTTTTTTCAGCTGGATAAGCTCCCCAGTCTGGTTTACCTCGCAAATGGTAAATGCTTGTACTGACATGACTAGGGGAATGAACTTCCATGGATACAAGCAACCATAGTAGTAGGAAGAGGTAGAGATTGAGACCACATAAGCAGGTACTGCTGCCAATATTTTCTCATCAAACTGCAACTTTGCAATGTGAATGTCTAAATCTGCACTATAATACTAAACATTTTAGCATGCTGCAGTCAGCAGTTTCTTGTCCTGTTTCTGTCAAGTTCCTTTGGGTTGTAGAACTCATGGACGCAAGAACAACTTTAGTGATAACTAGAGACAGACCTAATTGGCATCCTACCAACAATAAAATATGCTTTGGTAGTTCCTACTTCAAATTAAACATAAACTGCTATCAACTCTTCACTAGTTTAGCTGGGAATATGGAGGACTCACTAGATGTACTCAGATTTGCTGTGATCAGAGGTTCTGAATTGCCTTTGCAACAACTTCATCAGAAATTTGTGAATAAGTTCTTTCTTGGGTAAAGCAAGCAGTCTTCTGTTAACTGTTAACTCACAGCACCAAAAAACAAGTTTATGTGGGTTCTGACTATGACTGAAATAATTTTGTGTATCATACTCTTGAGTTTAACTGAAATTTATATTTGTATATATCACTTTCAATAATTTAACACGTTTGAGGAATTGGCAAGGTAAGGAAGGAAACTTGGTGCTTCTACAAGTATGAGCACTTGTTTAAGCAGCATATTGTAGTTACTAGTTTAATTAAAACTGACACCTGCAGTTAGTGTTTGTCTAAAAATACTGAAGATGCTTCTTTCAAAAAAGATCACCTCATCTTCGTTTCCATTTCTGAATATACTCCCATCTTGGAAAGAGGTGGCAAAATGTCTCAATTTTGCAGGCTGCCCTGTTAAAGCTATTTAGCTGTTTCATATATTTTTTTTATTAATTTTTTTTGTCCAGTAGGAATATTAGGTGTTCTGTTTGCCTTGTGAACTTTCAGCTGTATGGACTTTTTCTAGTAATATAATTAGTTGTATTTTTGTACAGGCATTTTTTCAACAACTTGGAAACACTCATTTGGGTTTGTGGATTATTTTTTTGTTGTTGTTGAGGGGTCTTTGGTTGTTGGGGTTTTTTTGTTAGTGTTCACATACTGAGATTTTGCTCTGTATTCTACAAAATTCCCTTCTTGTGTCTTCAGGACTGTGGCTCTGAGTAGCAGCACAGTTAGGATGCAATTCTTCTGAAATTTATTTTGCATAACTAATTCTACAGATATTTTGCACAATTAATGTTACAAATATTAACCAAAGTAAATCTAAGTAGTAAATAGAACATACAAATTTTTTTTTGAAGACATGTTTAGAGCTAAATGAAAAGTTTCCAGAACTCAAGATTCGTATTTTGCGACTAGGGGTTTAAATTCTAGGAAACAGCCTTCTGTATCAGGTGTTAATAAAACATCAAAATCTGGTTATTTTGGAATATGCTGAAAACACCTCAGTCAAGAGAGGAAAACTTCAAGTTAATGACTTCTTGTTACTTCCTGCCTTTCTTTGATAGACTTGCACTTTCAAAAGCTTTGCCAGGAAACAGTGTATTTGCAAAGCCTGAGTAGAAAGAAGGATTCATTGATGACTTTATGAACCAGCAGATGCCATTTTGGAAATTTTAGTGTGTGTATTTATAAATGTGCAAAAGCAAACCATGAAGCTTGATCAGAAAACGTATAATGTGCTTGTAGCTTTTAATGTTAATTTAACAGTAGCATTAGATTTTTGTGTGTGTAAACCTAATGAAAATGGCAAAAATGAAAACTCCATAAGCATCATTTAGTTTGCCACAATAAGCAAAAGTACCCTTAAAATGACTGGCTTGATTGGTTTCTAAGAAATTTCATACTGCTTAGTCTCAGAAAACACACCTTATTAGTTCCATCACTTGAGAACTTGAGGGAAAATCTGTTGTGAATTAAGTGACTGTCATTCAGATGGACTAAACTTGCCAGCCTTTTTCCACCTCTGAGATGGACTTCTGGCAGATGCCTTAAGGTAGCCAGAAATCCAGAGCTAACCTCTACAACTTGGGTAGCTTTTTCCATTTTGTGTTGTACTGTGAATAACAGTATTAAGTAGGTGAATATTCAGCTTTTGCTTTTAAAAAATAGGTTGACAGAGCAGCTGTGCAGAGCAAGCATGTGTGCCATATATCAAGTGCTGACATGGTGGTTTTTGCTTTCCTGATATTGTGAGCAACTAAATCTTGGTTTTCCCATTCAAACAACAGGTATTGCTCTGATTAAACTCTACTGCTCTCTACATAGTACTGTGATGGCATGTATTAGAGATGCGCATGTGTCAGCAAAATGATCCTACAGGGCTTAATTCACTAAGAGCGTGAATCTAGAGTCATTTGATAAACCTGGATTTCAGCATGTCTAGGATACTCACTGGCTCGAACACTGACCGTATTGGAGTTGTTAGAGAGAGGAAGCATGGCGGGGAGACCTCCTCATGTAGAGGAGGCAACAGTCTGTTAATGTAGACCTGTCAGATGTACTGAGGGCCCATTTTATGAAGCTGGTGACAAACTCTTCTGTAGTTTCAGTTTAGCTGACAGGTTACACAGTAATAAAAGAGTGCTTACATAGGGATCAAGACCTGACTGAGATAAATGCCTTTTTCATTTAGGTATTAGCAGTTTCAGCAGCACAGTTTTTTCTCTGATGAGCAAGGACAGTCCTAGTACATCTCTGCATCTCTTAAAATACGTGAATTGATATGTATATCCCAAATTACTGATTTTCAATGAGATACACGTCACTGTCTTTCTCATGTCACTGCTAGGCTCCATTTATTTCCACAGGATTTGGGGGAGGGGAGGTAAACTTCCTTTTGCATGGAATTGACACCTTGATAAAGAAGTTTGGAAAGTCAGAATTTTTGATGTCTTCACAAGCAACTCAAGGATTTTTTGGACAGAAGCCACTGGTCGCTCTGTCATGTCTTTACCAAGATGGATGACTTAGCAAATGCTCTTGCACAAATTAACATTGGGTTTGAATGCTGACATTATAGTCAGTGACTAGAGAGAAACTGGACACCTACATCACCAGATGTGACTGCCTCACAGCTTTCTGAGAAACTTCTATTGAGGTGCAAAAAGTTGTGTTTTAATTGATGTAGGAGAGTTCACAGAATCACAGAATGGTCATGGTTGGAAAGGGCCTCTTGAGAGCATCTTGTCCAACGCCCTGCTAAAGCAGGTTCACCTAGAGCAGGTTACACAGTCGCATCCAGGTGGGTTTTGAATGTTTCCAGAGAAGGAGACTCCACAGCCTCTCTGGGCAGCCAGTTACAGGGCTGTCACCCTCAAAGCAAAGACGTTTTTCCTCATATTCAGAAGGAATTTTTTGTGTTGCAGTTTGTGCCTGTTGCGCCTTGTCCTGTCCCTGGGCACCACTGAAAAGAACCTGGCCTTGTCCTCTTGACACTCGCCCTTCAGATATTTGTAGACATGGATAAGATCCCCTCTCAGTCTTCTCCAGGCTAAACCACCCTAGCTCTCGCAGCCTTTCCTCATCAGGGAGATGTTCCAGTCCCCTCACCATCTTCGTACTCCACTGCTTGACCCTCTCCAGTGGTTCCCTGACTCTCTTGAACTGGGGAGCCCAGAGCTGGACACAGCACTGCAGATGCGGCCTCACCAGGGCACAGCAGAGGGGAAGAATCACCTCCCTCAACCTGCTGGCTATGCTTCTCCTATGTACCCTAGGATGATCCCACTGGCCTTCTCGGCCACCAGGACACATTGCTGGCTCACGGGCAGCTTGCTGTCCACCAGAACTCCCAGGTCCTTCTCCACAGAGCTGCCTTCCAGCAGGTCAGCCCCAGCCTGTACTGGTGCGTGGGGTTATTCCTCCCCAGGTGCGGGACCCTACACTTGCCTTGGCTGAACTTCATTGGGTTCCTCTCTGTCCAACTCTCCAACCTGTCCAGGTCTGGCTGGATGGCAGTGCTGCCTTCTGAGGAGTGGCTGACACCCAGTTCTGTATCACCAGTGAGCTTGCTGAGGGCACACTCTGTCCCTTCATCCAGGTCATTGCTGAGTAAGTTGAACAGAACTGGTCCCAGTACTCACGCTGGGGCACACCGCTGGCTACAGGCCTCCAGCCAGGCTGTGCTGCTGATCAGAACCCTCTGAGCTCTGCCATTCAGCCAGTTCTCAGCCCACCTCACTGTCCACCCATCTAACCCACGCTTCCTAAACTTGCATATGAGGATATTACATGAGACAGTGTCAAAAGCCTTACCGAAGTCAAAGTGGACAACAGCCACCACATTCCATCACAGAAGGCTATTAGGTTGGTCAGGCATGACTTTCCCATGCTGAATCCATGTTGTCTGTTCCTGATGACCTTCTTTTCCTCCACATCCTTAGAGATGACCAGGGGTGGAGGTGAGGTGACTGGCCTGTAGTTTCCTGGGTCCTCTTTCTTGTCCTTTTTGAAGCCTGGAGTGACATTGGCTTTCCTCCAGTCCTCAGGCACCTTTCCTGTTCTCCATGACTTTCCAAAGATGATGGAGAGTGGCTTAGCAGTAACATCTGCCAGCTCCCCTGGCACTTGGGGCTGCATCCCATCAGGGTCCATGGATTTGCGGGTGTCAGGTTTGCCTAAATGATCTCTAACATGATCCTCCTCAACCAAGGGAAAGTCTTCTTTCTCTGGGCTTTCTCTGTTGCCTCAGGGATTCCTGAAGGGTACCCTTAGCAGTAAAGACTGAAGGAAAAGGAGGCTCAGGGGACGTTACTGCTCTCTACAACTTCCTGAAAGGAGGTTTTAGATAGGTGTCAGTCTCCCAGGTTACAAGCAACAGGACAAGAGGAAATGGCCTCAAGTTGCACGAGGGGAGGTTTAAATTGGACATTTGGAAAAATTTCTTTACTGGAAGGGTGATGAGGCACTGTAACAAGCTAACCAGGGAGGGAGTGGAATCACCATCCCTGGAAGTGTTCAAACAAATGTGTAGATATGCTGCTTAGAGGCATGGTTTAGTGGTGGACTTGGCAGTCTTGTGTTAACAGTTGGACTTGATGATCTGAAAGGTCTTTTCCAACCTAAATGATTCTATGATTCTATGAAAGAAGTCACTCAGTAACTCTGCCTTCTCTATAGAGCAGAGATTCCCTGCAGCCCATGGTGAAGACCATGGTGGAAGCGGGTTTTGCCCCTGCAGCACATGGATGTCCACAGTGGAGCAGATAGCCACCCTGACTCATTAGACACATTTTCAGCTGGAATACATTTAATAATCATAATTTTTTTTTTAATTCACAGTGGAATAAACATATAATCCTGTTTGATTTTCATCTTTGATTTTTCTGTAACTTGTTGCAGGTATCGGACGATGGTCGATATGTCCTGCTGTCTATCAGAGAAGGCTGTGATCCAGTGAACAGACTGTGGTACTGTGATCTACAGACAGAGTCTCAGGGTATATCAGGTATGCGCTTTCTTGCTTGCGAAGTTTTGCTTCGTTTTAAGACAACGTAAGACTTCAAATACTCTATGTTTACATATATATATTTAAATATGCATATTGCTTAACCTGGTTTCTTCTAATGCAGAAATTACAAGAAAATATACACTGCTTCTGCTAGCGTTCCATTTTCTGTTATGTATCAGTAGATGGAAAACTCCATTCTTAGTTCTGTAGTTTGTTTAAAAGGTCACAAGGAAAAATTGAGATAATCTAAGGAACCTTGCCAGTGTGTGTTCCATTTCTTTCTACACCACTAGTACTTTTCCATGTTTAAGTTGTTTGTTTTTGTTTTTTTACTTTTTAAAAGTTCATGTGTCTCCCTTCAAGTACTGCTCTTCCTTTTTTGAAGACAGGACCTGGTGTATACGTAACATTATGGTTTCTCCTTACAGTACTAGGAAACAAACAAAAATCCTGTAATATTTTAGTAATATAAATTTGTTCTGTAGCATCACTATTATTACAGTAGAAGTATCTGCTTCTACTTCAAACACACATCCATGAGGTGCTCCTTTCTTGCCTTCTAGTCAGATTAGACTTTGGCTTTTGTGTATTTATCATCTTAGCCTCAGTGGTATGGGCTGAAATGATGGTACTTTTCTCCATATGGCTATTGTTAATGATGGGTGTAGTTGTTTTACTGATCGGTGGGTTTGTATTTCCAGAATATTGGATTATTGAAATTTTTTTGTCAATATGCATAGAACACAATTTAGCTCTTCTTGATTCTTTGTGGCTTCTGTCTTCAAAAACTTCAGAAACAGAATAAATACTTGTTGTGGTTTAACCCCAACCAGTAACTAAGTGCCACTTGCTTGTTCCCCCCTCACCCAGTGGGGTGGGGAGGAGAATCGGAAATGAATGTAGAACTTGAGGGTTGAAGTAAGAGTAGTTTAACAATTGAGGTAAAATAAAAACCAAAGAACAATAATAATAACAACAATAACGGTTATAGTAAGAGGGAGAAGGGGAGAGGAATGAAATCCAAAGGGAAGGGAGGAAAGAAAACTAGTGACACACAATACAACTGCTCACCACCTGCTGATCGATGCCCAGCCAGTCCCTGAGCAATGATTTGCAGGCCCTGGCCAAGACAGACAGACACACAAGTTATATACCACGCATGAAACCCCATCATGGTATGGAATACCTCTTTGGCTAGTTCAGGTCAGCTGGCCTGGCTGCCTGTGAAACCAAAAAGTCCCTGAGCACTCTGTTCCCTCACCAAGAAGAAAATTAACTTTATCCCAGCTGAAACCAAGACAATACTGCAAGAGGTCCTTGTTAAATATTTGATCCCAAGAAGATTGTTCTCATGCCCATAAACATTTGAGGTTTATGAGCATGGTTAGAACTGATAGTGTCTCTGCAATACAGGGAGTATAGCTCTCTTTTCTCCCTGTCTTTATTATGCTGTGTGGTTGTGTGGTCTTCCCTTAGTTCATCAACAAGTCTTAATACAATATTTTAAATTTTGGTTAGTGATGATAGGTAACAGTTTTATACTCCTTTCTGGAGGATTGTTAATTATTTTTTTTGTGTGGACATGTCACTATCTCTTTTTATAAAGGATATTTCTTAATTACTTCTAAACTTGTCTTAGACAAGTAAGTAGTTGTTTAATGTCCTCTTGAACGTAGGAAATGGAAAGCCTGATCAAAATTATTACAAATGCTTTCCATGCAACAGTATTACAAACGTAAAACTGTGTAGATAAAACAGTTCAGTACAGTGAAACATTTTCATGCATGATAAGTTGCATTGTCGTTCAAGTTGACGCTTTCCAGCTAGAGATAGAATATATAAAAAGCATAGCTCTCCTCCCATAATTCACCCTCCCATTTATAGATACACGGGACAACCTTGAAGAGAATACTAGCATCAAGCCTTGAAAGATCATGGATGAGATAATGAAGCTTCTATTTTGTACTACCTGGTATAAGGTAAACCTAAAGTTTAACCTTTTCCGGGCTTGGAAATGCTTCTTTAGAAAAGTTTTTTTTCCCTGAAGGAGTCTTTGACATGCCTTCTTATTTGTTTGTTGTTGGGTGGGAGTTGTTCTATCCCTCCAAATTCTCCCTTTTTGCCTATAAAAGGAAAGATTTAGCTGTAACCATTTGCTTGCACAAATTTTCTATTTTTATAAACTTAGGAACTCTCCATATCTGTCTCACTAAGTTGTCAATTGCATTTTCAATACAAAGGTTGATCTTTACCTGTGTCTTTCTACCTCTATGTTGGTAAGCACAGGCCTAACAGTATAAACATCTAGGGTGTTTCCTAGAGTTGATACTCCATACAAATGCAAACACCCTGAACCACTGGTCCTTCAGCCTTTGGTGGCCAGAGGCAGTAAATTGAGCAAGCAGTAATTTATGTAAGCTTAATTCATGGCTTTATCAATCTAGGCCACAAGAGATGTAATTTCAGTTCAACTTGTAATTTGCTGGGACAGCAGGCGTAGAAGAGGTTTCTTGTGAAATTCAGAGGAATGAATACCTAATTTCATTATTTAAGCTGCTTTGTCTAAAATCAAATAAATTAAATAAAAATTTTAAAAAATAAAATTTGTCTAAAAGTAAATAAGCAGCTCTAGAATAGCAGAGTTTAATGGCAAGTCTATTTTGTGACTTAAGACTTGCATTCAACTGCCAATTTATACAGACTGTTCAGTAATATCTCGAAGTATGTTCAGATGGGTTAAGATTAAGTGATGCTTAGAGAATTATGGATAACAGAAGCACATTCTTAGCTAAACTATGAGATACATGTTACGCTGTCTATAGAATGCAGCATTCAGTACAAGGGTCTATGCAAGTATCAAACCATACCATATGGTACAAAGTGTTAAGAGAGTCAAGTATCTTGGGAAGGTATCTGTGCTTTTAAAACATATTCTTCTATCTTTTAGAACGGATTATTTATGAATAGACCTCATACCTTTGATGACATCTAAGATACGTCTTGCCATTTTCCTCCTTCAGAATTATTGAATGTTTAATCTGAGTCTTTTTGCTTGACCTGTTTACAATGATCTGTTTGTTCAAAATATCCATTCTGGTGTTCATAATACCTCATCTTAGTTTTGAAAAAATATAAAAGGAAAGAAAAATAGGATAGCTAGTGTTTTTCCAGTGTCCCAGATGGTACCTGATATAGATAAATAATTAGATTTTCAGGCACTTCTTTTTTCTTCCCTGCTCTTTTAATCCAGGTTGTCCAAGAATACACCAGTTCTTAAATTTTTTTCTTTTTATGCTTTAGATCTTTCAGATCTTAAACTTCTTTAGACTTATTCAGTGGGCATGAAATACAAAAGGCAATGAAACCTTTTTGAATGGTAGCAGGCAGTTATATTTTAACATGGCATCCATTACTTATACCACGTATTTGTGAGGAAGTAAAAGCAACTGCTAAGCAAAAAAATACCTAATATTTATGAAGTTTGTGACAAAGCCCTAAATACAGAATGACATGTTTCAACAGCTTCTCTGTAGCATATATTGTTTATAAAATGTTTATATGTGTATATTACAATTCAATCATGTAATCGTGAACTCCTCTTTTTTTAAAATACTTTCTGTCCCAAGGAAAACATACCATTGCATAGTTTGAAATGCTACATGTAAAACCGAATTAAGGAATTTTCTGTTACTTAAAATTGCACAAAAATGCGAAGAACTGATTCTCATCTGTGACTTACTACTACAAAACCCTATTTCAAAATGTCATGTTAACTAACTTAGGGGCACCTTTCTTGATTTTTGATTGCTAGAGTGATTGCTAGTAGTACATTCTTTTCTGTTGACAGGAGGAAATAAAATTTCTTAGTTGTTTAAACAATTTTCATTAAAAAGAACATGTTCTCATAGTCAACATGTGACCACTGAGGAGTGAGTTTCTTTTCCTCCTGGTGTATTGAGACCATGTGGAGTTAACTGTAGTTCTGTTACTGTTTCTTAGAGACAATGGTTGCATTGATAAAGGCTGCCTGTTTGGCCCCCTTGCTGTGAGGAAGTTGTGAAGTTCGGTGTTGCAACCTCAGTGCTGACTGCCAAAGTGCCAGGTGGTTGTCTGTAGGAAAACTGCAGGGATGTCTGTGAGATGCAGTTCTTTATGGTTATAGATCAATAGTTTATTCCCAAGATAGAGAAACATGTATTTTTACTGAGACATAAATATCTGTATTTCACGATTTAAGAAAAGTAGTGTGGGATAATTTCAGTTTTTCAAAAATTAGTGCAATTACTTGTTTATGTTTGTGTATGTTTCGGTGGTTCAAAAGCAAACAAAATGAATTCTGAAAACTGAAAGCATATGCTGTTATTAACACTTCCTGCTTCTGAAAAAGCAGAAGGAATTTCTTGGAGATAGGAGGTGTGAAAATGTCTTGTCTTTCATGTTAAAAACTGTAATAGGCAAAAACTAGAAGAGGAGAAAGTCCCCTGTATCTGTAGATTAGATGTAAATTTGTACAGGAGGGGGTAAAAATAGCAGGGTACACTGAAAGACTGTGTGTATCCATATTCCCTAAACAACTTTATCTTCTTTTATACCTGTGGCAAAGTTTGCATTAGAAAATTCTGCGTAATATCTGTTTCAGTAGGAGGGATGTCTGGACAAGATACAAAATATAACCAAAAAGTTACACCAGACCTAATAACCAAACTGTTGCATCAAACCTAGGTCCAAGTGTGTCCTGATTTGCTATATTGAGAAATTGGTGGTTTATTTCATGCTTAAGATGCATTAGATCTTTTAATTATTGAATCCTATTGCAGTGATGATAGTAACTTCTGTGTTAGTTTCCTTCAGAATAATGTTATTGAAACCACAAATGGCTAACTTCATGCCTTTTATTAATGTGAGATATGTTTCACAGCTTTAAAGTTGATTTTTTTTTAGTGTCACACTTCAGCATTTAACTGTTACTGTACTGATGATAGTCTTAATTTCTACACAGAGTTAATGTGGCAGTAATAGTTGTTTGTTTGTTTTTTTTTAACTTTTCTTGTCTTGGGACTCAGTCCTCAAGGTTAAAACTTGCTTTAAAGGTACTAAATAAATACTCCAGACAGTTCACAATCCAGGGTCTGCTGAAACCTTGTGTCAATAGGCATGTGACAAATTGAAGAATGTGGCTTCTTGAAAACAATCCAGCCTTACCCAAAAAGAAGCACTGAGTTGCTCTTTTCAAAGCTGTGCAAAACAACGTGTCATCAACACCATTCCCTGAAGGAAAGAGATTTTTCTTCCTTCTTCTAAATCTGAATTATTATTTATTCTGTAGAGCAGATGAGTATCTTAAATTGATCTTGTCCAGGTTGAGTTTGATTAGTTAAGAGATGTCTTCATTGCATAGTGTGTGCAGTGTTATAATTTATTAACAGTTTTTTGTTTCCTACTTTATCTAATACTCTGGTTCATTAAAACAGTGAAAAAACAGTAATTACAGTCCCTTCCAAAGTTAGACCCAAATGATCTGGTTTTTCAGTATTTAGTGTTTTGAAAGTTCATAATTATCATTTGGTCTTGTCCAGTCCCAAAATGTCTTCATTCTTGTTTTATAGAAAGTTAAAATACAGGCTGAAAACCACCACGTGTTAGGGAACAGTGAGAGAACAGAAGAAAGTATATTTTGCCTCACCAAAGAGAAGTGTGATACATTTTCATGGCATGCCTCTTAATCAGTAGTGATCTCCAAATCTAACAAATATCTGGTGCAGGGCAGTTGGGTTCTAGTTATCCTAATAACACTTCTAAATGCAATTAAAAAACAGATTATATCTCAATATAAGTCTTACAGACAAGCTGCGTAATTAATTA
This sequence comes from Falco biarmicus, assembly GCF_023638135.1. NCBI lineage: Eukaryota > Metazoa > Chordata > Aves > Falconiformes > Falconidae > Falco > Falco biarmicus. The sequence goes on from NC_079293.1 coordinate 67,676,647, forward strand.
CTGCTGTCCTCACAGGTTAATAAATGAACTGAAAGCAGCAAAAAGGCAGCTTCCATCTCACATCAGTGTGTAATCTGTACCTTTGATATTGTATTTCCTGAAAAGGAGTTTGAAATACTTGGCACCTCTCTGTGAAGGTCCTAGTCAAGATACCCTCTACTCCCTTTTTGCTGTTGCTGAAACAGAGACCTGACACAGTATTCACAACCAAAAGTGAGGGAAGGAGCAGTGTAGCCATAGGTTTGTATTTGTGGTGTTCTCAGTACCATCATCCTGCTGGAAGTCCTGAGCCCTTCAGATCTTCTGGCTGATGGAAGCATGTGTTGAGGCTTCCCACAGCTTCATCACAGGGGTGGGGTACGCTGCCCATGTAACTCAGCAGCAGGCTGGCCACAGTCTGTGCTTCGACACTGAAGCCAAGAGGTACGTGCCAGCTCACCTCTGTGTGTCAAAGCTCTCTCCCTCCAACATACTGTAACTATGTTCAGGTTGCCTGTTGGGAATGATACTGTCCCCCAGACTGGGACCACATACTGTCTGCTAATTAGCCAGACTAAAAATATGATGGGGGATGTGCTAGCAAGTTGATAGCACAGATGTCATGAACAGTGCTTCAGAGCTCTGCCCCACCTCTCTTTAATAAATAAATAAATACATAAATGCATAAACAGGTTGATTTCATACAGCAGCCTGGTTTGTGTTAATTTCTTCTACAGCCAGGGATGTGAATTACCTGGTATCGGGTATAGGCTTCTTATGACGTGTTTCCAGCTGAACTATTCAAGAGCTGAAGAGATGGTGATGTTGGGTGATGGACAGAAGTGAGGAAAGGAAGCAGTACAGTTGCAATTCACCTGAATGAAAGTTATGTTCTTTTAAGAAGCAGTAGTCACAAAACAGGAATGGTAGAAATATTAGTATGATGGTAATGGCTGATAATTTCTATGAAAAAGTTGTGTTAAGGAAAGAGGTAAACATAAAAGATGGTCTTCCTTTCTCCTTCTTTCTCTATGTGCATGTCTGCTATCTTTCACCAAGCACAAATTTGTGAGGTACAGAATTGTTTAGTTTGGAATGGACCTCTTGTGATTATCTAGTCCACCATCCCCTTTGCTCAAGCAGGGTCAGCTACAATGGGTTGCCTAAGACTGTGTCTGGTTGGGGTTTGAATATCTCTGCAGATATTTATAACCGCTCTGAGCAACCTGGTGCCAGTATTTGACCAAACCACATTAAAAAGTGTTTTCTTGTGTTCCGATTGAATTTCCTTGTTTTTTGTGCCCATTGCCTCTTGTCCTGTCAGTGTGCACTACAGAGAAGAGTCTGGCTCCCCCTTCTCTATTCCCTTCTAATAGTTATTTATACACATTGCTAAGATCCCCCTGAGCCGCCTTGTGTTCAGACTGAAAAGTTGGACCTTCTTCAGCCTCTTCTCATATATGCTGTAGTCCCTTAATCATGTTTGTGGTCCTGTGCTGGCCTTGCTCCAGTGAGTCCAAACCTTTCGTGTACTGGGGAGACTGGAACTGGATACAGCACTCAAGATATGACCTCATATGTGCTGAGTAGAGAGGAGGAATCACCTCCCTTGACCTGTTGATAACTTTCTTTTTAATACAGCAAAAGGTGCTGTTGGCCTTTGACACAAGGGCATATGGTCAGCTTGTTGTCCAGCAGGACTCCAAGATCCTTGGAGCTGCTTTTCAGCCACTCATCACCCAGCGTGTACTTGTGCCTGGGGTTATTCTTCCCTAGATGCAAGACTTCGTTTTTCTTCCTTTTGAACTGCATGAGATTCCTTTCAGCCCAATTCACCACCTGGCCTGATCACTCTGAATGCCACCACAACAGTCTAGTTTATCAGCTGCTCTCCCCAGTTTTGTATCATCAGTAAACCTGGTGAGGGCTCACACTTTCCCAGCATCCAGGTCGTTAATGAATATCTTCAAGAGTTTTGGCCCCAGTATTGACCCCTGGAGTACACCACTAGTAACTTGTCTCCAACCAAACTTCAGCCAAGGCTGCCTGCAGCTTCCACAAGCACAACCAGTTCTTCTTTGTAAGTATCGAGTCAAGCAGAGCACCTTTCATTGGCTTCTTGATCACCTTGGGAAGTTATTGTCAAGGCATTAAAAATTCTTCTAAGTTGCTTGAGCCCTGCTGAATTGTCCTTCCAGCAGATAGCACAGTGGTTAAAATTTCCACCATAAGGAGCAGGGCCTGTGAACATGAGGTTTCTTCTAGTTGTCTGAAGAATGCATCCTTTACTACTTCTTGCTGATCAGGAAGTCTGTAGCATATTCCCACTACAGTAGTACCGATATTGGTCTGCCGGCCAGTCTTGATGCATAAGCTCTTGACTGGCTCCTGACCTGTCCCAAGGCAGAGCTCCATAATTCCAGCTGCCCTTTCACATAAAGGGCAACTCTCCTTCTTGCCTTCCAAGCCTGTCTTCCTAAAAAGCCTTTGAGCTATCCCACCATGTCGCTGTGATCCTAACGAGGTCATAGCCTGGAAACTACACACAGGCTTCTAACTCCTGCTGTTTGTTCCTGGTGTTGTGTGCATCCGTGTAGAGGCAGTCCGGGCAGGCACCCAAGCATGCTGATTCCGCAGTACAGGTTTGAGAGCTTTCTCCATTAGGCTGTTCTGCAGGCAGTTCCTTCTTTACATGCCTATGCTTGGAGAGATTCCACTTCAGCTCTGTTCTGTCAGTTGCCGTATCCCTTCTGTTCCTATCACCCAGACTCCTAGTTTGCCTGTCACATCCACAGCTTCCTCCTTTGATGAAGAATCTCTTTCTCTGCTGTTGTTTCTAGTTTAAAGCTCTGCTTACTAGGTTGGTCAGCCTGCAAGCATCCTTTTGTCCTGCGTAGTCAGGCGGATGACGTTACAGCAGGAGTACAGGATGAGATAATCTAGAACAGCTGCTGAATGGTTGGATTCTTTAATGGATGTGAACAGGCGGATGTCATCTGTTCCTTATTTTCAGCCCGTTTTCTATGGAAATAATTAATCCCACTTTGCTTTTTGAACCATTGGCAGCCCCCAAATTCAATCAGTTGTGAAAGGAAAGTCCTAATGGTGCAACCCTCACAAGAATGCTGGAAGGCTAGGGAGAAGGGAGAACCTGTTAAGTAAGGGATGTGGCATAAATCTGATCTTGTTATACATTGAAGGTTCAGTCAGGTGAGCAACATTATGGATGCTTGAGGTGTGGGGAAGGCTTCAGAAGAATTTTTTGCCTTATTAGGACAATTTCAGTCAAGGTTCTTTCTACTGCAGATTATCAGAGACATGAATGTCAATGGAAATTTGTCCTTCAGCTGTGCCATTCATAACAGCTCTCTCCTGTGTGAATTCCATGTGAAGATGACACTCTGCTTATGCTGAATCTTAATATAAATTGAGTTAAAATGTCAGCTGACTATGCAAATCTGTACACCAGGTTCCATTGGTTCCAGTGTTCGAAGACTTAGTGTCTTTTCATTGCATACCAGATTCTGTTTATGCTTTGTAGTCTTTTAACAGGACGTTTAAGAGGCACCCTTCCTCTGCACTTGTTTACTCGGATTGTTGTGGTGTTCAGCAGGGCTTTGTCATTGCAGAGGATTGTGGTGACCTGATTTGGCATGGTTTCAGAACTGGTACATGGATTAGAAGGAGCAGTAATAAGCACAGTTATGTTTCCAGAGAGCTCCTTAAAGAACCGGTTTTCTATTCTGAATTTTTTCAGAGGTGACAACTGTAAGTCATAGATCAATTCGTAGTGTGTTAGACAAGTGTGTTCTCAGACTTGAAATAAAGTCTTAACTGCTGTAACTGGGAAAATACACTAAGATATCTTAGGAAAGGAATATTATCTATGTGGTGATGGGTGATTTAAAGGATTGCAGAGTGGACAAATAGGGTAGATCTGTTTGGTTTAAAATTAGCATGACTTTTCTTGAATGCACTATTAACTGAGGTGTAGGTTGGGTATGTAAGTTGCTCTAAGCTACGTGTTCATGAAGCTCATCACACAGCTAGTTGTGTCATTGACTGCTGTGAGATCCAAAGCATGAATGAGACGTGTAACGAATTTTCTGTACTGCAGGAATTTGGTCTCTGCCAAATTCTGTGCTGGAGATAAAGTCAGAATCATTTCCAGATCCTAGATGTGTTAGAGGTGATGATGGACTCAATTTACCTGTTTGGACCATTGGCTGCTGAGGCTCCTTATGGTCCTGTAGTGAGTGTGCAGAAAGACTGTGTGTGAAATGAGAGTCCTCAGGATGATTCAGTTCATGTGGAATACAGGTAGACCTCTTGGACAGGTCTGGGCCTCTGTGCTGACTGCAAAGGGTGCCCATGGCTGTTAGCTCACATGTTGCTAATATTAAAGGGAGGGAAAAAAAAGGGAAAGACCACACAACTGAAAGCCACTTTCAAAGATTAAAACAGGAACATTCCTCCCATGGCATTTAAAAAAAGTACTGAGCTGAGGTGAGAGAGAAAGAAAATGATCTGATTAAGACATAGGTGTTAATATTTAAGTGAGTATTAGTTATTTCAGAAATTGTGTTGACTGGCAAAGAGGAAATAAGGGAAATTTGAAAAATGAAAGAAAATGTTAGGATAGTATATATTATAGGTAGCTTAGAATCTAGCAGATAACATATCTGATATAGAAGATTCTTGTATCTTTTAAGGGCAAAGTGCTTTGACAGTGAAACTTCAATTTAGTGACCTTGAAGAGGTGAAATAGCATTAGATTAGAAATAGGAGAGGCTCTCATTATTTTAGTCAAAATGGGTTTACATCCTAGAGACGCTTGCTGAGGGAAGACACTTGCAGATAGTATTGAATTTGCAGCTGAAGGCTGAGATGACAACCACTGTATTTTTATTTATTTATTTTTAACACCATGTTAAGGTGATATTGATGAAACTAGTTACTGGATTGTCAAAGTTGATTGACCAAAGAAGACTTCTGTCAAATATGCCAGAGATAGGACTGTGGTTTTGTAATGAGGAGGGAAAAAATAACAAGAGCTGGTAATTAAGGGAAAGGACCTAATACATGGAATGCATCTCAAAGTTCAAGGGGCACAGCTGTTTTTCTGGTATTATAAATGATCTTGTAGTAATTCTGAACTGAGGTTGTCTCCCCCCGCCTCTAGTCCTTACACCCCACACCCCCCCTTCAGTAATAGACCCTGACACCACTGTTCCTTATGACACTTCCAGTGCTTGGACCTGTCCTTTATAATATCACAGAGGCCGGTTACAGGAGTATCTTTTATCCTGTTAAATTTCTTTAAGTTACATCAGAATTTAAATACTGTTTGAGCATAGGGTCAAAATAAGTGGATGTGCATATACTTAAGGACTAAAGCCACACTACCACTGTAGAAACTCCTACGCTCAATATACTATGTCCTACTATACCAGCAAGGATGAATAGGCAGATGTGACTTCTCATATCTAGATGGGGCAAAACAAAATGTAGGGCTTCCCTTAACTACGAAGGGATCAGGATAATAAACTGTCCCTATCCCACACGTTTTATAGGCATGTTACATGCTAGCTCTTCTTGTATTGAGGAGTAGTGTTCTGGTTTCTAGGTTGAGACTCTTGTATTAAGTGAAAGACATTTGTGTTTCCATGAAATTATTCGGTTTATATCCCTTCAATGATGTGCTGTACAGCTTATTTAGAAATAGTAGTTGCTTTTATAATTCTTTTTGTTTTAAGGAGGCCTTAAGAAAAAAAGTAATCAGAAAATTCCATGCAATCACAATACTACACTGGATGTGCTTATAGTTAAAGAGGTGGCAGATTTCATATGAGCACGTACAACTGTCTTCTCTGTCATGTGGAGCTTATTATATAGGTTTTCATTATTATATTCATCGTTGGGTGTTTGATTTAACTGAACTGGTCTAATTCAGCACACAGATATATAGGAGGGCGTTGCAATCTTGTGGAATATTTCAAGTCTGGTATCAACTGATTTCCCATAGCTCTAATAGTTTAGAAAATTATATTGCAGTTTCTCATTGCAGAAGAACAAATATGCTCTACTTAGGGTTGGCTAGCTCATTTGTGGGATTTGTTTCTAACAGTGTATATTAGAAACGTGGTACAATTCTTCTGAATTTTTTTCTTTTTACCTGTATGTTAGAGACCTGCTTGCTCAGAGTAAAGTTTTATTTCATTGGCCTGAAAGACCAAAACAAAACAAAATAATCTTATTCCCTCAAACAACACAGTATCCATTAGAATTATTTTGCTTAAATTTGCAGGATAGAGTGGAGAAGCAGGGTGGAGATGGGGATCCATCTTGGGAAATGATGGAAAATGAAACAGTATGTTTCATGTGTGGAAATGAAAAACACTTATCAAATATCTGCCTGACAGAACTCAGAAGATGACTGTGAATTCAGGGATGAGTCAGCTGCTGTGGGAATTACTAAGCAACGTGATAGAGCCCATAACAGACTTACAGGAGTTCAGATATTTCTTTCCTCAGGAGATTAATGGAATATGTCATCTTCCCTTTTTACTGTTATGTGCATATAGCATGTTTTTATAGCAGTAAAAAAGATTTCTTTTTTATTTTTAAATTAAATTCAACAGTTTCTGGCTGTTTTGAAGAGGTTTTAATGCTGCAGGATAAGCAATTATGATCTGGACATGATAATTGTAAACATTTCAATATTTATCTTTCAGATTCTTTGCTATCCCACGAAACTGGCAGTTCTGAGCTACGTTTCAATTCTATAAAATTCAGACAGGGACCACAATAGGCAGTGTTGAGGTGAGAGGAACAAAGTTGAAACTACATGGGATGTAGGTACTCCATGTTCAATAGGTAGCTGCCTCTCTGTGGTATCATGAAGTGTGTAAGGAGGTGGTGTTTTTCCCGTAATGGTATAGCATGGAGAACACATACTGTGTCTGCTTTCTGCATACTGTGGATGTTGTCTCTTGGGATGAGACTCTGTATTCACTCCATACTTTGCCTTCAGCTGAGCTTCTTAGCTTAGATATTATATATATTTTAATCAAATCAGAGTCTAAAAATGACATTTTAAGTACTTGGGGAAAACATGTTCCTTCTGGAAATCTGCTGGGACCTCTGTCACTTTTGTGCATTTCAGTACAGTATTCTAGGTGTCCGCTGATCCAAAGTAAATGGCTTTGGTGTAGAGGGAACCTCTGGCATAACTTTCTCACAAATTCTCTTTTTATGAAACATGGTTTGCCCAGTATTTGCTACTTCATTATTGCTTTAGTAGTCTTGAGTTAATGCATTCCATTAACTTCTTGCATCACATGAGTTGTGGCTTCTCTTTGCATGTACTCCCTTTAAATAATAAGTGAAGCCATAATAAAATCATTAAAGACTCTGTAGAAGCATGACATTTTTATTAGTTCTGCTGTACTGAGGGCAGTTGTGTCTTGTGCATTCATTGATTTTTTGATATGTTTCAGTGGCTATGGACCAGTGGAAGTTAACTCGCTCTGTGCTGGGCAGGAAATTATCTTTACTCTGAGTGGAGGTCACATCTAATAAATGAGATTAGGCTATTGGTTTAAGAAACTTAAAAATTTGCTTATTTCTACATTTGAAACAGCCTCAGGTTGCACCAGGGGAGGTTTAGATTAGGTATTAGGAAAAATTTATTTGCCAAAAGGGTGGTCAAGCATTGGAACAGGCTGCCCAGGGAAGTGGTTGAGTCACTGTCCCTGGAGGTATTTAAAAGACGTAGATGTGGCGCTTAGGGACACTGTTTAGTGGTGGACTTGGCAGTGCCAGGTTAATGGTTGGACTGGATGATCTTAAAGGTCTTTTCCAACCTAAATAAATCTATGATTCTATAGCCATTTCCCCTTTACTATATGCAATTACTCATGACATTTTGTCAACGGCTATAGGTTAATTGAATTTGCACTGCAGTCTTCTGTAATAATCCTTGTCAGTTTGGTTTCCCTGGAATATAATCTACACAGCACTTTCCACAACACAGTTGCTTTCCATGAACGTTACAGGAAGCATCTGAGCATTTTTTCTGCTTCCCAGATTAGCTAAAATGTTCTTCATGCTTCCCGTCCCCCTCTTCACGATCTTTCTGCTGTATACAGACTGAGTCATTTTCCTCTTCAAATATTCAGGTTGTTTGCTAGGTTTTTAAGTGGGCCATTGTGAGCTATTTGTGCCAAGACTGCTCCTTTTTAGAATAGAAAATCACTGTGTTAAGTAACTTATGACAAATACATAGCTATTTTTTATGAGAATTTTAAATTAGTCTGAAAAGATAAGAGATTTGGGTGATATTGTTTCCCCTACTCCCCTGCATGTGTCTTGTGAACCCCACCAGGTTAACTTGGTTTGCAGCTTAGTTTTTACCACAAAACTCAGTTAGAAATAACCAAGTTAACCAGTTGGAATTTTATGTTTACAACTAACCTAACGAAATACACTTTTTAAATAAGTGCCTTTATTATCTCATATCAAAATGTTTTGCAAATACTCAGTTCCTCGATGAGATACCTGTGGTCATAATTCACAGTATTGTGGCAAGACAGTAATGGGAGAAAACACCACTGGGAGAAGACAGCTGAGCTGTTCTTTAAGGTTTTGGGGGAGCTCCATTGCTGTACTCTGCTTCAAGTAGCTGTGGATATGGATGGGGGCTTTTCCCTTCACGCGTGCCTCTTTGGTTGCTTATGGGGTGGGTTTTAGAAAGATCAGGGAAAATTAAAATTATAGGATTTCACCACTCTTTGTCAGCCACTGAACCAACTCATGCAGTTTGATTTTTGATTTGCAGAATTTCAGTAGCAGAGGTGCAACAGTTGTATATTATGTCAGGAAGGGCAGCACTGTGTGTTCACATCCAAAACATTATCCCTCATTCAAGACTTCAGATTTCCCTACTTATCTTGGCAAACTGCAAGTAGGATTTTCAAGTCTTGACTCTTAAACATTCGAAAGTGATCTAATGCGAAGTATTTCTTTAGAAAAACACTCAGTATCCCAGTAGCTGAGCATTGTAAGGCTCAATTTTTAGTAGCTATTTTATCAAGCTTGTCTTCCAGAATACAGACAGCTCACAAGTTTGCTTGTATGTCAAGCCAGTCAAACAAGAAAAGTTCTCTCATTAATTGCTTCAACTGTTGTTTCTGGTATACCTGAAAATCCCTCATACTAGCTAAACAGCTGGATACACAGTAATCAAGCGATTATATATTAGCAAACTTTGTTGTGCACCTTACAAAATAAACCCACAAAAAACTCCCAAACCAAACAAAAAAACAGCAGTGCTTTTTCTGTGGCATGTCTCTTACTGTTTCTGTGCCTAGTAATAATTTTTATTTTCCCTTTCTTGAGAAATTGTTTCTTTTTGATTAGATTGTCAGCCTTGACTATTTATTCTTTTGATTGTGTGGTTTGGTGCAGTGAAGAGGGCATTTAGCACAAACCTGTTGGTGTGCAACAAGAAATAAATGAAAGCTCTTTAATCAGTCTTGGCTATGAACTTAAACCAACATGACATGACCAATCGGTCTTGTTGAAATTGTTCTTAATTTTGACATTTTTCTTTATTTTGTATTATGGTAGCGCTAGGAAGCCTGATGAAAAAATCAGGATCCTCTTGTAAACACCATAGAGCTGATTTATGAGCCACTGACTCAGTGCTCCGAGCAGAGCCCCACATGCCTCTTCCTAGGAGAGCTGAAGCGTGAGAACAGAGGGTGAAAAGCAGGGATATAAGGTAGCATGGGGAACAGGAGAGGTAGCTCTTGTTATAACCTCCAGAGAGATACAAAACTGTGAAAGGCTGCTGTGACATCTGGAATGCAAAAAGTTGAGAGAGACCGCTAGTTGGAAAGCACAGCCTGGATTGTTGGATTGGAAGGGATTGCACTGGCTAGAAGCTAAACACAGATTTGTGTAGACTGGAAGTACAAGGAGTTTGGGGAGAGAGGACAGTGGTACGGGCTTTCATGCTTGGGTACTGGGCTGCTTGGAGACGGACAGTTTGTGTCTAGCGTGAACAGTGGGATGTGGTGGGAGGGCACATACATGAGAAGAGGAGGTAGTGTAAAATATTTGAGAACCACTGTAAAGGTGCAACAAAAATTGAGCAAACCCTGAAGTTCACTGCTTGCTGGTTGCTTAGTCATTGCCAGCTGGAACTGCTTTGTACTAGACTGGCAGAGACAGGTTATGAGAATGAATTGAAGAACAGGGTTACCAGCCAAAAGAATTTTTATCTTGTTCCTTTGTTTAGATGGTCGTTCTTTTTTTCTCCATGCTGAAGAAAGCATGTATGTGGCTTGAGGGCATGTAGAAAAACAAAGGTTATGTTTGTACACTTCCTGTTGAAAACAGGATTATCTGGCCTTTTGTATTTTAGTTTAGTCTTGCAATTTATAAGGCGCTCTTAAAAAAAAAAAGGGGGGGGGGAATGAACAGTCCTATATACAGTAACATCAAAGGGGCGAGTCAGTATATGCGTAAACTGAAAAAGTGGATCAAAACCTTTGTAATGAAAATGAACAAGAGAAAAATGATAGTGAGGAGACAGACATCAGCTAGAAGGTGGGATGTGATTGGAAGAGTACTCTTTTTTTTGAAAGACTTTTCTGTGATTGAAATAACTTTTTTAAAAAAAAGCCTTTAAAAAAATCAATATTGAAACAAGGCCATTATGTCCTTCCCTAACAAACAGGGAGAAAAATACCAGTTGAGTCTTGGAAAATAGGAAGCCTCAACAACAGAGACTTTACTTAAAGAAAACAGCTTCTTGTCTCTTAAATGGCAATTCCAAAGAGTTTTGCTTTCCATGTAGTTTTTTTTTAAGTGGAGGCAAATCATTAGCAATGAAATTAAATAGCTTGCTATTAATTTGATCAAGGAGATCTTCATGCTACTACTGTGTTGACTGGACATTAACATTTATAAATAGTATTGACGATGAAGTTATTTTTTAAAGATTTGTGTATATTATTTTTTATATATATAATGTTTAAAACTTTGTGTATATTAAAGAAAGTGTGCCATGAGAGAGAGGAACCTTTGGTTCCTGTTTTTCTTTTGCTGTGTTATGCTGCACGAGGACATAAGATATCTCTCAAAACAAAGTATTCTCCCTGCCTTTTGAGGGATCATCCAGATGGAAGTAAAATAGAAGCCTTGAAACGGATTGAGAAATCTCTGCTCATAAAAGTGCTTGATTTCTTTTTTCTGGGCTAATCTTTGATTTATCTTGACGTGTCTGAACTTTTAACTTGAATAAATATTGCCTCCTTCCATTTATTTATTTTTTTTAATTGCATATGCATTAACTTTCCATAATTGTTGAGTAGCTGTCATCCATCATCTGCAGGGTGAGTGGTACTGAGAGAACCCTCTCAGTACAAACACAACAACATTGCGTTCCTTTCAGGGATATGTTAATATCTCCTCTCCAGTATTCCCTCCCTCAGAGGTTTGTAAGTGAAGTCAGGTCTCAGAAGGAGTAAACTTTATAGAATGGGGTAGCTGACTCATAAATTCAAGTTATTTCTGAAGAAAAGTCTTCAGCAGTTGGAAGGTGCAAGTCAAGTGAAGATGTGCGGTTAATGCAGCTGCTGACAGGGGAAGTAGGAAGCAAGATTAACATCAGTGCAGTGGCTTGAGGTTTGCAGGTGAAGTAAAACTGTTGCAGTCAGAGAAACTCTTAACTGGTAGAAATCTCCTAAACACTGACGTTCTTGGGTATGTTTGTGCTTTCAGGATAGAGCTGCTGAGACGGACTGGAGGGCTGGACACAATGCATCTGTGTACAGCCATGATCTGCTCTGCTCTCATTTCACATAGGAAGGTGCTATACACCACTATGTGAAAGCTGTGTACTGTAGCTATCCTAAAGCAAACTCAGATTATTCTGACATATTCTGAAAGATGACAGCAGCCTAATGCTGGATTCTCTGTTATATATAAATATCCAGCAGTCACCACTGTGAGAGATACAGGATGCTCTCTGATATGATGAAAAATATGCTGTGGATATGTTCAGTAAGCACTTGTAGTGAATTATGGCCTTGTGACATGCAGTAGTTGAATGTTGCCTGTTACAGTGTATAGGGTAAATCCAAGAAAGGAAAGGAGAAAATATAAATGGGAGAATACTAAAAGGAGATGTAACTACTAGACAAAATTTAAATTGCATAGTGAGATTTGCATTGTGTTTTTTTCCCCTTGTGATGAAAGGCATTGTGTATCCTGTGATTAAGGTTTGCAGAGATGGAATAGATGTTGCCAGGTACCTCCAGCAAGTGAAACAAATTTTCCATTAAGTGATCCCCAGTCCAAGGGCAAAAGATAATTCGCTGCTCTAGCAAAGGTGTTCAAAACTTGAGTGTATATATCTATTTATGTATAATGTAGGTACACACAGGTATTACACATTTTAAGCCAGTTTAAATATACTACAGGCTATGTAGATAAGTTAACACCAGAAAATGGAATCTATAATGGATGCATGTGGTTCTTTAAGAAAATAAAATTTGGAGAGTAAAAGCTTTCTGTTCAGTGAGAAACATAAAAAGCAGAAATTATGAGGGAATGAGTGGTTTTAATCCATTTTCCTGAGAATGGGGGGGAAAAAAGTAGTACTCCACTAGCAGAGTCCTAAACTGTAGTGTTTAACTATTGATTGTGCGAGTAGGGTCCTTTGGTCTGCTATCTCAGTGGAGGCAGAGGATGGAGTTCCATACAGCAGCAAAGGTGCAAGAGTTATTGATGTGTTAGGAACCATAGAAGCTCCTGAGAATGGTCACGTAGGAATTAGAGCTTCTCCCACACACACAAAAGGTGGCAGGATCAATAGCCCAACTGAAGTGCGGCTACACCAATGCACACAGCATGGGCAACAAACAGGAGGAGCTGGAAACCATTAAGCAGCTGGAAAACGGACATAGTTGCCATCATGAAAACATGGTCGGATGACTCGCACAACTGGAGCGCTGCAGTGGATGGCTATGAACTCTTCAGAAGGGATAGGCAAAGGAGAGGGGCTGGGATAGCCCTGTATGTTAGGAAGTGTTTTGATTGTCTAGAGGTTAATGATGGTGATGATAGGGTTGAGTGTTTATGGGTAAGAATCAGGGGAAAGGCCAATGAGGCAGATATCATGGTAGGAGTCTGTTACAGACCACCCAACCAGGATGAAGAAGCTGACAAAACATTCTATAAGCAGCTGGGAGAAGTCTCACAATTGGTAGCCCACGTTCTCTCAGAGGACTTGAACTTACCAGGTGTCTGCTGGAAATACAGTACAGCGAAAACAGTCTAGAAAGTTCCTGGCGTGTGTGGAAGTTAACTTTTTGACACAGCTAGTGAGTGAGCCAACTAGGAAAGGGGCCCCCTGGACCTTTTTGCAAACAGAGAAGGACTTGTGGGTGATGAGATGGTTGGAGGCCATCTGAGGCATAGCAATTAGGAAATGATAGTTTTCAGGATTTGGAGGAATAAGGAAGGGGGTCAGCAGAACTGACACCTTGAACTTCTGGAGGGCAGACATTAGCCTGTTTAGGAGCCTGCTTGACTGGGTCCCTTGGGAGCAGTCCTGAAGTGCAGAGGAGTCCAGGAAGTCTTGGTTCACTTCCTGAACCAAGTGAATTGCCATTTCCAGAAAAACTGTCTTACAAAAAAACCCCCAACTGACAAGTTGGAACAGAATATAAATTTATGGAGACGTAACATTTAGATCTTCACCTCACAATTTGGACTGCTAGAACGCATGAAAAAAACCATATGAGAGCATTTACCTTGTGATTTTTTTTTTTTACATCAGATAACCCCCTTATCATTAGTTGATCACTAAGCCCTGTCTCTCCAGCCAGCATGGTTGAGAGGTAATTTGCAAGAAAATGGATCGTTTGGCCTTTCCATGAAACATGAAATATGGAAGGAAGTATTGAGAACATTTTGTGAACTGATGAAAAGTGACTCTCGGCCACTCTATACTTTCTGTTTGAAAGGGGGTTGGTAACAGGCTTTCTGTGATCATTCTTGCTGTTATAATTAGTTTGTTGAAATTAGCTTTTCCTTCCGTAGTTGTCATCATTCACCTACAAACCTGCTTCATCACACAGTGCTCTCAGCAGTCCAGTGAATGTTTTGGTATGTTCAGAAGCCAGTACAAGATTGAGGGGCTTAATCTGTGATGCTTACTGATTATAATTCCTCTTTTGATCTTCTATGGATCCAAAAATTGTGTTTAAAAATTCTGTCTGTACTCTCTGTGTTGCTTTTGTCCTAAATATTGCAGAAGAAGGGCTAGCTTTGTAGGATTATGATCTTTTGTTGTGTGGCATAGCCATCGAATAAAGGTTATAAATCCTCTACCTGCAGGTCCTATTGTAGTGCAATTATTTTGTGATAAATGGCTAATATAAAATATATAGGCAAAAGCATCTATAGCTCTTCAGGAATGTGTTTTGCTGGAAGGACTGGAAGAGTAAGAGATTAGGATATAGCAGCAGTATACAGTAAACTGTCAAGATATTCAGCCTCATGCTTTTCCCATGTATAGTAAATCTGTCTCATTGTATGCTTATGTGGATTAAACTGAAGTCTTCATGGGCTCTGGTGTTAAGGATAAGGGGGACTAGACTACAGATGCCACTTGTCAGTGGCTCTCCTCAAAGACAGATATTCTCAGAGGGCTGCTGGTTAAACCTGCAAATCTTTGTCGTGACAGAGTTCTTCACCTCTCTCCTCCCCTCCTTTCTTCTAAAGAATGAATTGAGTGCCCATCCTTGACCTGTTTTTGGAGGACATTAAAAAGTCGTAATGTACAGATGTACTGTTCTGTTTGTTACTGAGAGGCTGTTTGTTCTGGGTTTTAGACTGGAGCAAGAATCCATCACCTGCCTCTAGAATCATGGTAACAAACAATTTATGGGCCTTGGTGCCCTTTTTGCTGGAGTGCTTCAGAGGTGAGGAGGAGCTGGCTTGTGTGAACTGTTTGGGGGCCAACACACCATTCTTTGTTTCTGAGACTGTAGTCCCTCCCGTGTTTTGACAACTGTATAGATACATACATGCCACATGACATCATGAACACATTCATTTTTGGTCAGGTATGTAACTAGCAAGTGAGTATCCATCCAGTTGTATGACAAGATGTGTGCATATACCTCAGGCCGTCTGGTAGGAATGGATGTGCTGATCATGTGAATTTTCAGTCATATGATGGAGAACTGACTGTGGTCTAGGACCCATCTAGGACCATCATCCTGGGTCTAACAGAAGGTCTGGGCATCACAGCTCCCAGTCACTCATTGTTTTATATACTTTATCCAGCTCTTGTGTATTCGTCATTATGTAAGGCATATGGTATTTTCACAGGTCATTTTATATGAAAACTATGGTTTAGGCCTTTTGTCATTACTTCTGGTCTATTCTGAGCCTGTTTCCTGCATCTTGTATAGCTTCTGGGAAGACTGTCAGTCATCCACCCCTGCAGAGCCCTTTCCAGATGTCTGTTGTCTTAGTCAAACCATGTAGTTCATCTCTGTATTTCCTTAGCTGTATGCACTTAAGACGTCTGCTTTTGTGACTATGGCTGTATATTTGTTGATACCTTCACTGACTTTCTCAGGTCCCTCGGGAACTGGTACATGTGACTGAGTGCTGCAAGAAGTTACTTGGGAATGTTTGTATTGTCCCATCTAGATTGTGTGTAGATATTTTTATTATTCTTCCAGAAGTTAGAGTGTGGGTCCTCCATGGTCAAACATGCTTTCCCATACCTGCACTGCATGCTGAACTGCTTTTTTTGCAGTTTTTTCTCTTCTGATGCTTAGATAACCACGCTCAGCCCAGCTCATTCTGCTGCTATAAGTGTGCTCTGTTACACATGTATAGAGAATACACTGTAAGTGGGTGCTGGTTGAGTCCCTCAGTACCTAGTTTGCCATGCTTTTGAATTTTTAGCCAGTTACTGCAGAATCATCCATCCTAAATTCAGGCCAGGTGAAGGCTGCACGCATAGTACTCAGTAGTCACACATATAAACAGAAGACAAATAGGAAGGAACAGAGGAGTTATGCATCATCTGTTGGCACAGAATTTGAATTGGAAATGCATGTCAGACATGGACAGACTTGCAGGTGTATTCCTGATGTTTCCAGGAAGACAGAATCTTTGACGAGGTATGCTTTAGATTTAAAAGCGTGCACATTCAAGCAAACTGTCCTCCTGGTGCAATGTGCTGTCTTAAATAAGAATCTGCTGTGTTCATACCCCTGGATGTTTTGGGTACTGGGGGAGCAGTTTGATGAGAGTAGAGCCAGACTAAGCACTTGCTGCCCTGGAAAGGAGAGATGTCCCATCTATTTCCTCACGCTCCCATATTACATGAGACTGTTCTCCTGTTGAGTCAGTCAGCATCTTCACTCATCTGACCCTGTGGTTAGGTGATTGTACTTAGTAAGAAGCTGTGAAATAAGAGTTTTCTTCTAGGTTAGCTAATTTGATCAGCTTTTCTAGTCACTTGGGCAAATGCCAAACCAAGCATGATGTTGGAGACACAGTGATAGAGGAGGGAAAAATGAGAGTGCAAGTTTGCTGCAGTCAAGCTTATCTCATGGCTCATTGCTAATGATAATAAATAATCATGATAATGATTTAATCATGATAATGATAATAAATGCTGTTACTCCTCTTCAGCCTCGGCCACTGCCTTGCACGTACTGGCTGCCTTGCATGTAGCGACACTCCTCTGCCCAAGCCGTGAGCTGCTTCACACAGTGGAAGAGAAAAGTTTATTTTGCAGCACAGTTGGTTTTTTTAAGTCATTTAACATGTTGAACAAGCACGCTACTCAGGCAAATAAGCAAAACAGAAGCACCAGTCTAATGTGATGAAGGGCAAACTCCTCTTTGGCGGTGATTAAGTGTTGGCTCCGCTCAGCAGCAAGGCCAGAGTGCCTGACAGGACTCAGTGCCACGCGAGTAAGCTGCATGGGCCTGCCTCTCCCTTGTGCTGCCACTGGTGTGACCGGCAGATAAATGGTTCCCACACCCCTCAATGAGTTTTCAGCCGTATTGGTGCTCAGTGAACTGGCCGTGTTGGTCACCAGGTTGTTATTCCTAGCCCAAAGGAGACACCTAAGCAGGGAGATCTAAACCAGTGCTAGACCAGCCCTTTCAGTCATGAGCCGCAAGCGGACCACCTGCAACCAGCTGTAAAGCTGCATCCTGTAGTTCAGGTGTCTGTCTCATCGCAAAGAGTGTCTTCCTGTCACAGGAAAACTAGAGCACATACTTTGTACAGTAGCAAATGTATCTGATGTAACAGTCTCTTGCAGCTGCCTGTAATTACCTCATTACTGCCTCCTAACTTAGACTAGGTATTGGCATATTTAACTACTTCAGTGAGACAGTGGTTTAGAGGTGATTCATCTACAATGTTTTTCTTCTAAGGACTATGTAACATCCACTTTAACATGATGAATGCTCTTGATTTTGTAATAAGAACTTAGTGTATCCCTGTAGAATATAAACCCTCTTGCTTTTTGACTAGCTGTTCATTTGGGACTAGATGAATGAGTTGCAAGGAAGCAAAGTAAATCCCTAATGTCACATAATTGTCCTTTTTCTTCATGGAATCCAACTTCTGTTGCAATCTTGGGGACTACAGTTATCGTGCACATATACCATTAAAAAAGTGGGGGTTTTCAACAGTCTGGAGATTTCTTTTTATGAAGCCTTGTTCTTGTTTAGTAGGATGGTTTCATTCTGTCAGATACTAAAATGCAAATGTTCCAATATTGTTATGGTGTTATACTGCAGTTAAGTTTTTATTTACTAAAATGCTTGTGCATGTGATTTGGGATCTTAAAACAGTTTCACTGGTATGTATCAGAGTTCACTGAAGGCTGATTTTCTTTGTTTTACTGGACATTAAAGCAGGTTTTCTCTACAGAACTCTGAGCAACTCGAGGGACTTAGCAGGATTTTTCTTCAACATGAAACCTCTTGAGAAGGGCAAAACTTTGGACCTCAGCGAAAAGATTTAACATGCATTTGGTTCACTCAGAGGCAGGATACTAAGTTGACTGGATTGTCTGGGAAGCTTACTGCAGCAGTATGACAAGTAGAATGTAATTGGCTAATCTATCACTTTGCATGAAGAGACAGAGAAGTTTTCCTTAAACCGAAACAGCAATTAAGAGATAGAGCTTTATGAATGTACTAAGCCTGGCTACACTCTCTTATTACATTTAATGGGTTTAAAATTACTTTAGCCATCTCACTGCTTCCTCAATTATTCTTTTCTTTTTTAAAACTTACAGTAATTACAGCTCAGCTATGATCTACTTCCACTATTCTGCTCAGTTTTTAATATTATAAAACAGCTGATATGCTGTTTTATTGATGCAAACACTCTATTTGTAGTTTCATGAACAGATTTATGCACAGTTTATTTGTTTATACTTAAAAGCAAAGACCTAGCCTTTAGTTTTAAGAAAGAGGCAGAGAGTGCACCAAATGTTATTTTAAGAAACAGAATTTTTAATTTCACATATAAATAAGGATTCTGATTCTTTAGCATAGCTAATGTATGATGCTTATAATAGTAAGTTTGGTTGATAGGTTGGACTGTAGATATAACAATCATATTACATATCTGATCTGGCCTTGCTACTTTTTCTTTCTACTAAGCCTATTGCAAAGCAGTAGAATGTGAATAAAATGTAGTGGAGTCTTTCAGTCCCACCTCCAAGTTAAGTCAATACTAAGACTGTGGTACAGAGTGAGTAAGCTAAGGCGATTCATGTTTGAGAGAAGTGTGCTTCTATTAGTGAGTGTGATATTCCAGAAGGTTGGTAGGAAAAATGCAGTTTCATTCTTTGCAAACCCAGAAATTAACATTTTAGCTAACTTTGTGTAGTTGTCCTTTGGTGGTGACAAGCTTCTGCAGAAAACACTTCAGAATGTTTTTTCTGAATTGGCAGGGAAATTCCTGGTATTGAAGTTTATTGTACTCATGCAAATAGCATGAGAAGCTTGGGGCTTAATAAGGAGGATGAAAAACTTTCCACTTTAAGAAAAAGTAACTTTTTTGCAGAAAGAAAAAAATAATTTATAATTAAATAGTAGTTTTAAAAAAGCTATTGAAAATAAAATTGAGCTTGAAAGCTTAATGCAGAGTCTTTTGACGCAGCTGCCACTCCTCGTTCCAAGAAGTCTGTAGAAGTGGGGACTTATGAACTCTCTTGGCAAGAACCTGATGTGCTTGGTGGTGTTAGCTCCATGACAGCCAGTGTGGTAGAAGCCCCTCTGTAGCACATATCTGAGCTGTCCATCAGGGCTTTAGGAAAGCTGATGAAACACTAGCCATAATTTTTTCAGTATTCTATGTGTATTTTGCTAGAAATTCCTCAAAACCAGTATGTTAACATGTCCATGAACTAGCATTTTCCCACTGCAGCCCACTAATATGGAGAATTCTTTGCAAGTTCTCAGTACGTATTAGGCCCTTTGCATAGTTGTACCTCTTCTGGTCACTGCCGTGGTTCAAAGAGGAGCCTATAGCAATTGTCAGGCAGACCTTGCCCTCAGGTATTGAAAGGTTTTGTTTCAGGAGGTTAAGAAATTCATTATATGTTTGATCTTGCAGGAATTCTTCAGTGGGTGAAGCTGATAGATAACTTTGAGGCTGAGTATGAGTATGTCACCAATGAAGGAACAGTGTTCACTTTCAAGACAAATCGCCACTCTCCAAATTACCGGTTAATCAACATTGACTTCAGTGACCCTGAGGAATCCAAATGGAAAGTTCTCGTCCCTGAACATGAAAGAGATGTTCTAGGTAAGAGTTCATGTCAAGTACAAGACTTTCTGTTCAGCTTTTTTCAAATTAATTCAGTAATTAGTCTATTGAATTATCTTGTACAGACCTTCTTTCTTTTTTCCTGTGTTTAAACTTTGTTTAGGATTTGCGATTAGAAGACATGGTGATGAATAGGTCCAGGATGTGTTTCTTTCTCTAACATCTTGTGTGACCATAGTGAAGTTTCTTCATCTGTCCTTGTTTTAATTGTGTTTGTAGGAAATGGGGGCAAGTATTTTCCAGTTTCCCATCAGTGTAGTAAACATTTACTAAACTGTTGGGGATTACAGCAAGAAGGACTTTGTAAGCAGAGAGAAGGGAAAGATCAAACCTGGGAGTAGTGCAGCACACTATGAAGTGACCAAACTTGGTCAGAATTTGAGACAGGATTTACTGTTGTTCCTGGGATAAGGGGAGTAGACAACACTTGAAAAAAAGCCTCAGGAAAGCTGAAGCACATGGAATTCTCTAAGTATAAAAGTGAGTTCAAAACATAAATCTTAGGTTTTGATATAATTGAAATAAATGTGTACATTTTTTTTATCCCATAATTTTGGGGACATTTCTATGAAAACTTAGAATCAGTTTCAGATAATACAGAAAAACCTCCGAGCTGTTTTTTGGCAGATACTTTGTGTACGTTTATGTAGTTTGTTCTGCATACAGTACAAGATACAATTATGATTTATCTGACTAGCTCAATTATAGCTATTCAAAAAGACTCTGCTTTTTTTTTTTTATTAATCCATCTTTATACAAATTCATTCATGTTTGCTACTTTTCTGGTGCAGAGCTGCTTTGTAGAATGAGTAGAATTCTGTGTGTGTGATTTGGTATGTGTATATACAGTAACTTCTGTCTTCTTGCTGAGACAGATCTATTTGACTACTGTTTCAAATTCCTCTTAAGATCTTGCTTTATAGGACACTTTAAAAAAATATTTCTGTCTGAATTTCACAATGTGTTCTGTGTGATTTCTGCCACAGCCTAGACAAGGTATGTGTGTGACATAAATGTTGACTGGGCACATCCAAAATTGTAGTGATGTTCCAAACGACTGGGGTCTAGAATATTGCAAGAATTTTGGTAATCACAAAAGTAGCAGATTAGAGCTTGGTGAGACATGAATCTTGAAATTGTGCTCTTTGAATCATTTTCATTTTAAATGTACCTTTGAAGTCCTAAGCAGAAAATAAATAATAGGTGTAAGTGAAAAATTGCTTCCAATCTTAATTTCTGATTGTGTGTGTATTTGCTGACAGTCTGTGAAGGCATGCTTAAGTTATAAGGAACAGCAATTTATAAAGTGGAACCAAGTCGAAGAATTGACTTGGAGATGGGGAGTGTCCAAATAGAATGGGACAGAAATGTGATTGAAATTAAATGTGGTTACTGTGTGTGGATTTACCTGAGAAGTGGTCTAGGCACCCAAAGGAGCTTTGACCAATGGCTATATAGACACTGGGTATATATTCCTTCCCAGTAAGATAAAGGCCACATCTGCTCTTCACTACACTGGTATTTAGCTCAGTTCCGTTTTGGTTACATTGTAAAGGTAAAGTCATACTGAGTTCATGTTTGTGCACATGCAAAAAAAAATTTAATGCATGCAACACTTCTTGAATGGATTATACAGGATAGCCTTGACTATACAAACATAATAAGAACTGCATTTGGAAAACTGAAAGTTCAGATAAATGGGTTTGCTGAGGGCACTGACCTTCAGACTGTAAACATTAAAAGGCATTCAGCTCTTAACTTGAAGGCAAGCATAATCTGTCATGTAAAACCTTCAAAGTGACTTTCAGATGCCTGTTGTGTGTCATTAAGCTTCTACTGTATTTGAATGTGAAGCCAGAGTAGGCAATCATATGTCCACTTCTCTCTAGCTTTTTGGAGTGGTACATGAAGGAATTGGATTAAATTAACAAATGAAAGTGTCTCCATAAGAAGATGAGTTATAAGTAGATCTTAGGCTACAGTAAATTCAGTTTGAATTGTTCAGTTGCTTCTTTGTGGCAGACACTTGCAAATTAGCGTTGTATCCTGACCGCCACGATAAGGAAGTTTTATCATGTTCAGGAGGTTGTAGCGCTGAGTAAATAAAAAATCCTCCTTCACTTGATGAAGTCAGCAAGCAAGCCAGTCTCTATGTCATGTTGTTTTAATCATTCCAACATTTGGTTTAGAAAGACATAATTATAGCAGAAGCCAGTTAATAATTCATTGTCTTGAAAACCTTGCAGTCAAGTGAATTTGATTTTGTGTGATCTGGAGATTACAATGTAATGAAATGCCTTCTGCGAAAGCCAGGACAGCAGTGATTCAGAGGGTAAATTAGTATTGCTACTGGTCCAATTTTTACATATGTGTGGGAGTGACTCTCTATCAAGATGTAACTAGATGTATTATAATTTCTTTATAAATATTACAGTTAGTGGTGCTTTATGTCACAAATAAGTTTTACTGGGATGGACAGATAGATACTTGGCTTGAAAGGCTCCTCCTCTGGTGTGATCTGCCTGGTAGCCATAGCTGCCTTCAATTCTATGTGTTGACTTAGATTCAGTGTCATAGAAGCTCCACCTTGTACATCTAGAAATAGATTTGTTTATGAATAATGAGTTAAAGATTAAGAATTATGAAGCTCTGCCAATGTCCATCAATGGCAAAAAGAGAAATTCCCCAAAGTATAATAATGCAGTCTTAGGGAAGGTGTTACAGTTAATATAATCTAACCAAGAAATAAACACACGTGCCTACAAGGTGGCATGAATGTCATTTGGTTTCTTCAACGTATTCTTCAAGATAGACTTTATTAGCTTTGACCTTTTTGTTTTCAGAACTGCTTATAAATGAGCTAATTTGGGAAATACAGGAAAAAAACCAAACATACTCCTGCAGTGAGGTTGCACACACACTTCATTTTGCAACTCTGAGCAGGGATTTCACAGAGGGTTGAGGTAAATTAAGATCTCTGTGAGCTGAGGGGAAGAAATAAATGATTGCTATTTTGAAATTAAATTTAAGGGGGGCCTTGGAACATATTGAAATGTGATGAGACTAGTTTCCTCCCCTTCGGAGTTTGTTTATAAAATATTACTTTTAATTTTCCAGGAGTCTAAAATAGAAGCGTAGGAGAGATTCACATCTATTGTTGAACTAGTGCTTTAAATGACCACGTAGCTGCAAGTAGGTGTGCTGGATTAGAAGGCAGCTATGAAACCATAAATGCAGACTAATCATTGCAGATACTGCAACCCTAGTTCTAAGGCATAGGATAAACCTGCTGTCTTTAGGAGATTAAATAATTAATTTTGAGAACTGTGACACACCACACACACACCCCCCTGCCAAAACTGCCCAATACTGGTAGAGCAGGGCAACTTCAGAGTAGCAGTTGTATCGAGCCCTGTACTTGTGACAATGAAAAGAAAAATGGAATAATCTCCTGAATAAGGAAGGCTGAGAAATAAGACATATTCCTGCATCTGTCGTAGATGGGGTGAGTGATCTTTAACAGTTCCTCGAATCTCAGTTGACCACTTAACAAGCAAGGACAAAGCTAGCAACGCTCCTGTACCTCATACACATCTCCATACCTAAACTCAGTGCGTGTAAAACTCTTCCCTTCCCTCTGCTAGAATGTGCACTCCAAATGAAAAATAGTATTTTTCTTCATACCTTTAAACCTGTTAGCTAATTCATAAATGCTTAAGAGTTTGGGGAGGGGAGTTACTGCAACTGAAATGTATCTTTTGACACTGTAGTGAAACCAGGAGGGGAAATCTGGATGAGCACCATGAAATTGTTGATCCTGAATGACAAGGATGTGCATGGGTGTGAGTAATCACAGAATCATAGAACAGTTTGGGTTGGAAAGGACCTTAAAGATCATCTAGTTCCTACTCCCTGCCATGGGCTGGGACACCTTGCACTAGACCAGTTTGCTCACATTCATGTCCTCATGTTCACCTTGGCTGTCAAGAAGCTGGTGGGTTCCATTAGTCTGTGCTAATTTTTCAAGTACCCATAGCTTTACACACTTGGGAGTTTTGCTCATGAAACAGGCACATGAAGGATTATGTGGCTGCTTTGCGGAGCAGTTGTGTGACCTTCTGAGTATATCCCAGAGGAAGCACCCTGCAGAGATTGCTAGTGCAGAAATGTGGTAGAGAGGAGGAAATTGGCTGCAATGCAAATGACCAGGTTGATAAGCCTCTGCTGTGAAATGTGAGGGAAAATACCCAAGAAACCAGCCAGCTGGGATGTGGCTTAGCTCCAGTGTTTCCCAGCAACAAAAGGCACCCCCTAAGATCTGGCCAAGCCAGATACAGTCCCTCAGTCACTGGGGACATGGGAAGAGGATGTGGTCCAGATGCATGTCCCTGACTGAAAGTTGTATTCTGCTCCACTGGTAGGGCTTGTGTGGCTCTGTTTAACTCTGTTTACCATGGAAAACCAGCATCAGCCACAGATGACTAAAACCCGTAGGTTACTTAAGGAAGTGTTACTCCTGATGTTTGCTGCTTCAGAAGAGCTTCTTCCCACCCCGCCCCATCTCTTGTTTGTCTGTCTCATACTGCAAGGATGTGCGGTATAAAATCCTTGTCTTGTTGAAATTGGTTGGAGCTTTGCCATTAACTTAAATATGGCAGGCTGTCACTGAGGATGGCATCTCAGAGGGAAGACATATGCTTTATGTTGTGAGGGCTCATCAACATTTACTCAAATGTTTCAGAATGATTCACGTTTTATTCTATAAATTGCTCATGCTTTGCTTACAAATCTACCCATAAGTAGCCTTAAGTGGTGATTATAGGTCATTTTAAGCGAGATTGGCATGGATACCTGTTAATCTGCAGAGATACTGAAGTTTACAGTTACTGTCTGTGATGACCAAAGAAACCAAAGACCTTCCAGGTCTACTTCCCAGCTACAGCTTTGACAGTCCGTTGAAGTATGTTCACTATTTGTTGGGTGGACAGACAAGCACATTGCACAGCAAGTAACTCATCGGTTTCTGCTGAAGATTTGTGTCTACCTAGCTCTTCTAGCTTGCCATTTTCTTCAGTGTATTTTCATCAGTGTATTTCAGCTTGCATCTGTCAAAGCATGTTTGTATAGTTGAACACTTAACATGCCGTTGGTACTGCTACAGAAATGAAAGATCAGAACTGTCTTAAGTAATTAAGGTTAGTGGCACAGACGTTTGGTGTGAGGATTCAACCTTTGTTTTCATGAAACTGTTTCAAAAGTTCATAGTGTTGCAGGTGCTGTGTT
This sequence comes from Falco biarmicus, assembly GCF_023638135.1. Classification (NCBI taxonomy): domain Eukaryota; kingdom Metazoa; phylum Chordata; class Aves; order Falconiformes; family Falconidae; genus Falco; species Falco biarmicus. The sequence continues at coordinate 67,701,811 of NC_079293.1, forward strand.
AGTGGCATGCCTTTGCTACTAATGAAAGCTGCCAAAATAAAAGGTTTCTTGGAAGTAGCAATATATGAATTCCTAAAAGGTTGAACTAGAACTTCTAGAGATGGTTGAGCACATTGTCTAGGCCTTCTTAAGAAATAATTCCTCTAGGCCAAATTTAGCTATTGGGGAATTGTGTATAACCTATTGTAATCATCAAGGTGGTCACTGTCATCTTCAGAGAGAAGTGCACAGTACCAAGGATAATTCTTCACACCTGCTTTCAGTACCTACAAGAGCCTCAACGTGTCCATCTCTCTCTGATGCCTGACCCACAAGGCTCACATTGGAAAAGGCAGCCTCTACATGTTTATTGTTTAGTAAAATAAATTCTTTGCCTGATGGGTATTGTAAGTAGGTGGATTCTAAGTATGCTGGAGAACAATTGATAAATTTAGGTGTAGCTGTAAGAATTATTGCTCTGTTAATTAGTATTAGCTGCAATAAACTGACCTTATACGTTGAAAAGGTCCTGGATGGTTAGCTTTTTTAAAAAACACTTGTGTGAGTGAAAACTGCTCAGCAAGCAATTCACAGTATCCCAGAAAAGGGTATCCAAAATAACTGGGTGAACTACATTCTAAAGGTGCTTATTTCTGCCCATTATCTGTAAAGGGAGCCTACAGCAATGGTGTCAGGCTTAGCTTTTAGACATGTGAGGTTTGCAAGCACACAATCTTAAAACCTTGCAGGAAGTACGGTCACATGCAGGATACATTTTGCAAACCATGAGAGAAACCAAGGAGACTGACAGCTAATGCAACAGACTCAACAGGATCTGCAGTTCTCAGTGCCAAGCATGGGAATAACAGACTCAGCTTGTAGCTTGCAGTCAAAAAATAGCTCTTGTTAATAATTCAGCATTGTTTTAGCTTGCAGTGTAGGTAAGTGTTGGTTCTTAGTGTCTTTTTTTCTTCTGCTCTTTTCAAGTCTGCTTCAATGTTTTGCTCTGTTCTGATTTTTGCATTTTTTGTAGCTTCCATTACTGTTAAGTTTTGGAGGCAGTTAACAATGCACCAAACCCAGTTATAATACAGGTGTTATACATAGAAGCTGTGTTCCTAAATCCCACGGAATGTTTTAAAAACATTTTGTGTTGTCTTCTTATCTTTTATCTTCAGCTTGTTGAAGTGTTGACACTTTAAGTGTCAGGAAATTTCAAGAGTAAAACTGGACATTTTAGTTACAGATGTTATTTGACAATATCAGTGACATTCCTGGAATCTCATACTGATTGCAGAGCAGTTCATTCTGCAGGTAAAAATGGTGTGTGACTGCAGGGATGCTATTTTTTAAACTCATTCTGTGTTAATAAAGCAGTTATACATGTGAATGTTGGCAGATTTGTGCAGCGGCAATGTAATAAATATTTAAAATTACTGCACATTCTCCTTGTTCATACAGCCAAAATAATTCTGTATTTCAAAATATGTAATAGGGTATAACAATTAAACTTAGAAAGTTTATTCTGTTCTGCAGCCTCACTTAGGAAATGTAAATCACGTCAGAGCTAAAATTGCACATCAATTACAAATGTATAAATAGTCTTATGTTGTGCTGTATCTTATTATTTCAGATCGTGGATTCATGGTTGAAATTTCAATTACTGTTGTACCCTGGGGCTTTGGTTAGAAAATTCCCAGATTTAAAAAGCTAAGATTCTCATGAGCTAGAAGTTCATGAGGGAGTTAGTATGGGGGTAAAAAATACCAATGGTGATCTATGGGAAGAAGGGAGTAGTAAAGCTTTATTTTGGTGTTTAGGTTACAATAATTCATATGGCTAGAAAGTCAGACTAGTGTTAAATTTCACTGGTCCTTCATCAGCAATCGAGAAGGAAAGTAGACTCTGTTGAGCTATTGGGAATTAAAGATCTTCGAGCTTTAGGGGCTCACAGCAGGCCTGAACCATATATGGAAGCAGGAGCTGTTAAAGAAGCTAGTTGTTACAGGATAATGAATTTTGACCTTCAATTCAGAAAGAGCTTGTTAATCTTAATGGAAGGGGCACAACTTTGAATTTTTGTTCAGGAACCTCAGTGTGCAAAGATACATTTATAAGACTGTCTTCAGTACACCTCTGTGAATTCAAATGGTTTGGTTTTATAGGACTTTGGGGAAACTGGAAAGAACTATTAAAATCTGGATAACATAAAATAGTGTAAAACTGAAATTCAGTCAATTCTGCCTTGCTTCTGTTTTGTGTTTGATGGCTCTTCCTCCGATGTTGGTATCTTAAACTCCCCATCTCACTGTGCTACTTCAACATTACAGCATGCCTCAGCCTTCAGCCCCTACCTGATTTTCCCTGCTTCTTTGATTCCATCTTTTCAGTTTTTTGCTTCCAGCAGATAAGAGAAGGCATTGTCCGATGTTGGTACCCTGCCCATGATTTAGGTTTCTAGTCAGGCTTGTCAGGGAGAGGTTGCACGTGCATAGTTGGAAGAGAATCACCACTTCACCTAGTCTTAGAAACAAGAAAAATGTCCCTCATTCCCTCCTTGCAGATACTGTTTCTTGACTTTTAACTGTGTTGTGTTTGTATTTTGTCTTATTTGTATTTGATTTTTTAATTAATAAGACGTTGAAATACTTTGTTGCAAAGTAGGGTAACTAGTTCCTTAAACGACAGAGTTACTATTTTTTTCCTGTCTGCATGACTAAATAAATGCATTTCTCACTGAAGATCTAAAGCCAGTGGCACACTGGAGACAGGCGAGAACATATTACATGATATATTTTGGATGAACTGGAGCCCTGAAGAGTTTCTACACTTCACAGGATATAGAGATGGGGATTGAAGTGAGATGGTCAGTAGAACTGCAGGGATTTTCGTAGAAATTGCCAGCCTAGACTTTTTTTTTTAAAAAAAATCAGTTTGGATTTTCCAAAGGGCAGTTAAAAAAATAAGCATTCAATGAAAAAGTTCACATAATTTTTTGTATTTATTCTGAGGACCAAACTCATAATGTGACAGGTTCTGTGAAGCAAAAGCCGTCATTCCTGCACAGCCAAGGTGGGCAGCTCTGCAGGGGTCCAGGACTGCCATGAGGGGCATAAAGGAAACGCCTCTGCCGAGCGCTTTGTTCCGGGGCCCTTTTGCCAGACTGAGTTCACTCTGCTGCATTCTGTTCTACTACCTTAGGGTCTCAAGAATGCTTTTCAACAACATTAGCATGTTGAATAAACATGCTTTTTTAAAAAATGGCTGTTGAAGATCACCTCAGAATAGCCCTTTTCTCCTACCTGTTAGAGCTTGTTTACAAGAATAGCCTGAATAAGAACAATGAAGCAATAAAAACAAGATTAATAGTAACCTCTAGGTTCTAGACCTGGGGTCCTCAAACTACAGTCGGTGTGCTGGATAGAGCCCCCCAGGGTCCTCAATCCGGCCCCCGGTATTTACAGACCCCCCGACCCCCCCCCCGCCCCCCGCCGGGGGTTGGGGGGCGAAACCAAGCAGCCGCAGATGACTGCCTGCCACTGCATCCCTGCTCCGGCCCCCTGGTTAAAAAGTTTTGAGGACCCCTGCTCTAGACTTTAATGTTCAGTACAGGATCACAGGTGGTTTTATTCTTACTAGTTTAGCTTGAGTCTAAATCCTGATTATTATTTTGTTTTTCATGCATTTCCACAAGTATTGCTGGCAAAGATCAATGGTTTGCTTGGGTTTTGCATTGAAGTATGTCATATTCAAGAGCAGTATTGATCTATGAACACCCCAAACGTATAAGCATCTTGGTTAAGCATCTTTATTGCCGTGTCTGTATAAACTAGCTTCAAGCAGGCATGGTTAGTGCATTTCCAAAAAATGTCAGCCTTTACTTTTGGGTTCACTTTTTTGTTTCAGAAGGCAAGTGACTTCTAAAGATTTAAGAGTTAAATTCAATGCATGTCAGAAATTTTGGTGCATGTATTTAGGTATGCTAAAGAATTTTAGAATCAAATTATGTCTGATTTTTTTTCTTTCTTACAATTTTTAACTCTATTTTCTGTGGCTTTGTTTTTCTTTTCCACACTCTGCAGAATGGGTTGCTTGTGTGAGGTCCAACTTCCTGGTTTTGTGCTATCTGCATGACGTGAAGAATATCCTGCAACTTCATGACCTAGCTACTGGTGCACATCTCAAGACTTTCCCCCTCGAGGTTGGCAGTATTGTGGGATATAGTGGCCAAAAGAAGGACACCGAAATATTTTATCAGTTTACTTCCTTTTTATCTCCAGGTAAGTTTGGATTTTTTTTCTTCCTTCATTATTATTCCTTATGCTAAGAGCAGTGTCTATACTGTTTTCTGTTGTTTAGTAGTTATATAAAACTGCTTCCCCTCCTGTAGTAAGCACCAGTCAAATGCACCAAATGCACCAGTCCTGGATCCATGAAGCTTAAATAATATGGCTACTAATATTAGAGAGACCTGCATTGAGAAATTGCTCAAGACTGGCTTGTGCTTGACATGAAACTGTAGTATTCTCACAGTTCTTGCTTCATACAGCAAGGTACAAGTTTACAAATTCTGTTGAAGACAATTGTTAATGTATTGTGACTTTCATCACAATTTTGATGAACATTAATAAAAGTCACAAAAATTCTCTCTCTGACAGCTTTGTGATTCATTTATGCATAGCCTCATTAGAGCATCCTTACTGTCTGTTCTTGCAACACTTGATGTTTGTTGGATTGCTGTACAAATCGTTTGTACAATCCTGCAAAGCCAGAGCCTGTCCAAAGCGTTATGTAATACATGTGGCACACCAGGAAGGGAGTTTCTTTGCAATTGTCAAGCTAGTATATAAAATAAAATGTATTTTCTATTCTCTTCCCCTGCCCTTCCCCCCTGCCGTTCTCCCTGCCCCAAGCAATCAATAGCTAATGCAGGACAGAATTCAAATATGGAGAGGGGAGATATGCTCCAGACTCTTTGTCTTCTTCCAGGGTTTTGAGTGAACATGAATCAGATGATCAAAAATGTTCTTAAAGCATGTGACGTACATTTTTGCTGTTTCAGTTAGAGCACAGCCACATTGCAAAATGGCTATATAATAGTTTTGATAGGTTTGCTCGTTTTCCTAGAAAGGATTGTGTCAAATTTTCAAAATTATCTTTCAAGCTTAGCAGATCAGTGTGGTGAATTGCCTATTGTTATCTTACTGTTTACATAACCAGAAATAAGATATGTTTCCAGTTCCTCTTTTAAATAAACTTTCAAACAACATTCACATCATTGCAGCCATTGCATCTGGAGAGGAGTTTGAGGACACTCTTCATCCTAGCTTAATGGTTCAGCTAGTTCATTTGCTCACATCCCACCTTGTAGGCCAGTAGATGCACCATTCATCCCAGCTGAGCCAACAGAGTCTCTGCAGCTGCTAAACATATGGAGGGGAAGAGCCCAGAGATGTATTTTAGCTCGTGGGTTGCCAGCCAGCCAGCAATGGCTGCTCTCACTGCCTGCTGGTTGCTTAGGCAGGGTTTTTTGTCTCCTTTTAATTCATGTGCTCAGCATCTACAGAGGATTCCCCATGGCATAGCTCTGTTAACTGGGGCAGAGCAACCTGGAATCTAGAAGAAAGAAGAAGGGAAGACATGGAGGTAGACTGTATGGGAATAAGGAAAGGGTGAGGAAAGCAGTCCAGAGAGGTAAAGTTTAGGAACATGTGTGCATATTTTTTAATTTCCATGCCACCTCCATTTGCCCTATTAGTGGAATAACCAGACAAAAGATACAGGGCTGGTCCTTGATTAACATAGTTCTTCCTACTTAACTATCCAAAATCAATATAATTTGCACTTGCATTAAGTTGCACTATTTTTTTGTAATGAGAAACAAATTAACATAGTGGTGTTTAACACCTAACAAAAGTATTGGTAAACTTACATATGAAATAGTGAATAAAGCAGCTTAAACCAAGACATCATAAAAATATTTTTTGCTATTCCCTGAAAATATGGTTATCCCTACTGTCCAGTCCAGTAAGCACTTACTTGAGCACTCTAGTGTGTTGCATTTATTTAGCACCCAGCAAAAAAGTGCAGGCTCTGACATTACTATGTTTTTGGATATTAACTGCCATGCAGCTAAAAATATAACAAAACAGGAGATGCCGTACCAGGGCTGGAATTGCATATTACTGTAATACGAGGTTGATTGACTCCTGAAATGCAGCCTGTGACTGTGCTTATACTTCATCATGTGGCTTCCTAATATGCAGCTATTCTGCCTGCTCTCTGTGTAATGTTTGCTAATACATTATCTAGCTTGGGCAGCTGTATATATGTCAAATGACTGCTCTGCCTATTACTGCCTGGTGTGCTTTCCTTTGTGCTTTCGCATCACTTTCTGGATCCTAATCTTTAAGGGAAATGGTGCTTTAATGCTTGTTTGTACCTGTCACCCTGCATTAGGCTTGCTAGTCACTTTGTGACAAATGAAGAAAAAAAAAAAATCCCAGCAGATTAGAGTAGTTCTACTTTTATTCCCCTATTAATGCACCATTATGGAAAGAGGCTTTATCAGTTATTAGAAGTGTTGATGTTCATCTGTGTTCCTTTGCCAAGCTGTATCTTTTTGATTTTCTACAGTCTATAAAAGTGATTTAATGAGGCAATTCCCTTCTATGAGATACGGTTCCTCATTATCTCATGTCTCAATATAAGTTTTTATGTCTATAACCTCTGCAATAATTACTTCTGGCCTCCTGGAAGTGTCTAAAATATACTTCAGTCAAGTCCTGTCCACCTTGATTAGTTTTATTACATTGAGGATCCCTGTAGAGGGCTTGTTGCCTTAACTTTTAGCGTTCTTTTCCCTAATATACATTTAAAATCTTATAGAGACCAGCTTGTAAAGCAGAAAATCAAAGAGTAATTAACCCGGAGGTTAGTTTTATGTATCATATGTATCTGTAGTGTATTCATGAATGTTAGGATTTACTAACTAGTGTGCAAACATGAGAGTCATGCTGTATGACAGGTGCTCAAATGTTATTAGGATTGAATGACAGGAAATATGATTTATAGTCTAAAGGCAAACTTCTTCTTGGCTAATTACACATCTGTGTAGTGTCCAGGTTGCTGCAGTCTCTGGTATTCTGCCTCTGCTCCAACCTTAGAGTTTTATCATGCTTATAGACAAACTTTTCTCATGTGCACAGTCCTTTGGAAATCATAGGTGCAACTCAAGCAGTTGAATTTGCCTTGAAACCTGCAGGATCAGGATGTAAAATAAATTATGAGTCCAAATTCTGTTCAGTTCACATAGGTAACCTCTGCTACTCTGCCATAATTTCAAGTGGTTGCTCAGCTCTTTCCCTTATTTGGGGGTCTGTTTGAATTGTAATTTCAAAGTATTTTATCATAAAGAGAAAAATGTTGACCTGAGTAAAATGCTTGATATATTAATTTTCAGACTGGTAGCTCTAGAAGAGATGTTTTTAAAATGACTTTATACTTCTTTCTTCCAACATTATAATTCTCAGTAAGTGCTGTGTAACTTTATGAAAACAATTCTTTTTTTCCATTTTATTTCACCCACTTTGGATACTTGGCTGTGTATGGGCAGTGAGAATTATTCTTTTTGTACAGAAAGCCTTTACACCCTACCTAGATGAAGTGCATCTATGTATGTGTTGAATTATATATTAACTGTAAGAATGTGTCTGGAGCTACTGTTTTTCATCCTGCTGAGTTACCTTTGCCATTCATTACTCCATGACAGTGGCAAAACTGGTATCCTTTTAATGATGGACATACACAAAGCTCACAATCTTGCATTCTGTTTTAGGTATTATATATCACTGTGATCTGACCAAAGAGGAACTGGAGCCAAGAGTTTTCCGGGAGGTGACTGTGAAAGGATTTGATCCTTCAGTTTACCAGACAGTTCAGGTAATAAACGTGAATCCTGTTGTCTTGCTGTCATCACTTATGCAAGAGTTTAACAAAATTCCACTTGGCTAAGGGTGAGAGTGCTTTGATTAACTCCTGGGTTGCAGGTCTGTGTGTGCTCTGAAGGAATTCCACCAAGTCTTGTTAGAGATTGGAAGATGCCACTGCAAGTAACGAGGCCAGACTCAATATTCAGTTGTGTTACGTTATGAGGCAATATTAATTTTTTCCAATGTTACAGTGTCCTTTGATACTTGTTTTTAACATCAAGCTGCTGCTTTTCTATGTTTATGTATTTCTACCACCAGGACAAGTTGGCATGGTTTCCGTAGGAAAGTGTGTGATAGGGCAAGGCTTAAGAGGCAGTGGAGAAATAGAGGAAACTTGGAATAACCACTTACCTTCCCAGGACCTCCACAGTATTCCGGGGCCCGCTGTGGGAAGCGGCAACAATAGATAAAACACTTCTGTCCCCACCACTCTTGTATAAAAATACTGAAGAATCTGCCACAAGTTCATACTGTGGATCTTTATTAAGACCTCAAGAGGAAACTGGGAGGAAAGAAGTAAATGTGTTGATTCATTTGTAGCTGGCATCAAATGTGAAAGCTGTAGAATTGTGAAAGGTCTTAACCATGTTTATTTGGAAGGAAAGCAGGAAAATATCTAGTGATGTGAGCAGAAAAATTATGTTCGTTCATGCTGTATAAGAATATTCCTTCTGTCCACCTTTCCAAGAAGTACCATATTAGATTGCGTTGATCAATGCAGTTACACATGGAGCAACTTACTTCGATTTTTGTAAGAGCAGGATTAGGTCCTTTGCTTGCAGTGCTGGAACAACTAGAACGAGGAGCACATGATAAAAGCAATTTAAAATACATGCATATGTATAATTAACATTTCTAATGTAAAACCCCATGAAGCAATTGTTGTACAGGTCTAACAGCTTTTAGTATTGGATGTTTAAACCATTTGGGGCAGGGAACCTTCCATTCTATTTGTACACTACCCAGTACCATAGGATCTAGGTCCATGGGATATTGCTTCAGTACTTTATAAACAGTAGGTTAGCACTGCGTGGATACTCTTAGCAGCTTCCCAGGGTTCTTAATGATTCATTCGGACTCCATGAATAAAGAATTGAAAGACAAACATATTTATCTTGTGTAGCATGGTTTCATGAAAAACAGGTGTGGTCAGATATTCCTGCTGCCTCTTGGGAGGGCAAGATTGCACAGATGGTTTATAAAGCCATCAAAGGCTCAAATTTCCTAAGAGGCTTTATGCCTTGATAAAACAAATGCCCCTGAGTTTAAAAGTTTGCACAAGTGCAGTGCATGACATTACAGACATGGATGATCTACAGACTGGTTCAATGAGACATAAACATGGAAAGAAATGAGTGAGGTCTCTCCTAGCAAGGTTTAATCCACTCAGTAAATTCCTCAGGAATCTGGAGAATAAAATCTTTGCTGATAAAGTATTTGGAGTCAACAAAGACTGGCAGATAACAAAGAAAGGATAGGAGGTTACTGGTTTATAATGATGTGAACTGCTTGTTAAATGGTCCCATTACGGCAATCTGCATTTCAGTATAGCCAAGTGAAGGTAAGACATGTGGGAACCAGGGAGGAATTTATCCCACTTCAAAATCTGAAATCAGGTGGGTTGTGTCAGGTTGTGTCTCCCAGAACTCCCTTTGCAGTCCCTGGAAGGCTATACACTGCATCTGCAGTAACAAGCAGTGTGGCTTAATAATCATAGGAGTGTAATGGCTTGTGCTGAGGATCCAGTGTCTGTTCTGAGAGCTTTACTTTGAACTAGCTGTAGTGCTGTCCTGTCCTGTAGACTGAATTTCTATTATTGAAGTACTTTTGATGTGCTCCTGCAGTGTATCTGCTACACGAGTTTCATCCAGAAGGAATCCAGTCTGCAAGCATTGAGACCTCTGCTGTGGGAAGTGAAGGTGGTGAGGACACTTGCTTTAGAACTAAAATGCTATTGTAGGTGCACCAAAGGCTTAGACAGGTATTTCAGTTTAGTAGCATGGAGACTCCTTTGGAGGTGCCTGTTTCTTACACTTAAGTGAAGCCGTGTCAGAATTATCATAAAATTATAGAATGATTTGAGTAGGGACAATAAAGGTCATCTAGTTCCAACCTTCCTGCCACGAGCAAGGACACCTGCCACTAGACCAGGTTGCTCAAAGCCCCATCCAGCCTGGCCTTGAATAGTGTCACGGATGGGGCATCCACAGCTTCTCTAGGCAACCTGTTCTGTCCCTCACCACCCTCACAGTAAAGAATTTCTTCCTAATACCTAATCTAAATCTATCCTCTTTCAGTTTAAAGCCATTCCTCCTTGTCCTTTCACTACATGCCCTTGTAAAAAGTCCCTCTCCAGCTTTCTTCTAGGTCCCCTTTAGGTACTGAAAGGCTGCTATAAGGTCTCTCTGGAGCCGTCTCTTCTCCAGGCTGAACAAGCCCAACTTTCTCAGGCTGTCTTCTCAGGAGAGGTGCTCCAGCCCTCTGATCATCTTTGTGGCCTGCCTCTGGACTTGTTCCAACAAGTCCATGTCCTTTTTAAGTTGGGGACTCCAGAGCTGAACATGGTACTCCAGGTGGGATCTCATGAGAGTGGAGTAGAGGGGAAGAATAACCTCCCTTGACCTGCTGGTCACGCTTCTTTTGATGCAGCCCAGGATTTAGGCTGCAAGTGTACATTACCAGGCCATGCAGAGCTTCCCAACCACCAGCACCCCCAGTCCTTCTCATCAGGGATGTTCTCAGTCCATTCTCTGTCCGGTCTGTATTAGATACTGGGGGTTGCTCCGACCCATGTGCAGGACCTTGCACTTGGCCTTCATGAGTTTCACTTGGGCCCACCTCTCAAGTCTGTCAAGGTCCCTCTGGATGGCATCCCTTCCCTCCAGTGTGTTGGCTGCACTGCACAGCTTGGTGTCATTGGCAAACTTGCTGAGGGTGTACTCAATCCCACTGTCCATGTTGCCAACAAAGATGTTGAACAGCCCCGGTCTCAGTACTGACCCCTGAGGTACTCCATTCATCACCAGTCTCCACTTGGACGTTGAGCCATTGATCACAACTCTTTGAGTGTGACCATCCAGCCAATTCCTTATCCACTGAGTTGTCCACCTGTCAAATCCATGTCTCCAGTTTAGAGACAAGGATGCTGTGTGGGACGCTGTCAAAAGCTTTGCACAATTAGCTAAGTTTAAGGCTTATAAAGTTGAAGAGAAATTACTCCCATTGACTTAATAACAAGTATTGTGACTAAAAAGATTATGCAAAATATACACTTTTAAGTTGTATATGATCTTTCCGCTAAACACAGCTTTTGTAAGCCCCTGATAAAATACTGTGCCCTGGTCAGGACTTTAAGAAAGATACAGAACTTCTAGATAGAATTCGTAAAAATTTGTTGAAATCATAGAATCATTTCAGTTGGAAAAGACCTTTAAGATTATCGAGTCCAACCATAAACCCAGCACTGCCAAGTCCACCGCTAAACTATGTTCCTAAGCACCACATCTACGCGCCTTTTAAATACCTTCAGGGATGGTGACTCACCCAAAATAATTGGGGATCTAGAAAAACAGTCATTATATTGTGATGCTTAGTGTATTTAACACCTGCAATTTATAAAAGAAATATAGAAGGGTGGAGGCATTATTTTATATGTAGGATATTGCATCTGTAGAGTAAGAAGAAGAGTGGAATAGAGGATTTTTCATACTGTAGACAAAGGTATAACAAGATCTGATGCCTAAAGTGGAACTTAAATAAGCTTAGCCTGGAAAAAGGTGAAATGACCTAGGAGATAAAAGTTAAGCAACACTATAACAGTAACAGCATGGCTTGGAGTCTTTGAAAGGAGATTAGGTATTTTTCTTTATCTCTTTATTTTTACTTTTGCCTCCAGCACATACACAGGGCATATTCTGTAAAAGCATAAAGACAGTAGTGTGTGTGCATGAGGTGGTTGTAAACAGTCCCATCTGTTTGTCTCTGCATCTCCAGAGAGAAGTAAGAGTGTTGTAGATGACAGTTTGCTAGAAACATTCACATGGAGGATACATTTTTACTGCTTCACTCAAATTCATTAAGGGACTTCCACAAAGTAACTTCAGAGCATAGTGAGCTGAAAAAGAGAAAGAAAACAGCATTCTCTTTAGGAAACAGCTTGGTACAATTATAATACTGCCATCAACCTCAGACGCATAATAATGGAACGCAAATACCCATGTAATTAAAAAGGGTTTAGAAGGGGTTGCCATAAATTAGAAGTAATGTATTTTTCTAGTAAATCAAATTTTATTAAATGAATGTCTGGAAAAACAAAATCTAATTTTACATTTAAATCAATTACATGCTAAATTAAGGTAAAATAGGATAGTAATACAAATAATTTTGAGGAGGAAGCATGCTGTTGCTATGCCTTTGGAATCCTTCACTTTGTACATCACTGGCAGAGCTTCACCACTAGGCTGTAACGGGGTGGAAGTCAGTATTCCTGTTTCTGGTTTTCTCCTTACTCCGGCTCAGTACCAGCTCTAGGGAAATGCAACCTGTGTAGTTGCACTGGGATCAGTGCTTGTAAAGAGCACTCTTTGCTCACCACTCATCATCCAGTTTTGCCTTTTCTCAACAAATGATCTCGGCATGGCAGCATCTTGAAAATTAGTTTCCCATATCATTCAGATTGATGGAGAAATCTCAGCTGAGCTGTGAAAGAGGCTTTTTGTCAGAGCCAGAGCTGGGACTGCCTGGTCGCCTTTGTAGTAACTCAGCCTGCCAGCGCTACACACTCCTGCCAGACTTTAGTCCTCGTTTTCATCTGTGGGGTCCCACTTGGACCCTTGATGATGCTTCTGCTTGGAGGAGGAAAAGGGAGATGGGAGCTTATCAAAGCAGTTTATAAATGGCTGTCAACTAGATTAAAGTCTTGCATAGCCACTGCAAAACTCGGCAGCATTGCAGGGCATTGTGAAAGAAATTCAAAATTAAGAATGCAAGAAATATACTGAGAATAGGCAAAGATTGCTGATTACAGGAGAATAAAAAACACTAAGGGATTTATTTCATCATTTTAATTTCCATCAGAATTACTAAGCAGTAAAGAAAAATATTGCCGGCCCTGTCCTGATCTGTGTCCTTAATGAAAGGCAGGTCTCCTGCCAAGGTTTTTCCTTTATTCTCATATACCTGAAGAAATACCTATTTAGACTAGCAATTTTCCTAGCTTTGTCTGCACAGCATATATGAAACTTTAATGTGTTGTTGTTCTTTAGCAGTCTTTGAACATAACTGAGTTAAGAAGATTTGAACGGGAAGTGTAAGGTGCCATGTATCTGAAACCTGAATAAATGGCAATTGGAAAATGCCACAGCGCCTATGTTTTGCTCTTTTGGATCCACTTTACAGGACTTTGTAGATGCTGTGCAGTGCAAGTGTGAACCAGTGATAAAGTTTACTACACTAAGTAAATTTATGGTAGAGCAGCTGCTTTGTAGTACCTGAGGTTAAGTTCTTACCCTTCAGCAGCCCAAAGCAAGAACAAATTAGCCAATTTACCGAAGGGAGAGCTGTCTCAATGTACCTGACATTTACACCAGGGTAAGAGCATGTCTGTAGGTTGTTGGCTCAGTGTGACACCCTGCAAGTACGTAGTCTAACATCCTGTGCATTAACTTGTGCGAATGCCCTTACCTTGAAAGACCGTGACCTTCATGAAGAAGTCAGACTGTTTAAAATGCTTGCCACACATCAAAAATTTATCCTGGCTACTTTTGTTAAATGATATATTAAGTTGTGTTAATAATTTTTCCTCTGCCAAACGCTTCTTGAAATTTGTCTTTGCTTCCCTGCTCACTTCCATCCATCACAATGACAGACTTTTTTCAGGAAATAGCCTGGTGTGGGTTTTACAGGAGGAAAAAACGCTTTTGCAGGAACTTACAAATGGCACTTGCTGTAAGCTGTTTATTGCATCAATAGCTCCACTGTTGCTTTAAATAAAAAGCCTTTATTTTATCTTTACAAAGTTGCCAACTAAGTTCTTACATGCCTCTCCATATTAACACCTAACAGTGACACCTAATCATGGATAAACAGTCTTCTGGCCTGGCTCACAACTCACCTACTTTTTAGCCTGATACGCAGCCTTGTAAGTGTTGAAGTTACAACATTAAAAATATTGTTGGACTCCTTTTGCCATTCTTCAAATATCTTCTGGTAGTGTCCTTGAAATAGTTTGAGATGAACCAAAACAGATGTTGCTATTGACAGATGCACTTTGGATTAGCTCTTGCAGAAGGGTAAAATTCATAACACAACTTAGTTTCACAACTTAGTTTGATTTAAAAGCAGATGTTTTTTAGATACTGCTGCACAGATAAAAGAACAAGAAGTCTTAAAAAGGATATTTCTTTTCTTGCGGCTGGAATTAATTTCCTCTTTTGCAGAGATTTGGTTTTATAGGTGAAGTGATTTTCATGAGAGGTTTATCAGGGTTTTTGTTCAGTCGTTCACCCCATCTTTAAGCCCTTACAGGACTGATTTCAAGTTATTAGTCATTGATAGGGAAAATTTGTCTACAGTCATTCTAATTCCTAGTGGAACTTTACACTGTGCAGTTTGGCACAGTGGTTAATCTCTGTTTCAGGAAAATACACTGAGAGAAGATGAGTCAGGCTTGAGGTTGATTGGCAATGGTGTGGGAGAAACTTGTGCACAGCACCTGCCCACACTATTCCTGGATCTCGCCGTTGCTGGTTGTGTCATTCCATGAGCATTAGATCCCCTCATTAAAATAAAAAAAATAACAGAGGGCAGCAGAGGAAAGCAGTGTCCTGTGAAAGCTGTAGTAAGCGAGACCTGCTTAGCAATGCAAGAGCTGATAATCATCATTGATTTTTCAGTGTAGTTATAGAAATGGTCTTAATGTTGTTTCTTTCCCTTTTCTATGTACATATGAATAGATTATCTGAGTTTAGAGAGATTCAGTAGCTTTGAATCTATCTCTGTTGAGAAAAAGCACTCGGAGAAGAAAGGCATGTACTTTTTACATTGATTCTGAGCAGAGACAAAGAGCTCTCAACTTTTCTTCAAGGAAGTTTTTTTGGCATCATTTTCTTCCTTCTCTTGAGAATCCAGCACAGCCAAAGGGGGATTGATTTTTGAGGAGCTGGACTTTCTTGCTTCTAATAGTATTTGGGGTTTGAATCCTGCCTCCGTCTCACAGGATGGAAGGGTAGAATTAATACATGGAGGAAACAAGCTGCTTGTTGTTTGTTTCTATTTTATTCCTTTTATTTCCTTGTGGTTCCATATTGTGGTAAGGAAGAAGAAATGTTGGGGGGAGGAGGAAATGTGAACAAATGCACCAGTTTTAGTGCTTGCCATAGCATGGCAGACACCTGCCCTTGCAGGGGGAAAATAAGCTTTGGGCTGCCTCCATTAGAGCTCCTGAAGTTTTCAGCTGTGATCTCTGCCAGTGTTTTGGCAATGGCTGTGATTTTGGCACCAAGACAAGAGTCTTGTTCTGGAGGACATATGACAAAAACAAAATCATAGTGACAATCGTGGCAGCATTGGCTGTTTGCCTATGTGAATTTAGCATCATACACCCTTGGCATGTGGTTGTTACAAAACACCACTTTAATCTGCCATTACCTCTTCTAATTGCAGGTCGATGAAGAAACACTAACTGAAAATGTAGTTCTCTAGTTTTAAGGCCACGTATTTCTTGAAAACCAAGAGACTGCGTATTAAATGTGTTACATGTTTGCAGCCACAGTACACTCCATTTTAAGGCTAGAAATTGTCAGTATGAAGGACTTTATTTCTAAAAAAATATCAAGTAAAAATTTCCTGTAATGGCCTTAACATGTTCTTGAACTTTGAAATTCTTATGCCTGAGCAGAGGAGTAGCAGTTGGCTCTACACCCATTATATTTAAGCAGTCCCACCCATGCACTTCAGGTAATTCACATGAGTAATTCTCACAGATCATGATATTCCTTAAGTGTCTGGAGTGAGAACCAGATCTCTCTATTCCAAGTAAGAGGATAAAATGATAGGGCCTTGCATAGATTTTTTTTTTACCGATACAGTTAAAATCCTGTTTTAAGGTTAAAATGGCTGGAGTTGCTTTATCCCCATCTTACATACCACATGGTATTGCTGCACAGTTTAGGGTGTTGGGAGCCTTTGTTCAGCAGAATATAAAACAATGGAAATGTGGTTTGGTATGGAGGAGTACAGAACTCCTCTTAGGAAGAATTAGCACAATACCAGACCACACAGCGTGAAGGATAATACTAAAATACCAGTCTCTGTGTTCATTTGGATTGTCATACAGGCTTTGTGATTCACTAGTTCCAAGCTTTTAGTGTTAGATTGTTTGGTTTTCTGCTAAGTGTGCAGGGAATTGAAGACGTTCTTAAAATGTTGCAGTCTATAGAACCTTCATGCTCGACATTATTAAAATGTTCATTTGTTTTAAGCCTACAAGAGAAGTGATTGCTTAATAGCATAAAACTCATTGTGAAATATTATTCTTATGCCTTACCCAGTAGAACTTCTGTTTGAATTCACAGGGGTTTGTTTTCTGCTTTTCTAGTGAATGGACATGTTAGTTGGCATACTTGGTCCTAAGCTACATTTCATGCTTCATTTCTTTCTCAGAATTCCTTAAAACTCAAGGTGAAATAACATGGATTAAAACAGTTGTAACCATTGAATATAGTGTAGAGAATCCCTTTTTACACACAGGAGTTTTAAACGAGAGCTTAAGCAATTGTAATGGAGCTTAAAGGATTGCTTTACAGGCTCCCGTGTATTAAATGATTGCATTGTTAATTGTGAATAAAAAATAGTTTTGATTTTTACAACAAATGGCAAAATACATTTTGCCATCAGGAAGAAGATTTTAAAAATCCTTCACTCAGACACCTTAAATGAACATGTGTATTTAAGCCTTTAGGAATCTTAATAGGTAGGTTGTTTGCTGATATAGAGAGATTAAAATGTGAATGTTGTTGCAGTGAAAATGCTTGTTTCTTGTCCTATTTCTAAACAAATCACTGAAGATTTCTTCCATTCTCTTTTTTTCTCCAACTTTCATATTCACTCTTTTGACTGATCTCACCTCCAGTAATTAACCATGAACATATTATTATTTTAATTAGCTCCCTTACAAGATAAATAAGAATTCTATGTAATGATTCTCAGTGGGAATCTTCTTTCAACTTTTCTCCTCCCTTTTGTATAAACACATGAATGTTATTTCTCAAAGGTAGTGAATATTAGTAGCTTTGTTCTACAGGAACAGAAGCATTCAGAATTAAATTTGTCCGTGGTTGCACATTGATGAGTTGTTGCACTGGGGGTATATTTTGATGGTTTGCTATTCTAATGGTAGTGCTTTGCTACTTCTCTTTTGCTGTTCCTCAGAGCTGAGTCTTCAGATGTGGTTTGAAAACTTAGTCAAGCCAGTTATTAAAGTCTTACACAAATAGCAGTTCACAGAACTTGAGTATCAATGAAAAGCTCCCACTCTTGGTATCTCTAATAGCATTAAATGCAGACAAAACACTGTCTTTTGATCAGTATAGTGTTTGTGTGTCTTGTATAGTGCAGACTGAATGGCCAATTCCATCAGTGGTACAGGATCAAAAACACAGGATGCTTCTATGAAAAAACTGATCTGAAGCTCCTTTATGGCTTTTTAATTCTTGCTTAGACCAATCAGCCAAAAAAATGGAAAATTTCAGCATACTAAGGACTGCACGTCTAGTCCTCTACTGAAAGAAAGAAGCAGTAGCTGCCACTTTTCTCTGTCCCTTTTTTGAGGCTAAATGTCAAATTTTGGTGTGCCAGCATTGTTCAGAACGAGAGCACTCCTCTGCAAGTGTGGGAATTTTTCTATCCATCTGCCCACCCATTACTTTGCCTCATGGAGCCTACCCAGAAGAGTGTTAAATTAGATGATAATGCTGCATTGAGGACAGATCACTCTGGGACTACAACCACTGGTTTTATTCATGCAGCTGGCAAAAGATCATTATGTGATTGCAGTTTCAGGCATCACTGATGTGGGACAGCATTCGAGCCATTGATCTGGCAGGGAAGCACACTGAGTTCCTTTACCAGGCCACCAAAATAACCAGACTTCCCTGGTTGTCTTTTTGAGTACTGTGCTAGCAGTATAATGTGCTAGCATGTAAGTCTGTTGAATAGTTATTAGGTTTCCAAAGAAGGTGGTTTACATTTAGTAAGAGTTTTATATGCAGGTATGTATCTGTTTCTGCCACAGGATGGTTTTTAAATTCAAGCAAAATTGCAGAACAATAGTAATTATAATTGCTTACTTGTTATTGAAGCCCATACTACGCGAGAATAAAGTATTGTGCACCCAGTTGACAGGTGTTTGTTTACACATCTGTAATGTATATATGGGCAAGTTTTAAAAGATTTTGGATTTGACGTTAATATTTAAATATTTCAACCATTTTCTG
Source organism: Falco biarmicus (assembly GCF_023638135.1). Classification (NCBI taxonomy): domain Eukaryota; kingdom Metazoa; phylum Chordata; class Aves; order Falconiformes; family Falconidae; genus Falco; species Falco biarmicus. Next base: position 67,720,274 of record NC_079293.1, read on the forward strand.
AAATTTAATACAGATTTTCAGTGCAAATGGTAGTTTTTTGAATGCATCTCTTGTCTCACCAGCTGTTCATGTAGATTATGATCTTGAAGGTCTTTTCCAACCTAAATGATGCTATGGTTTTAGTATGTATGTGTAAACTCCCTGGTGGCCTTCACAAACAATGATAGTTTTGTGAAAGGTAAAAGGTAGCCAGAAGGGAGGCACTTGTTCTCTTTCAGAGTCTTTGTCTTCTCCACTTCTGCTTTTGAAACCTCTCTTCTTGAAATCATATAAAATGTGGATAAAAACAATCTCATAAACTCACCTAATCCATTGCAGTCCAAGAGGTAGGGTACTGGCTTTTTCTGCAAGAAGAGAGGAACCAGCTGCTACTGCCCAGCAGGTGGTTGCAGCTGTGAACAGAAAAACCTGTAGCAGAGCTGCTGTAATAACCCAGGGACAGAAAAACCAGGAAAGGGAATAAACGACAGGACCTGAATGGGGTTGGAGGTGGTGCCAACTTGTGCACCTACCCATGTCCCAGAGCTGGCCATGCACCATTTCTGGCTTGTGCTTAAAAGCCTTCAGTCTCCCTAGGCAATCTGTCCCAGCATCTCACTGTATTTACAGTTAAAAAGCTTTTGCGGGGAGCAGGGTGTCTGCCACAAGGTCTCACCTAAATTCCCTTGCTGCGGTTGAAATGCATTGCTTTGTGTCCTTCTCATACATGCAGGACAGGTAATTCTTTTCTACTTACAGCGAACTTTGGCATGTTTAGAGACTCTCACTATGCGTGCCTGCAATTTTTTTTTCCTTTAGACTAAGAATAAACCAAGCAAAAACCTTCCCTCTGTTCAGTTTTTCTAGCAGGTTGTGTTTTCTGGGCCTCCTATCACTCTTCTTTCTCTCCCTGGAATCTCTTTAGATTCTCAGCATATGGTGTGCAGTGGTTTAAACTGAATACAGCACTCTAGCTGAGGCTTTGCAAATGTTGAATACAGCAGAAAGGGTTGCTGTTGAGGATGAGTGATTTAGGGTCACTGAAAGGATCACCATCAAAGGTATCAGCAAAAGTAGTTTTAATGTGAATTTGTGGAAGTGTGACTTAACAAAGTTCAATGGCAAGGGACAAGGTTCACTCTGCGACTTACTACATGGATGAAACAAGAAGGAAGATCGAGCTGGAATGATCTACACAGAGACTGGAGGTACAAAAGGGTAAGGGAGATCCTCACAACACTCAGAGAGTGCTTGCTTCCTAAACTCCTGATGGAGCTGAACTGCGGCTTGGTCCAACCTTAGTCTCAGACCTGAACAACAGTTTATATCTAAAGGAATTAACTACATGGATTCCATAAGTATTAATTTAGCATGCTATCAGTCACTTACCAAGGATCTGTTGCAAATAAGGAGTTTCTCCATCTTGGGTAAGGAAGGATCTCTTGGTCTCAGGTAAGGAATCTCAAGCCTTGAGAGGCGTCCCGATCAAGGGGAGAGCCACTGGTGTGTGGTCCAGTCGCAATTTAGAGAAAGTTCAAATTGGACTCATCCAAAGATCTGTTGTTGTGAAAAAGTTGTCTCTGCTTCAAGGAGCAACCTCAAGGGGCATCGCAGTCTCCATTTATACCATCACCACCATGCTGCCTGCCTAGCAGGGGAAGCTCAATGAAGGCTCACTTAGGCTGTCATATTTACGGGATAAAGTGGTTGGCTTGTAGTCAGATTGCATACAATGGGAAGGTATGCATGAGAATCCTCGTACCCACAACTTTCTTTGTTCCTTGATAAATGAGTCTTGGAAAAAACACCCGCTATTCATGTGTAAGTCACATGAACGGTGTCCAAACCCATATGTATTGATGCTTAGTGGGTCACTCTGCTGCTTTGTGGGTTTCTTGGAGTTTTTGGCCCAGCTACAGCTCAAGCCTTTACCTCCTTTGGAGTTTGTACCACACTACTGCTAGTTTGGTTAAGGAGGTCGAGTGCATCCATCACAGTTACTTCATGTGTCTTGCAGATGAGACTTTGGCCTGCGTGTCCCAGTATAGGGTTTGCCTTTTCCCCTGACAACTCATTGTTTGTTCAAGTTCAATTTGGCATGTACTATAACTCCAAGATACTTCTCTGAATTATTTTTTTGGTCAGTTGTTCCCCATCCTGTATGTGATTGCACTTGTCAGAGTATAGTATGTTGCATTTCTGGCCTTACTGGATTGAATTTTACGTTTTTCAGGTAGTTTTGCCTTCTGTTTGTTACTCCTTCCAAAAGGCACTCCCTTGTCCCCTCTTTTCTGCAGTGTCTCAGTGTTTCCTGTTAGCAATTAAGCTTCCCCACAGCTCCATATTCCATTTAAATACTTTACAGTGGATGCATCTCTCATTCTGAATGGTGTCCCTGTAGACTACCAGGGAACTGGGGTGTTTTTAGAATAGAAATGGCTCTGGCAGGGCTGGGAGGTTTATGTTTCAGAGCTGCAGGCCTCCAAGCACTCACAAGTTGGTAACTAGTTTATGCAGTCATTTATTAGGCTTGGCACACAACTGATACAAAGAGGTTTAAGGTAGTACAGCAGTCTGCAGAGAACAATATAGAAGGTTGTTGCTCCTTTGTTTACTTGCATTGTCACAGCACTTTGGAGTCTTAGTCATGGATCACATTCGCCAATGTGCTGGTGCTTAAAAGCAGAACAGAGAAATAAATTGTGTTTGGAATAACTGCATTAACTACATACAGGACACACAAAAAAATTAGAATTGGTAATATTTAAAACTAATGAAAAATTTAGAAAACTTCTGAGATAGATACCACTGCAGCTCAGTAAAATTATACTTGCTGTCTTCACCCAGGGCCATTTGTTTGGTGGATTAAGATTTTTGTTGTTGTTGTTTTTGTTAATTAGCATTCATCACCCTGGTGGAAAAGAGATTGATAGAGATGAGAGTGGAAAACAGCAATTTCAAAAGTTGGTGAGATCTTACATAGTCTTGATTCAGACTTGGCGTAACTAAGTTGTTCATAACCCAGGAACATGTGCAAAGTAAATGAGGGTGTGTGGCCACTGGTTGGAGCAGACTGCAATTTAAAGGAAAAAAAGGCAAGCAAATGGTAGCATATCTTGTAAACTAAAGCTACGACTCTTGCTTTCACTGTGAATATGATTCCTTTAGAAAAGAATACATATTAACCAAGATGATCATGTAATAGTTACGAGCAGTTCAGTTTCTACTGAGAAAATAATGTTTACTAAATAGAAATGAGTGGGTTTTGGACAACCTCTCTTATCAGTGTTCTATGGCACAATCACACCTCTTAATAATATGTTGGTGTTGCTGGACACTTTCAACCGCATAGTCTCCATTTATACAAACAGAAAAAATTTGTACTACTAACAGGTAAGGCAGATCTAAAGAAGCTTCGTTAGTCAATAGCTTTTTATCTAGATAGATTTGGTGGATTGTTTTTTTGAAGTTGTCATTCACTGGTGAAGAGATTGGACAAGTTAAACACAAAGTACTTCAATAACTACCTAGAGATGCAGTTGTGAACTTGTCTAAGTGGAACACGTATGAGTAGGATTGATCAGGAGACTTCTTTCTTGTGCCCTCAGTATAAGGTCAGAAGTAGTAAAAATTTTAAAATACAGTATCTTGGGGCATTCTGAAAGAATGTTTTTCCAAGGAAAAGGAAGGTAGCAGTTCACTTTTCTACCAGAAAGGTTCAATCACTAATTATGCAAGGTTTTTTTCTGTGGGCTTTTGTCTGTTTGTTATCCACTACAAATTCATCAGTGTGCAATTTTATTAAGGGTAATCTAGTTTGCATCTTCATTTAGCAGTTGATTTGATTTTATCAAGACTGCCCAGAGGTACTGATAGAATATCATGTTTCCTTAGATCAATTATTTCTGCTCTGTCCTTGAGTCATCTCCCAGGAAATTTATGGGACAAGGGAAGCCTCTTAGAAATACCGTTGTTATTCATAGTAACTAGTTTTTCAACTGTGTAGATAAATGCAATAAAGAAATAGATTATTTTCTTAGTTCTGGCATGCTATTCTCACAGACAGGGAAAAATTGATACATAAATTCCCCCTGATGACTCCCTGAACTGCTTGCTTTTCAGCCAGTTTGTCAATTATTTTTGAAAGTAATAGTGCACAGCAATCACTGCTAATGGCTAAAATATAGACAAGATGCAGAAAAGCTTCAAAGCATAATGGTAGAATGCCTAAAATCAGGGGATCTTTTATCAACAGGAACATCCTTGACTTTTTCCCTCTACTTAGTGGTGTTCTTTGAACTGTTACCGCTCACTGAAGTTGACTTGACATCATTAGACAATTGATCTGTTGATTTATTAGTAGTTGATTCATAGTCGTTGAATTCCTTATGACTGATACAAGTTTTTTTTAATTTTGCTGTCTTGTTCACATTTTGCCCAAGAAAGGAAAGATTGCTGCAAGCTGTCCTTAGTCTTATGCTTTTTAAAAAAAAGGTGTTCCTCTTTTGTTACTCATTTTTCTCCTTGTTCCAACAGTATTACAGGGATACATCAGCATGCTTCTTGGTGTTCCTGTTATGAAGTACCTTAAAGTCTTAGTTATGATGTCTGTCTGGAATTACGCCATCAATTGAAATTTTTGCTGGGTTGCTTCATACGAGTTTTGGTTTAATTTTTTCCTGAAGTATTGTTACAACAGTGTCATGAAAACTCATTCTCATAATTCTCTTCTACTTCTTGCTGCTTGCTGGGTGATTTTTCTTCATTACGCAATGAGTACTGTAAATCTGAAAACAATAGATGAGCCTGAAGTACTGTTTCCACAGAAAGGAGATGGTCAGCAAGACACAACTGTTGGAATCAATAGCATCTGATCCTTAGAATTATTTTCTTCTAAGCTAGCAACCCATATACTTTCTAGGACTTTATCCTTGACCATTCTTGGGGGATTTTTTTTTTCCTTCTGCTGCCATTTTGGTTTTTTAATAATGTAGGGGGAAGATAGGTAACTTTAAATTCAAGCTTAAATCTCAGAAATTAAATTACTTGTAGCTATAATTTGAGTGAAAAACCGCACATGGAAGTGCTTCTAAGTGACCTGTTTATTTCAGTAAGTTCCTCAAAATAAATATTCACAGGACAAGTGATCTGGGACTTTCTGAAATTTGCATTGTCCATTGTAGATTGTCTCTGTTAATATTCAACCCAAAAAGTAAGAATTAAGAGTATTGACTTTTTTTCCAAAATTGTACTAACCACATGCAGAATTTTTGTAGGTGTTTAGTGATTTATAGCACCTCTTGTTCTGGGTAGCAAACTTGACATCTGTAAACATGGTATGATTCTCAAAGGAAGAGAGAGCAGAGTTGCTCTGAAATTAAATTATCCAGCTATTGAAAGTCATAAACAAAATTTCTTGGCAATATAAGTGGAATATATGGATCCTCTTGGGGCTTTGACACAAGCTGAGCTCTTGACATCACCAGTGTCAAGACTGAATTTGTTCTGTGCAAAAATTTTTGGATGCAGGTTTACAGGTCAAGTTTGAGCACCCTGAACTATGTAGATGCCTTTGCATTAGGGAGAACAACCAGCAGTGGTTGTGTCATCTTTTTGAAACTCGTGAAAGCTCAACAGCAGGGCTGTGTTGTGATAACCAAGCAAGTTTTGAGCAAGATGGAGACAGAAACAGAAAAGCTGAATTAGCCAGTTACTGTTTTGAGTGAATATCTCTCTTCCTCAGCATGTTGAATTAGATGCATGCACCTACCTCAGCATAAAACCAAAAATAAGAATAGTTATTGTTGAGTAGCTTGCATAAGTTCTCCCCCTTGCTTACCCTGTGGTAAGTTACCTCTACATTTTTATTCTTACACTGTTTCTCATTACAGCTTGAACTGATTTCTAGCATGTAAAGATGAGTAGTGTTTACTTTCTAGTGCCTATATGCTATTACAGTGAATAGTCTCCTATCAGAGCAGTTTTCTCAATGAAGTATAAAGTTGATTTAATGAAAGAAATTGCAGTAGCCAGCAGCTGTTACAAATGTTTTTATTTATAACAGTATGCTACTTCCATTGAGACAGGCCGTTGCTTACCTCATGCTATACTACTGCTTCGTAATAATATGTTTCTTGAATGCATGAGCACAGAGGTGATTCAGGAAAGAGACTGTAACTTACAAAGCCCCCTGGGACATTTTTCTGTTTAACACGCCTACAGTGTACATTTAACTCAAAAGGTAAATGTTATCTATCTGATATGTCTGTCTACGCTGTACACAAAGTTCTCTTTAAGGCAAATTGATGAAAGAAAATGAATAATTGTATGTGGCAGATGCTAATTATTCTGCTGCAGGAAGCTCTGAGATCCCACTGAAAGGGACAGAGGATAAACATTGAGAGAAAAGGCAAGAAGTCTTTCAGGTTGCAGCAGTGGAGTGGAGGGAGTTCTCGTTGGATCCCATTTACCACTAAGGCTTTATGTAAAGGGGATGCTGCCCTTTAACTAATCTACAAAAGTGTGATTTAAAAGCAATTCCTGCCATGCCAGTCTTGCAGCATTTCTGAACTTTCAACTGTGTTTTTCTCTTGCCTTTTCCTCTCTCCTCCCACCACCCTGTGAGACACCTCCCTGCAGTCATTTGCAGCTCGGCAGCTGCATTTAGTAAGGAGGCATTTGTTCTAAAAGACCATCTCCTGGCACTTTGCCTCTGTCAGCATGAGGCTGCTTTTTGTCCCGGTGGGTGGGTGGTGAAACAATTTCTTCTAAAAGGTTTCTTGATTATTTTCATAGCGCTTTTGAATGTCTGTAGTGGGTATTCTTCTTTCTGAGTTTTACCTGCATGAATTTTTACTGTACTGAGTTACTTTGGCCCCTGTCCAGTTCTGTATTAAGCAAGCTTTGCAACCCAGACAGAATTGCTCTGAAGCTAATTTAAGAGGCTTAAAGAAGATTGATGAGGATTCCCCTTTGAAGAAACGAAACCTCAGATCCCATGGATTTGCTGTGTAGTGGTAATAGTTCTCTATTACTTCTGACTTCTGGTTCCTTTTGTATAGAGGAATACTAAAACTGGTGGTTAGTAAGAGCTGCTCTTACAGGTGGCCAATTGGCCGGCTGCCAGAACTGTCCACGGGGCCACTGGTGGTCTTGTACTTGGGTCCATGCCACTGCTGCAATAAATCAGATGTTTTGCTTGTGATGTGCTATATAGCCTTTAGTCCGAGACTAATATCAGGTTTTCTGTAAGGTCAGAGGCGATGAGGGGATTGAATGAGCTGTGGTGAGGCGGTGCAGAAGGCAGCGCATGATTCTCTTTGCATAGATGAGATTTCTGCCCTGGCATCTCGAGGATTTCCCCCTGCCTGCCAGTGCTGAAGTGTTCAGACTTGCTGGTGTGAAGGCAGGGTCTTTGTGGCTTGCCTTCCTGAAGCACCCAGTGGCAGCTGTTAGGGCTTGTCAGTGGGAGGTGTTGCTGTGTAGCATTGTTCAGCCTCGGGCACCGTTAGCTCTGAACCTAAATACAGGTCTGAACACCCTGATGCCACAGCTTGGGTAGGAAAACCTTCTCCAGGGACTACTCCCTTAAGTTTACTCTTCCAGTCATCTTTCAAAGATAGTTGTGTGGGATTTTTAAAATAGTGAGCCTTTAGCAAAGCGTTCACAATGTTTGGGGAAACATGAGCGACATTATGTAATTTACTATGAATTCCTTATGCTTTTCTATGTAAAAAAAAGTCATCATATGTAAATATGATGAGAAATCTTCATCACACGCTTAATGAAGGAAATAATACTATATGTGAAACTGGACACTTGAAATGCAGTTTCAGAAAATAAAAGACTTGAAGTAGTGATTCCCTTTGATAGGCTGGCCAACACAGTGGTGCCTGCTTCACTGGTGCCTGTGGGTGCTGGGACCGAGCGGGGTGCTGTGGTTCTCTAGCGCTGCCTGGAACCTTGTAGGGGCAGCTAGTGGAATCACAGCAGCCACGGGTGAGGGCAGACTCTCTTATCCAGAAACAGAAAACAATTGCTAAATCTTATAGGACTGCTACATCCTGTATTTGTTTCAAATGAAAAGGCATGATGTCAGTAAAATGCTACAGAAGACACTGGAACAAAACTCATTTTAAAAGCATTCTCATGATGTTATTAAACCTAAATTATTGAACAAGCATTTTTAATAAGGAGTATTCCAGTATCATGTATATGCCTTTTTAGTTGCTCTTTGTAAAATTCTTTGGCGTTTTGTACAATGGATGTCAATCTAATGACAAGTGTCACTCTTACCTGGTTTTGATCAAGCACACAAAGACATGGAAAGAATTGATATCTCTGGTATGTAGTACCTAATCTTGGAAGAGAGGTTGAGAGAGACATTTTTAGAATCACTGGTGGCTTTCTAAGAATAATTAGCCTACGGTGACTCAGAGAGTGTTTTCAAGTCCCAGAAGTCAAAGTTTCTTTTCATATGTAAAATTGAGGTATTATCTGCAGAAATAATTATTTCTGAAAAGCCAAACTAATCACTTTTTAATTGGATTTTATTTCTTTGCCAGTAATGAGCGAGTCTGAAAAATTATAAAAGGTTTCTAGACATTCAGATATTGTTCACAGTTTTAAAATATTTGCATTAGACCCATTTGCATAAGTTTATTTTTTATTTGGGTTTTACAGTGATATTTCAAAACTTGTGTTGAATCTTGCCATTGTAAGGTTAATTTTAAATATGTACAAGTTTGGGGTTCTTTTTTTTGCTTAGAAGGATTTTGGGGTTTGTAAAACTGAGATGATGTCAGGTGTACATGCACTTTTTTCTCCCAACACAATTTTAATTACATACATCTTTTAATCTCTCCATTATATAAACAGAGAAAACATGTCTGAAAGAAGTGAAATGGAATAATTACAAATTGCTGAGTGTTTTCAGTTTTTAGAATGGAAGTTTCTATTAAATTTCAGTAGGTTTAGGTATTTTTAATTATGTGTCACAGTGTGAGTATTCAGGCAGATTAGTTTTGTTTCTTTATTTGTTGTGATGATTGTATCACTTGCTTTAATATTAAGAGATACTGATTTCATATTTACTCACAAGACAAGTCACAGTGGATGACTGCCAAAATTAGTTTTGGTTCTGTGTGTCTGGCTATATTATCTCTATAGACAAATGACAGAAAAACTTTGTCTTCAACCTCTCTCTTTCAAATCCTCTTAGTTTTTCAAAAGCTACAATACGTAGTTTTGCCTCCTGGTGACTTGAGATGGAGAGGACGCTTCTTGTCACTGCAGAGGCAGAAGTAGGTAAACTTGGAAGTCTTTCTGAATTTAGGTCTGTGTCTACAGCGCTGGCTGATCGCTCCCCTCTTCCCTAAGTGAAGATGCACCTAACATAATACTGCACATGTAAAGCAAATAATGATTAGGACAAAGATGTCCCCAGGAGTGAATGTATAGAACTTTTTTTATACTACTTAACGCCTAAGTATTTACAAACCCTATCACACAGCCATTAACTGTATTTACTTGTAAAACTTACTCTATAAAATGTGTTGGAAGTAAACTTCCATTGTCTTTTTTATGTGAAAATGAAGTGTAAATTGCTTTCAAATGACAAATTTATATAAAAAAACAAACAACAAAACAAACAAAAAAACCCCCCAACAACAGCTCAGAAAACCACAAAACACCACTCTGTAAATGTATATGTATGCACTAAAGAAGAATGACTCAGATTGGGTTTTGTGTGGCTTGTATAGCTTAATTTTCGTGTAGTTCATAGTAATGAGTAATTGTGTGAACAGTGTTGCTTTCTTCCTGGGTCATAAGAAAAAGCAGAGGGGCTACAAATTTATGCCACAGGTTCCAGCATCTGAATTGAAAGTGATTCTGGCACTGAGACCCTGCTGCCATGTGACAGATAGGGACATTAGTGTGAGACGAAGTGAGCTACAACTATTTCAGTGCTCCTGTACTGGTCCAGTGGTATGCTCCTAGAATAGCACGAGGGGTTGCCTGCAGCAGGAGTGCCCTGTCAACCACACAGCACTGCTGGTGCATTCCTGGAGGTTGAAAATCTTTATTTTTAGCATGTCCCTCCTTGAATGGTGAGTTTCAGCATTCATAATATGTCTGAAGCATTATTGTTCCAAAATCACTTTGCTAATTTGTCCTCCTCTTATATGCGCTAATGGCTGTAGTGACATGTGTATCTGAAAATACATGAGCAATGAGTAATATAATGTGACCAGTACAAGTGGATCACTTCTATCTGTGATAAAGCAGAAAGCAGTAGTACCCTTTTATGAGCGTTCACTGCTGTAAAAGCCGACAGCTTCTAAAATTAGGCATGAAATACCATCTTGAGAAATCCTTTTTTTTTAGGGCTTGCCCTTTCCAGTTTACCTTAATCTTTGAGATAGAGGCACTGTCCCTTTATTGGTGACATGAATAAACCATTTGACTTGCTTCAGAGATAACACCTAATTTAAAGGTGAGATTGAATCAGTTGTTGAAAATAGTCTATTTGGAGAAGCTTAAATGGCTTCACATATCTTGGTGTCTCACTGAATTGATTTCCACCCCACTCCCATTTGTTCCTCTCAGAGGGAGAGGTAATCATTATTTTAACAAAGATAAGAGCGAAAACTCTTAAATTGCAAATGTCACCTTGACGTGCATCTTTTTTGTTGAGTTTTCATTTAATGGTATGTTACTGATGATGATAAAAGCCCTACTGAAGTCAGTTTTCAGAGGTTTAAAAAAATACCCCCTTTGTTAAAGAAGCAGTAAAATTAGTGGCATCCTTTAATCATTGGGAAAGGACTGGCCAACAGCAGTAAGTTGCTGGAAACACAAGAGGGCCAGGTGCTCACTTCGTGTGAATTGCCAGCAACAACTGGAGTTGATGTATGGCATTTTAGAGGGGAGTCTCTCTGGAGCTCCTCATTGCCAGCCTCAGCAGGTTTTCTGTCCATCAGATATTTTATTTGTTTATAGTGTTTAGCTAAACACTTAAAATGAAAATCCTTTGTATTCTACTGTTGTGAGTTCTGATGAGCACTTGTCAGTAAAGGTACAGTTGCGGCAGTAGTTGGAAACTGATTTCATCTGTGTAAAAATGCCTTCAGGCTTTTGTTCTGGATTTTTCCATCTGCTGCAAACTGTGAAATGCTGAATTTTATCTAGAAAATGTCTAGAGGTTTTGGTGAAGCCTTCAGAGGTAGATGTGGTTTCAGTTGAAATGGCTTACATTTCCTTAGCAATGATTAAACTGAAATTAAATGTGATTATTTTGTTTTCAACGTGCTATGTGGATTTACATGTTTTGCATTACAGGCAATGCTCAGAATAAACGTGTTGCACAGGTTCAAATTACTGTTGATGTTCATGTGTTATAAAAATAGATCCTGTTGATCGTGTGCTTTATAAAGTATGTTAGGTCTGTTTCCCTTAAAAGCACAGAGGTTGTAAACATGCAACAAAATTATAAGAATGTCATTCTTAATGTACTGCTGCTTTGTTCTAATTAGACTAGAAGCTGCAAATAATGATGCTAAAACCAAAGCAATGAAAAGTAGTCAACCAGAACTTTAGGACAAGTAGTAAACTACGTTCAAAACCATGTGTTTTGCTTGACTGGCGAAGTCAGACATGCTCAATCCTAAATTAGAGTTCGCAGGCAGATACATGCATAAGAACAAAAAGATATGGGAACTGTGTTAAGCAATTGCAGTCTATGTTTGTGTACGTGGAATTTAGCTTTTACATTCACACAGTGCTGTGGCAGTAATAGAAAGAGATATGAAAGTATGTGCTGCATGGATACTCGGTGTTTTGGGAGCTGATTTCCTGAGAGGCAGCAGGCAGTTCAGTTTTCTTGCTGGATGGATTTGGGGGCTCTGCAGGGTTAGTGCTCCTGCTGGATGGATTTGGGGGTTCTGCAGGGTTAGTGCTTCTGCTTCTAGCTGCTAGGTAATGCCGAAAAACCCACCAAGTGCCACAAAAGTTTCTGTTATGACTTACGTTACCACCCTGATGAGATGAAGAGGTCACTGAGACAACCTAGAAAGACTGCCCAATGCTTGGTCCACTTTTGCTGGATACAGACTTGCTTTTGGTGAATTCATGCTGCATATGCAGGTGTTGAGCAGTCAGCTTTTTGCTGTTTTCACAAGTCTTAGTAAGAAACAGTGTCTTCAGCTCTTCAGAGTTTAGTCTTTTGGCTTGAATCTGGTATGTGGAGCGACTCCATTGAGTAATGTTGTTAATGCCAATGTATTAATACTAAAACCAAAATACTGTGAGTTTTAAAATATCTTTGGCCTATTGCTTGTGATTGTGTTTTTGCAAGCAAGGACTGCTGCACCAACTGATGTAAAGGAGTTCTCTGTGATTTCAGCAGTAAAGACCAGATCTTCAGAGTTTTCTCTGTTACCCAAACCAATGCAGTGTTTAGTGGGGTCACACTAAATTACCACCCTGCCATGAGTTTGTTTCTTCCCTGTCCACTGTTCTCTAGTGTCTGAAATTCTGAATTTTTAAAAAAGGATAAATTTTTAGAAATTATCATTTTAGATGATTGGAAATCTGGTTTTAGTTTTGTTTGTTCTCCTTGCCAGCTCAGTCTTTGCTGCTTTCACGTATGATGGACCATGCAGGTCTTGTGTTTTCACAATGCTAGTCTTCCCATGCAGAGAATTGTATTGTTTTTGTAGAATTTTCTCAAACCCCCTTGTATGTAGAATTGATGGATAAGATATGTAAAAATGATACTGTCATACCCTCTGTATTGTCTCATTTTGATACATTTTCCAGAGCTATTAAACAACCAAGCGGGTAATGGCCATTGCTGAACCTGACCTAGGCAACTGGTGCAGATTGCTCGGAAAGTTTTACCTGTTGACCACCATGGAAGTGATCACCTCTGATTTTTGTTAACAGCAGTTGTGCAAAGTTACGACAATAACAGCATTTCATATTTCTTTTTCTCTTGTCTTAGGTTTTCTACCCTAGCAAAGATGGTACTAAGATCCCAATGTTTATTATTCACAAGAAAGGAATTAAACTGGATGGTTCTCACCCTGCCTTCTTGTATGGATATGGAGGCTTCAACATATCAATTACACCAAGCTACAGGTATGTGGGGTAATTTATACCTTTTTTTGAAGTGTCTGGTATTAACAACTGTCACAGGCTGAGGCCGGGGTAGACTATGGATCTGACAGAGTAATGCATTTCAGGGCCCTCAGAAGCAAGATGAGGGCCTTAAGGACTGCACACCAGTGTCCAGGCATCATTTGTCTGATTCTGAATTCAAGGGTTTTGCCCAGTGTCACAGAGCAGAGAAGTGCTGTGCTCTTCTGAGGTTTACAGCAGGCAACCTGCCCTATACCTTAACCTATTCCTGCTCTGTCACTGAGCTCAACAGAAAGGCATATAGATGTACGTTAAGCAAGTCATTGAGCCTTTTACTGAACTAGTAACATACGAAGTTTTCTTTTTTCCAAGTTACACAGTTACCTATGTCTAAATATTATAGAAAAATCACATATTTGTTTAAATGAATGTAAGTAATTTAAATTTGGCTGTATTTTCATATTATACTTTTGAGATTACATCAGAAGCAAAATCCTACTGTGTTCCCATTTTATCAGGAAAGAGGATATTCTGTCTTGAGATGCATAAGATATGGGCTCTGCATATGCAAAGCAACTAATTGTAAAGCAAAAATGCTGTGTGCAAAATAGGTTTTGTAGCCCTCAAAAGCCATAAGCTTTATTGAGTAGATGATCGCTTTAAAGCAAAAGCTTATTTGTTCAGCAAGGGAGTTTGAATAGACTTACCAAGAGGCAGTGACTGTCTGTAATACTTAAGAAATGCTTTTAGGCAGTCAGGGGAAAACCAAAGTGCAGAGGACTGGATGGAGGGCAGTTTTTCAGATAGCAGAACTGCAGCTCACCAACACAAAAAAAAATCTATTATGAAACAGTCCTATTAAGTTTAGGTGCTACCAGTCTTGCTTTAGAATCGGCACATTTCAAGCAATCCTTTGTAGTGCGTGCTTTTCCAGGTCACTGTGATTGTATTCCTCAATAGCATTTACAGTTTCTTGTCCTTTCTAGTGAATACCTTGTCTAACAATGGACTTACTTTCTTGTGTTCTGTGATTATTTGAAAGCTTTTTATCTGCCTTGTAAAGCTATGTTTTTAATTTTCTGTGGTTTTAGAGAGACACAATTATATAACCAGAATCATTTTAAAATTCCTTTTTAGATTAGGTTCAAGCACTGATTTATTACAGTTTATTGTAGATGCTGAAAACTGTGATAGAACTTACCATGTTTCTTTTTTAAAGTAAATATTATGTATCTATTGATTTAAGGTAAAATTTCACGTACTGCAGAGCTGACACAAGCTGGCTGCTGGCAGAAGGAGAAGGTATTTCACAGTGCCTCCTTCCACCTCCCATCCATTGGCCCTGGTGCTTACTGGATCCTTTGCTAAGCTGATCTGCTTCGCAAGAATGGCAGAAAACTGTCCCATCAAAACTGAGTGGGTGGTTTTCTGCCATTTTGGCAAGTTAAAATTAACTCTCATGGAAGTCTAGCAAAGAGCAGCAAGAGGGTGCAGCTCAGAAGAGAGACTCAGAAGAGAGGAAGATGGGAGATGGGAACAGTGACGTATGTCTTCCTGAACCCTATGAAACCTTTATTATACAGTTCATAAAATAAGAATATGAATCTGTAACAATCCCTTAAAACTAAATGTACAGAGAACTATCAGTCACTTTCAGATCAAAATACATTATCCCACTGACAATGTAAATAAAACACAATTGACCACATCTCCCTTATCATTCTCTCCTTGTAATATCAACATGTCCCTTCTCAGCCTTTCTCTCTCTAAAGGAAAAATAAGAGAATCCAAAGCCTTTAAATACATCATTATGGTTAATAACCTGAGAATTGAGTACTCTGTGAGGAATTGTGTTCCAAAAGTAGGCAGGCAAGATCAGAGAAAGAAAATCGTTCCAGAGAACTTATGCCAGGAAGGCAGGATGTCCAGTTCCCCCTTTACCTGGCAGATTCAAGTAATGTTTGACCACATCCCTGTTAGTACATACTGCAGTATTCCCCAAGGAGTTCCCAGGTCCACGTGCTGTTCCAGCCAGTTCCAGTCTTTTTTTTTTGGTTTTTTTTGGGGTTTTTTTGGTTTTTTTTGTAGATGACCCACAGGCACAAGTGCTAGAAGGCAGCCACAGGATGGTCAAGGCTGAGGCATCATTCACCTGATCCTGAGCTGAGGCTTAGCTATGGAAGTGCAACTAAGTAGTAGCCTTTAAAAAAGTCAATCAAACAAACAAGTTCCTGAATAAATATTCCTGATATTGTATTTGAACTTGAGGCTCTTGTAACTTTTCACAAAGCACTCATCTTCTCAAACAGTGGTTTGTTTCTGTCCTGTATTTCTTCAAGCCAGTACAATGTTTTTTACTGGTATTTAACACCAATTAACATGAGCCAGCACTCTGACTTGGGGAGCGTATTTCTGCTTAATTCAGGAACTGGTATTGCTTTTCATTTTTTCTCCAACACAAAAAAATGAAAATAAAACCTTCTTCACTGAAAGCAATAGAAACAAACCAACAGGTTAGACGATTCTGAAATAATGATGAGAATGATAGTCCAGAGTCATTAAGTCAGTTACAGTAGCAGTTTATTTTTTAATCCAAGCATGCATCTTTTATATGCTCCTCTGGACTGAAGAGCTACATTTGGTAGCATTTCGAGTATGGTGCCTGCTAGAGCAGTCGTTAATTGTACAGCCTGCATAGTGAGTACAAGTGAAAGCTGATGGAACTGACACCAGTGGCTTGGCAGAGCTGCTGGGGAAATGCCATCACAAACCTGCTACTAATGCCTCAGATTCAGCTAATTACCCTGCAGGAACCAACCTGTTTCCCTTCACTGTTCTGTATGTGCCCGTGTGGGTACAGGAGAAGCAATTCCTAATGCATCTTGGAATACAGCTGATTGCGAAGCGGACTGTGAAATTGCGTTTCGGTGCTACAGGGCCAGGTTGTACCAAGCCTTCAAGTAAAGAGGTGGTGCAGGGAGAGACTGTAAGCCCAGAGAAAGGGCAGGCAACATAGCAGCTGCTGGCAGGGTGCAAAATTACTCTTTTCAGTTAAGATTACTATTTGCTACCACTCCCTCCTGCTGCATAAAAGCCAAGAAAGGAACCAAGTGCAGTGACTCAGGATTTTTTCCCCATAACCAGTGCACTATCCCACATTTCTCTGTCAACTGTAATACCTGACAGCAGATCAGTAATTCTGGGAATGCATTCTTGCTCCCTGAAGCACAGCTCCTTATGTTTTTTCTATACTGTAAAAAACAGTACCTGTTTTCTTATTTTTTGTTATGCTCCTTAAGAGTGACAGGGTCTAGAAGGAGCTCTCCGGGGAAGAAACAATCTTCTGCTTCCTCCACTGGCTGCTTCCTGACCCTGTTGCCCTTTCCTTTACTCTTTTTATTTATGCTGCTCCCAAGAGAGAAGGAAAAACAGGGGTAATGAGCAAAAGGCTATAGAGACTGTTGGAAAGAGCTGAGAGCCAGACTTCCCTCTGCAGAATGAGGCATTTCATAGGCATTCACGGCGACTGGGCAATTTGCTGTGACTCAGACACCAAGCTGACTTGGAATCAAATCTGGAAGCAAGAACCCACCTGGAAGAACACAGGAGGCAGTAGCAGTGTTGTGTATGACACTTGAGTTTTGTTCTGCCTCATCACTTGGAATTTTCACTTTTTTAAAAGTCCTGATTAGATACTTAAAAAAACTGGTTCCTTGAAATTATAAGTCACTTTGAGAAATCTTGTTGCAAGATGTAGGCAAACCTACCTCAAACTATTCGTCAAGTTAAGGTCCTGTCTCACTTTACTACTGACCATACCAGGGTAGGTATTAATTAATAGTCATTGGCAGTGACATTACTAGATGTATATGTTGGAGTATATGGGGTAATCACAGAATGGTCAGGGCTGGAAGGGACCTCTGGAGAGCATCTGGTCCAGCCCCCTGCTAAAGCAGGTTCTCCCAGAGCAGGTTGCACAGGACCACATCCAGGCCGGTTTTGAATGTCTCCAGAGCAGGAGACTCCACAGCTTCTCTGGGCAGCCGGTTATAGGGTTCTGTCACTCTCAAAGCAAAGATGTTTTTCCTCATATTCAAATGGATCTTCCTGTGCTGCAGTTTGTGCCTGTTGCCCCTTGTCCTGTCACTGGGCACCACGGAAAAGAGCCTGGCCCCGTCCTTTTTGACGCTCGCCTTTAAGAAATTTGTAGACACTGATAAGATCCTCTCCCAGTCTTCTCTGCTCCAGGTTAAACAGCCCCAGCTCTCGCAGCCTTTCCTCATCAAGGAAATGTTCCTGTCTGCTCATCACCTTCGTAGCTCTCCAATGGACCCTCTCCAGTAGTTCCCTGACTCTCTTGAACTGGGGAGCCTAGAACTGGACACAGCACTGCAGATGCAGCCTCACCAGGGCAGAGCCAGAGGGGCAGGATCACCTCCCTCAACCTGCTGACCATGCTTTTCCTAATGCCCCCCAGGATCCCATTGGCCTTCTCGGCCACCAGGACACAGTGCTGGCTCACGGGCAGCTTGCTGTCCACCAGAACTCCCAGGTCCTTCTCCACAGAGCTGCCTTCCAGCAGGTCAGCCCCAGCCTGTACTGGTGTGTGGGGTTATTCCTCCCCAGGTGCAGGACCCTACACATGCCTTGGTTGAACTTCATTGGGTTCCTCTCTGCCCAGCTCTCCAGCCTGTCCAGGTCTGGCTGGATGGCAGTGCTGCCTTCTGGGGTGTCAGCCACTTCTAGTTCTGTATCACCAGTGACCTTGCTGAGGGCACACTCTGTCCCTTCATCCAGGTCACTGATGAGTCAGTTGAGCAGGACTGGACCCAGTACTGACCCTGGGGCACACCGCTGGCTACAGGCCTCCAGCCAGGCTGTGCTGCTGATCAGAACCCTCTCTGAGCTCTGCCATTCAGTCATCAATCCACCTCACTGTCCACTCCTCTAACCCACACTTATGGATGGAAAACACTAATGTTTTCAGAAGTGCCTAAATCCCAGTATTATTGTTGAGAGTGAGCACAGATGCACTAAACCTTACTTCTAATTTGGTCAATATAATGATTGTTATCAGACTCTGGATTTTATCCATTTAGTCTGTATGACAAAAATTATTTGCTTGTGGAAATGGGGGACTAGCTTCCTGTAATGAGTACTGCATATCCTCTGAGATCCTAAGTCACTTAGACCCCTCCAAAAATTATCATCAAGGTACCATCTCTGCTCGAGGAGTCCATGGACAGGACAGGATTGCACTCAGTACTTTGGCTTGTGTTGATCCCACGTTCTTTGCTCGTTAAATATGCTGATCCTTCAGATGGGCACAGTTCCTTTGAGCAGATGAAAGAGGATGGACTCTGCTCTGGAATTTTTTATTTTTGTAAATACTCTGAGCCAATATATTTGGGTAGCAAGCTCTTACCTTACTTGCAATTGTTATATTTGCTACCTTTGATTACTAGATCAAATAAGTTTGGACCAGAAAGTTTCTATTGATTTTGTTGGGGACAGAGACAGTGAAAAGTGCAGAATATTCTGGGAGGCTTTGTGGCTCTAACATACCAAAAATGAAGAAGCCATAATCTCGTAAGGCAACCTACTGTCAGGCTACTCCACATTAGCTGTGTAGCAGCCTGTTGAAATTAGGCATCCTGGAGTTTGACAGAATAATGCTCTTTGACCTTTGCACAGTGTGCTTATAGAATATCCACCTTGCATCTGATGAACATGTTGCTACAATCTAAGGAAAATACAATTCACAGTGATGGACTTCAGAATTGATTTTACAGAGGCAGAGATAATTCATGCCTCCTGAACCATCTGATGGCCACAGATAACCAGCCTAGGTGAAAAGTTTTTCCTTTGATGGATTATGAAAATACAGGAATCTCTTATCAGTTATCCTTCTGCTTTTCTTTTTGTTTCCCTAATCCTTGGTATATACTCTCAAGAAAAGTGCTAGTACATAGATAATTGCTTTGGGAGGTATGAAGAATTTACTTGTTTTGATACGACGTCCATGTGAGACACACTGTAGGGCTACTGTCTTTCAAGACATTTCTGATAAGCAGTAGAGGGACTTAAAGGTGAAAAGGCCCAATCCTTGCTCTTGTGGTTGGATAGGATTAAGTTCTGCAGGCATTGGTTTCTTGCATGAGCAAAGATTTCAAGTAAATAAGAAATTTAAACCTGCGGGAGGGGAAAAAAAAGTCTTGTTGAGATTAAATTTTAATGTTTTACTGGTCTCTGCCATACATGTGATTTGCCGTCTGCAGCATGTACTATGTTAAGCTACTGCATCAACAGATCAGAGATCCGTTTCTCTTAATTGTTAAATATGATTCAAATTACTTCTGTTCCTTTTAAAAATATAGCAATAGCTTTGATGCTTCTGCAGTTTGGCATTTTAAAAAAAATTACAGTACTTTAGCTTTCACCCAGGTTCTAGAGATACTAGGGAAAGCAGAACTATTAATTTTGGGTTTTACTATTTGTTTTTTATTTGGCAATGCAGGTGGAAAAATAAGAAGGGGATTGACCAGAACTTGACTGCAGGCCCTGCCTGGCAAAAAACAATGGTAGAAGCAGAAGTTTTCTTTGCAAACACAGTTTTATAAAGGTCCAAAAATAAGTACATTAAGCAGAAGTTGAAAATACCTGTTCATAAACAACGATCAAGCACTGATCTTAAGTCTTAATTTTTTGCTTTCTTCATTTGGGCTAAGCCTTCCTTTCCTATCTGAAAAAGGGGAGGACCAATGGAAGAGGAACAGTTCAGAAAGCTATGGGAGTCCAGTGGTACTGCATAGCTTGAAGTCCCTACACCAAAGGCTTTGAATATAATAAAAAATAATGGTGACATATCTTGGGGGGTCTTCTGTTAGGCAGAACCACTGGCCACTCTCCTCTGAAGTGCAGAACTAAGGGAGGAAGAAGAATGGACCAGCACTAGTTCCTTCCTCTGCCAAGCCTGCAGAGGTTTTCATTTCCATGGATAATCATTGAAAAAAGCCTGGCTACTCAGGTTGGCTGTCAAGGGGGGCTTCATTCACAATTTTATCATTGATTTTGGGAGAGATCTTTCCCTCAAAAGTATTTTTGTAAAAGTGGTAGGGATACAAAAACTGGAAACGAAAAATAATCCTCTGTTTGCTTTTTCAGTGTGTCAAGACTTATTTTTGTGCGACACCTAGGAGGTGTTCTAGCAGTGGCAAACATAAGGGGCGGTGGTGAATATGGAGAGACCTGGCACAAAGGTAAATCAGTCCAAGTAGAGGAACAAAACTGCAAGTTTAGCAATGAAAATTACATTTTATTTTCACTCCCTCTTCCCTACTCACTTCTTCTTTTGCATTTTACTTATTCTGTAGAAAAGTAATTTTTTTCTTACTCATATATTGGATCTGTACATTGTCCAGTGTTTTCTGATGGTTTTCATTAGATTGTTTCAGGTTTTGCAACCTATAAAAATAGTTTTGCACAAACACAGTATTTTCCAAGAGAATTATTATGGGCTTTTAAAGCAAGGTCAAGTTCCCGAGACTTCAGATTTGAAAATGCAGCTATTAATCTCGAACTGATCTTCCAAAAAATGTTTGTCTGTATTGCAGGAGACCTTGCTTGCTTTTACATACCTTTTTCAGTATTGACAGGTGCACATGGCCCCACAATTCTAGATCCCCAAGACAACAGCACTATGTAGACACTCTTGGTGTCACACAAAAAACCTCAAAACATTTGCAGAACCTTAGAGAAGGTGTGTACTTTTGTGTTCAGAATGTAACTTTTCCAGATTGTTTTTGCACAATTTATGAATAAACCCTTTTTTATTTTTAGTGAATGCGATTGGAAAAATTTCTTCACCAAAAGGGTTGTCAAGCATTGGAACAGGCTGTTCAAGGGAGGTGGTTGAGTCACCATCCCTGGAGGCAGATGTGGTGCTTAGGGACATGGTTTAGTGGTGGACTTGACAGTACTATGTTAATGGTTGGACTTGATGATCTTAAAGGTCTGTTCCAGCCTAAATGGTTCTGTGATTCTGTGATTGAAGTTCATATGAAAACAATCTGCTCCACAAGTGCTGTTTGTTGATGGCATAACATCATCTGGTCCACACTCTCTTAGGGGGTCCAGCTTCTTGTATGCTGGCATTTGACCGGTTTTTTTAAGCTGAGTTTTGTGCTGCAGGGAAACCAAGTCATTCACTACAAAACCCTGTCAGTCTCTTTTCCCCTTTTCTTAATACCTTTGATATGTTTCTCTCAATGTTTTTCCTATCCAATATTTGTCTTAATCCTTTGATTGTCTTTGTCCACTTGCCTTATTGTTGACAATTTTCTGCATCCCTTCACCAGAGGAAAAAGCTGGAAAAAGTCCTACTTATCTCTGTAACATACCCATCATTATTTAATGGTGACATCATATTCATATCCCAAGAATATGGTGGATAAGTTGCTGGAGATGGAGTCAGCAAGGCAAATGCACCAAAACAGTGGTGTTTGTGGTGCAGCAGTTTGCCATGGGAGTAATCCATAATAACTTACTACAAACAAAACGGTATTCCCAGATCGTTACATTTTGGTTTTACTGTTTAATCTGCAGTAACTTTTTGTCTGGGTCATTTCCTCACAATTGAGTTAAATTTATAATAGTTTTATAAATAGAATATATGCTTGCAGAGACAGGCTGTTATTGCTACAGATGAAGTATACTTACGTTAAGTTAAATTTGCTTATTGGTTTGTAGTAGTTTTTAATAAAATTTGTCTTAATATAATAATGCTTCTGTGGTCCACCTATTTCCTGCTTAATTTTGACCCAGGTCTTTTGTTGCAGTATAATAATAATATATGTATCTGTTCTTTGTTAATTCCAGAAGCAATTACAGAAGTCTGTTTACTTAGTTTTCGTGGTATAGATAGGATTTTGACCTTACCTCAGACCAGAATGTTAAGCAAAGAGTAAGATTTATTTCTCCTTTATTACCACACATTTGAAAGCTTTTTCATTGTCCCAGTATGTCTCTCTTCAATGGTCTTGTTAATATGAGAATGGTGTGTATTTGTTAAAAAATAAAAAAATAAAAAATGTACTGGTCCCAGTTCTACAAGATCTGTATGACTAAATGTCAGAATTATCTTACCAAACTATTGCAACATAGAAATTAATCATCCAGTGTAAACTGGGTGTCTAGGATCACTGGATGGACAATGAAGATAAAGAGACACCTCCAGGTTATAGCTCATCTCACTTACTTTAGGGTAGAATTAATTGTCCTGGGGGTTCCTGGACAATAGTGGAAACGGCAATTCACTTACAATAAACACCCAGCTTTTAAACAAAGTAGAAGGAACTGCAGTTCCACTTCCGCATGCACTGAGCCCCTTACCTGGCTGGGCCACAGACTTCGCTACAGGAATATGAGGATTTTCTTCCTACTTCCTATTTCTTACTAGCATTTAATTGCCTGAGAAAGAACATACCAGGTCTAAAGGTAGAATAAACTTCAAGGAGAAGCCAGTTTTAGTCTCTTGCCAAACAAGCATCTAAAATGGGATGATTATGAGATTTGGTCAGCTGTAAATTCCCTAGGCTGATAATCTTCTGCTCAAATAGTTGAGAGATTGTAGGGAAAACTATTCTTTTCCTTCCCTATCCCACCCTGCAAACTTTTTGTTTTGAGAACTGGAAGTCTTACCAACGATGTCATCTGAACCTACATTTTCAGTCATGATTTAGTCCTCATATATCTGATCACATTTGGAATTTTGTTCAGCAGGATGGCAGAATATTAAGCATTTCCATACTGATAGTTAATCAATAAAATTTCAAACCAAGATGCAACTCTGAAGTCCCTTGTTGTCTGTAGGTATATATCATCTGATTTGAAAACGAATAATAGAAAAAAAAAGTAAATTACCAGCCACATATTCTGTGTCCAGGAAATTAGAAGTACTTATTTTATAAGCTGAAGCTTTATTGCCTTAAGAAACTGTCACTGAGTTTAATGCTGATAAAGTCCCATTAGATCAAACCTCAAGTGGATTGTATGTGGTCATTTTGTATGTATTTTGCAATGCAAAGCTTTTAGCTTTAATTTTACTGGTTAGAAACATTACCTGGCACTCACTCCACGGTATAGGTATGTATTATTCAGAGTTTCTGAAAGCATTAGTTATTGACAGAACCATCTTACACCATCTCTGTGTTGAAAGAATCTTTCATTTTTGCTGTCTTTCTGGCTGCATCAATTATTAAAATGTTCATGAAACTGGAATTGTTCCCAGGTATTTTTGCAGACATGTTTTTCTGAAGAGATGGTATCAAATGGATTTTATGACATCAATTGATTTTTTTTTTTTATTTGTGTGCTAGGTGGTATCTTGGCCAACAAACAAAACTGCTTTGATGACTTTCAGTGTGCTGCCAAATACCTCATCAAGGAAGGCTACACATCTCCAAAGAAGCTGACTATTAATGGAGGCTCAAATGGGGGCCTCTTAGTTGGTAAGAACTGCTCATATATTTCCTGGGTTTGGTTCTGAGTTTATCAAACTAACCAGACAAAAATTTCTGAGACTCTTTTCAAAAGCTGCCAGCATGTCAATGCATTAATATATACCAGATGTTAAAATATATACAATGCTATTTTGTATGCTGTTTGCATAGGACATTGGGATTCTGCAGGCTCTAGCAAAAGCTGACTGTTAAAAGCCATAATTACAATTACTGTCTTACGTGGTAGAGCTAACCCTGTAGTAGAAACACACAGTAAGAATGCTTTAAAAAAATATTGGGTTTTTTATTTTTCTTTAGGGCTAACCATTACAAAATAATTACTGAAGAAACAGAAATTATCAGGAAACTTGATGTGGTCTAAAGTGTAAGCTAGAATCCCATGTCGTGCAGTCCTTCATCAGACTTTCTCGTTCACTCTTTCTGTAGTCATGCATTGTTGTTCTTGGAGAGCAAATGAAAACTTGACAGTTCTGAGTTTAAAGCCTCTGTTCAGGGACATGTAATTTTCAGGGACTCTACTTTCACTGTTAAGTTAAATATTTAGTTAAAACATGACCACAAATAACATCATCAATGTCTTCGGTGAGAAACATAAAATACAAACAAGTACAGCTACTTGAAAAAGTCATGAGCTTTTGAGAGACTGTGTAAATGTAGCCCTTTGTTACAAATGCATCTTGTTCACACATATGTACGATTCACTGTTGTGTGTGTTCATAAATTCAAGGAAATTAACAGCCTCCTCTTAAACAGGAAAATTTGTCACAAAATTGTCTCATAGTCTAAGGAGTATTTAAAAAGCTCCAAAATTTATTTCTGATTGAATCCATGTATCTGAAAGCAGTAGAAGAAAAAGTGATTTTGTTTAATTTTGAAAGGAGAAGCAAACAGAAATGAATAATACTGGGGTTTGTTTGTATTTTTTTTAAACAGCATGAAAGGCATGCGACAGTATGATCCAATTGAGCTAGTCATGTGAGAAGAAAAAATAAGTATTTCAAGTTCATAAATCACTGATTTATAGAAAATGAGCAGATTTATTAGGCCCACCACTCTTTGCTTGTTCTTCTTTTTATACTCCTCCCTATTTGTCTGCTGCTGAATACTGGCTCTATTGGTTTTATTTTATTTTCCAGTGAACTAGCAGCCAGCATAGGAAAAAGGATTTGAGGTTATACAGATCTTGGCTATTCATACATTCTTAGTTTTAAAGAGAAATAACAAATGCATGTAAGGTTGTGATTTTGCTTTCTGCTTATATGCTTCTCTGTTACAGGTGACAGGAGTTATTTGTGCATTGTAAATAAGAGCATCAATAGAAATGGATGAATATGGTAAAGGATTAAAGGGTTTGCACACTGTTGGGAGTGCAAGCATTGCACAAGTAAATTTTATGTGAGCATAAATACGTATTTGGAAATGCAGTTAAACTTTCAATATGTTATATAGCTTCTGAAAATACTATTTTATGGTTACATGGACTTCAGTTTCAGTCAGGATGAGATTCATCCTACCCAACATAATAACCTGTGTTTATGGCTGAATAAGTCAGCCGCGCTCTTTGTTTAGGTAAGGGAAAGAAAATGACATCTGCAGACTGTACATCACTCCAGTAGGAGGCAAGTTTTGGGAATATAGACCTCCCTGCTCTGGAAAATCTGTTGTTAGAAAGCTTCCTTTGCACTTGCAGATGAATTACAATCCAGCTGGATTTCCATACTCTTGGTGAGCCAGATAGGGATTTTTCTTGACTGGGTAGAATTAGGTGAATTTAGGAAATTCTTGTAAGTGCCTTTGCATCAAAGCAGAACTAAATTTTGCAACAGTTGTTCATGCGACACTAGAGAGCATAACTTACACTTTAGGTGCAAGGAGGACCCACTGCCAGATTTTCTCACTTCTCATTTATTGAAGAAAAAACTGACAACACAGAGTATTGTCACACTTGCAAAATACTGTTTCCTTTTAGTCAGACTAACAGGAGGTGTCTCTGAGGAGTGCAGAGCCCTGAGCTCTTGCCTCATTCAACTGCAACACAAGACTTCCTTGTCCTGCAGTGTGATCCCCAAGCTGAGCAGAGCAGCACAGCTGTGAGCTGAAAACCTCCTTCATGAAACGCAGTGTTTGACCTCTCGTGTTTGCTTACCCCAACAGTTCTGAGGTTTTGAAATCTTGCTTCTGTACTGAATTTTAAAGCTCAACTATGTGCAGAGGCGTAAAATTAATGAATAAATTGTTGTTCCAGGTTAGTTTATTAATGCGTATAATTAAGTATTATGGCTAATTAAAGGGGTGCAGTGGGAATGGGTAAGTGTCTCCATAAGTCATTTCTTACTGAAATAACTATTTAGGGAACTAGGAGCAGCAATTTTTCATAAAACCCTGAGCAGCACACAGTGTTTCAAGAGACACTCTGCAATAGAGTACTAAAATTAAATGTTATGATAGCTGGTTTAGCTTTTTTTCCTACCGGAATATAATTTATGTTCATAAAAGCAAATAACACGAAGGGGAGGGTTCTGATTGAAAGCTTTAGTTAAAAGATAATGAGCTTTGACATGGCAGCTATTGAAGGCACTACATATACCTTATGAAAGTGGCTTAGAAAGGACC
Source organism: Falco biarmicus (assembly GCF_023638135.1). Taxonomy (NCBI): domain Eukaryota; kingdom Metazoa; phylum Chordata; class Aves; order Falconiformes; family Falconidae; genus Falco; species Falco biarmicus. Next base: position 67,746,526 of record NC_079293.1, read on the forward strand.
CAGGAAGGGTTAGCGTAGTCACCTATCAGAGATGACTAGAAGTAAAATCGCATCCTTCAGAATATAGAAATGGCATTCAAATGGAGAAAAGAGGGTGGAGCATAATTTCTTGATGGGGACTGACCAACCACAGGATACTGGTGACAAATTGCTTCCAGTATAAAGATTAGCAATGCAAGTTTTCTATGTACATCAGAAGCAGGAAGCTGGCCAGAGGGTCTGTGGGACTTAGAGGTTAGTGAGGTGTAAAAGGAGCACTGAAGAAAGGTAATGGCAGAGCAGAACAATATAAATGGTCTATTTGTATTGATGTTCCCTCCTGAGGAGCGTGGGGAGTTCTCTCTTCATGGGGAATACTCTGAGGACCTGACTCAAGCTGAAGCATCAGCAGAAAAGGTTTTGGGAATAAATCGATCAAATAAAAAGTAGTGTGTTGCCAGGACCAGATGGTGTACATGCAAGATCCTAAGTGGACTCCAGTATGAAACTGCAGGCTACTAAGCCTGAATAGCTGAGGAACAGAAGGGGGCAAATGTAATGCCAATTTTTGAATGGTTCATGGTGATCCACAAATTGCAGATGAGTACATCTGATTTCTCTAGTAGGCAAAATAATAGCTTACATACAAGGAAAAATTTTGCAGGCTGAAGTTAGATCTTGAAAATCTATTAGAGCTATTTGAAGGAGTCAGGCAGCGTACGGTGCTTGTAACAGTGGTCTAGGTAAGGAGTTATTCTTGGATTTTCAAAAGCTTTTGACAAAGTCTCTTGCATAAGGCCATGCGAAAAAGTTTTTGCTGAACTGGAAGCAAGTTTATGTCATAGCAATGTCCTGGTTAGCAGGAGGCGGAGAATGGGAATAAACGATCCATTTTCACAGTGGACAAAAATAAGGAGATACAAGAATTTGGGAAAGAGTTTACCTATGTGTGAATGCATAGTGATTAGCTCTGAATTCAGAAAGGTATTATAGGATCCATTGTAATAGTTATGTAAAAATCTCCGTGCTCATATTTCTTAAAATTAAAAAAAAAAAGCAGGGGAATTAGTAAAATCAGCAGGTAATAGATTTAAATCAAGCAACAGAAATTGTAATTGAAGAACTTCTTGCTACAGGATATGATGAACACTAGGTGAATACATATTAAGAAAGGAAGTAGATGTTCTTACAGAGGATATGTGTTTTGATGGCTCTTTTTAACAAGATGGTTGGAGATAACTCCAGCTTGGGGAAAACCTAAACAGCTAGTTCAAAAGCTGATAATGTACAGGAAGTACCTCCTAGTATTTGCTTAACACCTTTTCCCAGAGCACCTGCCAGTTGCCACTCTTAGAAACTGAACACTAAGCTAGATGGGCCTGCTGCAGTTATTTTTAAAATATATGAGGCAAGCATTATTCTTAAAGAAATTATCCCTTCCAGTGGTAGGAAGGTGGCAATCATAAAAGAAGAAAATACAATAGTAATTTGCTTTATGAAGATGAGGTTATTCCTCTGATTTTGTAGTAATCTGCTTTTATCAAAACTCTTTTCATAGGGATTTGCATAGTAATTATGGAAGAGAACTTTCATTAATAAATGGAGTGCTTTTGCTCCTTAGTGCTCTCTTCCTGGTTGATACTAATTCTAAAAGTCTAGACAGTGAATGGTTTAGAAATGTCAATTCAGTAGTACTAAAGCTCACATATTTTATAAGTGCATTTCTCCGTGAAACCCAGTTTGCTAGTTTGGAAGGCAGTTTTCAAAGAACAGCATGTTTGGTGTGTGAGGAACAGGGAAATAGCTCTTAAGCTCTTTTGAACATACCATCTTTGGGAATTACAATTTTTCCGTTTGTGTATTTGCTTTCAGTTTTACTTAAAAGTCTATTTGGCTTTCTTTTCACTGGCAATCTTCTTCCAATGCAGCTGGGTTTATATCCAGTGTTTTATACTGAAGGTTTTTGGCTCCAAGTATTATATGGTGATCTATGTTTCTTCTCACATTGGTTTAACTGAACAGTTTAACGTTATTTTTTTTTCTTTTTTTTTTTTTTTCCAAAGAAACTTTGTGTTTATAAAAGACAGCTTTTTGGAAGTTGGTCTTTTGTGAACTAGCATTCGACCTTTCACTGCTGAGCTTAATTGTTTAAGATATGAATACTAATAGAGCTGTTTTCCTGTCAAAGCTGCCTGTGCTAATCAGCGCCCCGACCTATTTGGGTGTGCTATTGCCCAAGTGGGAGTGATGGACATGCTCAAGTTCCACAAGTACACCATTGGCCATGCTTGGACCACTGACTACGGTTGCTCCGACTGTAAAGAGCAGTTTGAATGGCTATGCAAGTAAGTGCCTTTAAATACTTCTGTGGTTGTTAAAATGTGTAGTCTGCTCAACAGTTTCAGGTTGTTATGGTCAATTATCTAGTCTAAGAATTATGCCATCCTTTCCCACACTGGATTTGGGGAGTTGAGCATTTCCTTACAACTCAGTTTTGTGTGAAAGACTATCTTCAAAGCCCTGTTGAGACAAATAGTCGTATTTTCAAAGACCTTGTTCTACTAGCAGCTTTAATAACTCATAAGGTTTTCTTCCTGAATAATGACTCCTTTAAGCTGTCACAACAGAATGTTCTGAAGTGAACCTCTACATAAATTGTGTATTTATGATGAGGGAGAGGCAGTCACCTTTGTGAATTATGTTATACAACGTGGATGGGATTTATTTGTAGGAATTGAATGGTAGTAGACCATAACAGGATATTAATTTATTTATTAACTCCTTTCTGAGAGGTCTGGAAAGATTATTTTGAAAAAAGAGAGAGAGAGACAAGAGAGACAGCTGTGTATGAACAGAAATGCTCTGCACACTGGATATAGCTAATAATGAGTGTGTTTGAATAAGTGCCATCATTTAAAAATACTTTTCTGGAACTTTGTCTTCTGTTACTGCATTTGTATTCCTTTAATAATGAAGATTGACATTCCAGGAGAATGCTTCAGACACACTTAATTTGGCTGGTCTGAAATTTAATAGAGTGTTTAGATATTAAAAAGTACCTGTGCTACAAGTACACTGAGCTCCAACTTGATCTAAAGCATTTATTTTTAAAAAAAATTATCATCAGTGTCAGGTCCCAGTACTAGATGATCAGTTGGGCCCATTGTAATTAGATTGTTTCAGAACCTCCAGCTGTCCTTCAGTGGCAAACATGTTATTGTAAATATAGTGCACAAAACAATTAAATTTCATAATTCATATTTTATCAGTAGATAACAGATAAAAGATTAACTGTTATAAAAATGATCCAAATAATCTTAATGACTTTGGACACTGAAACTCGCCTGCACATCTGTGAATTCAGATATTCTGAAGAGGTAAAGTAGAAGCAAAGTTTTAAATTCATACCATGATTAGGAGAAATGCATTCATAGGAAGGAGTCACTCCATACCTATTTACACACATATTTACTCACATAATTTTAGAAACATCTTATATGGCAATACCTAAAATATTTCTTTGCTTCTTTTTCAGCAGCTGGCAATTGCTTATCAGATATAGGAAGATATATATGTAATGTTGCTTAGATGCTGCCGTTACAGATATCCCAAAAATACATACGGCAAATAGAGTGGCATGCAGTGACTATCATTTAACTTCTTCCCAAAAATGTAATCATCTGCAAATTCACTTACATTGTTCCTTAGATTAAAATGAGGAAGCCAGGAATCTGTGAGGTTAGACATTTAAATATTGTCACATGTTCTTAAAAATAATTTGGACTTAACTTGCTGGGTACTCCTCTGAGCAGGAAATTCATTCAAAAATAAAGGAAAATTTCCTTCTGTATTTCCTGTCAGGAAATAGGGGAAAAAATAATGTCCTACTCTTGATTCAAAGAATGTAACATTCTTCCTAGGTGTAGTTTTGTCTAAACAAAGTATGAAATGTTTAGATGGAATTCTTTCTGATTTACTATTATGTTTAATTTCTGATGCTAGAGAGTACTTTGTGTTGAGGTACGTAGATACACCTTTTATGTTATGTTACAGTAGCTAAGATGTAAATGTTCCTGCAAAGAAAACAAATTTTGAAAGTTAGATTATTCATTGCTCAAAAAATAGGAATCAAGGTCATCTATTGAAAGTGGGAAAGCTTACACTTCTCCTTTCAGTTTCCTGCATGGTGTTCCTTCGGAGTACGTGTGTGTTCAAAGGCAGCCTGAATATTGGAGGGAGCAAATTTAATAACTCTGCAGCCCTTGTGGCTTACCATCAGAGACTGTTTCCAAATTTGCACGGGAAGAAGCCATCCACCTGCAGACCTGGACTACATATGTATGCTGGGAAAAAGTCTGGATGTCCCTGTTTCCCAGCAGGATGGATCCTGCTATGGACCTGATAGCTTTTGCTGCAGCTTCCCTGTTGCCTATTCCTGTTATTTTTGGCATTTCTGTGAGATGTATGCATATGCCTCTCTGAAATTAAAGGAATTTACTCGCTTCATATTTGAGAGCCAGAGATCTGTGGCCACTACCACGAATCAGTTGCCAGTACTGCAATTCTGATTTAGGCAACTGAGAACTGTAGTATTCTGAGTGCTATTAAATGCCACTGTGACCATTTCAGTAGGAGAGGACCTTCTTGCCAGGCATTAAGGAAAAAATATGTAAACATTTGTGTGCTCTTCTCAGGTACTCTCCACTTCACAATGTCAAACTACCAGAAGAAGATGGCATCCAGTATCCCTCTACGCTGCTTCTCACAGCAGACCACGATGATCGTGTGGTCCCTCTACATTCACTGAAGTTTATCGCTACTCTGCAGTATGTTGTGGGCCGAAGCCGTAAACAAACCAATCCACTCCTCATCCATGTTGACACCAAGGCTGGGCATGGAGCAGGAAAGCCAACTGCTAAAGTTATAGAAGAAGTGTCAGATATGTTTGCTTTTATAGCACGATGCCTAAATCTTGATTGGATTGAATAGGCAAAATGCTTATTGTTGTCTCCTTTAGAAAACAAGGGCTTTGACACCATTTAAGACCAACCAGACTACTACTTGGTGTAGTACTTACATTTAAAAACTGCAGTTTAATATTTTATTGATCCGGCCTGCTATGGAGTTTTGATCTTCTGTGCTTCCTCTTTTTGGCATTTCTTTGAATTTCTTTTCTAATGCGTTCCAAAGGGCATTTTAAAAAGCATGTTCCAATAAATAGCTGAGCTACTGTTGGTGCTGATGTGAACGTTTAGATTCCAGAGTTAGTGCTAGTTGAGCTTATTTCCTGTAAACAATTTTAATGTATTTTGCACCTATAAACATATCCAGATCATCTGTAATTAAATGTAAGTACTGTCCACATACAAGAACTCTGAGCATACTTTATTTACACAGGAACTCATTTAAGAATGTAAATTGCAGGTATTCAGTGCTAACCATGAAATACTGAAGAAACAGTAATCTGGGTAATTAAGTCAAATATTATTTAAAAGCTTGTATTACATACTGTTCATAGGTGTGTTACAGTCTATAATAATGATGTTGCTAAATTGTTTTTTCTTTCCAAAGAGACTTCAAAATGTCAGCAGTTTTCTGTCATTTATTTCTACATGAAAGAGAAAATGGAAGAACTCTTAGATTCTCACTGTAATCTCAGTCAAGCTATGAAGATACTCTTCAACAACCTGCCTGCTGTTAGCTCTTCAATATTTCTGAAGAGTAGACCAGACATTGACTTAAAAAAAAGAAGGAAAAAAGAAAAACAACAAAAAGACCCAATCCAAAACCACAGCTTTGTCTAGATTGTTCAAGTTCAGTTTTTCCTGATGCCTTTGACAGCATGTTCTCTAACAAGCCAAAGTCTAAACATAAGTATAACCTAGTTCTGGTTGCAGAACAAGAGCTCCTAGTCAGACTCCCTAATGACTTGACACAGGCACAGTATTTTAACTGCCATTTCATATCTTTCCCATCTAGGTTACAAAGTAGATGTGAGTATTTGCCTACTAGCTGTCTGAACTCTGATGCACTGCAGCAATTACAGTTTGATTTTGCAGAGCAAAGAAGTATTTTATCAATTATTATTAATCTTTGTTGCCCCTTCAGAAAACCCTGCTGCTCTCAGATTTGGATAAGCTGATAGATTCTTCCAGAATCATGCTTGTCATTATATTCATGCTTATACCCTAAAGCCTGTATTTTAACTCTGGGCTCAAGAGTTTCATTTCTAAGTAGCGTCTCAGCATAGGAAAAGGAGGGAGTGGTATTTAAAAGAAGAGTAGGCTGCTGTAAACAGCAGCAAAATTAAAAATAAATTTGTACTAGATTCACTCCTGTGTCTCTCTCATGCTCTGGGGTTTCTGCTTATTCCCTCAGCAATCCAGGAAAGATCATCCCTCCCAGGCCCTTACTGTGTGCAATTTGATTTTAGGAGTTGAAAAAGAAAAGAGAGGGGGAAGGTTTTTGCTTTCCTATGAAATACCACACCTAAAACCTGTATGTGATCTGGGATTTATTTGTGGTCCATGGGCATTACAGTTTTACCAGGTACTTTATGGACTGATGCATTCTAATCACAGCATCGAATTAAACAATCAAAATGGGGAGTTGAGGGAGGGTTGGGGTTTTTTCCCTCCAGGCTATGAAAACAGGGTTCAGGTTCAGCATCCCCATTTTCCTAGAGGAATATGAACTGCCTTCTGTGATCATTTGGGAATTTTCAACAGAGTCCCTGCATGGCAGAAACAAAGTACATAAAACCGTGCCACCTCCACTTGCAACACCTCACAGCTGCGGCATCTGGGCTTTTCTTGAATGTTACAGTTCCCATCATGAGGGCAGAGCTTTACCTCTGAGATGAGAGCTTTGTAGGATAAGGTGTGTGGAAAATAATGGTCGTCAGGTGTTCATGAAATATTGCTGCACTGTGTTGGTGCATTGAATTGCAAAGGCTTGGGCACAGACACCTCAATCATCTCTCCAGGTCTTTGTTCCTAAAAATGCTTAGCCGCCTTCCCCAGCTGCTCAAACACAAAACTTCTGGCACAGGTTAAAAATCATTCCTTTTCCTCCTGAAGCTGGGTTACCTGAATGGCTCAATACTGAGGCAGGTGACCCGTAATGTGGGGAGTTTGGAAACAAACATTTCTCTTTGAGTGGCAATCAACAGTATTCAAGGGGGAGCTGGCTTGCTGGAGACGCTGCTTACAAAATAAGAAGTGTTAAAGGGTATCCTTTGTAGAATGCTGGTATCTTTATTGGGAAAGCATTTTCTGTATGTAACGGAGTCTTAATGTTGACTTTTTAATTGATCTTAATCAGGTATGCCAAGTCTATGATTCAGGTGCCAAAAAAGTGATGTTGCAAAGCAGTCCTACTAGCTGAATTGCTTCTTTCGGTGCAGAAGGGGACATGCTCCAACTGGAATCTGTAATTAACTCTGCACAAGTAACGCTTTTGTATTGTAATGGGCTGCCCAGAGAGGCTATGGAGTCTCCTTCTCTGGACGCATTCGGAACCCACCTGGATGCAATTCTGTGCAACATCCTCTAGGTAAAGGTAAACCCACTTTAGCAGAGGGTCAGACTAGATGCTCTCCAGAGGTCCCTTCCAACCCTGACCAGGGTGATTAAATAGACCTGGAGCCAAACCATTTCTGCTGTATAAAACGTAATGAAATCTCTGTTAGTTTGGTTTCAAGGTTAACTTCTTTTCTCTGCAGTGGAAACGCTATTTTATGAAGAGGCTCTGTATCCTTTTATTTCCAGTACATGAAGCAAAATTCACTAGCTGGGCAAGGTAACCTCCTCACAACTATCTGCTTTTTCAAAATCATGTTTCTTAGAAAAATAGATACCAATGTTTTGTGCCAAGATCAAAACCAGAAAAATCTTTATCATAAAGTCCTGTAAGAGGCTTATGTTGCATGAAACAAAATCTGTTTTTAAGTGGAAATAAATGAACTTTTTACATATTGCTGCTTCTGATACTCTTCACACATAATGTAAAGATACCGTAGTTGCCTTTGCTCCCATGAAAACACATTTGCATCAGAATGTATTTATGTGAAAAAGGTGAGAAGTATTTTTAAAAGCGGAAGAGTCTTCATGCTCTGCAGAAAGATATTTGAATTCCTTTGCATTGGAGTTAATTTACATTTTGGTAGCTAAAAAAAAAAAAAAAAAAAAAAAAAAGATAATGACTTCACAAAGGTGCTGCACCCTCCCCAGCAATATAACCACCAAGACCTAAGGGTGAAGGGAGGGCAGCTGGTATGTAAGCGTAAAGGACGCTCAAGACAGAGTTGGGAGACACCTGTTCCTGGCACCTAGGACTTCTCCTGTTTGGCCAGGATTTTCTTGACTTCACTGTACTTTGCCATCTGTCTGTAGGAAGGTAGAAACATGAGCATCAGTACTTTTGGATTTGATATGGCAGCAACAGTTCTCAAATATCTAAGTTGTCAGGTCATTTGTTTATTTTTAGCCTGAGGTAGCCCCTCAGGATTGCCTGCTTATAGAGTCAGGATCTGCTTATAGACTCTTCCTGACAGCCTCTCCTGTGAAAGGGGTTTTCCAAGCCAAATAGGATTTAGGGGACGAGGCTGAGGGAGGGACTTGGGAGCCAAACTAATGAGCAACAACCCAATTTTCTGCCAAGCTCTTCTACTTTGAAAATCTTTAGTGGACAGCTTTTGTGCAATTGCCTCTTTGTGCAGACCTCTTGGGGTTCGAATAGTCCATGCTGTTTGAACAGCCAGGTTTGGCAACTTCATTTCTCCAAATGTTCTTTTAATTACTTCTGCCTTACTATATTGTATGCCAGGAAAAGAAAAAGCATTCCTCTGGCTTTATTTTCCCCTTGCCCTTGCAGGAGGGGGAGGTGGGCTAGCCTTCCAATTCTCATGTCTCTGAGGATAACCAAGGTGTGTCCTCAAGATAACACTATTCCTGAATAGCAATTTCTGAATAAGCTCATGTCTCAGTTTATTTATGGCAGAGGTGACCGAGTCCCTCAGTGGAAGTTACTGGCATCGGCAGAAATAAACTGAAATTCTGGACTAGGAGGACTGTGATTTGGCCATTTCTTCTAATTTTCCATAAGAAGATTAACTGAAAATTCAACATTTAAAACCAAAGTTGAGCAACAACATGTCAGTGAAAATCTCTGTTCTGCAGACGTCACTCTGCTTTGCTAGCAGGAGTAACAGAGGCAAGGAACAAACTTGGTGCTCATGCCCTAACACATAGCAGGGCAAGGTAAATGTCGGAAGTCTGAATGGCAAGAGTCAGTTTGTGGTGATTTTCACTAAATGTTTCCAGCTTCCGCAGCAGATGCTGCATGAGAGCTGGAGTCACTGGATGGATGGTGTCTCTGCAAATGCGACATTTCTAGCCTGCCACATGCTGCTCAGACTACAGTTTGTACATCAGGCTTTCTGTGTGCAAAAAGGAAGGAGGCATTATTCTTGAACCCCTTAAAGGGGGGGGGGTGGGCATACTATTTTGAATAACATGCATATTAAGTAGGTATCTGATAGTGCTAACTGAAGCATTAAATTCGATATTTGTCTGTAACCTGTAACAGGGCAATATTAGGCCCAAAATATTACCTATCATTTTCATCTTGGCATCACTGTCAAAATACTGGGGAAATAAGCGGAAGAAAAGCAATAGAAAGGGCATAATTTTTTAGTATTCATATTGACTTGACCCTTTCAGTTCTTCAGGAGACTGGATGAGCATTCACTGTGTGAGTTCCAAAATAAGCGTTCCCCCAGACATGGAGTAGGGTGGAATTTCCTGCTTTTAGGAAACAAGGTTGTAGTACAAATGTAAGATTGCACACATGTAGTACGAATGTAAGAAGCTACAGACCAGCTGTAGGTTGAGCTGCATGAAATGCTTAATTCAGCAGGGGCACCTGAACTCATAGGTGGTGATTCCATGTAGTTCTTAGCATCATTTTCATGCTGCTTTTCTTTCCCTGTGAAGAGTTGCACTTAACCTCTGACATCTCCTCAGTAGAAGAACAGATGAGCATTGAGATATATTGCATTTCAGTGATGCCATCAAGTATCTTCTCCTGTGGAACTTTGAAAGTGTCAGAAGACAAGAGCAACAGTGAAAAAAATAATGTTTGCTTTGCCACCTAGCAGTCGTTGAACAACCATGAGCATGCTGAGTAACAGAGGAATTTATTCATTAGTTATAAACCAGTTAAGGCAATTTTTTAGAAGTTTGGATGAGAATGCTTAGCTGGTGGAAAAACTGCTTTCTGTGCTGCTTTCTGCTTTTAGGCCATTTCTGGTGTGCAACAACAGCATGTCATTTTGACAGCAAGTGACAAAGTGCTGTAATGTGGACTGTTGTTTCCTTCCTGGGAAAGACTGAGTCAAGGGCTTGGGCATTTCACTATTCAGAACCCTTTGGAGTGGTAACAGGAGGAGATGAACAATACTTAGTGTCTTCTGGCTGTTTCAAATGAAACTCATTTCTCAACAGAATATGTTTTCTGGTAGTATTATATTTCAAAGGAAGCTCTGCTGTAGTAGAACAAGCTTTGTAGTAGAACAAGCATTATGTGCAGGTATCTATTTCAGTAGCTGGGCCAAGCTGTTAAATACTTCCTACTTCATATATTTAGTGTTAATAATTAACATTCGGCTGCTGAAATTGCTGTTTCACTTAGTTTAAAGCTTCTCAGTATGAAAAATGTGTTTTCATCATGAATGGCATGAAGCTGTAGACCTCAGTCCATTCACAGGGACCCCAAGCTTCAGCTCTTGTATGGTTTACCTTTAATTTTGTGTTTCACTAGGTAGACACAGGTACTAGGAAAACTGCATTACAGTAAAAAAATGAAATAAACATTCATGATCACTGCCTGGAAATCACAGAGCTTGGGAAAACTCTAGCTGTATTTTGAAATTAAAGGGATTACTTTTCCTGATTAGAGGGAGGTGCTCGGACCGCCTTGAACTTTGAGGAAGTGCAGATCCAAATCTCATCTTTGCAAGAGCACCCATCACTCAAAATGCCTAAAAGCCAAAGTCCTTGAAATTCCCCCTTATTTGCAATGTGGTTATCCTCCCGCAAAGCTTTGGCTGCCAAGGACAAACTGGAAAACATCCTCCTCTCACAGATGACAGTCACTCGCACAACAACCCAGTCATTAAACAGTTTGCTGCCGTGGGCCTGCTGCCCGTTCTTCCTGCATGGTGGAGCCTTCCAGGGCCTGTGCGCTTGCCAGAGGAAGTCAATTGAGAGGGAGGGGTATCAAAGTTAGAAAATCGCTTCCAACTAATGAATTAGAAAGCTTATTGAGACCATTTCTTTAGCAGTTTTGGACAGCTTTTTGATTTTTGTTGCTTGTGTCCTTTGGTGAGAATCAGGCAGCCTGTTCTGCCAGCTGGGGACAGCAGCTCTGGGTCAGAGAAAGAACCACCGTGATGGTGGACATCACCTGGAGAGGTGTTCTGGAAAACATGCTTTCTGTTCATTGGCATTTAACACCAACATGCACGGTTCACTGCTTTACTGTTCTAATTAGGTGCGAGGGAATATCCATCCAAGCAGTAACTGCAGAGGGGTGTGGTGGCCTCTTCATTCCATCAGAAGTGGCTTTAGGGGGCAAGGCACGCACTGTGGTGGGACCTGTCAGAAACACGGGGAGCAGTCACCACCCAAGTATAGACGTGCCATGTCCCTCAGTTGATGGCAGGATAAGGACTGTGTATCTTTGCCTTTGGATGCACAGGCCTACGGAGCTCCTGGCTGTGGAGCCAAAGGAAGAGCTGTTCCCCCCGGCTGTTGGAGGCTGGTTCTGAGACGTGTTGGCTGTAGGTTCGTCCCAAGGTCCTACGCCAGCTGTCAGGCGTAGCTGTAGTCACTGAAATATGAAAGTATTTGGCTGTTATTTTGGGAGCCGAGGATGATGCACCAGTGTCTTGAGGAAGGATGTGATAGATTGAATCATTTAACGACTCAGCCACTTCACGCTGCTCTGCAGGCCTCGGTGCAGATAGGCTTTACGGGGTTGCCCACAGGCCAGAGTGCCACCTCCACTGGTTGCTGAGGGCAGCAGAGCTGAAATGGAGAGCAGATTTTGGTCAGGAGAGTTGGCCTTCTCTAGCCAGCTGGAAAGGCAGCTCTAGCTGAGCCTCCCTTTTAGCCACCACCAAATGGCTGGCAGGGATCTAAACCCCTGCAATGGGGGAATCCTCCAAGATGGGGCCAGTGCCCAGATGCCGCTTCATCTTGGGCTCCCCTGAGGGTTTAGCAGCTCCCTGCCCTACCTGTCAGCTGCAACGTGTGCCAGGTGATGTGGTCACCAAGGCCAAGTCTCTGGGCAGCCCAGTTCCCCTGCGTGGCAGCTAGCAGTGGCCTCAGCTGTTAGCTGAGGGATCTGGGAGCGAGGAATACACCAGCATAGACCATGGCCTCGCCATCGGGTACAGTCCCACAGGGCTGGACCATGGTGGGCCGATTTGGGGGCTGGTAATGGGGCCCATCTACAGCCCCCGATATGGCAAGCAAGGTACCAGGTGCAGGGTCCAGCCATAGGCTCCAGACAGGAGCAAAAGGAGGTAGGGACAGGGACAGGGCTGGAGAGAAGGTGCAGTGCCCACCCAAGGGGTCCACACAGGAGACAGGCTACCCACAGTGCAGATACAGTAACGGGCTAGCCAGCACCTGAGATTTCCCACTCACTGGATAAACAGAGGCCCCTCTTTTCCAGGAGCAGACATCAGACTCTCTCCCAGGGAGAGAACAGGGTGTTCAGGCGTCCCCGTGGGTGATGGTGTTGGTGTCCTGGGTGCTGCAGGACTTCACACCCCCAGGTGCTTCGCATGCCCAGTTTGTACCTCCTGTGACTTTAATGCTTAACCTGACGACTACTCTGAATCCCATTTTGAGGTCGAGGTTTACTTTCTCCCACTCTTGCAGAGGTCTAGCAGACACTTCATTGAACTTTGACATCTCTTTTGGAAAGCCTAGCTCCTAAATTAGGTATTGATACACCTAACTTCACCGGCACTTAAATTGCACACCAAAGTTAGCCTGAGGCATCTCCACGTGGTCTGGGGGCTTTTGGTACAGCCTCTCTCTGGGCTCGGTTCACACAATTCAGGTAACTCAGTACCTCACTTGGGGACAGGTACTAGCAGTTTGCTGTGGTTTAGCGTTTTTCGGGGTGGGATTCAACAGGTATTGTCAGGGCATGTTTAGCAATCTGCCAGGACAGAGCTCCCTCTGGTCAGCTTTCCCCTCTGTCTCTTCTCAAATCTAGCAGCAGCCTCATGGCGGGGACCCTCCCCTGGCAGAGGAGTTTGGGCTTCAGTGCCCCTGTAGCCCTCCCTGGCTGGGCACCACAAGCTGCCATAAATGCAGGAGCCACGCCCCAGGCGGTGCACAACAGCAGCGTACCCTCCGTAGGGATGTCCTGGGCTCTGGCGCCAGCATCCAAAACTGTTTCACTGTTTTATCCCATAATGTAAATATAAAATACCAATATGGGCTGAGGCAAATTCCAGGGTCCTGCCGTTTCCTGGTGAATATGAATCTACAGAGTTGGGGTCACTTTTTTTTTTTTTTTTTTTTTTTTAAATCCTGTGTCCTGAAATCCTTCACTTGTCTCAGACCAGAGGCAGCTGCTTCTTTTAAGTAATGGGGAAGAGGCGAGGATTTGCTCAGGCTGCATGCACACACCTAGGCGAGTGCTCAGCCAGGCAGCTAAAGGTTGTGCCTTGCAGCTCCTGACTTGGGCCTGTCTTTAGCCAATATGGCCCACTGTGAAAAGTTTTGTACCTCTTTAAATAAATAAATCCCTCTTCCTCAAGATAGCTTCCAGCATTGCAGACATCTGGTCAGACTCAAACAGCTGGTGATAAATCATTCTGGAAAGAAGTTATTTATTTTCCTTTTCTCCTTTGTTCCCAAATATGATCTTCTTCCAGCTAATGCCAGCCCCGAGGCAGAAGTCTGGCATTAATAATTTTTGCCTGGCTGCTGTGGTAAAATTCAGAGTGTCTTGCAGGGCTGGGGGCACACAACCCTGTACAAGCGCAAAGCATGTCCCCCCTGCAGCAGGCAAACCCAGTGACACCATGCCAGCAAATCTCTGAACAGGTGAAAACACTGTGCGCGGTGGAAATGCTGGGAGGCTTATGCCTGCCTCCACAATGCAGAGCCCGAGGACTCCTTGGAGGAGGGCTGTTGGTGCTGTGGCCCCCTTTGCCAAGGCTGGAAGGACAGCTGGTGCTGCATGTGTATTTAATACCTCTGTCGTTATCCAGATGGCTCACAGAAAAGCTGTGCTGTCTGTATGCATGCCAGAGCAATACCAACGCTTGATGTGGGTCTTGGCTGTGGAGAAAAATGGGCTTACCTGGGAACTTGGGAAATATATTTGGAGCACGGTCTCTAAGACCACCTTCCCTGCCTCGGCAGAGAGCCTGAATGCTGTCAAATTACAGGGTGAGCTTCCTCTTCCTTTAAGCATAAACATCTCCTGCACTCAAAGCTATTATTTTTTTCAAGTTTATTAGCCTACTCATCTCATTTGTGGGTTTTATCCACTATTCAGGATGACAACAGATGTCTAGGGAAGGTAATCACTCATGTTCAAACCCTAAAAGGCTGTGCAAGCCTTTTGGGAAAGCATGTCATCCTTATTTCCAGCAGAAATTTTGTTGAAAATGCCAGTTTAGCCTAGAAGCCAGCTTCCGTGCATCTTCCTCTTTACACCCAAAACATGGAGCTGATCTCCTCAGCTTGCCAACTTGAGACCTGCACACCAGGCAGCCAGACACGAGATAACTGAAGGGAGGTGCAGCAAGCCAGGAGACCCCTTGAACCAGCCATGGCAGCCAAAGCAAGGGAATTGGGAAATCCCAGCCTCTCCAGGACTTCCCGAAATCCTACCATCGGTGCGTTTGTTTGAGCTGTCCTGCTGTGCTGATCAGCGTGAAGCCAGCAGGGGAAAAGGCATGCTGCAGCCTGACCCCGCCACTGACTAACCAAAGGCTGTCATTCAGTGCAACGGAGAAGTGCAGCGCAGGTCAGAGCCTGGGCGCAGTGGAGACCCCCAGCTACCAAGGGAGCTTTCTGGCCCACATGAGAGGCATTTCTGGAGGGGAGCAATGAACTGATAGGGTTTTCTGAATTGCAGTTTCAGATTTAAACACCTAGCGCCTGTCTGACATAGATCTTCCTATTGACCCTGAGCCCGTATCTTACAGCAGCTGCTTCATCCATCCCATTCTCTCTACACTGTACTACATGTTACAGGAATATCTTATTTGCTTTACCTGCTCTGAGCTCCACAAGGTGCTCTCATCTTTCCTAATCACGCTATGCCAGTCATTTTTCATTCTTTGACCTTTTTCATTGTTTTAACCTTGTCTACTCCTTGAATTACGTAGAGCTTCAGCACACAGGAATCACTGCAAAGCTTATGGCAAAAGCAAACAAATTGCAGGTCCACACATGCACACATGCAGAGGGAGACCTTCCATTGGGGTTTTGCATAATTTCCTCTCTACTTTGTTCCAGATCACTTATTAGAAATTCAGAAAACCCTCAAGCCAGTTTCCAAAGACTAGCTGTTCTCCTTGGGTGACATATGGTTCCCACATACATGGCCCTCCAAAGGACTATGCTTCACTCAAATCTTATTTCTGGGATGCAACAGGAACTTGAGACAGTGTGCTTATTTTCCACAGATGACTGAATCTCACCCATTGGGAATGTTTGGTACCAGCGTTACAATTCCCATTGGGCCCTCTGGTTTTAATCCATGCTTTCACTGTGCTTTCACCATCTGCTGCTAACTCCAGCTGTCAGCTTTTAAAGAAACACTTTTCAAATGTTAGTTGTGGCTCTCACTAACCTTTTCTCCAGGTGCTTTTGTGAGAAATGGATGTCCCTGATTAAAGAACAGTGCTACCCGACGCCCGAGACATACTGCTGCTCTGAACTGCCCCCTGGTCTGTTTAATTAGCTCCTCTAGCTGGAACTAGCTGTGGTTCAGCTTCTGTTGTTTTTTCCTTTCCTTCATTATTTCAGCAGGGCAAGCTGCCCCTACAGGCTGCTGCCACCTCTTGTGCATCTCCTTCATCTTGTTCCTTGAAGTTGCCAACAAAAGCACTTTGTGTAAGTTTAGCTTTACACACTGGCAGTGGGCAGCTCGCAGAGCTTTCAGCCCTGATGGTGGTTTCACCTCTACAGCAGCCACTTGTCCCAGTAATTGTCTCAGAGGCACGGGCCCACTGAGATGGCATGGTGTCCTCCCATGAGCTCTGTGCCCTTTTCATTACTGCATCTTTTGCAGAGACACAAACAGTATGTCTGGCACTACATTTCCCTGTTCTCATTTCAGGTAAACACAGCCAGCAGCATCTAAATCAAACAAAACCCAACAGAATGGAAGAGTTCAGGGATCCCTCAAAGTGAACCACTGTCCCCCCACCCCAAGGTTGTCAGTACTGGAAGCCAAAAACTAACGGGCAGCAGAAGGCAGTCCTCATCCAAAGCACAACAATCCGTGCGAATCTTCCCATTTTGGCAATTAACTTTAACATAAGATCCAAAGACAGCAGGCAAATTTTCAGACTAATGTAATTTTGAAGTCGCAGCATAGATGGTGCAAAAGGACCCTAAATACCTTTTGAGATATGCCAATATAACTTACTAGGGCTGTTCTGCCACTGCTTATTTTGTACCTATATTTAACCGAGTCCTTGAACAATCCTGGAAACTGCAGGTCATTAGTTATCACAGCCAACCTCAGTGACAGGGCAGGCAAGAGCACATGTTAGGGGATGGCCAGGGGAGGGTCTGTGCCATGGGGAAAAGACCGGGGAGCCGCAAGCTGTCCCCAGTATGCTCCCCAGCTGGCCCCATGCCAGCAGCTCACCCTGGGGAGTCCTGCAGGCTTACCTAAAATAGCGGCTCCCTCTCAACCCTGGCCTTGGGGGAGGCTCAGTATCAGAAAAGTAGCAGCCTAACACCCTGCTGCGTCTCATCACTTCAAGCCCTGGGAAGTCCTAACCTAACCTATGCACTACCCAGTAAAAACATATCTTCAAATACATTTAGAATTAAACAAACAAACAAGCAAAACACAAGCCAAAAAATCCCCAAACCCCAGCACTGATAAAGAAGGTGAGAGGCACTGAAGATACCAAGACTCCTCTGAAATCTGGCATTGAACTGCATTGATTCTATGTTGAAAAGACAGAGCAAAAGTAGGAGTGTCAGTCAGATGCCTGTTAGGAGATACTGAAAAAGCAGTAATTTTTCACTCAGAAAACAGTGAAATAAGAGGCCATGAAAGATATATTGACAATAAGCATGGTAGTGATGGTAAATTGGGTATGGAAATCTCCACATTCTCTAGAAACAAAAGGACATTAAAAGAAAATAAAGAGGCAGAGATTTTACAAATAGTGAAGGGCAACAGTTTCACACAATGTATGATTATCTATAGCACTGCCCGCCATAAGGTGTTATTTGGATTGAGTGCTTAGCAGAATTTTTTTTAAAAAAAGTCGTATTACATACTAATAAAAGCATGCGATCAGACATGATAGCTGAAATGTAGGGAAAAAAATTCTGCAGGATTTGTAGAAGACAGCACAGAAGTTATATGTCAGTGCACAGGTCCATGGAGGTAACTCTTACCACTAAAGTGTGGGCAATCCCCTCTGAACTAGAGCCAATTCAGGTTTATGTACAATTTATCATTGAAATAGAAAAAAGAAAAAGCTTGAGCACTCTTTAAGTCTCCATGACACATTCTGAAGATTATTCAGGATAGAGAGGTGGTGGGAGAAAAGTGAGGAAGAGGCTGTAAAAGGGAAACACTTTGCTTCATTTTTTAAAAAAACACCCTTTTCATCCCTTGCAATCTCTGCCAGCCAAGAAAGCCATAGCGGAAAATTACTGAAGACAGTTAACATTTAAAAAGGATTATAAGCAGTAAGCTCAAGTTTTCTTTGAATGTGATGCCCCACCACTGATGAGATTTTTCAACCAAAGGAATGCACTTCTATGCTCAATCTTTGTGTTTCTTCATCCTCTGTGATGATCTGAGGTAGCTTTGTCCGCCTGTGGGAAGGTTAAGCAGCACAGTGTTTTGAAAGAGAGAAACAAGTGAAATGCTCAGAGCTGGTTTTATGCAAAAGGCTATTTACATACCTATGCATTACTGCTACCTTACCATTTGGATTCATGCAAGGGTCTATCAAGGAGTTTCCTGAGCTCTTTGCTTTCTGAACAATAATGAACTAAGCTTTTGATGCCAGCTCTTATTACTAGAAATGCCTTTAAACACCTACACATCTTTTGCTCTACTCACACTTAATTATGAGCTCATTTGACAACTGACAGTTAACCTGATTTCCTTTATTTTTTTTCCTTTTCTTTTCTAACTTAACTGACTGTGCTATAGATGCTAGCATTGATGCCAGTGCAGTCTTGGTCTCTGCCTTTTCACTTCCATTTTCTATCCTTGCTGATGTGCAAAACAGTATTTTCAGTTTTCTGGTCAAACTCAGAAATGTTCAATGTCTTTCCTCCCCCCCCCCCCCTATTAAAACACATGTCCCAATTTAATTTTTAATTGAAGAAAATCTGTCATTTGTTCAGGAAAAAAAAATAATAAAGCACTACTATCCCAAAAGAGAAGCAATTTGAAAATGAAATTACTTGACTTTGCCAAGGTTTTCTGAGACTCTTCCAACAATTCACTGAATTTGTCATGAATGCATCACTGTGTGGTCCTAAAATATGGGGTCCTGTTTGCTCATACTGCTGCCCTTCACAGTTCTTAATGCACTAAACAATTCTACATTACCATAAGAATCCCAAGCTTTTTCTGAAGCATTTGTAAGCCTGTGAGAGATTTTTGGTATGGTTCCACCTTTACATTTACAAAGCTTCCTCAAAGAACAGGTCTGCATCTGGTCCTCTGTTTTTTCCTACTAGATTGTGGCTAAAAACACATAAACTCTCAACAGGAGCTAATGCACAATATCATTAATCAGTGCCACTCAGCAAATTCTTGCCAGTATCTTGGAGTAGCACTTGGGGGAATATTTCTCAGCCTCCATTCATAACCAGTGACCTCTTGCTTATTATTTTTACTGCAGTGACAGTTTCACTAGATCAAGAGACTTCCCCATATGTCCTCTGTTGGATTTGCAGCAGTTACATTTTAGTCTTTCTAAATTCATATTTGGCTGCAAGTTTCTTCCCCATTGTCTCATCTTCAAATACTTCTGCCCAGTGGATGCAAACTGGCTTTGACCCCTCTCCAGCTACTTTGTGCAATGGGTCTGCATCACAGACCCATTGCACATTTCTTCTTCTCCCCATTTTGCATGCTTTTGTTTCCCTTTCCCTTATGGTCTCAGACAGAGGCAGTAGGTATAACTACAATCTTCAAGGAGGAGTCTGAAATGGTAGCGAGAAACTGTGGGTTTCAGCCTCCTTCATAATTTTCACTTTTCAGAGTACAACCTGGCTCACTGCTATGCAGTGGCAGCAGAGCATGAGCCACCAGCCTCCCAAGGCTCTGTGGTCCCACCCCACAGCAGCCAAGCCCTTCCATGCTCAGGCATCGTGTCCAGGGCCTGGGTACATCATCTCCCACCAGTGACACTTTACACCAGTGGCCACCCAACCTCGTCAAGGAAGGGCCACCTTAACTATCAGAATGTGTGGCAATGTGGGTGCCACAGGCGTGCAGGGAAAGGCAGGAATCATTTCAGCAGTAAAACAGACAATGGGATGTTGTTACCGCTATGCTGCATTTCCCAGTAACGCTAATGGAAGCCGTGTGCGCAGGCTCAGGACAAACTTATGAGCAGCCTACTGGAAGATTTCTCTTAAGCCTTTCAGACAATTCAGGTTATATCATCCCATATTTAGTTCATTCTTGCCTGCTTACCATAGTGCTACAATGAATCTCATAGACACATCTTCAGCGGGAAATGGAAAATATCTTTTAGTTTGCCAGCAGGAAAAAAAAAAGTTAAGATTAAAGGCTGTTGTCAGCTCTGTTAACAATGTCTTTTGCAGACTTGTCTAATCTTAGTTAGTGTTATTTTCACACATAGTGAAGTATTAGCTGTTGTCTCTGTCATAAGTAAAAATCCCATATCTTTAGCAATGTGCTAAAACTTGGAAAAGAAAAATTGTCCTTCATAATTCCTGACAAGATTCCATTATACTGAAAGGGAAAAGTGATCTTCTATTTTACATACCCAAAAGATGATGTCTTGAAGGCTGTGATGCCTCTGTTACATGAAGAATATATTTCCACATCACTGCAGTTACTCTTAGACAACACATCCATTGCTCCCCTCCAAGTCTGTATTTCATATAACACGGGAGCATGTCCTGTGGAAGACACACAACTTTCATGTCAGATCAGAGTTAATCAAAATATCACAAATAAAATATATTTTTTTTCTCAAAATCTTTAAACCTAATAAATTCTCAACAGAAATCTGGTTTATAATAAACAGATAATTCTTAACTGTCTGAATAAACTACATGATACTGTTTCAGCATGTACTTTTGCAGCTCTGGGGTATTACAGCAAAGAGAGCTGGAGGAATCTGTGACAGCTGAAGATTAAAAGGTAAAATCCTTCCCTAATATAAATTCTCCTAACTTTATCAAATTCAATCAAGCTACAATGATTTACACTTCCCAAGTGTTTTCAGCACAGTTTCTTTCACAAATAGGAGGGTGAAAGTTGGAATAAGAAAAGGTAGAATTATGAATAAATAAAACTAAGAATGGAAACTGCATAAAGTCTGCTAGAGACCCCTGTTCAAATGTAATTCAGCTAGAAAGTGAGTGTGCTTTATAGCTGTGTTGTACAGAAAAAAAATTAAGATACATTTTTATATCTTTAGAAAAGTAACCTATTATGTCCCACACAGTCCCTGTGTCAGATGCACTCATCTGTATTTGCTAAGTTCAATGGTGTGTCATTAAGGGAGCAGTTCAGTGGCCCACACATGGATCTCTAGTGACGCTGGGATGCTCTCAGGCATCCTTTCAGCCTCCAAATATTCTCCCAAAGCATGCAGGTTTCCCAGGTCTTGGGTGTTATGTGCCAGCCCTGCACAGGCACTGCAGACACCCTTGGGCATCTCAGACTGATCAACTTTCTTATGTCTGGGCACCTGAAACCTGCCCCTGGCAGGGAACCAGCTTTAGATTAAGACACCTAAATTTAGATGCCTACACTTGTCATGGTTTAACCCCAGCTGGCAACCAAGCACCACACAGACACTTCTTCTCTCCATCCTCCCCCGGTGGGATGGGGGGGAGAATTGAAAGAGTAAAAGTGAGAAAAACCATGGGTTGAGGCAAAAACAGTTTAACAAGTAAAGCAAAAGCTACATGCAAGCAAAGCAATACAAGGAATTCATTCACCACTTCTCATCAGCGGGCAGGTGATCAGCCATGCCCAGGAAAGCCGGGCTCCATGACGCATAATGGTTACTTGGGAAAACAAACGTCATCACTCCAAACGTGATCCCCTTCCCTCTTCTTCCCGCAGCTTTATATGCTGAAGCACCATGTCATATGGTATGGAATATCCCTTTGGCCAGCCGGGTTCAGCTCTCTGAGTCCCCTCCCAACTCCTTGTGCACCCCCAGCCCCCTCACTGGTGGGGTGGGTGAGAAGCAGAAAAGGCCTTGGCTCTGTGTCAGCGCTGCTCAGCAGTAATGAAACGCATCTCTGTTACCAACACTGTTTCCAGCACAAATCCAAAACACAGCCCCATACTACCTACTATGAGGAAAATTAATGCTATCCCAGCCAAAACCAGCAGAACATGTAAACTGTCTGCAATGTCTGGAGGTGTCTGAAGGTCCACACAGGGCTGGTGGATATGACCCAGGTTCTGCAGGAGACTCACAGCCCACTGCAGGAGACCCAGCTGGAGCTTGCTGAGGGCACACTCTGTCCCTTCATCCAGGTCATTGCTGAGTAAGTTGAACAGAACTGGTCCCAGTACTCACGCTGGGGCACACTGCTGGCTACAGGCCTCCAGCCAGGCTGTGCTGCTGATCAGAACCCTCTGAGCTCTGCCATTCAGCCAGTTCTCAGCCCGCCTCACTGTCCACCCATCTAACCCACGCTTCCTAAACTTGCATATGAGGATATTACATGAGACAGTGTCAAAAGCCTTACCGAAGTCAAAGTGGACAACAGCCACCACTCTCTCCTCATCTACCCAGCTAGTCATTCCATCACAGAAGGCTATTAGGTTGGTCAGGCATGACTTTCCCATGCTGAATCCATGTTGTCTGTTCCTGATGACCTTCTTTTCCTCCACATCCTTAGAGATGACCAGGGGTGGAGGTGAGGTGACTGGCCTGTAGTTTCCTGGGTCCTCTTTCTTGTCCTTTTTGAAGCCTGGAGTGACATTGGCTTTCCTCCAGTCCTCAGGCACCTTTCCTGTTCTCCATGACTTTCCAAAGATGATGGAGAGTGGCTTAGCAGTAACATCTGCCAGCTCCCCTGGCACTTGGGGCTGCATCCCATCAGGGTCCATGGATTTGCGGGTGTCAGGTTTGCCTAAATGATCTCTAACATGACCCTCCTCAACCAAGGGAAAGTCTTCTTTCTCTGGGCTTTCTCTGTTGCCTCAGGGATTCCTGAAGGGTACCCTTAGCAGTAAAGACTGAAGCAAAGAAGTCATTCAGTAACTCCACCTTCTCTATATCCTTCGCCTTCAGGGCACCTACCTTGTTCAGCAGTGGGTCCACGTTTCCCTGGTATTCCTTTTGCTACTGATGTACTTGAAGAAGCTCTTCTTGTCCTTGACATCCCTTACCATATTTAATTCCAAATGGACACATTAGGTCACATCCCAGCATACACTGACAACATTACTATATTCCTCCTAAGTGGCCTTTCCCTTTTTCCACATTCCATAAACCTTCTTCTGTTTCAGTTTTGTTAAGACATACACTCTGGAAATTTTCACTTGGGTAATTTCCAATTCTATCATAAAAGCATCTAGACTTAAGTGCCCTAATTTCTTAAATGCCATCTTTTGGACATGCAAATGGATGTTCTGCATTTAGCAATAAGCTATCTGGCCCATATTTAAACTTCTTTGTGTCCTGCAAGCCAGACACTCAATATCTTGCATGTAAAACCCATCCGGGACATGCTACCAGGTGTAACATGGGTGAAGGAAGCAATGACTTCCTTCCAGGTAGTCTCCGAGAGTGGTGTCCATGCTCCACTGACTGCTACCAGAACAAGCAATAGACTAAAAAGTCATGGTCACACACTCACTACTCCAATAAGTAAGTCTTGTCTTCTGATGGAGAAGGGGTGTGTCACACCTCTTCTTCCCAAAGTCTGTGAGTGAAGGAAGGATTGAATTCATGTCCAGCCATACCTCACAAGGGTAGATGAACAAGGGCCAGTGGGTAAGAAGAGGACCAGTGCCACCTTCTCACTTGGCTGAGAGGCAAATGTCCCTGTTGTGAGAAGGGACGTGCTCTGGCGCTTATCACAGCCTCATGGCAAGGTAACCCAGCCACAGCCAGTTGCCTTTTTGGAGCCCTAAATCCACTTGGGTCCCAGGGAGGAACGTGGCATTTCTGTTAGTGCTTCTCAAACAGCTCAGGAAGCTTCCCAGGCTGTGTGCTGAGCTTCACTGGTAGCTTTCCCTGGTGTCTGTACAGACAGTGGGGACCCACAAAGTCAATTTCAGTCCCAGAAAGTGCTGAAAAGTCATGAGCCTCAGTGGTTTGCTATTTGGGATTGCAGCTCTATATAGTTATTCTGCTGGTATGTGTGACAGGGATCCAAAAGAAAGCTTTTTGTCTGTTTTCCAAGAGTTTTTTTCACAGAGGAATGATTGGTCTATTTAACAAACAGTGCAAGGAGCATCTGATCTGTACAGAAAAAAACAACAATCTAATTATAAACAATTCTGTCTATGCCTCCTAATCCATAGTTTTTTAATTCCCTCTCTGATTTAATTTTATTTTAGTACTGTTTTAGGGAAATAAGATCTTTTGCTTTAAAACTTCATCTGCTCCCACTTGTCATAATTTAGAAGCTAATAATCCTCCTCATGACATCACACACACTCACTGAAACCCATTATGCCAAGGACAAAGTATGACAGTCTGAGGCGTGGAGAATAAGAACAACAGATGAGAGACAGCAACAGATGCAAATTAGCTGCTAAAGACAAAGAATTATATTGTACCCTTCCACAAGAGAACTCTGGGAGGAAGGCAAACAGCCCAGCAGTGCTGTCTGTACCCCGGGGATGCTTTCTAAAATCCCTCACGCATCGTTAGCAGCAATGGAATTGATCAGACCAAAGCTTCTCTTCTTTGCAAAGGAAATGTAGCAGGTTAACAAACGGCAGCTAAAATAGGGTATTAAACACAACCTAGCACTTAGTGTAACCAACTCATGGTTGCCTTAGGTCACTTCTAGTACTAAGTAAAAGCATGGCTTTACTCCAAACCAGTGTTATCTGTTTCCCCATGCAGTTTGAAATCATGTTCAGTATTTTTTAAACAGTTGTATTTTCTTTGATCACCGTGAGATGAGCTGGGTAAGAGTCACAAAAATGATTGGGATGTTTGGATAGGCCCTGAACCTATTCAGTCTCATATTTATAGTGGTTTTGCCCAAAGGAGTCCCATGTTTACTGAAAAACCTAATTTCATTGTACTACAGTTGAGTGTTGGAAACATGTTCAGAGACCACAATGGTTGCAAAGACAGTTTTTACTCAGACAATGTGTTCCCCATGAATGCTGTCAGCTGGGAGAGACAAGGAAGGAAGGTGGGTTGGAAGCATGTAACACCAGGCTCAAATGTAAAGGATCAAATAGTATGTTTGTCTTTTCACTGTAGGTTTCTGTTTCCATATTGCAGATCAAGAACCACTTACCCTTGGCCAAAAAAAGTTCTGCTTTTTTTTTTTTAATACTTAAAACTTTTTTAAAAAACTTAAGAGCAGAAAGGATCTTTAAGGTGATGCCTTGTCTCCACCAGTGACTGCAAGCAGGTGTACTCAGGAGGAGAGTACAAGAACATGACAAACATCCACAGCCCTGCTACCAAGTACATTAAGAGCATTCTGTAATCCTTAGCAAAGCTCTTCTGTGTCTCTTGAGTCCATCTAAACTTTGAGCATCCATGATGTTTGTAAGCAGAAGTTCACAGCTCAAGGACACCCTCAGGGTGGAACAACCTCCTGTGCTGTCAGCTGAACCTGCCACATACTATTCTTATCTGCCAGTGTCGCATCCCTCTATCAGGAGTGTGCAGCACAAGAAAGTGCCCCCTTTTCAATCCCTTTCGTGATTTCATAAACTTCCATGAAGGCCACACACACACAATTAGTTGTCTCTTTTTCAGACTGCTTGTTTGCTCTATCATTGTTCCTCATACAGAAGCAGTTTCATACTTTTGATCATCCTTGTTGCCTTTTTCTGAAACTTTTTCAGCCTTTCTACACCTTTTTGAGAAAGAATGACCAGAACTGCTTGCAGAGTTGAAGGAATGAGCAAATCATGGACTTATATAGTGGCACGATGATGACATCCAGCTTTCTCTCTTTTTCATTCTTGGCAATTGTTAATACTTGCTTTGTCTCAGACCACATATGATAGCAAGCATGAATCGTTTTCATGGAGCTATCTATCATAATCGAGAGCTTTTGCTGCTGAGGAAAGCAATCAGTCCATCTTTTTATATATGAAATTAGCATTGTTTTTCCCCCACCTTCATATTTGTCTACATCAAATTTCATCTGTCATTTTATTGCCCACTCAATCTAGCAAGCTCCTTCTGCAACTCTGCACAATCATCTTCCCTACCCTGAATAAATCATTAACTTTGTATCATCATCAAACCTCACTCCTCACCCCTCCTTCCATGTCATATATGACAGCGTTGAACAGCACAAATCCCAGTACAGGTTTTCTTGCAGGATTCCCCTTAAAACCTCCCTTCACCATGAAGAATGACCATTTCCTCCCACTTTCTGGTTCCTTTCTTTTAATAAATTATTTGTCCACACATGAACCTTGCCACAAGGCTGCTTTGCTTCCTTTAAAGCTTTTGGTGAAGGACCTTGCTGAAAGTCTTTTGGAAATTCAAGAAGAGAACATAGCCCGCTTTTCCTTCTTCAATTGCTGTTGACACTTGCAAAGAACTGAAGATCTGAGAAGGTGATGTTCATCTATAAAAATTATAATGATTATTCCCTGGCAAAATGGAGTGCTGTTACTCCAGCCAGGAAAATTTCCTTGGAGAAATGACAACGCAGGGAATCCAGCACCGATAAAATAGGTAGTTTTCCATATGACACAGTACCCAGCACTCATTTCCGGAGGAAATCACCCATGTCAAGAAGTCAGAAGGATTCAAAAGAACACTGGGTGACCACAGTCTTGTTTTCCAATAGTGTAGGAAGGGATATTGAAACTCATGAATCAGGGCTTATATGATTGTCTCAGTAGAAAAGATCAGGATGAAATCTAATGAAGCTTAGTAGATTATCCAGTTATTTTCTGAATACTCCTTCATTTGAACCTGATTTAACAAAAAGAGGCATAAAATTTAAAGGGCACATTAGCAGGAGAATCAGCTACTCATCCGACATGGAGATGCAGGCTACAGAGCTGGTCAGAGGAACTGCCTTCCTGCTGGGCACCAGGCTGCAGCACCACTTGCTTGGGCTGCATATGAGGATAAAGACTAAGACTGAATTATCTGCAAAGCTTTTCAACAACTTATCTTCATTTTAATGCTGACACATGGGTTACAATATAAGCTATCTGAGATCTCAAAATCTTAATTTAAATTAAAAAATATCCTATTTATTACCCTCAAAATAACTCACAGCACTCTAAACCCAGTCTGATGTTTGTGTTTGGAATATTTCTCATACTGGTTTGCCCTTCCCTTCCCAGCAATTTGCAGCAGGATGAGATTCTCACACTGTTCAGGCTGGATCTTGTGATATTTGGTGTATTACAGACAGTGCTACAGCATTTCTTTATGATAAACATAAGAGCTGATCAGCACATTGGGAAATATTTTGGAGCTCTGCAGACATAACAATCTCTTGGGGTTTTTTTCTTTGTTCTTCCTTTACTCCACACACCATATGCTAAAAGTAGTATGGTAAACGGTATTTCCACCTTTTTTGGGGTGTAATACTTTGTATCCAGTGCCAATAATAATCAAAAGTAAAACATTAACCCTCTAGGGTCCACCTTACCTCTTGAAAACTTCTGGTCTTGATTTCTACTGCATCTATGTGCCTCCAGGACAGAGCTAGCACAGACAGTTCTAAGTTAGCTTCGCACTAACTAGGTACATTCACCTTACAACTATTGCATAGAAATACCCTAGCACAGCTCAGATGGCTGGGATTTGAAAATTAGCTTGCATAACTCTGATATGTATCTGTCCACACGTTTACTTCAGAAAGATATCTACTCCTTAGCACTGAAGAAGGAAAAAAGATCAGCACAAGGTATTTTTTATTTACTCCATTTTGATTTGCACATGCAGCTGATCACTGTAGTATCTGAGTATGGTATCCATGTTCAAATACTCTATAGACATAATTTTCTGTGCATTAATAAATGCAAAACCAGTGCAGTTTTTAGTAGCATTTATTCATTATTTGTGTGTAGTGATACATAGTCTATTGGCATTTTGGCAGGGAATCTACTTTAATAAGCAGAATGACCTTCCCAAATTTCCAGTCTTCAAGAACACAATTCAATTGTCATTTTCATAAATACTTCTGAAGAGCTTCATTTTTGAGAGCAATCCCATTGACACTACATTTTATCCTATGTGTCTGCAATTAGATCTGTCTGTGTTAGTCTTTTGGTTGAATGCATTTAGCCAAAACATACACTGCAAATTGTAAAGATACTGCCAGAAAAGACTAAAGAAAAAAATATATTCCCAGTTGCTATAAATGAGTGCATCAAACATGATTGACAGCAGATTATTAAAAGAGTAATTGAGATACTGTTTGAAAGTAATTAAGCAACTAGGAGACTTAACTCAATTGAAAGACAATATCTTTATTAAGGGAGAACAAGATAAAGGATAAGTTGAAGTGGATGACACTTCCCAGAAAGAATAAGCTATTTCTGAAATCCCTAAATTGAATTTCAATTGTTACCTACCTTCTTACCTAAGCTTGTATATGTGTGCACAGTATAAGTACATATATTCTGAAGTATTGATTTTCCCTCCCAACGGGGCTGGCTCGATAGTATGCTTGTACTGCTAATACACAGCACAGGTGCCTCACATACATGCTGCCCAGGGAGAACAGCATCATGTTCCTGTTTGGGGAACAGAAGCACCTAAGCCCTGATGTACTGATAGTTGCTAATCTTTCATATTCTGTTGTACTTGCACCCTCCTGCTGATTTCCATAGCATGAAAATACACTTTCATAGTCACAGCGAAGCTTGTTAACTCAGTAATTGCTTCTTTGCTGGCTCTTTCCCTTGGTCGGTCTGGCCCTGCAAACAGCAGAGTCTGGGTGAGCATCTGGAGGTGAGGAGGAGGGAGCGACCTGCAGGGACAGTTCAGAAGATGCTGTCTGGTGCCACTGAAGACCCAGGTGAGGATCCTGGAGAAAAAGGCAGCTGTCCTGATGCCACACCACACAGACCATGCACTAGCTCTACGTTGCTTGTGTCTTTTTCATCTATACCTGAACGAATGAGGAAGGCACAAGTGAATTCATGTGTCAGGAAGCTGATCACGGCTGCTACTTCAGGCTAACGAGCTTGGCTAGCCAGAGGTTTCTTGGCAGTAACAGGGAAAAATGGATTTTGCCAAAAGTGGCCGCGTAGCTTTTGCAAGGGCTGCTCTGCCCAAGCAGGCCAGGGAGCTGGTGCGAAGTCAGGGCCTGGCTCCAGGAGGAGACGGCAGCCTCCCTGAAGCCAGCACCTCTGCCCTCTTTTGCATCGGCCTGGGGAGAGCAGCCAGACCCCGCTCTGCCCAGACAGGCTGACTCTGGCAGCCTCTGAGGAGAGAGTGAGGGAGGTCTTAGTCTCCCCAGGAGCCTTTACTTGGGTTTTCCCTCCCTCCCTGCTGCACAGCCCATAGGAGCTGCTCCTCCTTCACACCACAGGATCTGGTGGTACTCACTGTCCTGGTCTGCATTCATCTGCCACCTGTGCCAAGTGCCTGCCTCATCTCACTCCACCAGGCTATGGGACCTCATGGCTGAATGTGACACAGTGCAACAGCTGGGATGTGGGTTTTGCCCCATGTGAAGATTTTCAACACGAGGACCAACCCCAAATCTTTCCTCATCCAGAGCTCCACCTAAACTTCCCTAACTCAAGAAAAGTCTCCTCTCCTTTTCTATAATAGCTATGTAGAGGGCTCTCCCAGAGGTCCGCTGACTAAATTCTCTGAGCTGGATGTGCAAAAACAAAGGCAGGTTTCAGCAAAGAAAGAGGCATATTAATAGATGAAGGAAATTGTTTTCTTTGCTGTTTGGTTTTGGATTTTTTTTTAATGCCATTTTTCCCACATGTAAATGTTGCACTTTGAAGAAAAAGAGCACTATCAAATGCAGTCACCCGTGGTTCAGGCACTCTGCCTTTTCTTTGCCATCCAAAACATTTACAAAACATTCACATTTCAAAAATCTTTACTCTCCTCTTCTGATTTTGTTCTGCCACAGCCTACAGAAAAGATAACTGAGTATTTCTTTTTACTAAACTTTCACTCAAATCAAATATTTTTAATACAGACAGTACATAAAGGACGGATCCTTTATGTCTGGATGTTCTCCATAATGGGTTAATTGTATTTTGGTCTTCCCTTTAATTTCCACCGATTTTAGCTAAACCACGTACCCTGAAGGCATTGCATCTGACTGCCAGGTGTGGTACATTCCTACTTACTTCTGCCTCTCCTCATTTCCCACCACTGTAAAATGGTCATTTCTCATTATGCAAGAAAAAACATACTAAACTAATTCTCCAGTGCTTCTTTCTTTCCATGTAAATGCACATGTTGACTTCCTAGATTAATCTGCTTACTGACACCTAAGTAGTTGGGTATATGAACCAACAACATTAATTACCTTTACTGACATCAAGCCACTCGGTGCCAAGGACAGTTGGCAGTCAATATTTTCTGTGTTTCTTGTGCTAGGAAGCCAAAAAGGAACACCTAAGCTCAGGATTTACTTATTTAAATCCAGTGCAACAGCATTTTCCCTGTGACGACTTTCATTACATCAGTCCTAATCTTTTGACAATGATGTGAATGCCATTATGCAAATAAGCAACTGCCTTTCAGACTTGCAGAACCGATGACACCTATACAAAGATTTCTGAGATCTTTAATAGTCGTAGTCACCGTACTTCATAAATACGGATTTGTAAGTATTGCATTTGGTGACTGATTTTTTCTGTGAGGCTGGCCACTTTTAAAGCCATATCTTGAAGCCGAGAACTAATGAAATGTTTAATATTCCAGAATAATTCACCTCCCATGCATCAGGATGTTGTAAAAAGGCTCCCATCTGATGACGCCTGTAGCTGGCACAGTACGCTCTGCATTTATCACAGTGCTCCAGATAATATTAGTATTTAATGACTGTGCACTGATAAGCTGAAACTGGATGAATAGACTGTCTTCATCTCATTCTGCTTAAGGTGACATGAACTTTAATTTATGTCACAGCCACTTGCAGCTATTCAGATACACTCCACAAACACTGATAGGAATACTCTATCAATCCACAACTGAACGACTATGAGAATGAGTTTGTTGTCTTCCTGCCTTTGGATTGCTTTAATAAAAGCATTTGTATTCCAGGAAGGAGGCAAGAATATAATTAATCATTGACACAACTGACTAGGCACATTGTCTAAGTGATTCATTAGGAAGCAATTTCAAGAATATTTATTTTGATTATATACATTTTATAATTCATTAGCAACATAATAAAGTGAACACTCAAAAGAATCCATTTCCTATTTTATACCTTTGAATTAAATATAACTGCATCCTTGCCCTCTGTGGCTCTCTGCAAAGCTTTGTGTCTGAAGCAAAATGCAAAAACAGTTATTGTGATGGATATAGTTAGTAATACCGGGCACCTGTATTTACAGGGGTGAAGTTCTTTTTGTATTGATGATCACAATTCAGACCAGAAATATGATACGCATGCTGCAAAATTCAGCCCCACAATTCAGTATTACTGATAACAGCCTTGGCAAATAAGTTTACAACTAAACAAGTGCAACCACATGCAAGAACAGTTATTTGCAATGATTTTTTTTCCAAACTCCAGCTGCATTTCACTGTGTGCACAATATGGACAGAAGGTGGGAAACAGCACTGCAGAATTCCCCACACCTCTGTGCCACCATCCTGAACCTACATGGAGCTAAGGTTATTCTACAGTGGCATGGTATGCTATATGATTTTTCTCTCTTTAAATACTTGAAGATAAAAAGTTTGGTTTGAAGGAGACGCTTTTCTGACACATATTTGAGTAGTATTTCTTGAACTCCATAAGTTTTCGTGCCAGGTCAACCCACCAGGGCTTAACTTGTTTCTGTTCACTGCTAGGCCTCGATGGCATACATTACCCACAGTTTCCACCTGCAATTTATCTAATGCTTTTTTTGTAGGTGCATCATCCTAACACTGAGAATGAGAGCTACGGGATGAAACAAGAGGTGAACAATATTGTCTGTGTGTCAACTGAAATTGGTGTAACTCTGAGCTAGTCCAAACTTGTTTTTCACAAGAAGATGGGTTCCCCCAGCCAAACAGACCTCTTGCACTGGCTGGCACATCTGGTCATCTGGATCTGTCTAAGCAAAGATAATAATTTATTTACAAGAACTTTATCTATTCTTAATGACAGTGCTTGTGAAAATAGCTTGATTGGTAAGGACTGAGACAGAAGGCTTCTGGGAAGAGACAAAGGGAGAGCTGAAGGAAGGTGAAAAAGCAAAATGAGCAGTGAGAGTATAGAGTTAAAAATAAGAAGTGTAAATCTAAAAGATGTTGAAAACATTATGTAACTACTGAGGTATTTGACATGAAAGCTTAGGCTGGGAATTACAGGTTCCCTTCCTTTTTCTAACAACATCTAGTAGGAGGCTGATGACAACTCAGAACTTCAGCAAGAAAGAGTATCAGACACGGATAACAGAAACTATCTTTGTGCCTGAAGAGTCTTGTTAAGCATTTGTGATGGAAAGCATCTGCTTTATTCGCCTGACTATAACATAACCTTTTCATTTTCACAGTTGAAATCCTCCAGTTATATAATGCTTTGAAGAGCTTTTCGATTTACACTCTGTATTTTTAACTTTATATTCTCACTCCTGAGCAGATACCTTACTTGAGGGACAAACTGAACTACAGCTCTGCAGTGATGCAAATGTCAGCCCAGTGAAGAACCTCATCTCACACAGCCACAATTCAGCCACATCCCTCCCCTGTGAGGGCTGCCCACCTTTTACCTAACAGTCTCGTGGTTAAAGCACCCATCCGAGCAGCTGGAGGTCTAGAACAATTGAAATCTACACCTCTTTTTTTGCCATACAATCACTTACTGTGCTATATTTGCCAGTTTCTGAACACCTGGACATACTCAGCATCTGTGGGGTATATCTGAGTTAGGCAGAGATGCTATGGGGCACTGTTTTTGGCACATAATCCAGCTTTAATGCTCGTTTCCAGATTTGTTTCTGTACTTGGCATTAAACTGTATTTAGCTGCAAAGTGGAAAAGGTCTTGAGAAAATGCAGGTCTTCCTCTTACACACTTGAGTGTCCTAAGAACTGGGCTTTCAACCCACATGGTTTTTGCATCCCTCCTCTTGGCCCATAAAAATCTTGGAGCCTTCTCTGCTCCCTGCATGTGACAACAGCTGAACTTTGTGCAGGGATCAAACCTTTGAGCACAAGAGAAGCAGGCTCTGAACCTGTCCTTGGCTCCACCACCGTCGGGCACAGTGACTGACCTTTAGCAATGGCTGTTGGCAAGCGCCCTGAGCAGAGCAACTCTGGCCACGTGCAGAAAACACAGAGGGGGTCCCTCTACAAACCTAAAGCCAGGAAAGCACTGAGTGAATTTAAACATCTCCAGCAGCAGCTGCCACTGGGACTGGGATCTGCACATTTTTGTTACAGCTAAATCCTGCATTGGGTACTTCTTCCACCTCTTCTAGATGCTGGTGTCTGAAATGAGCTCAGGTTGAGAAGAGTCACTTTCCAGATAGAGAAGCATCCTCTCCTCCTCTGTGGTCAGGCTGCTTCAGGGTGTGAAGTCACTGGGTCAGGGAACTATATTCCCCATACTGTTGCTTATGGAAACCTGGGTGGAGAAGCAGCTAAGGCTCTCCATCTTAACTGCAGCTGAGGATACTCAATTCCAAGTCTATTATCTGAAAGCCTTTACAAGTGAAAAGATAAAAACTGAAATGTGCTATTTAGCATTTTATTTGACTGATGCATAAAAAAAGCTTTTTGCCTGAATTAAAACTATTTTATTTGTACCTGACAGGGAAAGCTGTTAATTGAGTGCAATTTTTGAAAATGTGGGCCAGTCTGAATTTTGCTCAGTTGTGCAGGCTGCATATGACCTGAACTACAGGATTATATTGTGTTATGACACAATTTGATTGATGTCTTTCTAGTGAAAGTTAGCAATAAAAACTAGTTTACTACATGAATGCAATCCTGATTCTTCTTACTTCAGTTGTACCCAAAAATAAAGGAAGGAGAGGTTCCTGTAGGGGAACTCAACTATAGTCTGCTAGAACCTTCTCAAAGAACAGAAGGAGTTTAATTCTCATTCCAAAATGACCAAGAGCTCCTACACAAAAGCCCTCTTACAACTACCTGGGAAGTACATTATTACATCCATAGAGGAAAAGCACATCACTTCTTAAAGAGCTAATTCATCATGTCACCTGCTACCATATCCCCCTGCTTCATAACTTATTTTTATTGACCAAGGACAATGCAGTGAATGAAAAACACAGTAGAGATTTATTACACATTAAAAAACAGTCTAATAAAATATAAAAAATCTCCCCCTTAAACACAGTTATTGATAACTTCTCCTCCTAGAGTACAGCATGATGTAAGAAACACCATTACTTTACTTTAGAGATAATGGAGAAGGCAACCACCTGACGTAAGCAAGTCCTTCCTTAAGCGGTTACAGAGGAAATAGATGGGGCTTTTTTCTGGACAGTGAAATCATACACTGAGCTTTTGTCTTCCTCTGTCTGGGGGAAATCGCCAGCATGGGCAAGGGAAGGTCTGGTGCCAGCACTCTGGAGGCTCTTTGGGTGCCTGCTCAGGCAACCCTGCCTTGACTGCAGCAACACCACAAGTGGCGTCTGGAGGCAGGGCTGTTGAGAAGCTGACAGCAAGGCAATCTGCACATTTTATGGAGCTGTCAGACTTCTTGCAGGATGGATTGTGCCCAGAGACAGGTGCATCTAAGATACTCCCATAAATCTAATAGCAGGTATGAGAAGAGAGCTGTCTACAACCAGTCAGAAACTCACACCGTCCAGGTTCACAGCTGAGACACCAGTTCTGGTGTTCAGGTTCCTCTCCAGCCCGAATGGAACAAATCTTGCACTTGCTGCTGCCGCTTCCTGGCCGGCCCTTGCTGGCTCCTTAGCCAGATGCCTTCCCACCCTCCACGCAGAGCGTTTCCCACCCCTTCCTTGAGCCAGGGCCATGAAGCCTCCTACAGCTTTTCAGGTCTGATAATGGATTTCTGAGTCTTGACACAGGCTCTCTTGTAAGCCTACCTTTAAGTATGACCTTTATATTTTGCCATACTGCTGCAAAGAATAATACTGGTTATAATTTGGGTTTACATTTATTGTATTATTTAACCTTTTACAAATAGTCATTTTATAAGTACCACAACCATTTTTAATATATCAAAGACTAGTCCAATCACTCAAGTGGCTGGTTCAAAGCATGCTGGGCAGTGCTAGTCTCTCCACAGCGCCTGGTGGCTTTGCCAATTTATTATTGCCTCCCTTGGATTTCTCATACAGGCCTGAGTTTCAAGCCTGGATTGAGAAAGTAATTTGTGGTCTCAGTCTTATAGTGTTAGAGAACATTTGATGTGGAGTTGATCGAATTAACATAAGAATTATTATAGTAAAAATGTTCCTTGCGATCTATATGTTTGTGGAAAATTATGATGACTATTGCTTCCAACTAAATACAACTCAAAAAGTGTCTTACAGATAAGCCATCAAAATTTTCTTGCTTCTTTTAGGATGATCAGGAGGAGCATATTTTAATTGACATAGTAGTGGTTTACTAGAATAATGTAATCTCAGTAGATAAGTAGATCAAATAAAAAACTTCAGCATCCTTCTTTTATTATGTATTTCTTTATCCCTTTGCTATCATCCCAATGAAAAGTAAATATAGTGGGCAAATTTATGCCTAATGCAGCTGGCGATAAATCTGAATAAGTGGTTTGGTGCTTTCAGCTCCACCCAAGTACACAGAATAAAATAGTGGAAAAAAGTGTAAATCAGCAATGCCTCAGGTTTGCCAGTTTAGAAATCTGTCAAACAGTGCTGCTGAAATTAAACAAATGTAAACAATCATACGCAAAGCATGTCTGAAAGGTAAATATTTGGAGCTACACTGCAAAACCCTTTAGATGTTTTATTAACTACAAGAATCTTGGTACATAGTTGATTAGATTTTATAAAAAGTATTTTTTCTCTCAAAATCATAAATAAAAAAGTACTGCAATCAGACAGTGAAGTTTTGAATATATGTAATTCAGGGATACTTTAGGCTCTTTGTTTTCTCAAGTTTTAGGAGAATCGATTATTCCAGAATTTATGCACCTTCTTCCCTGATAAATATGGAATTAAATATATTTGAAAATAAAGAACTCCCTTGGGAAAGGAGGTTTGCAAAGGTGTGAAGAAAAGCCCTAATCCCTCTACTAGAGCATGACAGGTTGCTCTGTCCTTTTACTTCTGGAGAAGTTCTCATCAGTGATTGCCCTGCGGTATCATGAACAGGTCAGTGGGACCTCAGACCCGGCCACCGGCAAGCACACAAGGTTCTCCACAATTACTCTTTAAAAGGTATTATTGCTCACGCTCCAGTTATTGAGAAACACCTTCTGTAGTACCAGGAGCTGCACATTTCACATGCTATGATTTTTCATATATTAACAACTTGTAAGTCTGTCCCTTTCCATCAATCAGTTCTTTCTCCCCAAGACACAAAGTGATCAGCAGAGCAGACACCTGGCTAGCACGCTGAAAGGCTTACGTATAGACACTGTACCGACACTCCTAACTATACTCTTGGTGAGGCTTGTGGTTGTTCCCAAACGAAATAACTCGAACGTTGTGTACAAATAGGTGCACCGGTCATGTAATGGAGGCAGCCCTGCAGGTGCGCATCCACCTCCCTTCTGAAGAAACATGTTGCTGGGGTGAGTAGGTGCAAGCGCAGAAAATCGCATTGTTTTTTATTCCAAACCAGGCGTTCCAGACAACGTCACCCGAGGCAGCGGCACCCGAGGGGACGCCTCGCCCCGCGCGGCTCAGGCGCGGCGGGTTTGGCCGCCAGCGCCCGCCGAGCGCCCGGGTGGCAGCCACGGCAGGGCTCGGGGCGCCCGGGCTCTGCCGTCCCTCAGAGGTCGCCGCAGCCAGCGGCGCCGCGTCCTGCTTCGCCCGCCCGCCCGCCCGCCCGCCCCTTCGGCGCCCACCGGCAGCGCGGGGCGACGGGGGAGCCCCGCGACGGGACCGGCTACCGGGGAGCGAGGAGCGCGGCCAACGTCCCTGCGGTGGGACGGCCGGCAGCTCCCGCCGCCTCCACCGCCCCGGGCTCGGCCGCCGCGGCTCGGCTGGGCCCAGCTCGGCTCGCCTGGGGCTGCCCCGCCGCCCGCAGCCCCCCGGGGCCGGCGGGAGGCGCCTGCGCGCTGCGGCCGCTCGGTGCCGGCCCCGGCGCTGGCGCCGCCCGCAGCCTCCCGCCGGCTTCTGCCTATTTTAGTCACAGCGGCGGCGCGGTGGCCGTGGCGGGACGTGGTGCCGGCGGTGCCGGGAGCGGCGAGGAGCGGCAGCGCGAGCCCGTACCCGTCCCGTCCGGGCGGCCGGGAAACTTTTCCGAGGGCAGGGGCAGGGGGCAGGTAAGGGGCGCGGGCAGGGCGGGGGCCGGGCCGGGGCGGGCTGAAGCCCCGGCGCTGCCTCCGCCCGCCCCCCGCCGGCGCTGGCCACTCAGGCAGCGCGGGGAGCGTCGCCCCGCTCTGCCCGGGGCTGGGGCGTGAGGGAGAGCCGGGGCCGCCTCTCGCCTCGTTGCGCTGCGGGGACACCCGCTTCGGGCCAGGGGCAGCGGCGGGGACCGGCCGTCGGGGGAGGAGGGCTGCCGCCCCGAGGGCTGGGCGGCGGGGACCGGCGGTAGCGGCGGGCGGGCCGGGCGCTCCCTGCCCCGGGAGCCGGTGGGGGCCGGCGCTGGTAACCGGAGCGCCGCGGCTCGGCCTCGGTTGGAAGCTTTGCCGTGGCCCCGTGGCGACGGAGCGGGACGCGCCGCCCTGCGCCCCCCTGCCGGGGGCTGTCTGGAGCGCGCCGCCCCGTCCCGCACCGGCGGGGGTGCGTTTCCTCGCCCCGCCCGGCTCCCGGTGCCGCCTCGGGCGCAGCTGCCGCCCGCTCGCCCAGGGGCTGGCCCGGGGGTAGCTCGCCTGACAAAGCCGGCTGGGGGTCTCTTCCATCGACTGGGGGGTGCTTCGTAGGCAGCCGTTACTTGGTTCTTCTCTCTCCCCATCAACAACTGGTAAGAGCAGGTGAACCCTGAAATGAAGATCTGGTGTTGCATTTGCGGTTGATTCTTTGCAGAGATAGAAGGAGCGATACGAAACACTTATTTTCCCCAAACGATAATATTTTTTTCTGAGCATATTTTCCCAAACTGTAATATTTTACCACGTTTTCTTCAGCTGTTCTGCAAAGCTTTGTGTGCATTCAGGCTGCCAATCACTTTATGGGCAAACATTTTATATAGCTGATCTCCTGTAATACTGAATCACGGACCACCTGGCAGTGTTATAAAGATGTCGTTGATGAAATGTCTCTTCCAGAACTAGGGCTTCTTGCCACTCTGTTGATTAATGGGGATATGACTGCATCCATGCAAGTACACGTGTCTTCACTGACCACAGCAAAACAAGAAATGGTTTCCACATATGCAGAACTGTCACTGTTCAGGCTTTCCATGAAGTTCTGTGTGGCACCAAATAATAAAGTAGCTTAAATTGTGAACTTTTTAAGAAATGCCTTGCCTGCGGTATAACAAGTATACTGCAAGTCTTGTAGTGAGGAGAATCGGCACTGAAACGGAACCGTGATACAGGTAACTGTGAAGGCAAAGTTTGTGACAGGAAGACCTTCTATGATGAAAGTTGAGAACAGAAAGTTTATTAAGGATTCAAGAAAAGGGTTCTTAGCTGAAGCTATATTTAATCCTTTTATTAAGTCTGCAAACTCTTCAGGGATGAGATTTTATTTTATCATTTTAGTGTGTTCCAGTGCTTTACGAAAAAGTGTCTTCAGGTGATGATACAGTACCTGTAATTGGGCATGCGGCTGTTGCCCAAACAGAAGTCACATACTGTACAATGAACAAAGCTTTGGTTTGTTATTTGAAGCTAAGAGTGTTCTGGATCTCCTGGAAAATTACTGAAACTGATGCTAAACCAGTGCCATGTGCATGCTTCTGCCTGGTTCCGCTTTGTATGTAAAGCTGTGAGACACTTGTTCCAGTAAAGCAGGGAGTAGAGCTGTACTTCTCACCCCAAACCCTCCAGTAAAGATAACTAATTTCAGCAGCTCCAGTAGGGCATCCTCTACTTCTCACAGTGTTTTCACTCATGTTTAGAGCTCACAGGGTAAATAAATGTGGCATTTCATGTTTCTGTTTGAACACATGGCTCATGACATTATTTCCCTGTAATCCAGTTGTACGTGCAGGGGCAGTGCGATGATCTGTGCTGGTTTTGGCTGGGATAGCATTAATTTTCTTCATCGTAGGTAGTATGGGGCTGTGTTTTGGATATGTGCTGGAAACAGTGTTGGTAATTCAGAGATGTTTTTCATTACTGCTGAGCAGCGCTGACACAGAGCCAAGGCCTTTTCTGCTTCTCACCCACCCCCACCAGTGAGGGGGCTGGGGGTGCACAAGGAGTTGGGAGGGGACACAGCCGGACAGCTGAACCCAGCTGGCCAAAGGGATATCCCAGACCACAGAACATCATGCTCAGCATATAAAGCTGGGGGAATTAAGAAGGAAGGGGGGATGTTCAGAGTGATGGTTTTTGTCTTCCCAAGTAACTTATGCGTGGTGGAGCCCGGCTTTCCTGGAGATGGCTGATCACCCGCCCGCTGATGGGAAGTGGTGAATGGATTCCTTGGTTTGCTCTGCTTGCATGTGGCTTTTGCTTTACCCATTGAACTGTCTTTATCTCAGCCCGTGGGTTTTCTCCTTTTACCCTTCCAATTCTCTCCCCCATCCCACCAGGAGGGAGTGAACAAGCAGCTGTGTGGTGCTTAGTTGCTAGCCAGGGTTAAACCATGACATGAACCAAGCCTCTCTGTTTATTTGGGTTTTTGGGAAATGAAGTTCACATCAGGTGGTTAGTTTCACGGGAATATGTTCCTTTCTAAAAGCACTACTACACCATACAAACTCATTTAAGCTGAATTCTGCGGAGTTGAGTTGTAGTTCATTAACAGGGTTTTAAAGCACCTGTGAAATATGGTTGTAGCTGCTTTCTCTATTATTAATTTAAAAGTTGAGCTGTAGGAAAGCTTGAACTTGTGCTTCACTTTGCAATTTTTATTATAAAACACAATAAAGCAGACCCCCTGAATTACTATTTGGCCAATACTGTTCAATATACAAGAGCCTTGCTCAAATTTACCCAAGTGCTAGCAATCCATAGTTGGCTTAAAATCTCTGTCATTCCATATTCATGTTTTCTAGGAGCAAAAGACCTTAATAAAAGGAGGGAGGGGATTGTTCCTCTAGTTTGGCAGGAAGACCACGTGTAGTTAATGGTTCATCAGTTCTGATTCAAATTTGAAGAAAATGTGCAATGTATTTTTTTTTCATATCAGGTACTTTCTCGATGGTAAAATAGATAGCATCTTCAGTATTGGCTTTGCAACCACAGAGGATTGCATTTTATATTTTACAGTGATAAATGAGGAATCGTTCAAGTACTGTAAGCTGTGTATAGTAAGCTGGTCTTAAATATTTAAAGACTAAATAATAGCAGCTTTACTGTATGTAATGCTTCTAATGAACCTTAAACTATTCTGTATTGCTGTGGGTTTTCTTTCTGTCTTGATGCCTCCCCCTGCCCAGCTTTTTTCCACTTCTTAAAAAGGTTAGTGGGGATTTGAGCAAATTGTCAGTAGAACCAGGCCTTGCCTGCTGCAGCCAAACAAGCTCAATGAGTTGACAGTCCCATGAAAAGGCTTCCATTAAAGCACTCTGCTTTGGAGAAAGCAGTTCTGCATCTGCTGCAGCAGGGAGACAGGAGTCAGGCCCAGCCTGGTGAGGAGGACAACTGGTGACCAGCCTCATGCCATTGGTGGCTTGTTTGACTTCAGCATAGACATGGCATTGGGGTGTCTCCAGGGTTAGGCAGCAGCTGACCAAAGAGGGTTCTTGTCTGAACAGCCTTGAACGTGGGAGCCTAAATTCTGCCTGACCAGGGCAGGGTTTTGACCCCAAAAAGTCCCGCTTGGCTGGTGGTTATTTCTCAGAGCTGCCCTGAAGGCAGTGAAGCACCACTGATGGCTGGACATGTCCCAGCTGCTGGTTTTGTGGCTCTGAGCATTCCTAGAAGGATTGCCCTCCAAGGAGGTGTCGCTTCACATGAATGCTCTGGGGGCAGGGGTCTGGTTCGGCAATTGCAGCCTGCACACCTCAGGGGGTACTGGAAGGACTGGGAAGGGTGCAGTTTAACTGCCTTTCCTAAGGCCTGAGATAATTCCAAGTGACAGCCTACACACAGAACATTGATCCAGGGGGTGAGAAACAGCGATGAGACATCACTGAGACACAGGATGCCTTCCTCAGCCCAAGGGAGTGCAAATCCATCTTCCCCCCTTCCATGAGGGTGCCCCAAGTGATTAATTTTAAGTCGTGTGGGTTGGTCACTTACTGCCCTTCTTGCTGAGGCTGTCAATGTGTGCAGAAAGGAGGCTGAGGGAGGGAGAACCACGCTCTAGTCGCTCTTTGTTCTGCAGGGGGGACACTCACCCAGGGAGCGGGGTGCTGAGGCTTGGCTGCTGGGGTTGCAAATATGTTCCATCATGCAAACATGTTTCATTAGCATTCATTGATAAAGCATTCCTTTCTTTGAAAAACATTGGCAGGAAGGGATGCTGTCTCTACATGGATGAAGGTTTCTTCTGGAAGGTCTTTGTGAGAAATAATTTCAGAGATATACCTGTCTTCAATGTTTTCTGTTGTCTAAAGTAGCTGCTTAGTTGGTATCTGAGACGGCTGTCTAGATTTCATTAGGAAGACCAGCTACATAACTTTCTAGGTATATACAACTTTTTTGTGTTAAGTAACTCAAGGCAAAAGTCCAGAAGACGCCATTGTGATTATCTAATCTGACTTCCTGTAGAATAAAAAATAGAACTGTAGTAAACCGATTAATTTTTTAATAATTGCATACCCAAATTTATTTTAGGTACCAGACAGCATCCAGACTGCCTTAATTCCCAGCAAAGAAAATCTTTAAAGCCATCCCATTAATTAATTACCTTTGCTATGTATGCTTGTGTGTCTTTGTAATCTGAATATATTTAATTTTATAGTGACTGATTATCTTGATAACTTTGTCTTTTGAATTGGGTAGTCCTTCCTCATCCTCCTTCCATCTTCCTGAATAGATGTTGTGGACTGTGATGAAGCTACTGTAGCCTTCTCTATACTGTGCAGACTGCATTTTCTCAGGAAAACCATGTGTTTTCCAGTATTATAATTACTGCTTTCTCTAGGATGTAGTCTCAAGATGTTTAAGGTAAGCTAGCTTGTGTTAGTTACTGTCCTCGTTGCTGCATGCATGTTTTGAGCCTGGGGTGGGTTCAAGGAGCATTTATCGCTGGAACTATCTTGTTTGTCTGCCTATACTTGCCTATAGGCACATAGCTCTACCTTTCTGCAGATGCATAGCTCCTCTGTGTGCCGAATTAAACACAGCATTGCAGTTAAGAGTTTGTCTGTCTCGGTCCATTTGGGTATCTAATCCCAAGTGAACAACCGCAGAAGGAAAGTAGCTTGGGGAATGTGTGCTACATAAACAAGCATTGAGAGCAACAGGAGTCAAGAGGGGGGCAGAGAGAGGATTTCAGAGGTGCAGGGGCCATGGAGGGAAGGAGTGCGTTAATTGGTGTATGCATTTGCATTGCACGTTAGAGGAAGTACTTCCTAAAATTAATGAGAAGCTTCCTTTTACACACCTAAATGATGGCCAGACCAGATGTAACTTAGCAGCTGGGGTGCTCAAAGCTCATCCCTCTGGAAGCAGGGGGCATCGAGGCTGCCAGGGCCCCCCTTGGCTTGGGGACCTCTTGGTTCCCGGTGGAGTTGGTGGAGCAGCTTTGCTGACTGCCAAGCCAGGCTGTGGCCTCTAGCTCATGTGTAAGCATCTACACTGTAGATGGCTAAAACCAGTGAGACAAATCCTGCTAAATCCAGCATAATCTCATTTTGTACATGAAAGCATATATGCTGTAAAGGAAAATCTTCCCTTTTGCTTCCAGGCTTGTAGCAAACAATTCATGCAGGCTGGTTACACGATCAGCATGTACGGCTTCTACGGCCTGTCAACATGTATAGTGTGAAAGTGCCGAGGGATTTCTGGCTGAATACTTGGGATAAGACAACTAAAGAATGGAGATTCTTTCAGATTTGAACTCTGAATAGCTTTACTTTTGACTGAATTAAAAAGACTGAAGAGAGAACTGCTGGTGGCCTCAAGGCGTTTAGGGTTTATT
Organism: Falco biarmicus; assembly: GCF_023638135.1. NCBI lineage: Eukaryota > Metazoa > Chordata > Aves > Falconiformes > Falconidae > Falco > Falco biarmicus. The sequence goes on from NC_079293.1 coordinate 67,789,632, forward strand.
CTTTGCAGAAATTATTGTGATCTAGACAGAGTGACTAACACTGAAAGCTTCTCAGAGTTGAATTTGAGTCATCAGTGACAAAAATAAGGTAAAGTACCCAGTTCTTAAGCAAATTAAAAATGTACATGATTGTTGAATTGTTGAATTCTACAGTGTATGGAGAAAATGCCCATTTGCCGAGGGGGAAGTTGTACTATGTGCATTTAAATTACAATATACATTCATTCTGTTCTGACCATTTTAGTATATGTATTCTATGAAGTTGTAAGTTGCTGGCAGGTATTTATTTTGGAGGGTATAAGTGAAATGCTCCATTTACTTCTTTAAAGCTCCAGCAAACTCATTAACACTTTCTGATGGCAGCTGAGACCTTTCAGCATTGCTGTTGGTTGTTTTAAACAAGTCCATGCCGTGGTGTATTGCTCGTATCTCGAGTCTGAGCTGATTTTTCCCAGCACTTGATCTGCTCCTGCTGGAAAGGGTGGGATGTGTGGTAGAGCAAAACACTCAAAAGCACCTCAGTAATTCAGCCTGTGTTGGCAGGGCATGTCTCCTTCCTGAGCTGGGAGGAGACCTCTTCCATGGACCTCTGGCTCTGACAGCCTACAGATGTCAATGTTGTGTTATTCTGAATACAGTAGTCATATAGCAGAGACCCTGCTTGTGCATGGCCCTCCTTCTCCAGAGACAGGGGACAGAGTAGAAAGTATTCAGCATTTACTTGGGGAAGATAATAGTTCTTCAGGCTCATAATCTGGGATACCTGCTTTAAATGCAATTTCCTGCTGAAGCTTGCCTGATCACCACCAACAAACGAACCTGTAGCGATAACTGTTCACCAGAGCCAGGACGACTGACACAGGACATCAGACAAGGCCACATCAGCTGGCACGTTCCCTGTCCTGGTAGGTAGGAGTGCCAAAGCATCTCAGTGAAAGGATGGTGTCCCCTTTGAGTGCTTACAAATTTGGGTAATTTTATACTACTTTGGGCACTTTGTAGGCTGATCTTCAGTGGAAGATGACTCACAGTTGGTACCACAGATATTTGGTTTTTTGAATTGGGGGATTTTTCTCCCCCCAGTCCCTCATGCAGTAGATGAATGGCTGAATTAGAGCGACTGTTCTGAAGCCCTCAAGAGCTTAAAGTCTGGACTTGAAGGAACTATAAAGAAAAATATGAAAGGCCTTATCTAGCACTAAATACCAATCAAAATTAGAAATTTTACTGTACTTAGGCCCATACATGCTATTTCCTGTGCTGTATTTAATACTTCATAAAAAAACCTTCCAACATTTTTTAGCTCCCAAATCTTTTAATCTTTCTTAATTAAAAAGAGGTGAATCCTTTCTTTCTTCCTGCAGTTCACTGACAGCAAGCATGCTTGCTCTTCACTGTAGCCCTGAGAAACCAGTTCCATTTAGTAGCAGGGCTTATCATTATTTCCAGAAGGTTTGTTTTGGCCTGTGCGCTTTACATCGCTCAGAAGAGTGTCCTGTTGGTGAGGCTGTATTCTGTGCTAGTGCTGGCCTGCCTCCTTGGCCCTTCCTCTTGCCCAGGTAGAGGGAGGCCCTCTGCAGCCTGGATGATGCTGTAGCACAGTAAAAGTTCTCACTGTTCAGAACTACAAAATATGTGGGAATTTTGTATACATTGGTTTTGGGAGACGGGTCCCATTCCAAAAATAAACAGTTACAAATACAGGACAGTTTTTCCAAGGCTTTGGTTTTGTGTATGATGGCTTCTCTATCTGTGTCCTAGCAGTGTGATGTTCTTTCTAAATTAATTTGATTCATGTTGTCATGAATAGATGTTTTATAGCAATGCTATGAGCTGTAGTGTGGGCAGACTGTGAATGCTATAGGCGAATTGGAAATTGAACATAAATTTTGTCAAATTATTGCAAAGTTATGCCAAATTGTTGCAACGTGTGACTTTACATGACAAAAAGAGGTTGGTGATAGAAAGCGGATTAAAGTACAGATCCATGGTGGTTTTGTCTGTGGCGTGCATACAGCTTCCCATGTAACTTCTCAGTCATGGTTCCACTCAAAACTGAATTTTTTGTAGAAATTAGGGTCTTCATGGGAACTGCTCAGAGCAAATTGTTGGCAATAGCGTAGAAGTATTAACAATAATCCAAAATAAATGTTATCCATTGTCTATTAAAAAAAAAAAAAACCAACAAAAAAAAAAACACCCCTTAGAAACTCGTTAAACTTACTTTAAAAAAAACCAAAAATCAAACCACACTTTCGCCACCGATTCTTGACTGTGCAGTGGAAATGCTGACTGGATTCAGAATACAAGGTCTGGGAACTTTATGTTCCAGTTTTATTTTCTTTTGGTTCAGAAATATCGGCCCTTGATCACAGAAGTACTGCCTAAAATTCCTCATGCACTTACCATGCCTAGGTAACTTATTCATAGCTGATACAGTTCTCATCTCCCATTCTCCAAGGGTTAAATCCTGCATCTGAGGAGAATCCTGTACCAGAGAAGAGGCAAACAGAAAAGCTTATAGTTACAAACTACCTCGTTCTTGTAATGCTGGTTCTTCCACTGCAGTGGGACGGAGAGCATTTTAATTTGGAGAGGTTTTCTGCTCTTTAGGTGTGATGTTTTTATGGGTCAGTGACTTCCCTATCACCACTCCCACAGAGGGAGAGCTCTCCTCCTAACCTTTTCTTGTGAACTCTGCTGCTCGGTTGTTTAGGATTTTATGTCTTGATTTAGCATTAGTGATTTTGAATCATGGAATTAATGTTGGGGCTTGAGTAAACTTAAAAAGTAAAGCTGTAGCAGCTAGGAAATGTGATACAACTTTGCTTAATTTAATTTCTTACATGTGTTACTGTAAAAATGCATCACTGAAAGCCCTGCTGAATGATATTGGATGCTTCATTGCACCAGCAGTACTCTTTAAGTATTGACTTCTATGGCTCTTGGGGGGAAAAAATACCAAACTACCTTTAATACTCCAGAGAATCTAATAATTTAGATGGTAAGGTATTTCTTGGCTTCCCTGATGTTGTATCAGGAAAAGAATGAGACTGTTAAAGATCTTGGTGGGTTTCAATCCTGATTAAACTACTGATAGACTCCAGCTTTCCAGTTTCTTCCATGTCTAATCTTACACTGAAGTATGTATTTTTACTTTAAAAGACAGATGTAGAAAGCTGGTTTTGATTATTCTTTTTTTTTTTAATTTATTTTGGGCTTTTCAGTTGTGTGGTTTATTTTTTTACTTAACTCTTAATAATACATTGTCATACGGAAATAAATAGCATGGTTATCGTTTTATAATGCTGAACAATAAAATGTGGTTCATGGCATGGAATTATACAAAGTAGAACTTTGAATGTTAAAATTGCTTTTAAAATGCCCTTTCAGAAGTATTTTGCAGGACTACTTACTTCATGTTCTAATAACAGAATCTGTATAAAGCTGCCATTAAGTTTTGTAGTCTTTCTTATACATGACAGCTTTTTGCCTGTCATCCTTGGAGTAGAAAAGACAATCTCCTGTGATATTTGGGTTTCCCTTAGCGTGGTGTTTGGGGATGTAGTTTGTTGTCTCTGGGGACAGAGAGCAGCCTTGCTCAGCTCATTAACGAGAGTGGTTTGACCGAAATCAAGAGTGAGAATGAGGAGATGAACAAGGAACAAGAGTTTCCTGTTGCTTCTTGTCTTAAGAGTTTGGAAGGGCATTAAACGAGCCTTGCAGGCAGGAGGTTCAGGACCAACAAATGCAACTATGTTCTCAGCAGTTAGGCTGTGGAAGGGCTTGTCACAGGATGTTGTGGATGCAATGTTCAGGTTTATGTGGATTCAATGGTGATCTGACAGTTGCTACAGGGTTCGTAGATACAGAAACAAGATCTTCAATTCTACGAATATTAAGGTTTGATTCTAGAATCTCAGGGCTACAAGGGGAATTAGAAGACTGTAATGCAAAAGCTTTGATAGAGTTTAATTCGTTAAAATGATTTTATAAGTAATTCATCTTTTCTTCATTTGTCCAGATCAGATGAAGCTACAGATGGCCTGGCCAAAGTCAAAACAATGCATGAACTGATGAGAAACAGCATTGCCTTCTGAGAACGTTAGCTTCCTAGTTGCTGGAATTCCTAAGCGCAGCTTTACTGCCAAAAGAGACGCTGACATTATGTTATCATTGAGCAGAGTTTACAAGAATGGAAAAGCAAAGGACCCCGCTAGCAGCTTTTAATAAATAAAAATTGCCAAGATTCAGCTGAATCAAAAAATTATTCCAGCCATGGGAGAAAATGCAAGTTTTTGGGAAAGTTTGATATATGCACATCCGACGTGTACCACCTGGAAGCAAGAGGCAGAGGGATCTATCTACCACCTAGCCAGTATTCTCTTTGTTGTGGGCTTCATGGGTGGAAGTGGATTCTTTGGGCTTCTCTATGTCTTCAGCTTGCTTGGATTGGGCTTTCTCTGCTCTTCTGTTTGGGCTTGGCTGGATGTCTGTGCTGCTGATATATTCTCCTGGAATTTTATACTGTTTGCTATATGCTTCGTCCAGTTCATTTACGTTACCTACCAAGTTCGGAGTGTTTCCTTTGACAGAGAATTCCAGGAACTCTACAGCGCGCTCTTCCAGCCTCTGGGAATTTCCTTGACTGTCTACAGGAAGATTGTCTTGTGCTGCGATGCAGAAGTGGTTACCCTGGAGAAGGAACACTGTTATGCCATGCAGGGCAAAACACCTATTGATAAATTGTCCTTGCTTGTGTCAGGCAGGTTTGTATCTGTTTGTTCAGACTTCTGCAAATATCTTTATTTTTTCCTCCCTCTTGAAAATGAAAGCAAAAAAAAAAAGCCTGATTTGTGTATTGTTTGTTCGTTTTCCAGTACAACAGATTAATATTTATATTACTTGCATTAATATTTAATAGGCTAAATACACTCAGCTCGGACAGCACTAGCATAAAACCACCAAGCACAAAATCTGTAATAGCATAAAGAAAAGGATTTTAAGTCATTCTTTTCCAGACCACTGTATCATAGCAGTCTAACAGGTTAGGCAGATAAGGGGAACAAATGTGTGCTTCAGGCTGCAGTTTGCTAGCTATCTGCTGCCTAGCTGATGAACACAGCATCTTTCTTATTTTTCTTTGCTAGTATCATCTGAAACAGGCCTAAAAGGTAGTTATGAAGCTGAATACACTGAGATTAACTGTTTAGTAGAGGTCTTGACTTTGATACAGATTGAGTTTTGTTGCTTTCTGGGAGGTGGGTGAAGAGAGGGAGTAAGGGAGAGCTGAAGGCCTAAAAGTGCCCTTCCATTACAAAAGAACATAGTCAAACCATACCAAGATTTGCAGAACTGAGTCCACAGTTACTGTATACTGTGGCACTTAGTTATACCCTGAGGCAATAAATCCAGCTGCTTGTACTCCCTGCTGACTGGAGACCTTTCTGGCAACCTTGCTGATGTTCTCCTGAAGGGCAATACTAGCGTTTGTACCGTGTACAAAGTGGCATACAGTACTGGAGCATCACAAGAGTAGATGGGGATACCCAGAGATGACGGCTGTGGTCTGTCTGTGATGGGACGCTTTGTAGGTGCATTTTGACAGCCTGCTGTGTGGACAGATGGAATTTGTAGGCAGCTTGAAACCCAGCTGACTTAGGACTACTTGCAGTGAACAATATGGATTTTAGGTAGCTGTCCTCAGTGATACCCTGGTTCAGAGCATTCTTGGGACCTATCTAGAAAGTAGCACATGAAGGTTGCTTTTGGTCATAGTCATACTGAAGGAGAGGTGTCCATCCTACGTGCCCAGCCAGTTAATAATCATGCAGGGAGTACCTGATAACCCTCTTTGGTGTGGTATAGGACTGCTGCTTCTGATTTTGTAAGAAGCATTAATCTCAGTGCAGAGCAGATGTAAAAAGGGGACTCCTACAGCTTGCTTGCTTTTTTTTTTTTTGGTTTTTTAGCTCATAAAGTTTAAGTATACACTTTCTTCTTGTGTGCCTTCAAACTTAAATATGATTTTAAAAGTAGAAAGGAAGCTTTTCTTTGGTATCTGCAGAAGGCCCAAAGCATTCACGCAGAGATCCTGTGCCTCCATGTTGTTCTGGCTCCAGAGACAGTCCTGTGGCCATGTAATTCCTGTTAAATGCTTGAGAGAGCCCTACGTAAGGCATGCTGTGAGGAACCCTGGCTTTCCACACCCTGCTTTTTCCACTTTGTTACCTCTAAAATGCATATTTACCAAACTTAGAAGTACATCCCATGGTTTTCAAGTAAGTCAGGCAAACAGTGTTATGTGCATTAGTCTCTCCAGTGCATGCTGGCCTTTTCATGACAAAGCTTGCCCGTCACCGCAGAGACTTGTCCCAAAGAGAGTAATATGACTTGAATAAGGCCTGGAAAGATTTCCATTTCAGTTGCATGATTATCATCTTGTATTCTCTTTCAACTGGCCTGATCAAGTTGGGTTCAAAAATGTAATTAGGATACTGTTGCCCATTGATTGCTTTCTTATGCCCTCAAAGCTATATTTAAACTCCTCACATGGTAGAAATAACACATCCTTGTTGCAGTCATTGCTGCTGTGCAGGTAATACTAATAAATTAACACATCTTCTCTTTGTAGGATCAGAGTGACAGTTGATGGGGAGTTCCTGCATTATATTTTTCCTCTTCAGTTTCTGGATTCTCCTGAATGGGATTCGCTGAGGCCCACAGAAGAGGGAATTTTCCAGGTAAAAGTGGAGGGTTTTTTTTTGAATGCTACAGAAAACGGTTCAAGTACTAATTGGTTTAGAAATAAGTTCATTTAGTTGTGAGTTTCATTTGTGAAATTGTACAAACAAGTGGCATTCCATTAATTTGGGGAGGGAAGTCCTCTTTACCCACTGGACTGGTTATGCTGTTTGTATATCCTTTCTGTTTGCATCTTGTTGTGACAAGAAATGAGTTTTTTCTTAAAGCTAATTTGGGAGGCAGCCTCTGTTTGCATTCTTTGGCTCTGCTAAAACCCAGCCCTGAGAAATGAGGTTTGCAGGAGGTGGGTGGAAGTTGGTGCTGAAGAGCCTTCCCTATGGGAAGTGACCTGAGAGCCTGGGCTGTGCCTGTGATACAGCTTGCATGGGGGGACAGCATGGGACAGTGTCTGTTGGAGCTGCCCCCTGTGATCTGAGAGCCCTCCCACTGCTGTCACTTGACTGACACACTAGCTGGTGTGGGATCTGATGTCGCATGTCACAAGAGCAAATGGCATTTGCGGAGAGCTTTCTTTAGACCTGCCTTTCTAGCTGGGGCTGCCGAGAGCGAAGCGGGGAGTGTGGGGCTGGGGCTGTCGTTCAAAGTGGGCATAGGCAGACAGTCACTGAGGCCAACAAGACACGATTGTTTGGTCCATTCCCAGACACCCTTCTCTCTTGTCTTTTTCCTACAGTAGACCTCTGTCAGCCAGAGCCCTCTGGCTGGATTAAATGGCTTTAATTGCAGTAGGTGCAAAGACACGAAGTGTACGTTACAGACACAGCCTGCGTGCCTGCTGGGCATGTGTGTGTGTGTTTTCTGAACAAGGGCAGCAGCAGCAATATCACTGCCTTATCACCTGGCTAACTTTAATTTTCTATTCTATAGGTAACGCTTACAGCAGAGACAGATTGTCGGTACGTGGCCTGGAGGAGAAAGAAGCTGTATCTGCTGTTTGCTAAACACCGTTTCATCTCCCGCCTGTTCTCAATTTTAATTGGGAGTGACATTGCTGAAAAACTGTATGCCTTGAATGACAGAGTGCAGGTGGGGAAAGGCTTTAGGTATGACATTCGGTTACCGAACTTCTACCACGTTTCATTGCCAGAGACACCCCCGGTGCAGCCCTCCCACCGCCTGCAGAGAGGGTCCCCCCGCCACAAGCCCACAGGGGTTACAAACTGCAGCTCCTTCCACACACAGCCCTAGGAAGGGAAACTCTGCTGCAGCCATTCCCCAAGCAATGAAGGGAAATGCAAAGTGGTGAAGCAGAAGAGCAGAAAGATGAAGCAGAGCGAGACCCAGTCAAGCCAGATTTGACTGACAAGTGCCATTTACTTTCATTGGAGTAGCTTGAATTCTTCCTCTCTCTTGAGCCACTGGGTTGGCTTCTGCATTTTGACAGTTTGTGCAATATGTTTAGTTTCTGTTAATTCTTTTGTTGATCATCTCCTTATTTTTGGAGGAAAACAAACCATAACAGGCTGAAGTTTTATTGTCATTACGGTAGCCTCTGTGTTGTGTTTCAAAAAAACCAAACTCATGGTATTTGTAATTATACTTTCTCAAGATTATTTGCCATAATGAAGTATAGTCAGTATAGTTAATGAAAACAAGTAAGTTGTCTCCAAACTATAGCAAGTTGCTTGTAACATTCATATTTATGCTACATGAACATTATCACAATTAACATGAAGAATATTGCAGAAAAAGACTGAGGCCAATTGTAGAGTTTGTTTTTTAAAGAAATGAAAGACTTCGAAATACAAAGCAAGATTCCTAAAAAACAAACAAAAGAAAACAACAAATTCTGTTCCATGAATGATTAGTTTCTCTCTGACTGTCCTAAAGAGGTACTACATGAAAACAAACAAATGTAATTACTGGCATTAGAAAAGTAAAGCAGTTGTAACTGCTGCAAATATAGCTTAGGGAAATGATTGTGTAGTGTTTCTGATAGAATGTGATGCTATAGGACCTAGGCTTCCACAGTGTCAGTGCCATTCGTGACATGTACAATAAATACTGTTAATCAATCAACTGCCAAACCATTGGGCTTTGTTTTACAATATTCTTTTTTGCTAGGTTTTTCAGGAAGAAACTAAGAAACAGCCGCAGCAATAAATACAATTTTTAACTGAAACATCCATGTTTAGCTTCCAGAGTCACTTTTCTGTGCCTATGAAATTGATTGAAAAGGTTATTCTCTCCCTAGTTCTGTGGTGGTTTAATGGTGTACGGGAGCACCAACTCGTGCTTCAGTAAGAGAGTTGGTTTCGACCCTTGAGGTCACTGTGCCTTTGGGGAGAAGTGTCTGAATGTCTTTGCTAACTCACCTTCCTGCTGCTATGCCTGATACCGGCCAGTAATCAAAAAAGTAAGAAGCATTACTATTTTATGAGACTGTATTGCTGCCTGATACATCTGGAGGTAGATCACATTTTTAATATTTTAAAATTGCTGGACTGTTTGGTAGGACAGCCATTGTGTGTTTGTGTATGAGTGGGTATAGGTATGAGTTTAGATCTTGGGAGTTGTTGCTGGAAGACTTAAAATAATGATACAACCTTATGCTTGAAAGATAATCATGCAGTATATATAAGAAAGCTATTAGAAATGATATGAAATTACCTGTTTGAAGGACCTTCAATGTAGAGCAGATAAGGTATGAGTGTTGCTTTTAGCTCTGTCCCTTTCTTGGAGAGGAAAATCTGCCAAACATAAATACCATAGCATGCAATGTGATAATCCCCAAATCATTCTGATAACTCTTCCGTGCAGTGTATTCTGTATGTATTACTGTGTGAAGTCCCCGAGTCACAAACCTACTTTGTCTTGGTCAAAAGAGAATTGAAGAAGTGCAAGCAGCGTTCATTGACGGTTATTAAAAGACCGGCCCAGAAAATAACTAAGGCACAAAGTGCCAGAGGCTGGCAGTGTGTAGTAAGGATGTACAGCTGTGTATGCCCTCTTCCTATACTTTTCATAGTTAAAGGACAGGGTAGCAGGCTACTTGACCCCTTGGTAGGGCTCAGCACAGCTATTCTCATGTAACTCCAGCGCTGTGATTAATATGATGTCTTATTTAAATGTCGGCGATGTCTGCGGTGGGTAAGAAGTGTGTCATCTCCCGTGGATGTTGTTGCTTAGGCTGTGCCTTGCGATCACCGCTCCACTTCACTCAGCTGAGCTACTCTGAAAACTTTACTCTGATTTCTAACAGGTGATTTCAAAATAGCTGCCCATCTCTTATTCTGATAAAATAGTAAGAATTTATACATTTCTCGTGCTGTAACATGTGTTGGACCGATATGAAGTTTAGAATTGATGATTTATGTGTTAACAATCTACAAACATAAAAAGATTATAGTCTTAGAAACATAAAAGAGATATTATAGACTTAGGCATAATATAAACCATCAATTAATGCTTTCCTTGGTTTTCTTGGATGTATGGGCTTGCCCCATACATTCAAGAAAACTTGCCTTAACTTAAATAGGGTCAGCATTTAATAAACTAGTATGATCGTCTTCACTTTCAAAATAATACCAAGAAGTCTTGCCCACCCAATTTCTCTATCAAGCTTAAGTATTATATTTAAACTATAGCGCATATACTGCTTAAAAGGTGTCTGCTCTGGAGTTATGAGTGCTTCATTACATACTTTGGTGATTTTTTCTTCTTTGTGACTGGTGCATGCCTTGGTTTCAGCCTCGTTTCCAACAATCCTGTGTGATGCTTTTCTCTGCTGGAATCATTTACTACCAGAAATCTCTAGTAGAACATGTCTGAGTCAATATCTGAACATACCCTTAGCTAATCTTGTTTAGCTTTTGCTACTGTGCTTTTTGGGATTTGAGTCACTTTAAAAATTGTTTCCAGTTTTCCAGCATCTGTTTGAGTCATAACTAGCAGAACATTTCAGCTGTAGAATTCAGGATGTATTTATCTACAATAATATAAGTACCCACAAAAGGACTGGAAGCGAGACAGCAACCATTCTCCACCTCTGTTTTTTTTAATCTTGACAGCACTTCTAAAACGTACTGTAAAATACACTCTGGTGTGTGACTCATAAACCAATGTGTTTTGGGAGAGCTGTATAATCTGCAGACTGTCAGTGAAATAATGCAAGCTTTTGCAATGTTGTACATAGCCAGTCATGAGAGAGTTGGAGTTGTTCAGCCTGGAGAAGAGAAGGCTCTGGGGGGACTTCATTGCAGCCTGCCAGGACCTAAAGGGGGCTTATAAGAAAGATGGGGACAGATGTTTTAGTAGGGCCTGTTGCAATAGGACAAGGGGTAATGGTTTTAAACTAAAAGTGAGTTGATTCAGATCAGATGTAAGGAGGAGATTTTTTACAGTGAGAGTGGTGAAACACTGGAACAGGTTGCCCAGAGAGGTGGTAGATGCCCCATCCCTGGAAACATTCAGGGCCAGGCTGGACGGGGCTCTGAGCAACCTGATCTGGTTGAAGATGCCCCTGCTTATTACAGGGGGGCAGGCCTGGATGACCTTTAAAGGTCCCTTCCAACCCAAACTATTCTATGATTCCATAATTACTTATAGGTTAGTAAACATGTGGAGCTAGATGAAGCTCTGACTTGAGCATCACTCAATTTATGCCTGTGTTATTACTCAGGAATAACTATCGGCAAGGTGGTCAGGCTCCTTCATCATCGGTTTAAGTGAACAATACTTGACTCTGTGCTGCTTTGTGAATTGAGAACACTGTCAATGAATCCTTTTCTTGATCTGTAGTGACTCCCCTTCACCCACATTTTACGTTTTTAACAGTTCCATAATCATCTATAGGGTTATGTCTACATTGGTGTACTCTTATAGGTAACAGTGGCAGAATCTGGCGCATGTGATGATTTGCTTATTCATCAGCATTAGTTAATACTCCAGAGTTTTTGTAGTAATGAACATCATGCTGGAATCACCCTTAGAGCCTGCAGAAGGGTTCAAATTTACTGTGCAAGCTAAAAAAGTACATGTCCTATGAGAGTCCAAAGGAGGGGGTGGGGTGGGGAGAATTAAAGAAAAAAAAAAAAAAAAAAAAAAAGAAGAGCACTCAACTTCTTACAGGTTTTATCCAGGAGAGCTTTATTTTAAATTGGGCTTGTGGCAAATTAATTTATCGGATGCAGCAATGTACTGTGGGAGCTTCAAAGCGAGTCTTGCCTATTTGTGGGCATGGGACCGACCCTGCAATTCTTTCATTAGGTGGTATTTTCTTCACTAGTGGTAGTATAAGTACAGGTAACAGAACCTAAGTAATGTTTTTAATCCATCATGCAACTCTACTCAGGACTACAGAATTACCAGAGAGAATGTATCCCAATGTACTACTATAACTACTAATGCTATGCAAGGCCAATTGTAAGTGCCTAATGAAAAAGATTGTTTTATTCAGTTGCCTAAGATAACAGGCTGGATTTGGTGACTGAGGAGGGCCATCCTGGTCCTAAATTTTCAGTAATTAATTGCCCTGCAACAAACCAGCAAATGTGACAGTGATCAAGGGAAACTCAGTGATGGAAAGTTTGATGGCAAACTATACATACAGATTTATGATCTCCACTAGGATAAAGCTGGGAAAGCTGAATATATGCTTGGATGAAATCATGTAGTTTTGCCACGCCACAAAAAAGGTATATGCTTATAGTAATTAAATATGTTGATGCTATGTTTCCAGCAAAAAAGTATTCTACATTTTTCAATTATTGTCAATGATAAATATAAGATATGTCTGAACACAACACACATTAAAAATTAAAATACAGTGTTGTACTGCTCATATAAACAGGCCTTGCAAACCATGTGTTAAAAATGAAACAAATCTATAGCTATTTAGACAGAAGAAAACTATTTAAATAGAAAAGGAAAAAAAGAATATTTATTTGCTGAATTCAGACATTAATAGATTAAATATTTTCCTTTCTATTCCTGTAATAATTGAATGCATATTCTTTGGTGCTGATATGTTACTGTATAACAGATATTTTTTACAGTACAACAGAGTAAATACCTTATTAAGCTGATTTGTTATTCCCTCTTGAAAATTCTTACTTTGATTACACTAATATGGATAAAAATATAATAGGTTGAGAGCTCCCAAGGGAAAGCATCATTTTTCCCCTCTTTGTCTAATTCACATTAACTTTACTTTTTTGTAGGTTTTTGTATCCCTTCAGTTTCTGCTTACTGTAATTCTACTTCTGTGTGAATCAAAAGAGTTAATTGAACTTAACATGTAAATCAAGCCACCTCATCTTGATGAATCAAACCGTGTAGGTGGAGCTTCATCAGTAGGAGTGTGTAGGAGAAAGGCAGCACAGACATGTCATCTGCGAGCCCCAGGATTTGGGGTCTCATCCCAAATCGCGGCTAGCAAAGCCCTTCTAGAGGGTAGCTTTGCAGGTGGTCCTGCTGGCAGAGGGTTTGGACCCAAATCATCACTCTTCAAGCCACAAAGGTTGTTAAACATTGTCATAGGCTGGGAAAAAAGATGGGATGTTCTCAAAAGCTTGTGGGAGCAGAAGGATTTTTATAGTAGTTGTTGTTCTGCTGTGGATTCCCAGGCCATCTTACTCAGTTGTCAGTTCTACCACAGCTCCTAATTTAAGGGATCTGTGGTGTCTTGTGGGGACAAGACTATTTTCTGACCTCAGTGGGGTTTTGAAGATAAACAATGATAAGAGATAGATGATTAAGAACACAGACACTAAAGTCCTATAAATGAACAATTGTGATAAAATAATGGTGGTAAATTACAGTTTTAGCAGCAAATCCCATGATTTTTGTTGTATGCACTAGTAACTCTCCACCCAAATTTGTCTAAAGCCCAGGATATACAATAATTCTCTGAGTCAAAGGTATGTTACGCTGAGAAAGACATTGAAGCAAAAAATCCAATTTCATGGATAAATGTTCTATGTGTTTGTATAGATGTGGGAGCACCATCACCTTCTGTACCAACCACATGTTTTAGGCAACCATTAAAGCATCTCAGGTCTGTGAAAGGAGGGGAGTGAGTCCCTGTCCCTAGGCAAGGATGCTGGCTGGGTGGGGGTGAGGCACACATCTCTGTTTCGTGTTTCCCATGTGTAGGTTTTAGGGACTCTTAAGAAGCGTACAGGACAATCTAGGTACCCAATGCTGCATTTGGACTCCCAGGGGCCAGCAGTAGGACAGGGCTACAAAGGTCGGATATCAGCAGGTAAGCTATGAGATGGGTATCAAACATGTTAGGTATGACCCTGTATCTTCCCATACACATTCTTTTACACTGGGGTGCACGGAAAATAACTTATTCCGTAATAAAAGTGAGGCAAGCCAATTCACATCTGCCAGGATACACAAGGATGAGTATCAGCAGTTCCTATAATACAGCCATTGTGCTGGAAATCCTTGCTGTGCTTTGTTCATCTAACTCGTTCATGTTAGAAATCTTCAAAACTTACTGATTTTGGTTTTAGCAGCTATCCTATTTTACTAAGAGATTTAGCTTAGATAAAATATTTTGAATACTTATTTTGAATATGAAGTAAAACTGTCCTGTTTTCCTTTACAGAAAAGTTGAGGCTCAGATGATATTTTAAAGCAGATCTCCCTAGTGAGGTGAATGGGATTACTTCTTAAAAATTAGTCATACAGCCAGCACCGTGCTCTGTTTTTTTACTGGGTCTTCATTTTCTTGTTCAGTTATGGCTTTTCAAAAACATAGTGTCTTTTCGGTATGTATGTTCATTATTTAAAGAATTAATGGGTAAGTATTAGTAGGAAAAAATACAATAAATATTGATATTCTGAATTCAGGTATGGAACATAAAGCTTTTTTATATTGGTTTTGGTTTTAAAAACTATTAGTAATTTTTTTTACTATAGTCATTGCCATTTTAGTTCTGAAACTGCTTTATACATTGGTATATGTATTTAAATTAATACTACACACAAAAGCAATAATCATATATATCTGTATGTGCATTGCAATCTGTATCCCTGTTTTTAACCCTATATAATAGGGGTTGGTTTGTTGCTTTTTTCTTTACAGAACAAATAAGTATAATAAATGTTACTCAGAAGATGGTCTTATTTATTCATTGAAATTAGAGGAAAAAATGTTTTGGTTTTTTTTTTTCTGTGTTTGCCTTTACTCTCAAAGAATACAGTAGCAAGAAACAGTTGTGGTATATTATAACTCAGCACCCATTTTGATAGTAATTTATGATATGCACAGCTGAAGTCCAGCCTTTGGATGTACAAAGCAGCAGAGGTGGGGTGCACTGTAAATGTGGACTGGGTGCTCCTGAGCAATTGTTTGATGCTGACTCTTCTGAAATGGTAGTGGAGGCAGCTAATGCAGAAATTGGGTGCTTATTAACGTCTTAAAGTTTATGGTCAAAGCAAGGAGTATTTCAAAATCTCTTATTTAGGACTGCTAATCTGATGAAGTGCATAAAATATTCCTGCTTGCTACTTGGGCTACATCAACCTGTTTCTGTGCATTTGGACCAAACTTGTGCATTCCTGGTTTGCTTTTTGCTCTTGAACTTTTGTTCCTAGCATTTATTTTGGCTTACTTTCTTCCCCAATATGTTCCTTTATGGGATTATCCATTTTCTGCCCCCTCTTGGTCTCTTCTCTCTGTGTCTTTTTGCAAAGAAAAGAGATGTTTAAAAGAGATATCTCATGCCCATTCACAGTTCTTCTGAGCTGATCTATTTACCTTTTCTTCCCCCTCAGAGTCTGGAGGATTTTCACTCTCAAATCCTACATGCTTTCTGTGTCACTTGTTTAAATAATCCCATAGACTCATCTGCCTCCCCCACTTCCTCTTTGTCCTCCTTCCTCAAGAGTTTAAGTTAGATTATTTATGTATTTATTTATTTATTTTAGTTCTGCCTGTCCTTCTGGATAATGTTAAACACTTGGGGTTTAGTTCCTTTTTTATCTTGAAATAAAATTCTAAGCCTTATCAGTAATTTTAAAAATTCCTAGAAAACAGTAGTTTTTAATGATGCTAATATGCAAAGTCCTGGAGATTCAAGCCTAGACTTTGGTTCTCAAAAACAGTTGTTGGTGAATATTAAAATGCACAGCTAAAAAGGACTTCTATTGCAACAAAATATTAATTGCCATTATACCAACACCCAAAAGCACACACACATTTATACCCTGACAATATTTGCAATTCCTTTGATTTATACAGTCATACAGGCTCACAAAAATTCACACAAATCTCTGCAGAGAGAACATTGTGAGCTGCAGTTGAGATGAATTTACTTCAGGATTAGCACAGACATCTTTGCGTGATCACTTTGGACTTTCTTTGTGCATGGAAGTTGTCCAAAAAGGGAACAGAAAAATCACAGCCAGTTCAAGCAGTGCTGCCAAATTCACTGTAATGGGGACCCTTAAGAAATGGGCCGTCACCCAGTGGAGCAGACAGATGCAATGCAAAAGCACTGCTTTACTTGTCTTCTAATTATGTATAAATTAAGAGCTGCGTTGCATTAACAAGAGCAACATGTTGATAGCAACCTGAGTCCTGAACAAGAGATGTGGTCAAAATCCATCTCTGTTATTCCTCTGTTTCCAGAAAGAAGCGAACCTGTGAGGGCAGGCTCCCTGTTACTCCCTGCTGCTGTCAGCAAGCTGCCCTGGCAGGACAGTAACCTGCACTATGGACACCATGACCCCACCATAGGAAATCCAACTGGTTTTATAGCAGCTCTTCTTTTTTGGGGGTGAACCGTGTGATTTAGGTAGAACTAGAGCAAGCGGAGCAGACCCTTCCAGCAAGTCTCAGAAAAATCACTTGCAAGCAGCGCGTAGGCTTGCATATATTTGTAGAAATTGTTCACTGAGCAATTTCAAATAATGAACATACAAATTAAATTGTCAGCAGGAGACTGCTCATGCGTAATTTGGGAACAGGGATAATTGCTAAAGTGTGATTGAATAAATTGTTTACTGTGCACAGTTTAGATAACTTTAAATAGCAAACAATTTTACTCTGCCCTTATACCTCAGGATCATGTACACTTTGGATAAACATCTACAACAACTAGTGCATCTGTTAAAACTTGGATACTTTGATGGATTGTTTTAGAAGAAAGTTGGCTCCTGGCTCCAAGTTTGCAACAATCAATTACCATACTGTTAGTCAGACACTTGGAAGCCCTGGGATATGATGTTTTGTACCTCAAATTCAAACAAAGAGATAGCCCTTCTCGTATAAACAGGAGACACCATCCCTGCAGATGTGGCACGGGAAAAATTGCCTGGCTATACATCAGAAAGTGGCTGTTGGAGGGTATGATGTAAAAATGCACCAGAATGCACACACTCCTCTTAAATAAACCCCCAGAATATTAAAGAGCTGACAGAGTATTTATCATTCACAACCTCTTCCATCCAAAGTTCCTTCTAAGAAAACATAATCCTTGAGGATGCTTTCAGGCAAAACCCAAATAAATATTTTTTCTGTGGAAAATATGTGTAGTTTTACAATTATATGGCACATAATTTTAGTATCTGGGATGGGATTTGTCTCACTGAAATGTGGCACTTCTGAACTATGACAGCATATTTCATCCCACTCCAGACAGTTGTCATACACAGGATTAATTACTTTCTAAAAGAGCCCTCTTGCATTGTCTGTAGGGGGAGTTTAAAAGATAAGTTTAGAGTAGGCATCTTCTAAGCTGTAGATGCTGAGTACGCTTCCTGAAACTATAAATGGAAACATTTCATAGATCTCACCATTGTCTGAAAATAGCCCAGTCAGCTTGGCACATCTGGGATCCCAAATACAAAACATTTGTTCTCTTTAGTGAAAACTTTGCCTAAAAAAGGCTGCATGATCGGGCTGTCATTTGGAAAAGGCAGAGCGCTTGCAATTTTACAAAAAGTTACTTTATCATCTGCTTAATAAAGTCTTCTGATGCCCGGCTAGGCTGAACTGAGAAGCAGGAGAGGGAGGCTCTAGTCTCAGCTATGCTTCTGAACTCCTGCCTGACCTCTCTGCTCAGCAACATCTCCCTGCACCATCAGCAGCTCTTATTTCCCCGGCAATACAGAAGAACAGCCAGGCACCAAGAGGTTAGGGTATACTGTCAAAGATCACAAAGCAGGACGCTGGAGATAAGGAACACGACCGCGCAATTTGCAACATCCACGTGACATTTTTTACTGTGGACTATTACTGCAGGAAATAGCTAAATAATTGGAGAAAGTACTGAAGCTATCAAGAATTTAATAGCAGAAGAAACGTGACCGAGAGAAAGTCTGCATCGATGAACAGCTGTAACACCATTAGACCTGTCTCTGCTAACAAAATGCATCAATTCAACACAAATCTCTGAAAACTGATCTATTTGAAGCATCAATGAAAATGCAAAGTTTTTATTTCTTGCCTGTCAATTTATATTATCAGACTTCAATGAACTTGTACTTTATTTAAACCCATTCTTCAAGTCTTTACAGTGGTTTAAGAGTAGAACATGAAGCTGATTTTATTAAACCAGCCCATTCTCCTACAGTACATGAAACCTTGGCTTAAGACAATAAAGTCTACTTAATATGTTCTTCTACTTAGATAACATTTTAGTCATCTATACAACTATAGAAAATGCTATGTTATCTAAGATTACCTATATAACTAAAGGTTATGTAAAATTACGGCCATTAATATCTGCATAGGACTATGTGCTATTATCTATATAAAATTGATGCTACTCATCGTATTAGATAAAGGAAGGCTTTTCTTCTAGACGTGGGTGCACCCCACAGCATAAGGCTAGAGTCCATCAGAGCCATGTCTACACTCTTCATCTACTTATGGTCCTCCTGGAGGGCCAGGCAGCTCAGATCCTCCCTCATTTCTCTTTCCGCTGACAGCTGTACTAGATACCACCTCCTACGTTACCCACGCAGCTTGGTTCTTACCGCCCCGCTGCACAGGGGGAATGACATTTAATCATGAATATACTGAAATATAAAGGTTCCAAGAAAGTAACTGCAATCAGGGCAAAGTTCTACACCTTCACATGGCTGCAAATACTATTAGTTCACACCAAGCTTTCTTACCTAGGATTTTCTGCACTGGGCTAAGCAGATACTGTTTACCACCAAGGCTCCCCACAAAAGCAGAGAAGACCTGCAGGGTAATGAGAGAAGTACAAGGACTTTATAAAAGATACAACTAGTACAACTAAGCATTCTTCTCCAATGCATAACATTCAGTAACATGCTAGAAAATGTTTACACGACAGTCTAGATTTGGATAGGAGCTCTGTGACCAGCCACTTTGTATGCTGCTTTTGGAAGCTACTTGGCTTTGCTCCAGCAAGCATGGCTGAATACTATCAATCTCAAACACATGCTAGATGCTGTATCTCTCCTGACCATTCCCATGGCCATGCTATCCTGACTCGCTCTTCCCACCCTTTTTCCATCTCACTTACCCTGCGTATCTCAGAAAGAGCAAACACACCCATAAGAATGACTGGCTGGTCAGAGGAAACAACAGTCCCAAATCAAATCCTTTGTAATAAATTCCTGATGTATTTTGGAAAATCAGGTCTTACACGAGGCAGCAGGATTCATAAAAAACCTGTTCACATGGCACACATCACTGGAACAATCCAGATCTCTTCTCCAAGAGGTAAAGCCAAAAACAACCATTAATAAAGCTGGAGCCTCCTAGGACACATGTTGATGCGTACGTGTATAAACTGTTACTTCAAAAACAATGCAGTATTCTGTATTCTTTCCAAAAACTTAAGTAATAATGCTTTCCATATGCTCTCAGCTGCTGAAAAAAAGCCCCAAATCACTTTGTAGTTAGCTCATCAGAAGGTATTGAATGAGATTTTCTGCCTTTGCAGTCCTCATTTATCACTGGCAGGTTTGGGGATGGGTTGGGATGCCCACAGACTGTATCTGGAATGCCCTTCACCACTGGATGCTGCACATCAACATCCTGGAGATGACGGCAGGCTTGGTGGCTCCTTTGCCTGTCCTGCAAGCCTGGTGGTGCAGCAGAGGGCTGGACAGGACATCAGCAGAGTAATCCACCAACACGCAGGTGGCCCACTTTGGAAGCACATCATTTCTGGGAGCTGTCAAACTGCCACACGAGCAAACTTGGTGACATTTCTTAAACATTATGCTCATGACAAAGCAACCACAGCAGGTGCCAAGTCGAGAAGCGCGGTCTTATAAAGGCTATCTTGGCTCCTTGACTCACCATATAGGGGAAACACTGCTTGCCACCCGTTTAGGGGCACGTTCAGCTCTTCTAATTTTAACCACCCACGGGCGAGGCGAGGCGC
This sequence comes from Falco biarmicus, assembly GCF_023638135.1. Taxonomy (NCBI): domain Eukaryota; kingdom Metazoa; phylum Chordata; class Aves; order Falconiformes; family Falconidae; genus Falco; species Falco biarmicus. The sequence goes on from NC_079293.1 coordinate 67,809,722, forward strand.
GCTGCCCGCGCTCGGCCCGCACCCCGGGGCGGATGGGGGCGGCGCTGCGGGGCCACTCACCCCGCGGCCTTCGGTGCCCGGCCGGGCGCTGCTCGGCGCTCAGGGGCTCCCACCTGCCCCGCGACACAGCAGCTGCTGCGCGCACCCGGCGGGGCGCGCACCCAGCGGGGCGCGCTCCCGTGGCCCCGCGCCGCACCTCGCGCCGCCCCGCCCCCTGGCGGCCGCGCCTCGCCCCGCGGCCCCCCGGGCCCCCGGCAGCCCGCAGCCCCCCGGGGCCGGCGGGAGGCGCCTGCGCGCTGCGGCCGCTCGGTGCCGGCCCCGGCGCTGGCGCCGCCCGCAGCCTCCCGCCGGCTTCTGCCTATTTTAGTCACAGCGGCGGCGCGGTGGCCGTGGCGGGACGTGGTGCCGGCGGTGCCGGGAGTGGCGAGGAGCGGCAGCGCGAGCCCGTACCCGTCCCGTCCGGGAAACTTTTCCGAGGGCGCGGGGCAGGTAAGGGGCGCTCCTGCCGCCGGGGGCTGCGGGGACGGCCCTGCGGCGGGGAGCGCGGCGGGCAGGGCGGCCGCAGCGGCGCTTTACCTGGGCGGCGGCGGCGGGTGCCCCGGTCGGCTGCGGGCGCCAGCGGCGGCGGGTGCCTGCGCCCCTGTGGCCGCCGGGGGCCCCGCGCCCCCGGCCCCGCCGTCCCCGGGCGGGCGGACGCAGCTGCCGGGCGCGGTGCTGCTCGCCCCGGTCACGGCCCCGACGGGCGCCCGGGGAGCGGGGTCTCCGCTGGCGACCTTCCCGCGGAGAGGCGCAGCCTTGGAAACGGCCCTGCCGAGGGCAAAGGGGCAGGTGGTTTGCTTCATTTTTTAAAATTTTTTTATTGTTACTGTTTTGTATAGGCGGCGGGTCTGGTGTTCGCAGGCTGCGGGCTGAGGTGGCGCTTGGGAGGGCTGCGCCCCCCGGCGCTGCGCGGAGTGTGCCCGGGGCGGGAGGGGGGGGGGGCGCGCCCGGGCCGGGGCCGGGGCCGTGCGGGGGCCCTGGCGGGTGGGCGCGTGCGTTAGGCGTGCGGAACGGGAGTGGTGGTAAGCGTTCCGTAGAATGAAGCGCGGAGTGAGGCTGACAAGTGTCCGCGGTTAGCGGCGCGTTTAGTGGAAGTTAACCTGCCCCAAAGAGCATGGTGAGCTGCATCTTTTCTTACACCGCTTTCGCGTTCACTCCTACTTCACTGTAAAAAGGAAATCGGTAACTTAAGCTGTAATTAACTCGATTACACTAGCACTGTTTGTCTTCAACTCACAAAAGCAAAGAAATTGACTATCTAAATTCCCTATGCAGCTTTTGTGCTACAAGACCATAGAAAAGTAGTTAAAGTTCTGCAGGTATTATAAAAAACCCAACAAATTCGTTGAGCTTGATTTTTATTTTTTTTCTCTTCTGTAGACTCACATTCTGTCTACAAATGATGGACTGTGAAGTTGCAGTGACTATAAAGTTATACAAACATACTCAAGCAGAACTTTGCGAAGCTCACTTGAATAATGTTGAACAGTAAAGCTGTGGGATGTCAGTGGTCCCCGTGAAGTGGGCAGTGACTCGAGTGGGACACAGTGCCCTGTCCCCTCCCGGCTTCGCTGGCCTGTTCTCCTGCTAGAGCCAGCTGCTTTAGATTTTTCTGCTACGTCTGTCTTCTGTGAGCATTGTGTAGGTATCCAGAAAACAGCTATTAGTTTTAAGAACATGTACGGACTAAGTCTTTTGGGAATAGCTTTCAGAAGTTTGGTCTGTTGTGTAAAGATGTCCTGAGCATAGAAAAATGTTGAAGTTCACTGTATTTACGTTCTAGGAATTTGTATTTTCAGTCCTAAAGCCAGGTCAGATTCATGCACAAAGAAATTTAATAGGCTTTGTTTATGTTAACCATACTAATTGCTGATGGATTTAATGTTAAACGTGTCACTGAGTGGTGGGGCTTTTTTTCTTTTTTTTTTTTTTTTTTTTACATTTGTTGTTTGGATTCCCCCCCCCCCCCCCCCCCCCCCCCGCCTTGTTTGGACAACAAGTTGGCTTGAGTTTTCAAACACTTAGTTTGGTAAATATCAGTCTGTATGATGGAAAAAATACTAGATATTAAAACATACTCTTTTAATTATTTGTCTTACGCTCCATAAAGCTTCCATTTAAGTTGATACTTTCCCAATTATTCCAAAATGATTTGACTGTGTTGGTTGTATTTTTGTCTCCTGATATTGATACGTCTTCATGTATTGAAGACTTAAGCTTAAGACTTCAAAATGTGCTATGTTGATCCTTAGTCGACATAACCCTAAATTAAAATTTTTAAAGGTCTGATTCTGTAGTGAGAAAACTAATTTTTGGATCTCTGAGGTAGCAGAGGGTAGGAAATGAAAATCGCTTGTTCCTGTGTTGAACAGCACCTTTTTTTTTCTAATTCTTCAGTGTTATTTGACAACAGTAGGCGTTAGGACTAAAGAATTGATCTAAAATTACAGAGATGTTACTTTGAATTTGTCTTTCTGGTGTTACCTGTGGACAAACATTGTAGGTTACACCTTGTAACCCTGCCTGCCTTTATTGTTGATTCTCAAGCAGGCTCCCTAGTTGAAATTCATGGGCAGCTTTCCTTCAGAGCCACAATCTGTCCTTGAGTCATTTTGCAGATAGCATCAATCTATTTCTCCCAGCTTTAAAATACTATCATGACAGAAGGTCTTCAGCTTTCTGCTGTTTTGTGGTACGTTAGTAATGCTGTAATGTTTGTGAGTAGTAAGTTCAAATGTGTTCATGTAAGGACTTCAAGGTATTAAAGGCAAAGCTTATAAAAATTAAAAAAAAAAAAACCCAAACAAACCAGCCCCCCCCCCCCCCCCCCCCCCCCAAAAAAAACCAACAAAAAACCAAACAAAAACCACAAAACAAAAAACCACAAGAAATGGAGGTGGCTAGTTTCTGGTTCGTGGGTTCTAATTTAGGCAGCCAAGTAGGTTGCCCAGACTTTCAAAAGCATTGACCATCCTGTTGTTACAGCTGTGGACACTTGATGGCTTTAAATGACTTGGTCAACACTTGCAGAAACATCTTCCCATTATGACAGTTTGTGGCATCAGTACCTATGGCTGAGGAGGGGAGTGGTGTTTTGGCAGGGATGTAAAAGAATGAGATTGTCACATGTTGGAGTTAATTTGCCTTGTTGGGTTTCCCCATTTTCAAATGTGTGGTGCTTTACAGCCAAGATTTAAAGAGTAAGGTAGCCTCTCTTCTTGATGCAGTACTAAATTTTGCTATTAAAAAATCAAGCATCTGGAAAGCTTTCTTGATTTGTAATCAGTTGCAGCTGAAGTTACTTCTTGCAGCCTGTTTTGATCTTGAGGTGAGTTGGTGGACTTAGAGCTGGTTCTGTATCTGTCTGTGAGTTCTGTTGGCATGTTAAGCGGTGCTTTTATTGGCAGATGGCTGGACAGTGAAAGACCGAATGTAGATAAGAGACTCTGCTGATAACTGTTTGCAAAAGATCTAGAGGTACTGCTGGTCCAGTGTAACAAGTTTATATTGTTTGAAAACAGGAGCACAACGATGAGATGTGTGTTAGTCTTAACACAAACTGTTACCCAGCTAGCAATTACCTTCTGTTTATGAACACATTAAAATGCCAGTCCTGCAGCTTCGTACGGGCTCGCGCTTTGGCTCTGTGTGCGAGCAGCTTTGTCCAGACAGCAAAGCTGCTCTTTTGGCTCTGTTGCTAAATTCATTCAAAAGAGCTGACATAAAATAAGACCATGTTTGGATGATGCCTGTATGATACCTGGGCCGTGAATTTGGGCACAATGATTATTGGTAACAATTTAATGTTGAACTTGTTTATGCCAACAAAGCATACTTTAATTACCTTTGTGAATAACTGTAGGAGCAAAGAGAGGAAAGTGAGCTTTTAATGAAATAAGTGAATTACGTATTTTGGTAAGAATTACATTTTTTTTCTTTGATAATAACTTCTATCCAGATATGGATAGCGCTATGTCAGTGTTAGTGTTTGATCATGCAAGATGCCTCTGCGTGTTCTGTAGTGTACCTTAGCTGTGACGGGCTCTGGGCATCAGAGAGGATCTATCAGAGGGTTGAGGTTTTCTTCCTGATTTCTTCCTCCTTTAAAAAGGTGTTTAAAAGATTGATCGATTTCAGAACCTGTCCACCTTGCTTATATCTTGTACACAGGTTTATTAGGAGAAAGGTAGTGAAAAGAATGGATAAAACAGCTCAAAATTACTTCACAGCCCAAGAAGCATTCTCAAGTAACAGAAAGATGCTGAGTGTATTCCAGTCCGCAGGAAATACTGAGTGTATTAACTGTGACTCAGAATTGTCTGCTGAGCAGATGAATTACATGACAGTTAGGAAGCACACACAGCAGGGACGTGCACTGTCTCTGCAGAATGTACTTGAATGCAAATCCTGTGGTGTTGCGTGTTACGGAGCCTGTTTGCTCAGTGATACATGCGCCTATTTCATTTAACTAGACTGAAGCTGAGCTCCCTGCTGTGGCAGTGGGGGACCATAGGTGTCTTACTGGAAGCAGGGTTTTCCTGTGGTTTTGACAGCCCATCTAGGAAAAGTTGTGTTCCTCTGGCTGGGAGTGTCTTGAAATCTTCCAGTTTTTCTTTTTAGTTTGTTTTTAATAGGAATTTTTTACTTTGTATTGGAAAGATATTTCCCACAGATATATTCTTAATTGGTGTGAAAGGAAAATATGCTAGACTTGCTATTACCACAGCAACAACAAAACCCTATGTATTTTTAGATTAGAAATCAGCTTTTTTAATTGTCTCCTTTTCTCCAGGAGTTCCACAGACAACCAAAGGTCTTGCAAGCTTGCTCATACTAGGTAGACCAAATGATTTCCTTGAAAGACTAGCAGCCTCTGTAACTTACCAGCCTGGGCATCTCCCTTTCTGATTTGGTAGCATCTGATCAGCTAGCAGGAGAAATGGTAGTTTTTATTTACTGTTCTCAGAAGTGTTTTGGGGTTTTTTGCCTACTCTGGTCAATGTGTGCAAGATGATATGTGGCTTAGGACACTTCCAAATGATCCCGCAAGAAAGCCAAAAATTGAAGCTTTCTCTGTTTTCAGTTTTCGTGTGGCTTGTTGGCTTTTTTAATTAACCAAACAGCACATGTTCCTCCTTTAAGACCTTCCATTCCTTATTTAGACGAACAGCTTTATGTAGTACGTCTCCTTTATGGTGTATAAACTTATTTTCTTTTTTCTTTCTCATCTAGGTTGTTAAATTCTCTTATGTATTCACTTTACGTAAGATTGTGGACCTATTCGATAAATGGTAGACCAAAATGGGATATTTTTTTTAAATTTGTGTACTAGGAACAATACAAAAAATGGAATGTTTTACTGAGCAATGACAGTCATAGTAGCTAGTCTTCAGACAGCATTGTTCATGTGCCTACAGTCCAAACTTCAAAATGTACCGTTCTTAAAACCTAGCACTTAGGTGAAAGAGATAGTAAAGCTTTACTGAACTATAGATCTAGCTTACCCTTTTAAAGCATTTGTAGATTTGTTCTGTGAATGATAACAAAAAATATATCCTGGGAAGAGAGGCAGTAGTCTAAAATCCATTTGTATGTCTAATATATTTCAGTTTAATGCTCAGTGATTATTTTCTTTTTTTTCTTCTCATTGCAGGAGTCTCCAAGATGAACACTACAGTAATGAGCCCACTCACTGTTACTCCACTAGATTTTATTCCAGACTTTAAAAATGCAACTCTTGTGCCTTTCAATGAGACTGCATGTGAAAACTGGAAGGAGATTCATCATCTTGTTTTCCACGTGGCAAATATTTGTTTTGCAGTTGGACTGGTTATTCCAACTACTCTGAATCTTCATATGATCCTTCTGCGAGGTCTGCTCACCATAGGTAGGAGAATTGTAGGAGAGATTTGCAGCCTTCCTTTGACAGAAAAAGCAGTTCATGGCCATTACGGAGCTGGTCTCTTCAGCTTGTGGTGAAATTAGAGCCCATATTCATGATTGTTGTACTCTGCTCAAGGTGTTCTTGGTATAGATGGGGGTCTGTTCTGACCCTGACATATTTTTTCTTTTTTTTTTTTTTTTGAAAAGGTTATATGTGCCTAGGCTCTTAATTTCCCAGAAACGTAACTTATGATTTCAGCTCTGTGAACATGCCAGCTTGAATACAAGTGGACCCCACTTACTTTAGATACTTTAGATGTGACTGGCTGCTTAAAATTAATTAAATTGCAAATCACAGTTAAGTCTATGGATCCTTAAGACCTTAATTTTAGGTTTCAAGTAAGTACTGGGACTATGTATTGGCTGGTGCACTGGCTTAGTGTGTCTGCAGTAGGTGAGGGTTTTCCCTGAGATTAATGTCGGCCCACCTGTTCTTTAAATGTGGCTTCAAACACATGGCACTAGAGGGTCACCAGCATTATTTTCATTGCCTATTTAGAAGCACAGGCTTTCGGTATGGAGGGCATTCAGTGTTCTGAAGACAGTTATGTTTCTTCCACCACTGTAGGCATCTTGCAACACCAAAATTTGACTTCAGAGGAAAAACTAAATTTGGCATGCTTGAGACTGTGCAAGTGTGGTTTGATTTGTAATGCTTTTGCAGTCCCACAGCTGTTTTAAAGCCGCTGTACTTGTGTGGGACAAGGTCTTTGTGATCAAAAGAGGAGGAGTAGCAGCTCATTGCAGTGTAAGGAAGATAAACTCTACTGTATCACAACACAGAGCATGTTTAAGTATTTTAAAGTGAGAATGCTTATTTTATGATAGGACTTCTATGGTTGAGCTTACAATGATCTTCCCTCTTTTTTTTTATAGCTATTATAGGATAACTTATTAAAACAAACTGCACTGACCAAGGGTCTGAGCAATGCAAGATTTTTTTTTTTCAGTCTTGTGTATCTCTCCTTTTAAAAGCAAAAGGACCTCTGCACTTGCTGAGCCTGCCCCTTTGATCTGTAGGTCTTGTATTTTGATCAGATATGGAATCAGAGTTTTGCAAGCTTGAGGTGGCAGCTGGAAGCAGACTTAATCTGTGGGCAGCATAAGTAATAAAGCCTAGTTTCTAGGGATCTGTCCCCTTTGCTTTGATGGCCTTGCCCCACCTCTGTGCTGCTCCATGATATTGCTGCTTTTTAATATTTCCAGACCTCATACCCTCCTTTCCCTTATAATCTAATTAACCAGCTGATCAAGAGTCACCTTATTTTGATCTTTCTGATCTGTGTGTAAATGGTGCCTGGCCAATTAACAACCCAGACAGAATAGGTAATACTAATTTCATGAATCATCATCTTCAAGGAGAAAGGGGAAGGGACGCTAATTTGGTACCTTGTCCCTTATTGTCTTTGCACAAAACTTAAGGGAAAACAGATCTGTGACCTCTACAGCTCACAGTTACCTGGGAGAGGCTCACTGTTGCATAATCATTTGATAAGTATTGTCTTTGTAAGCTAGAATAGAATCCTTAAAGAGAAGGCGTGCTGTATGATCTAAAGCAAATGTCACTACTCAAAGTAAAGCAGCTAAAAAAAAAAAAAGAATAAGCATTTGAAATTTCCTCTTTGTCATACAAGAGAATTCAGGTTCCTGCTGTGACCTTGTCAAAATGCAGCAATAATAATTAGTTTAAATACTCAGAAATACCTACATATGACTTTAGGAGGTTTTTGTGCAAGTACTGCCCATTAGGTAGGTATGAATGCTACTGATACGAACAGCAAGCATTCATTTCTAAGCTCTTACTTGTCTAATTAATGCAATACTAGCAACAAAGCTTTGTGAGCTGCTTATTTTTTTATTTTTTCTTTTTTTTTACTTAAGATACTGTTTTCCCCCATCCCATTTCTACTTCATTTTAGTAACAGACCATCGTGGGCTGCACCTTTCTGCTCTCTCCAGTCCTGATCTGAATTATTGTTGCTCCAGTATTGCAGTCGCGTGCACTAGGACTGCAGTCTGCTGCCAGCCTGCCCTCAGTGCCTGTTGGTAGCATTGTAGTGATTAGCTCCGCTATAACTGCATGCGTTGATCCACAGAGCCTAACTGTAGTAAAGCTTGTAGAATATGTTGCTTTTCAGTGTAATTGCACCCAGTGGACACAATCTTGATGGCTTTTTACAAATGTGTTTATTGTTCAGTGAAATTTAACTTCCTTTTTCTCGTTTTACAGGATGTGCATTGTTCATCATCTGGGCTACACTCTATCGTTGTGCCTTGGACATAATGATCTGGAATTCTGTATTTTTGGTTGTCAACCTCTTACATTTCATATACCTAGTGTATAAAAGAAGACCGGTATGTATAATGGCTAAATTGCACGTGCAGTCTAGTAAGATGAAAGAAAAAGGAAGTTTTGCCCATGTTTGCTGGGCAAACCAATGAATTGCACAGTAGTTCTTGAATTAAGACAGGAGTTCTTTGGACAAAGTCAGTTAGCTGCTTCAGGAAAGATCCAGACTATAAGTATGGTCTGATGCAGTACATGATTATTTCCCTGAAATCCATATTCTTGAAAAATGATTTGACTTCAGAAGTTACTATTGGCTGCTTTTGGCTATTGGGTTTAGTTTTGGTGGTAAGGAAGGGGTTACACTGTTTCTTTGCAGAGAGAGCAGAAATGGTAGTTTGGGGTTGGTGTGGCGGGGTTTTTGTCATATTCTCTACCCTCCTACCCACGAGAGTACATGCATACAGATCTCCTGAAATAAAATCCTATTATGGTACTTAAAACTGAGCATTCCAGGACAGTAATCTTTGGGAGTTTGGGGAGTATCAAACTTTCCTAGCTCACTTAAGTCGAATATCCTCTGTGGTGGGAAAGGAGGCAGATGAGTGACAAGTACCCTTATAGCCTGTTATTTCAACCTTAGAACAAATGTTGATGTCTGTTTATAAATGACCTTCACACTCCTTGCTGGCAAGTGCTTTAGCCCACATGTTTTGTACTGCCACATTCCTCTTAAATGCAAATGAAAGGTGAGATACTACTACCCTTTTTTAACATCTGAGATAAGCAGCACAATTGGGTAAGGTGTGGGAAAGTATTAAGTGAGATGATGCTTCCTTCTATCCCATTTAGTGCATTCATTGAGTTTTGAGGGTCATGTCTGGGAATTTTGCAACTCCAGCAGCCTTCAGAAGGATGCATTGGGATTACTTTTGTCAAATGTACTCGAAGAATATATTTGAAATGTATACCAAAAATAGAGGATTCTTTGCCCTGCCTTCAGCTAACTGTATATCCACTAGAAAATCAACTTATTTTGTTAGAACTCATCCAGAAGTGTATTCTGTTTCTACAAAATGATTAGCAGCCCAACCTTCTGTTGGTATATGCACATGAAAACCAGATACTCTTTAATGTAACAGTTGCTCTTATGTGCCAATCAAATATTAATGAAGTGCTAAGTGTTCAAAATGTTAATATTCTGTAGTCTCTGAAATCTAAGGCAGATTTGTAATGTGAAGGCTAAAGGAATATATATGGGGTTACATTATCAGCAGAATAACTTTGCCTTTGCTCAAAATCAGACACATTCTGGAAGTGTATAATAGCTGGAAATAAGTTCTTCACCAAATCAATGCAGCCTGTGCAAGAAGGCAGCTAGGAAATTGGCAACCTTCTCCTTTCCTGGCAAGGCAGCATAAAGCTTGACTTCTATCTTGCCTAGGTGATAGCTTAAAACTAGCTAGACTGATCTACTAGTAGACACTTATAGATGTGTAGTAAGTATTTCTAGTCATTTAAATTAATCTTGGAGATTAATCTTCCTGGTGAAAGGATACGTTCCTCTTTGGTTTGTGTTGCTAATGCTGTTATTCTAGCCTATTCGGTCCATTTAGTCATCATCAAGACCTAGCAGTGTGGTGAGACTGCACCATGTTTCTGCTAGTCAGCCATAGCTGTGATGACCAGTGCACCACATAGAGTAGTAACAGCTGTGATAATGATAATGTAGAGCCAGTGAAGCCAGACTCTACATGTTTGTGTCTGCAGTTTAGATATCCTGCACAGGTGCTCTGGTTTTTAGTATGGAATGAGCTCATGTTGCGTTCTTTTCCCGCAGTGAAGCCAGAGTTAACATGTTCTGCTTCCCCTCAACCAACCCACCAACTGAGCCTTTTAATATCATCTTGAGGCCTCTAGTCCTTTATCAGGTGGGGCAGGAACTGGCTAACAAAGTCAGAAGTTATTGCTAAAGGCAGGAGTGCACAGCTGATACAAACTTTCTTCCCTAGAAAACCAAGCCTTAAAATTTACCTGTATTTTTAAAAGTGAGTTGTGGCATGTGTCCTTACAATTGGGTTTGTACTCCTATCAAAAATCTGAATAAAAGGTTATCGGACAGTAAAGGAGCATCTTGGGGAGGAGAACACACTGTGTTGTGCTTGAGTAAAAGAAAAAAAACACCTTACAATGTGTAAATCAATCCTAAATGAAGAAAAACATTTTATTCTATGATCACAGTTGCGTACTAAAAGCTATGTTAGCACGGGCTGGGGTTTTTTTATGCATCACGGTATAGACTTCATCCTGTGATGAAAATAAGTGCCGCTTATTTTCACTAAATTCTCTAGTAAATTTGTTAGCAGGTTTATAGGGGTTAGGGTAAGTGGTAGAAGTAGATTAAGTACTCTATAGGTGGGTTTAAAAAGAAGGAATTGTGTAAGGACATGAAACTTGACTCAGACTGTCAGTTGCCAAAGTTGGTGGAAAATTACCTGTATTGGAGAGCAAAGTTAAAGGCAGGTCCTCCACTCCTTCCTCTATTTCTGTAGCCCTTCCATGCTGGCTATGTAAGCACAGCAGAACTGAGGCACTTGGCACTGCCATAGACTGCACTATACACATGTGGTGCAAAACCACAGCTGTTTTTATATAGAGTAAACTAGAATTCTAGGCAGAGAATGTTAGAGGAAATAATAGGGAAAACAGACTTCGGGTGTCTTCTAAAATGCTGTGCAAGGTAAGGCTTTCAACTTAAGTAGAGCTAGAGCAAGCTATCAAAGGAAGAATAATTTAATGAAAAAGAGGTGGTAGAAAGGCTGAAATCTACAGTATGGCTAAAAACAACGGCAGAGCAAACTCTGGTAGGCAACCACAGTATATAAAAAGAGGCTAAAGGTTAAATTGTATCTGTCTACAACAAGTTGATAGATTGAGTACATCTACTTGAGTACATGTGTTAAAGGAAGAGTTCTACCTACAGCGATGTTCTTCCAGTATGGAGCACAGATTCACCGAAAAGTTACCATCTGCAGAGCTACATGACCTTTACGACTTACAGCTTAGCCAAGAGTTACTTCTGATAGACTAGCCACGTAGTGGTGTTTCTTTGTATATTGAGACTTAAAATAATTTCAGTAATTTCCTTTCCATTAAGTTTAAGAAATTACAGTATTTTTGAACGTTACATGGTAAAATACACTATTTTAACTGGTGTAATACATAATACTTCCAGTAATTATCTTTAAATCAGGTTGTTTTTAAAACACATTGAGATGATATGGAAAGGTCTTTTTTTTTAAACTTTTTTTTCCCAGAAAGACCTGGAAGGAAACTTAGTGTAAGATAAGTTCTAGGGTTTTTTCCTTTAGAGTTTTGATTCAAGGAACATAAATTGGGCAGAACTTCTAAGAGTGAATAATAGTTGAATTGTTCAACAGCTTTGGGTGGGAACGGATGAGAAACCTAAGCCTGGATGGTTTTTCCATTCCACAGTGTAAGTTGTGAATAAAGAAGTGTAGCATCTGGCTCTTGTTAGAGCATACCTAAATACTTCCCATGTCCTGGCAAGAACACCAAGCAGTTGTTTGGACCCAACTTGATCTATGGTGTGGAAGCTGTCCAGACAGCCACACTCCTGCTGCTCTGGCTCCTGAACAAAACCAGAGGAGAGCAGGGCTGCTGAGGGGGCAGAGTTCCCCCCGCACCTGTAGGCACAACCTTGTGCTCTGGCTGCTGGTGCTTGAAGTGTGGTTTAGCCACAGACTGTGCTGTTAAACTTCATGTTAGAACATCGAAGGAGCACTTGTACAGCTAGATACCTACTCGGAGGCAAGCTAACAGGCCTGGCATTCACCTGAGTGCAGTGCCTGCCACGTGGAGTGTTATTGCTTGACTTTGTCCTAAATTGGATACATCATTTGGGGACTCTCCCAGCCAAGGTCCTGGGCTTGTGCTTGAGTCCAGCAATGCTTAAATAGTCTTCATGATGGTGAGTTTCGAGTATTTTTTATTTTATATTCTAATCTGTCTAGGTCTCTGCATGACTCCTATCACTGTATCTGACTGTGGCCTAGGATTTGTGCTTTAAGCTAATGTGGACCATGTTACAGTAAATGTAAAACTACTTATTTCACTCTTGTCCCTATATGGATGTCTGCACTGAGCTTTTTCTTTCTGTCCATGGCAAAACACAGTATTGATCCACAGGAAAGGACAAGAAAAAATTCTCAAATTAAAAATAAAGCATTGGAAAGATCTAATGAAAAATCAGTCCTGGACGGTGATAGTACTTAATGACAGATAATAAATAGTTGAAATCAACTGCATTTAGAAGTTTTCTGCATGTATATGTTAACTCTGTGCTTCCCACCATGATCAAAATATGATTTTCCACCAATGCCATGAACAACAAAAGTGGCATGTTTGAATTTTTAGTTTCCTCTTCCTTGTTTGGTCAGATAAAATTTCTCTGGCACATAGGTTGTGGATAGTCATTTAACCCTGACCTTTGTAGATGTGCACACTCCTCTTCCAAAATACCTTTTTGTGGTGGTAAAGCTTGCAGCATTTAGTTCAGATCAGTGCCCCCAGGGCCATACTCCAGATCTTGAACAGAATGAAGAAGCTTGCAGGAACGGCCTTCATGTGAAAACTGTCAAGGTGCTCCTTCTGGTGAGACTGGAGTTACTACCAGAAGAACTGCCTGAAACCAAATGTTCATTTTTAGAGTCAACAAAACCGATGACTGCGTCTTGACAATCTCTATAATTTTAGGTAGAGAACAAAGTAAAATTATGAAAACACCACCACACATGCCTTTACTGAATCTCTCTCTTTTGCCTTCCATCATCTGCAATATTTAATTACTTGCTAGAGACAGAAGTGTGCAGGGAGTAGAAACAGTAAAATGGATGAGGAGTATCAAATACTTTTAACTGGAAAGTGCTCTACATGGGCATTAACTGTTGTCTTAGGTGGTCTCAATCACATTCTGGTACTTGCCTTGAAAATGACATCGTTCAGGACATGGACACTCCTAGAAATGAATGACCTCTGAGAGGAAGCATGTAATACATGTAATGTCTAACAATTAAGAGCACTTTCAGAGGTTACAAATAATTATTTGTGGTCTCTGCTTCTGTGACAGTTTTACCTTACAAAATAGTAATTAGAATAATTTTGTCTTGCTTCATCCATCTCCAAATTAAGCTTATAGTTTAAGCTCGTTGCCTGCCCGCCCATCCAAAGAGGCGATGGTGCCATCCCTCTCCAGTGCCTGGAGAGAGAGCAAGCCTACGCAACCCTTATAAAGCTAGGTTAGTAGTTTGTATAGTCATAGGTGAGATGCACTTTGTTGCTGCTCTCTAGCAGTATGAGGGGGAAGAAAGCATCAAATTTGTTCATACTAATCTTAGCTGTTAATGCAATGGAGAGCTGGAGTCTGGCTTTCAAAAGACTTGTATTCCTACCACTGCAGGTGTGGTCTGAGCACTGTGGGGACTTGGCTTCTTTGAAAACTGGGCTCTGTACACCTGGTAAATTATGTAGGTTTAAACACTAGCTGAAGTTATATGGAAACAGGATAATACCCAAAACAATGTATGAGTCTCTCTGTCGCAGACTATGCTCAGCAAGGTTACTTGAAGTGATGCCTGGTAGTCACACATGTCTCTCTAGCGGTCTTACATATTTGGTTTATTATGAACTTGGCAGCTGTTTTTAAGTGCTTTTTCTATAGAAAGCTAGAGAATGGGGAGGGGGGTGGAAATTCTTAGGAACTGATTTTGAATGAGATTTTCTGTCTGTAACTGTTGTATTGCCCATCTCAAAATCAATTTTATTTAGTCATCCTCACAAATGACCTTTTTAAGGAAAGAAAGGAATGGAAGAATAATTACAAGTTAGTCGTATTACAGAATGAATAATTGATATGTTCAGTTGTTAAATATTTATTTTCTTAAACGGAGCATGCAAAATAGCAGCAAGTTTCTTTTCTGACCAGAATATTATTTCTGTGGTTTTGACTCCTTGGAGCTTTACAGGTTTGGCTTTTTTAGCCTGAGTGGAAGCTGAAAGAGGTAATCGGTGTCTCTGTAGAGCTCTGACTCGAAGCTCTGGCAACATCCCAGAATTATTTCAACCACTGCTGAACAAAACATTACACCTACCCGTATGGCTCATTTGGAATATGACTGCAAGCATGACTGGAGGAGCAGTCAGCTGTGCCTGCAAAGGGTGAATAGGCTGTTACGAGGGAGACCATCTAAAGTGTATCTACAGTGTCCAGTTAAGAAAGTTGTTATGCCTGCTTTCTCTTATTATACATTAGAGGAAGACCATGAAACCTGAATTATGTACTAGTTAAGGGATTGCATTAACACTCCAGGGCCAAGTTCTGTCCTCATGTCTGTATGCGTTGTTTTGAAATCGGGAGTCTAGTCTTGGGAGCTACATACATGTTCACCTGAGAAAGAAATTTATCTTTCTTTGAGTTGCAGTGGTCATGTAGAGAAAGAGGTGCAAATTAAATTTGTATGGCTGTTAAAAATGAGAGAGTTCCTCGAAAACCCACTGGCAAAACAGTCACCTAACTTCCCAGGTATATGGAATGTATTTTGAAATCAAACGGTTCAGGGCAATCCCCAACTCAATACAATTTCTCTTGACAGTTTAAATTTAATCTTGGGTTTGTCCATGTAGATGTCTTCTGAGGTATTAAAGACTGTGGCATAAGGAACATACAGGAAACTAAAAATCTGTTTTTCCTATTAATATAGTCACTGGTGGAAGATGTAATTAGCAATTGATTCAGTGTGAAACTAGTGTAACTTCAGGCCAGGTGACATGCTGGACGTATGTAAGTCCTTGACCCTGATGGCATGTGCCCATGAGTGCTGCTGTTGCTGTAAGGCCACTCTCGATAATCTTTTAACAACCGTGGTGACTGGGAGAAGTGCCTGTGGTGTGGGGGAAAGCAAATGCTGCTCCTTTCTTCAAAAAAGAGCAAGGAGAAGGACCCAGGGACCTGCAGGCTGGTCAGCCTCACCTTGATCCCTGAGGTGGTGGTAGAATTGCTAATCCTGGAAACCATTTCTGTGTACTTGACGGACAAGAAGGTGGTCAGGAGCAGACAGCATGGATTCATCAAGGGGAAGTCATGCTTAACCAACCTGATACTGTTCTAAATGAAACAACTGGCCGGATAGTTGAGAGTGGTGAATATTGTCTACCTTAGCTTTTGTAAGGCTCTCAAGACTCTCCTGGGGAAGGAATAGTGGGTACCTGACAGTTTCAAGCCCTCATGGGCCTCAGATAGCCTAGGGCCTCCCATGGTCATTCTGGATTGCCCACCTCCTCCAGCCACTCTTGGCTGCCATCAGTAGAAAAGTGATTCCTGGACTCCTGTGTTGCGGTCTTCTCTCCTCCCCTGTTTTGAATATTTCAATATTTAAAAAAATTTAGAAAAACGTGTAAACTTGGAATATTCTCCTTTGAAGTGTTGACTTTTTCCTGCTTTTTTTTTTTCTTGGTTGCTTTTCCTTATTCTCTGTCTGTGTACGTTTTATCTTTTCATTATCTGATGCTTATTGTTCTCATTTGTTTTCCTCCCGGAAAATATGCAGGCTTTGTTCAGGCTGCCTCTGCTTTCAGAGAGGCTGGGACACTGTCTCGTTCCTTGCGGCTGTCATTCAGGAAAGGCTTCCAGGCTTGGGATTTCAGCCAGCATCCTTTCCCTCATTGCCACTGCCTAAGTTTGGGTGGGCTCCTAGATGTGGGGTGTTCAGCTGGCAATGTTTTTATTTTTTCCCTCCCTCATCACACGTGGTTTCAATACGACGGGTTTGTTTTTCAGGACTTGCTTTTCTACTGCAAGTAAGCCAAGACGGTCAGGGATGAAAGGGGCTGCTGTGAGAGCCTGAGAGATGGCCAGAATGAGGTGTGCAAGTGGTGTGAAAAATGCAGGCAACCTCCTTTTCCCCCCCCGTATAATTTTGGCCCAAGTCCTATTCTCTGTTACATCAACAGAAGTCTCAGAAGACTCCTTGTGTCTGATTTAATCTGCCATTTGGATGCAACAGCATTCTAAAGCACCAGTGTGCCAGCCTGGCTAATTTTAGATAAGGTTTTGGTCACCCTGTCATAGGCAGTGTTTGTGGACAGTTGTCACATGTTTACCATTTTTTTCCTTGCCTAAGCATAACAAAAAAAGATGTTTCTCAAATGTAGCAAGTAAAGCATGCATGCAGTCTTACACTTCTTTTAACTAACCTGTCTGTGTTTATTGATGTGTTTTGTTTTTGCAATCTAGATCAAGATAGAGAAGGAGCTTAGCAGCCTCTACAAGAGAATGTTTGAACCTCTCCATGTGCCTCCAGAGCTCTTCCAAAGACTGACTGGACAATTCTGCAACATTCAGACTTTAAAGACAGGTCAAGCCTATGCTGCCGAAGATAAAACATCAGTTGATGATAGGCTAAGCGTCCTGCTGAAGGGGAAGTAGGTTCTATAAAGCTTGGGGAGTCTTATGCTTTGTGTGGTGGTTGAATAGATTAGAAAGTTGTTGGATTTTTTTTAGGTTTTTAATGTTATTGTTTGTAGCATGTTACGGTCTGTAGTCAGATAATCTATAGGTATAGACTGTTTTGTGACAGGGTTTTCAGATGACAGTGATGTCTCTTACTGGGGGTGTATTACGTCTCCACTTGTGTGTGCAGCTGCATGGGTTTTAGTGGGAATTATATTTGTATAGTACCAAAGGCAGTGTCTTCCAGAACAAGCAAGAGATTTGTTTGAGTCTTAAATATCTAAGTAATCTTCTCAGTGCATTCTCGGGTTTTAAGGTTAAAAAATACTGCACATGAGGGAAGGAAAAAATACTCCTCCAGTAGACTTTAAAACAACAGGCCTATTGGAATTGATTTATTGCACCTGTACATGTAAGCAGAGAGGGGCAGGTGCACTGCCTAGAGGCTGAAGGACCCAGGTGAGAAAGGGTAGAATAAAGCCCATGGCCAGGCTGTAATTTTGAAGCTCTTATGGCCAATATTTTAACCAGTTTCTGTTGATAGAAACCGTGATTTCAGGCTTCATTGTTTTCCTTTTAAGTCATTAACTGCTCATTACTGCAAAACTAGTTGTGGAAAGGCAGCCTGATTCTGGTCTGGCTGTACAGCATAACCCTGCAGACCTTTTTCATTTTGAATAGCGATGTTTTGAGGATAAACACCACATTCAGCAGCTCAAATGGGCTGGCAGCCTGTGCTGCTTGGAATTGGTGGAGTTTAGGCAGAAAACCTCTGGGGTTTCTCCCTAAGCTTACCTTAGGGTAGCTCTGGGGCTGAAATTCCAGAAGATGAACAACATATTTTTGCCTGTTACCTACTGTTTTACTGTTGCCAATAATCATATCCAACTTTAGATTAAATTAATCAACCTCCCTAACTTTAAAATTTGTTTCGTACATTTTTATTTCCAGAATGAAGGTGTCTTATCGAGGGCATTTTCTGCATAATATTTACCCCTGTGCCTTTATAGATTCTCCTGAATTTCGATCAACACAGATGAACCGGGGTGAGAAATTCCAGGTACACTTTGTAAATGTTACCGGATACGGGCTGATGAGATCATCAAAAAACAGCCTATAAATCTGATCAGCAGTGAGCTATCTGACGTACATAATTTTGCTAGCTTTCTGTAACTGGTGTTTCATGATGGACCGTATCAAGAATAACTTTTGAAATGAAATGCTGCAAAACAGTATTGTGATGGTGTTTGCTGAGTAGTCTGGCTTTTGCTTTTCTGTTCTCTTTTACTGTTTCCAGTTTATTTTGTGTTAAGAGATTATTCAGGACAAATAATTGAAGAGATAGCTTTACTGAAAAAAAGATACGAGCAGTCTCATCACCGGTTCAAAAACAGAAAAGGAAAAATAATTATTGTAATATTTGGTGTTACTAAAATGAAAGACTAAAAATTCAGACACTAGGAGTTTGAAATTAGTATTTAAACATATTAATGCTTCTGACATTTTGAAAGTTATTAAAGCAACATGAGCTGAAAGTTAGCGCAGTATTTTGAATAAAAATATTCATACAGGGAACAATAAGGCTATATATCTCTAGCAGTGTAATTATGCTAGTACATTAAAGGATATATTATACTGTAGCTTGTGGGAAAAAATACTGTTGGAGAAGTTTTTTTCAAATAGTACTGAAGTGGCTATTTTGCTACCTTTGAATTGGCGTTCTTCAATTGAGTATGTGTAATGATGACTGGACTGTGGCTGATTGGGTAATTCTGAACTGATACCCTGGCAGAAGGGCAGGGAGGGAGAGCAGTGATGTCATTCTAAAATGTGATTCTAAAATCAGTGATTGATGTCATACGTTCCGGTCAAATACTAGGCTTAACGCCAAGGAGAGAGAGTTGTCCAGATGTATTCATTTCACAGCAGTGAGGTGTCCTGCGGCACGGCCGCCCTCTTGGCACACCCTGTTTCTCTTGTAAGCCACTGGATACGGATCAGTCCCTCTGAAGGGAAAAGGCTCATGCCCCAACTTCTGCCTGCCTTCAAAATTATTGTAACCTGGGGTGGTGTACATCCTTCACCTGTGAGTTCTCCTTACTGCCGTATAAACAAACCCGCTCAGAATTGCCATTGCAGGACACGGATTCAGCCTTAAGGACCCCATCTGCTGGCAGCGCTGGCGAATTCTTCCTCAGCCGGGGTGCTTACGTTACAGACCGTGAGGTTAAAATCCGTGGATATGTGACAGGTTCCCATTATGTCTTAGGCTTTATGTATTTTTAATTTTTCAGGAGGTAACGTTACCTTGAAATGGCAGAGAGCACCTGATTTCTTCGTAGATGACTGTGTGTCCCTTGCAGAGCACGCCGCTGGGTACCCTGCGGTGCAGGTTTTGGTGTGCCCTTGCCCTCTGCCGGCACAGGGGCACGAACCTGGCAGGTCCAGCCTCCCTGGACGGGCTGCAAGCTCTTCTGTAGCTGTCCGTAGCCCAATTACCGGTAACTAAGCAAACAGAGCCTCAGCTCAGCTGCGGGAAGGTGGTACCAGTGGAATCAGCAGGGCTGACAGTGAAGAGAGGAAGACGAAAATATGTTTTTTAAATCACTGAAAACTCTTCGATGGAGACCTTTGGATTATGCCAGTTGCTCCTGTTTGGTGACAGCAACATAAAATAAAACCAAGCAATGTGTAGGCCTGCTGGGATGCAAGTAGTGTCATCGCTGTAGGACTGACTTTATATGTCAGTCTCTTCTAACCTAAATGCTTTTATAGTCTGGGAACTTACTAGATATTTATTATCTCCCCCCAAGCTTTCTAAGAAACAAACTGGTCGTGCTTATCTGTTAAAAATATGATGATAATAAATATCTGAGATGTTTCTACATTTGTAAACACCAAGTTCTAAGGGACACCAAAAAGTTTTATGGCTTACAGTTATTTTAACTGGAGGCACAAATGAAATAGTATCACTTATTTTAAAGCATGTTTAAATTTGCTGATTTTAAAACTTCTTAAAATGTGCTAATTCTGAGCGTGTATTTTCTCAGGTCACCATTATCGCAGATGATAACTGCAAGTTCCTGTGCTGGTCCAGGGAAAGGCTGACTTATTTTCTGGAATCTGAGCCATTTCTTTATGAGATCTTTAAGTACCTTATTGGCAAAGATATTACAAATAAACTCTATTCATTGAATGATCCAACCTTAAATGACAAGGTAAGCAGCTGAAGTTCCATTTGGGAATTTTCCTTCCACACACAAATGTATTTTTACTTCAATTTTAAACCCTGTCAAAGCACCTTTTTTAAATCTGCTGCTATCAGCTGCTGAATTCAGTCTCATTGCCTTTTAGTGCCAAAGTATGAGTCAATGCAACGTTTTATCAGAAGAAATATTGGTTGAAGTTAGCACAGTAATGTGCAAGAAAGGTGAATAACTGAGATTCAGAACTGATCAGCAAGCGGAAATACTTCTAGCCAACTAGTAGACATGATGACTGGTGCTTCTCCCTGGATATCCTTTCCCATTAACAAATGCATGCCTTTGTACAAAAAAGCTTCAGGGTTTTTTGTTAAAGAATTTGCTTGCTGGGGTCGAACAACCAGTAATACTGATTACCAGATGGAATGATTTCACCATGCGTTTGAGGGTTGCAGAAGCAAAAAAAAGAGTAAGGGAACATTGTATTGATATGATGTAGTTAGTGGAAGGAGGCATGAAATACATATAAATAAATGTAAATATATACAAGATATTAAGTGGTCTGAATATAACTTATTCTTCTTTACATGTAGAGGGAGTGTGGTTTAGGTGTCACAGTAAGTGGCCTGGGTATAGTCATGGATATATTGATTATCTTCTTTTGCTTCCATTTCACCTCCTTAGTTGCATGTCTTTTCAAGATTTGGATGGTAACTCAGCTGCTGGTGGTTTTTTTTTATTATTATTTATGTAGTGGCTGTAGGGTTCTCATATATAATTTATGTAAAGAACTTTCACCATCATTTATTAAAAGCTTTATAATTTTATAATACAGCATTTTCATATTCTGTCTGTATTGATTTAACTCACACTAACTCGGAGCAAAAATCCTTCTCATCAGATTGTCCATAAATATCTCATGTATAGGTTAAATAGTTACTTCAGCAAAGTTGTGAATTTAATAGGAAATGATCCAAAAGGAATGACTGCCACTGCTGCTGTACCACGGACTTCAACATGCTTAACTTGTCATGCCTTTTATGGCTAATTAGACATTGTAAGTTTTCTCAATTTTGCACTAGCTATAGAACGAGGAAAAAAAGAATTGCTGGAGAAACAATTCAATACCATAAACCAGTGCTTATTCTGCCTTCTGGTCAATCAAATATAGGATTACAGTGTCTTGCAAGCAGATCCTCAAAACAATATTGGATTGCTGTTTTAACCTTATTAGTGCAGTAAGATAAAAGTGATCTAGCAGGAATGTACTGTCTATAAAATACATAGACAGTAATTACTTTCTGGAGTACGTCATCTGAAAGGAGTAGTAGCAATGTGTGCCTCCTGTGTGTGTGAAGGATTGCATTCAGACCTCTTCTCCTGGCAGACTGGTGTTTTCCCCACTCCTCACTTTGCCTTTTTTCTTTTTTTCATTTCTTTTTTTTTTTTCCTCTGTCATCTTTTCTCTTCCTCCTGCCCCATTTTCCTTTTTCCCTCTTTTCCCCTCTCTTTTTCCCTTTTCTATTCTACATTTTATTTTCCTCTTCCCTCATTTTCTGTTTTTTACATGTGGATGACAGCATTGGAATGTCATGCCTGGTATACAAAGTCATCTGCAACACACTTGTGCTGCTGACTTCTGGCACTATAGAGCTCTAGCACTAGTATAAATGTTTCTTGAAATGGAAGTCTAATGAAGTACTCATTGTAATGTTTTAATTGGTTGTTTTTTCTGAAAGGTCCTTATCATATCTTCTAAGTATCAAAAAAAGAAACCACACCAAACTTCATCCCTCCTTTGACTTGACATCTGCGCTCTTTAACTTCAGTTTGTACTAAGTCTTTGTTTTTAGTGACAATAGTCACATGAATTTTAGATTATTGTAACTTTTATCACAGTAAGATTTGAAAATGTATGTTATAAAAATGAAGAATGAGCATTTGGGAAATTTGTAGTACCTTTCTATTCTTCTTCAAATGGAAATCCTGTTGCACAAGCCCTTCCTACAGAACATAGAACAAGAACTTGCCAAGTAAATTCTCCTCATCTCCCCATTGCAAGCATTCTATGCACATGTCGCTTCTCAGTCGTCAAATATACATATTACTGGTGTCTGTAATGCTTTTTAACTGGTGGCAATCTCAACAGAAAAATTTGTGGTTGACTTTTGTATACAGAGATCACAGAAGAGAACAACTAAAATTCAGTATAGATTATTCATAATCAAGATGGCAGTACGAAGGCAAGGATATCAATTCATTGTATGCTGGAAGACAGAAAAGTATCCATTTATTCACAAGGAACCTTGTGATTTTCTCCTACCTAAGGAGATTTTAACTATTGAAAACAGTCATTCCTCTGCGCATGAAATAAGATGCTAATTCCTGACATTTAAAATTCATTAAAGTGAAGTTATCCATTGTGCTTTTGTCAACGATTACTACCTTTCACATACACCTAAAATAGCATTCTCACATGCAGTAATACTTAACAAGGTACAATGTATGGTTTCATATAAATATTATAGTACAAAGACTTCTCAGGAGGACTACACAAAGCAAATGGAAGCTTCTCAGACCGTTTGACAGGCAGAGGATAATGTTCATGTGATGCAATTAATCTGTCTTCAGTAAAATCAAGCCCCAAATGATAATCTACTAGGAAGGAGTGACAGAGTTTTCTAACATGATGAAATGAAAAGCCAGAAAAGTGAACACATTTCTGTTAAGATACAAATTTCTAAACTACATATAGTGTGCTGTTATGATAAGCCTAGTCCTCCTTGCTAAACATAAAGGTTGTATTTAATTGCAAAGCATCATAGCTAAATGAATTACCAAATAAGAAGAGTCAGACTTTCTGAAGGAAAACATATGAAAAGTCCAGTGCAAAACAGAATTAAAATTGAATAACTAATTGGAGGTTTCATGCTTATTAATGTTTTAATTTCAATATATTACTGGCATCTTCTGTTTTCATTTAAACCAATCTACACTGCATAGAATCTTCTGCTCTAACTGGTTTCTTGATTCATGAATCGTCATAGCTGAGACCAGAGCATCTACTACAGAGAAAGTAGTTATTTTCCATTTTAATTTACTTGGTACCTTTTTAAAAATAATAATTACTTTTCTTTTTTTTTTAGACTTCAAAAAAGATTGATCGACAGCCCAGTCTTTGCTCACAGCTCTCTGTGATGCAGATGAGAAACAGCATAGCCAGTACCAGTGACAGTGAGGATGGCTTGCAGATGTTTCTTCGTGGGACTTCCTCTGCATCCTCTCTTCGTGAGTGCTCAGAATAGTTCATGCCAGTTTTGAACACAGCTTGGTTGATCTTCAGAGATGATTGCAGAACACTTGCTGCCTTCAGTGGGAGCAGTCTGTAGCTTTTTGGATGCTGCTGTACGTCACCTAGGTGGAGGGACCTAAGTAGAGATTTCATAAAGTGCGTCAGGCTTTGTAAGCTAACTGAAGCTACCTCATGTAGATACTGGCAAAACCCCAGCATGTATTATGCTGATTTTTGGCATAATTCCAATGTGTAGACATAATATGGAATGTTTATAGCAGTGGGACAAAACTGTGAATGTACAATGCGTGTCACAGTAGTATCTCCTTTGGTCTGTGACTGATGCTTGTAGAAATTAAAAACCAAACAAAACATTTCCCTTCAGTAACTTGGTGCTCTGCATTTCCTCTTGAGATAGTTTTTATTGGCAAGGTCTGGAGAACTGTGGTGTGCAATCAATATATTGATGCCATCTGGAAAATCTCCAACTATTCTGTTAGGCTTTCCTCTCCTGTGCTTTGTATGACAGGAGTAGTAGAGAACAGATGAAGTGAGGGAAGGAACTATGTCTGACCTTTTTGCTTCCACTCTTGGAATTTATTCCTTTATAGAAACCTTCTAAACAGTTCTTTCTAGGCTTTTGCTGTTGTTTATTTTTAATTCCCCTGAACCTAAACTTCAACAGCCTGAACTCTGAAAGCAGCTTCTGAACAAAAAGACCCCAAAAGATGCTCAATTTTCTCATTTGGTATAAGCTGTTAGTTTAATGGAATATAAAAGGATCATATAGGATTGTTTATTTTGATTTGGGAATTATTATTCTTTAGTAATTAGAATTCAAATATATGAAGGGAAAGAATCACTGCCAGTTATTTATTATGGTTAAACTCTCTGCGAAGAAGAGAAAGTGTTTTAAAGCGTTTGCTCTTTCCCATTTAATTACCCGTTTTCCATTGTGTTCCTCACAGTTCTCATCCAGGAATTCCTTCAGACTTGGAGGGCCTGTCTGTTTTTACTTTTTAACATTGGTATAGTCTGCATGCCCAGACTGATGGAAGCAAAAGCCCTGCCAGTGTTTCCCCCTACTAGAGCACTGAGGGTGACACCTGTGATGCAGTTTGAAAATTCTGATATTTTCTTTATCTATCCTGTGTTCCCTGAAAGGACATTTAGAACCACAGAAGAGTTGAGGTTGGAAAGAAACTCTGGAGATCATCTAGTCCAACTCCATGCTCAAAGTAGGGTCAGCTAGAGCAGGTTGTTCAGGGTCCTGTCCAGTCAAACTTTGATTTCACAGCCTCTCTGGGCAACCTGTTCCAGGACCTTACCACCCTCACGGTGAAAAAGATTTCTCTTATTGCAACTCATGATTGTTGTCCTTTGTTCTTTAGTGCATGCCTCCAAGAAGTCTTTATACCCTTCCATTAGGTAGCTAGAGACAACAGTAGGATTCCCTGCGAGCCTTCTGTTCAAAAGGCTGAACACACGCGGTTCGTGCAGCCTCTTTGTCACGTCCCCCTGCCGCTGACCATCTTGGTTGCTCTCCACTGCACTCGCTCCAGCATGTCCATGTCTGTCTTGTATGGGGAAGCCCAAAATTGGACTCAGAACTCAAGATCCTGTCTCACAAGTGCCAAATAGAGGAGATTAATCTCTTTCATTGACCTGCTGGCTAGGCTGTTGCTAATATGGCCCAGTAATAGCTGCTAATATGGCCCAATAGATGGATGGCCTTCTTCACTGCAGGGGCACTCTGCTGACTCGTATTCTATTTTGTGTCCACCAGGACCCCCAGGTCTGTTTCTGCAAAGCTGCTTTCCAACCAGCTGATGCCCAGGCTGTACTGCTGTGTAGGTTTGTTGTGTCCCAGGTGCGGGAATTTGCCTTTGTTGAACATCATGTGGTTTCTGTCGGTTCTTTTCTCCAGCCTCAGAAGGCCCGTTCTGACTATAGCCCCTCTACCCTCTGGACTGTCAACAGTTTCACTCATGATTTGGCTGTTGTCTATGAACTTGGTGGGAGTGCACTCCACCCCGTTATCCAGGTCATTAACTGAACATTACTGGTATTGGCTCTTGAGGGATGCTGCTGGTAACCAGCTGCCAGTTGGGTTTTGTGCTGCTGTTCACTATCCTGTGAACGTAGCAGCCCAGTGGATTTTTCATGCAAGCTGCAGTCCATGCATCCAGTCCATTTCTCACCCATTTGGCTAGAAGGATTCTATGGCAGGTGTGGAGGGCCATGCTACAGTCCAGCTAAACAACATTCATGGTACTCCATTCATTCACAGAGCCCATCGTCTCACCACAGAAGGCAGTCAGTGTGGTCAGGCACAATTTTCCCATGGTACGTCCATGCTAGCTGTTTCCAGTCATCTTCCTGTCCTTCATGTGCTTGCACATGGCTTCCAGGAAGACAGGCTCCATAATCTTCCTGAGGGCTGAAGCTAGGCTGATAGGCCAGTAGGTCCCTGGATCCTCCTCGTTGTCCTTCCTGAAAATGGTCATTAACTGGCCTTGTTTTCTCTCCCCTGACTGCCGTGACCTTTCCAAGATAATAGAGAGGGGTCTTGCAATTGCATCAGCCAACCCTCAGCACCCTTAGATGTGGCCCATGTGGTTCCACAGTCTTGTATTGGCCCTGTTAAGTGGTCCCTAAGTCAGTCCAGCTTTCTTCTGAGTCAGGTATCACTGTCCCAGTCTGTACCACTAGATGCAGAAATGTGAAAGGCCTCAAGAGAAACCTGTAAAGTAAAAACTGAAGCAAGAAAGGTATTGAGTATCTCAGCCTTTTCCATGTCCCTAGGTCCTGTTTCCCTCTGAGCCACAGCCTCAGTTTCCCTGGTCTTCCTTTTTTTGCTGATGTATTTGTAGAAGCCCTTCTTGTTGCCCTTCACTAGGTCAAGGTCCAGCTGAGCTTTGCCTTTTCTAACTCCTTTGCTGCATGCTTGGGCCATGTTTCTGTATCCCCTCACAAGCAGTCCATCCCGTCTTTCACTGTGTGTGTTTGAGCTCTGTAAGGACTGTCCCATTCATCTGTGCCAGCCTTCATCTATGCCAACCTTCTACCACGCTTGCTCAACTTTCTGTACACTGGAATGGACTGTCCTTGTGTTTTGAGGAAGGTGTCCTTGAAGATCAACCGTCTGTCCTTGGGTCCCTTTGCCCTTGCAGGCCATGTCTCATGGGTTCTTGCCAAGTAGAACCCTGAGCAAGCCACCGTCCCTTGTCCTCAGATCCAGTGTTGTAACGCTCTTTGTCTTGCACACTTCTCAGTATCTTAAACTCCGCCAGCTCCTGGACACTGCAGCCAAGGTTACTGTCAGCCTTCAGCTCCCTGATGAGTTCTTCCTTGTTCATCAGTGACAGGTCCAGCAGAGCACCTTCCCTAGTTGGCTCATCGATCGCTTGTGTGAAGGAATTGTCTGCTACGCTTCTCTCCAGAAATCTCCTGGACTGCTTGCTCCCAGCCCTGTTGCTTTTCCACTGAATACTGGGGTGGTTAAAGTTCCCTGCAAGTACCAAGGCCTGCAGTCGTGAGGCTTCGTCCAGTTGTCTAAAGAAGGCTTCCATCTACTTGTTCTTCTTGATCAGGCAGCCTGTAGCAGATACCTGCCACAAAGTCTCCTGCGTTGGTCTGTTCTCTGATCTTTACCTATAAGCTCTCGACTGGCTTTTCACCTGTTCCACGACAAAGCTCCATGAAATGGAAGCCACTCCTTTACACAGAGAGCCCTTGGACAAATCTGCACACTCAGAAGCCCAAAAGAAATTGTAGAACTGTGTTTGTGGAATTAGTTAGAATTAAAATTCTCTTCCAGGCTTAGCAGCGAGACACACCAGTATTTCAGCTCTGGGACAAAGTAATCTAAATGCATGACATGTTCAGCTGTAATTACATTAATCCCTAAGATGCATCCATGTTTAGCACATACTTGATAAATACACTTTTCTCTATTGTACTTTTCCTTGGTTTGTGTACCATGTTTTCTGGTGTATGGGGTGTACTTTCCCCAAAAGAGTGATTTAAATGTCTTTTATGTTTTGAAATTGCTCAGTCCAACAGCAGTTGGTGTAGTTGATACTGCCACCACCCCACTGGCAATGATAGGTGTGGCAGCAGCCTCCCAAGTCCGATATTTACCTTACTGTTGGGGAGGCAGAGGGGTCACCCATACAGCAGTGTCATACATCTTGGGAAATATTTTCACTTACTACTTTTTTGATTTTGATTAATGCAAAATTTTTTACTTCTGTAAAAGGTTGGTAAAATTCTTGATGGAAGGTTATGTATCTCACTAAATTGTAATGCTTTAGTCTTTCTTTTTGCCAAGATAGCTTGTTAGTTATTCCTGGGTACTGTCATTGCCATTAATGGGTTTGCTACCAAGGTGAGCTCTGCTTAAGGATCTGTATTCAACATGGATTGTGGCCATGTATGCGTGTTTTTTCTTGGGTCACAGGGAAATCTGAACAGAAAAGCTGCCATTTACCTTACCACTGTTGTATTTCAAAAACCTTCTCCTGGGTGCTCTCAATGCAGCAGTCAATCTTCTTTTATTGGTCTGGTCTTTAAGATTCAGTATGAGGTACTTGCTAAGGCTTACTGTCCTCGTGCTGTTCCCCTGGATCATACATTTGTTTATTTAAAAACAAACAAAATTGAAAAAAATCCCAGAAGATTTAGTGAGGAACATATGGAAATTACAAACTTTTTTTTTTCTTTTAATTAAAGAAGGAATGAATAAGAGAAAGTTATCTGTACAGGAACTCTACCGGAATACTGTCTTGTCATTGCTAGGTGATCAGTTGTTGTGTGGACAAAAGCTTCCCATAACAAATATGATATTTGACTACTACAATACAAATAAGTTTTACTCTCCTAGTTACCATATTATTGAAAAAGTGAGCATTTATATTCTTATGTAATCAAACTTTAAATTATGCTTTTGTCTGTGCTACAAACAATAAGCTTTCATTCATTTTCTCAATAAATAGATATAAAGCTTTTTTCAAAGTTTTTAGTAGTGAAAGGGTGAAAAATCCTAATTAGTAGGTCTGAAATTACAATTACTAACAAAACTGTGTTTTTAATTTAATAAACTAAAAAAACCAACTAACTGTTTGCTTTTATATTAAGGAAATAACCAACAAGAGTTCTATAATGCTTATGGAGTGAGTCGTTTGCAGCATGATGTTTTCTGTTGATAACATCACATTAACTCAGCAAGCATCCTCAAAAAGGTATTAAAGTGAGATTTGTTTATCATGTGATACTTGTGCTTGACATCCATGATCCATCTGTATGTAATTTATTAGTAAATGAAACTGATGTGTATCTTTTTCCAAAATGTGTTAAGCAGAAATAGTTCAACCTCATCACAAAGGTAGCTTTACCTGACTTTTAGTCCTTTAAAAACACTTCAGTATTAGTTTCTATTCAGTAATTCTATTGCTTTGATTGTATCACTAATATGCATATGAATGACTGTCTCTTTTTTCTATGTTACTTGGTTTAGATCACTCAAATTTGCTGGTCCTTGAATCTATTTGCAAACTTCTAAGCTAAGCAGGAGTGTGGAAAGGTTTTGTTTTGGTAATGCTTTTGTCAGCATTCTCTCATTATGTGTGCTATGTTATACCCAGCTTGGGGTTAAAAGTGGGACAGGGTTTCATGGGAAATACTGTTTTAATAGGTATGTGGGTGAGGCCCTCAAGAGAGGGCAGTGGAGTAGTGTACAGAAGGCCTGGGTTTGAGGTCTGAGTCAGTCTCTTGAACATCTGTCCAACACTGGATAGAAGCATCAGTAGACAAGGGGTTTGTATTTGGAGAAGTAAGGGCATGTCCTTCAACCAAGCAGCCTGGCAGCATTAGACCTTATATTGAGTCTGGTTGAAGAGACTTACAGCTTCTTAATTTTGATTTCTGGAGAGAATTGGGCACTTTTAAATAGAAGAAAACCAGTCTAAAAATGGCAATAAATTATACTAATACAAAAATCTAAAAAAAAAGAAAAGACGAAACTGTAATTCAGCATTTTCAGGCATCCTTCCACCTTTGAGTGAATGTGTTAGCGTCTACCAGCAAAGTCAGTCTTGTATCCAAGTGTACCTACAAACCTTGGATTGAAACAATTAAATGGTCTAGTCATCACTGGCTTAGGCCATAGAAACCCATCTGTGTGAGAAGTTCTTAATAATTCCGGTATTTAAAAATGTGTTTGAGCAACCCTTTATCATGGCATTTAAAGTCGTTTTTGAATGTCAGAAGAAAATACTAATACATCTGTAATATAAAAAGTTCTAAAAAGCTAATTTCAAACAGTGTTTGTGTGAATGTGATCTGCCAATGCAGTAATACGATAACCTGCTGGTCTTGCCTGTAGCTGTATTTTGTTCTGTGTATAACACGTGCAGTGCAAAGGAGTCCTTCATAAATCGGCTTCCTTAGCAGAACACTTTGCTATATATTTGATAAGCTTTTTTTAAAGTAATAAGAATAGCCCTGCAATAAGAGTATGTTATGACTATCAGTATTATTTTCAAGAAAATTTGAATTAGCTTGTATAGGGATGCTGTGTCAGACAGAACCTTTACCTCTTGCTCTTTTCTTCTTAAATAGTATTTCAAAGAATTCCCTAATCTTTTTGGTCATCATACACTAGCTGTTTACAACTTTGTACCATGGTGGTAGTTTAATTCTAGAAGAGGGTACTGAGGGGAAAAAAATGTCCAAGTGCAGATGCAATTTCAGGGTAAACAATGGAAAATAAACCTGTTTGGCTGATGTCAAAGATGTTCTCTGGTTTAGCCCTCATGCTGAAAATTTAAATACGACATAGGTAGTTTGCAGTGGTAACTTGCACAAAAACTCCATTTAATGGCTTACCAGTAATAGCTGCGGCGTGCACTCCACTCTGCAAGCTCTGTGAGTCACTGCTTTTCTGAAAGGTTGTCTTGGAGCAATGAAATCATTGTCAGTCAAAAGTTATGTGACCTTCACATCTTAATCTTGTTACCTCTGTGGTTATTTATGTATTTTCTACAAGTTCCACATTATCATGCTTTTAAGGCAGTTAGGGCTGTGATCAGACCTGAGGTTCAGCCAGGAGGCTGAGAGATTTTTTCACAGCCCAGGCAGGTGTGCAGTTGTCCATATCTTTTGTACTGAGGGCAGCCTTTCATGTCATCGTTCGTGGAGAAGAATTAGTGGGTGAGTGTAACAGTGAGGAAATGATCGCTAGGGATACGGCGTTGGGCACCTCATGCAGTCAGGATTTGCACTGAATTTCGGGAGAACACTGTGGCTGGCCACAGCGGCTGGACCTTGGAGGCGTTGCTGGTTCGTAGCAGCGTGCCTGTCCCACCTCCAGAATTTCCTGACACCTGTGGCCACATAACAGGGACCTTCACTTATAAGATACTGCTCACAAGGGAACATCAGATTGCATATGCTTTGTCACAATTAGGTGTATGTCTTGTTAAATTAATTGCTAATTTCTTTGTAACTGTGGCAGGCCCAGGCCGAACGTCTCCCTACCTGAGGACTTCGGCAAAAATGAAGCCAATAGAGGAAAGTGTTGAAGACGATGTCTTTGAAGCACCATCTGCTGATAAGCTTGAGCTCCAGCGGCTGCCTTAAACAGATGTGTCCTCAGGCATTATCAGAGCTTGTACAAAGCTCAGTGCAAGGGGAAGAAGCTGTATTTGGGAGAAATCTGAAAGCTAAAACCACCTCTGTGTTTGAATTTACCGCCACACGTCAGTGGCTTCTAGATGGAAATGTCACATTTTATTGTACTTCTACATAAAATAAAACAAATAAAAACTTGGTATGGGTTGTATTTTTGTTTTCTGGACGTGGGTGGTTGCTTTATTTCTACTTTGACTTTTGCCATCGTAAATTTAGTTTTAAGTGGCTGACTAGCTTGAAATTTCTAGAGACTTATTCAGTGCAGAATATACCTAGCTTCGTTTCTGTAAGTTTCTTAGGAGCCTGTATCTTCATGTTTTTCAGTGGGAGGTTCTGAGACTCTGTTTCCAAAGCTATGTTGTTAGTTACTACCATCATTGCTGTGAGAGTCTTGTGTGAGACAGTACACACGCTCTTCTGCATCTTTTGGTAGGTACTTGCCTCTAATTCTGGCATTTCCCAGCCTCACTGACTCTACAATTGTAATAATGACATCAGTTTTAATTTTATTTAATGTTGCCTTTCCAACCTTAACTTTTTCTTCTTTAGATAACCACGTTACACTGAAGTCTGTACTTTTCCTTAGTCTTGTCTATGGAGTAATAGAGCTGTTCTGGAATAACCTTTCCACACAGCAGTACATGGAGTACAAATTACACTTGATGTAGGAAATTCAGCTCCAACCTCAAAACTGGGTGGCTGCAAGTACAGTACAACACAGGCCTATAATGGGAGGCATTGGGAATCCTTTATAAGAGGCATTTTCAGCAGTCCTGTCTGTGGTATGTGTACACGTGTAGGTGATAGCTGTACTTCTGTGCTTTGACGGTTCTTGAAATTTGTTACACAACAAATAGTATACTTTAATTAAACCTATCAGAAAATAGGTACTATTCCATTTACATAAAACTCTGCTACATACTCTCAAGCACTCAGAGGTGTCAGAGTCTGGGTTTTGCTGGTTTGTGTCATTCCATTTATTTCTAAAATTTATCCTGACAGAGCATCCTTGAATCAGCCTGCAACTGAGTTATATAAACAACTTAATCCCTCCTCAAAAACCTGTGCAGTATCAAAACATGCAGTGAAATGACTGGAAGTTTGACTGTTGTCAGCATTCTGGCTTCTATGAATTTCAATCCAGTGTTTAATATCACATCAATACTTCTTCATAGGTAGAAAATAGGAAGTCCTCTTGACAGCTGTTGCAATTCATGCACAAGTGTTAGTTGGGACGGTTTCAAAACCACTGGTTTGATAAACCAAAATTATAGGTAGGATCAGTTGCAAGTCTAGTGGGGTACAATTGGAATTCAGCAATCCAGCCTCCTGCTGAAACAGGGTCAACTTCCAAATGCATGG
Organism: Falco biarmicus; assembly: GCF_023638135.1. Taxonomy (NCBI): domain Eukaryota; kingdom Metazoa; phylum Chordata; class Aves; order Falconiformes; family Falconidae; genus Falco; species Falco biarmicus. The sequence goes on from NC_079293.1 coordinate 67,842,067, forward strand.
AAATGTTGTAATGATGGAGACAAAGTATTAACAAGTGCTGTTACAGGAAGCTGGCTGTGTGTGAGGATCATGTATCTAAAATGCTTATCTTCCTTTTGGATTAAAACACTGCCAGACTTTGTAAATAAAGCAATTCTATATATTTTTAAAGGTTTCACAAAAGCTGTTCCAAGTGGTTGATTATCAAGACGTTTAAGTAACACGATGGTGAGAGGCTCACACATCAGTGGGTAAAGGCTTCCTTGCTCCCAGCAGCAGTTTCAAGCCCTGCATAAGAAGTGAAGTTTTGAATTCCCATTCCAGAGAAAATTATTCCTGTAGATAAAACATGGCAGTCAAAAGAAGGGTGCTGATACATGAATTTTAGTGGCTAGGACTAAAAATACGCAAAAATCCCTCTCTTCCTCCTTGGGTTGCAAACAAAATCTTTTTGCGCATAGGGAGCAAGTGCATGATTGGCTCAGTGTCTCAAGGATAATGGCCACATCTCTGAGGTTGCCTCTTGGCTACTGGGAGAATAAGAGAGGAAATAGGAATTACTTATAAGGAGATACAGGGACCCATGTCCTTGTCCTGATGTAATCTTCCCAAACTTCTGCCTGTTTTCAAACTCCTTTAAAAAGGATAACCAAGGTGGTGGAACAGAGCTCATACAGCTTAGCAACAACCAGAAAACCCAGAGAGACTGAAGTAAAAATGATCGTTTCCTTCCTTCTTCCCTCCAGCAGAATAATTTCTTGTGTATTATTATCAAGTCAAGCAACATTCAATGCCTGGAGAGACTGCATCTCCTGAAAAGTGTTTGTCTTAAAAACAAGGGAAGCCTTGCAGGAGCAGAACTCTGCGTACCAGTTGTGTATCCTAACCTTGAGACCTCTTGTCTGCTGTCTGGGAACAAGAACCAAGTCATCTTTATGCCTGCAAAGCATCACACATGCTAAGGTTACTACAGCCATAACACTGCAATTAGCGATAAATACCTGTGTTAGTCTGCTGGAAGCAATACGTTTTATTACCTAAAAATATGTAACTGGGAATTCTAAAATTCCTGATGCACAGGTTAAATTAATAGCAAATAAGTTTACATGATAAACAACTTGCAAAGTCTACCTCTGTCCCTGTTGTTTCAAATAGAGTTGTCACTGAGGCAACAGAAGCTAAACTGTAGACTGCTTTTCTGTATGGAATGAGACACCCGTTTCCATTGCTGATGCAGAAGGTAAGGAAAAGCATCCTGTAATAATTCAGGTTTAAAGGAGGAGTGTTCGTGTGCATGGGTAAAGGATATGCTGTAAACCTATTGTTAGCTCATTTCCAGGTGTGATTAGTAATTCAAACATAAAACAACATATATTTTTAAATCATAACATCATGTTCTGTTGGTCATAGCTGTAACTACACAGCAGATGTGAATTATACTAGCAAATAGTTCTTTTTACTAACCAGAATGCCTGTGGGGGAGAGAAAAGGAAGATACTTGATCAAAATGTATTCTTTTATGATTTTTTAACAAATTCTGTGATTTCAGTGCATTTATATAAAATGCAGTAAAATGCATACTGAGTACCATGTTTGTCAGGGAATGGAACCAAAAGGTGTCAGTTAGCTCTACCAAGAACTGTCTTAGAGATTGATTTCAGGTTCTGTCCTGCTCTCACAGCAAAGCACTGCTTGTCTCGCTCATAAATCGTGTGGAAGGTACTTCATGTGGATCTGACCTAGCATCTCTTCAGCTGTAACTTGCACAGGAGCTTGTGTACTCCTATCCCAGGAGGTAACTCTGCTTTGAAGAAGTTGTCCAAAGCTTGAAAAAATTAATTTAGAGATGATTCAGGAAATCAGCTGTAGCCCAGCTCTCAGGAAGTCAGGTATGTAAAAAACGTTCCAGCTGCAGACTTGGTGAACCTCCAGACGTTGATTAACGTACAGAAAGGTGCTAGTCACTGCCCACATCACATTCCTGCAGGCTGAAAACCAGCTCTCAGGTTCTAGTCCATGATGAATATTTGCAGTAAATAAGAAGCTTAGAAAAGGTCGATTCAATGACCAAAACTTTCAGTAATATGAATGTAGTTTAGATAGCCCATATTTTTAAATGGTCATCTTATAAACAAGCCCAATGTATTTAAATTAAAAAAATATATACTGTGTTGACCTGTGTCAAATACTGTGTATGCAAATACCAAATGCTTTATTTTTTTCCTATACTATTTCCCTTTAAGGAGTAAATGCAGCTGAATTATAATCTCCTTATGGAAAATAGGTTACTTTATTTGATATATGCATTAGAAAGCAAAACAAAGATTGAACAACAGAGGTGCTTCAGCAAAAAAAAATGAGAGTAGCAAAGCAGTAGATAATGTAGCAAAAGAGTAGATAAAAGGCAAGGGCTTGGTTCTTCAGTATATTTTTGTCATCTAGGTAGATCCTATTGCAAAAGCAGAGACTCAGAAAGTATCTTCATGTGGAAGGCAGCAGTGCATGGTGCACGATAAGCTGTCACAGATCCATTCATAAATCATTTAGATGGAGTTTGAGGAAGTGAAATTGTAGTGACACATTTTAACCCTATTACTGGAATTACAGTAACAGCTACTTTAATTATGGTTTTAGAAATGTGTTCATAGGAAATGCCTTGAAGTAAAATGTTGTTTTTCCGTTTCTGGTGCCATGTTGGTCACAGCTGCTTCTGATTAAAGGGGAATGGGTTCTCAGTACTTAAGGGATTAATAAGAGAAGGAAAACCATCTTAACTAATTAGCCCTGACATTTAAACTTCCTGACAGCATTATGATGATAATATGAGAGTCATCAGAGAGTGCAGAGAGGTAACATGAAAGCAAAGGTTGCAGGATTGCTCGGTGTCGATTGCAATACAGGCTCTGTATCCTTTTCAACAAGGACAGCGCTGCAGAGTGGCTCAGCAATGTGGCAAAAGTTGATGGGCTCGTGTTGGGACATTTAAGAGAACAAGCTGCTTTTCAGTTGATAAAGTCACTATCACTACAGGTAGAAAAAGTATTTTTGGTGAGCTTAAATACTAGCTGAGGTTTAATTCACAAGAATATCTACTTAGCACTTAATGAACACAAAATGTCATAAATCTAAGTGAGTTGCAGCCATGCCATGCCTATGTGTTTGCTAAATACCTCTAGAAGCGTGAGAACTTTCTTTTCTAGAAACCTCTTCAAGATGCCTAAACCAGAGCTTGAGTAGAAATTAGGGCTTTGCACAGGGATGGATGCAAGTTGTGTTACAATCTCAAGGCACCTACTGTAGCTATCGGATACTTCACACGAATGCTGTCCAGCCACTGCAATTTACTGTACTTGAATTCCTCCTTAACTTTCTCCTGGGAGATTAATATCAGTTACAGCCACATCCTGACTTCCTGCGCAAAGTGCTTTTGGGATAACAATTCCCCGTTATCCTTTGTAGCAAAGAACAGATCAAAAGCAATGCCTCTTGACACGCGTCCACTTGTATGCTATTCCGTCAATACTGTTGTGGTCACTTCTGCTCAGTGCTCGATTCTGTTCCAGAAAACTAAGGGATTTAATAGTAGTGCAGACATTGTCTGCTAAAATACCGTAAAGAAATAGGAATTTTCTAAGCCTTTAAATACTGAAGAAATCATGTTCTCCTTCAATTTTTAAAAAATAATTTCCCTGATTATACCACCCTCTGAAATTTTACACTGTGCTTTTTTTATTGTTCAATGCACTTGGGCTTCTTTCCAAATGACGTAAAACACACAGCAGCAGGCAAAATGGCTCATGGTGAAGGGGCGAAGCGAAACTCATAGTATATAAAATGCTGTAACAATGAAAACATGTTTCTGTTCTTATTCCATTCACATGGGGGTGACTTGAAATGACATGTTTGTCTAGATAGAAGTAAAATAAATCCTAGGCAGCTGTCTGCACTTGCTCAGACTGGGAAGGTTCAGAAGCCATAGAGGTTCATGTAAATGGCAAAAGGGTGAGAATCAACCCAAATCAAAGTGTTGCTAAACACAAACCAATCTTCCTTTTTTTTTTTTTTTTTTTTTTTTTTTTTCTTCCCACTTTACTAACTTGGGCTTGCTACACAAGCAAGTCACTAAAGTTTAAGAACATGGGTTTCTCTTTCGAGGAGACGCTCAGGTGTCAACCTGATGTGCTTGCTGGGGGCTCAGACTTGTGGAGAGTCTGCCAAGGCAGGTGGGTCCTGTGTCTCTCATACGGAGGAGCCCAGACCTGGGCACAGCACTCCAGGGGTGGCCTCACCGGTACTGAATGAAGGGGAAAGCTCACCTCTGTCGGCCTGCTGGCAACAGGTTCTTGAGGGCAGGGAGAAAGCAAATGCCAGTCCCATCTACAAGAAGCACAAGAAGGAGGACTGGGGGAACTCCAGGCTCATCAGCCTAATCTTAAATCCTGGGAAAGGGATGGAGTGAGTGATCCTGGAAACAATTTCCAAACATTAAGGACAAGAATGTGATTGGGAGTGATCAATGTGAGTTTATGAAAAGGAAATCTTCATGACCAACCTCATGGCCTACAGCAGACTGGCTTGGTGGATCAGGGGAGAGCAGTGGATGCTGTTTATCTTGATGTTAGCAAGACTGTACCCTATCTGCCGTAACATCATCACAAACAGATGAAATATGGGCTGCATAAGTGGACAGTGGTGGACTGAAAACCATCCGAACTATCAGGCTCAGAAGGGCTGTGATGGTGGCCAGTCACTAGTGGAGTCCTCCTATTTAACATCTTCATTAATGACCTGGATGATGGAACAGTGTGCACCCTCAGCAACCCTTCAGACAATACAAAATTACGAGGAGTAGCTGATAAACCAGATGGTTGTACTACTGTTCAGAAAGACCTGCACAGGCTAGAGAAATGGGGGGACAGGGATCTCCTAAGTTCCACAAAGGGAAGTAAGTGCAAAGGGCCTGCACCTGAGGAGGAACAACCCCATGCACCAGCACATGTTGTGAGCCAGCAAGCTGGAAAGCAGCTTTGCAGCAAAGAACCTAGTGGTTCTGATGGACACCAAGCTGAACATCAGCCAGCAATATGTCCTTGCAGCAAAGATGGGCAACAGTATGCTGGGCTGCTTTAAAATGACCATTGCCAGCAGGTCAAGGTGGGGGTAATCCTTCCCTTCTGCTTAGCACCAGTGAGACACATCTGGAGTGCTAGGTTCCCCAGTACAACAGAGACATGGACATATCAGACCAAGTCAAGGGAAGTGCCACAAAGATGATGGACTGGAGCATCTCTCTTACAAGGAGAGGCTGAGAGCTGGAACTCTTCAGCCTGGAGAAGAAAAGACTCGGGAGGATCTTATCAATATGTATAAATACCTGATTGGAGGTAATATTGAAGATGGAGTCAGGGTCTTTTCAGTGCTTTTTTCATTGTTTTCCCTGTAATCTCATTCCTTTCCTGATTTTCACCTATTTTCACTATTTAGCCAGACCTTTTCTGTACTCCTTTTCCAGCCTGGTTTCATAAGTAATACTTTTATGAAAGGTTTTTTCTATAGAAACTTCTCTTGGCTAAGAATTTCCAGGGTTTGGTCACTCATGTCTGCAGATACTTACTTCGGCATTCAAGGAACACTTTATGAAGACTACTGCTTGCTGAAAGCTGACTTTGAAAATAAAACACCAACCTGTGTTTATCTCTCCACCATTACCTCCTCACAATTTTTCAGAAGCTGTCACAGGACTACGAAGAGGGGCTAAGGGAGGAGGGAATCCCCTTCAAAAGGTTACAGATTTAACTTTCTAGTCAAGCCCACAGCCTGGCCCCTTAGGCTGCTTCTCCATGCAGGGTTACTCAGGAGAGCTGGCAGGTGATGCTGCTCTTGGGCTGGACTGCTGGCTTAGAAGGGGCATGTAGTACACCTGCTCCTGGCTAAACTGGATACGAAGGTGGTATTGTGCTGGTCTTTAAGGGCTTTGGGATGACTATGCAGGCATGCAGTTGCTTCTAGAGCAGCAAGACAGAAACCCTTCATACTGCTCAGAGGTAAGACTTTAAAAACATCTTTCTAAACATAAGTTAAATGTTCAACTCACAGCATTGTTGTTCTGTTGCCATTTTCCCATCACAACTGCACCACGATTTCCCTCCCCTGGAGGGCACACAACCATTAGCCTATGCCAAAGCACAGCCAGGACCAAGCTGTGAGTTGGGCTGGAGGAAACTGGGTTTTTATCTCAACACGGGGATTGCACTGGGACCAGCAGCAGTGGGGAAACCCAGGTGGAGGTGGCTGATTCATTTGACTGGGTGTGTGGGGAGAAGCTGACACAGCAGGAGCAAATCAGCACATGGGTGTGGTAGAGGTGATCTCTGTCTTCTCAGAGCTGAGCTAGATCCTTCTCCGTGCTTGGGACGACCCCCTGAAGATGCACTTGTGGGGTGTGCTCGGACTGCTGCGGCGGCATTGTGTGTCTGTGGTGGCTGTCACCTGCGGGCTGGGGAGCGGTAAGTGATCCTGAGCACAGGGCAAACAGCCTGCATAGTCCCTGCAGCTTATACCTCTGCAGGGGTCTGTTCTCCTGAGAAATCAGGCCAGATATAGTCCTGTGTTCCAGCTGGTATTTCATCTTTGCAAGTGTAAGGAGGAATTGCAATGATACGGTTTTGTCTAAAATCAAAAGATGCTTTGTGGTGAGGATGTGAAATCTGAGTTGCTCTTCTGCAAGCCCTATAGAGGGATGAAGCTCACACAAGCATTGTGGGGCTTGTCTGGCTACCTGCCTCTTTCCTGCTCCCTTCCCTCTTTCCTTCTTTGAACCAAATCTGGCAGTAGGGACAGTTACTGAAGGAAACTTTATGATGCTCTTTTGTAGACTTTTATATACTCACCACTAAACTGTATAATTAGCAACAGCAAAAAAATCTTGCATTGAAAGAAGTTATCGTTATCTTTGGAGCATCAACTGCCCTAACAGATTACTGCTTCTTTTGACTTAGAGTGTATTGAAGAGAAAATGTTTTTTACATGCACAGGGTGTGTAGTAAAATGCATTACAGAATGTGAAAGTTTAAAAACATATCCTTACTTAAATGTCAAAGGCAAAGTATCATTACTTAAACAGAAAAAAGTGGAGTTTGTTAAAAAGTTGGAGGGGTCCCCCCAGAAAGCCTCTCCTGGTATGTCAGACATCCTTTAATTGCATAAACCTAGTACTATGAACCCCTTTTTTTGAGTAGGGCAGGAGAAGTCAAAGACCAGGAAAAAGCATTTTTAGTGCGTGATTCCTGAAGAACTCGGGACTCTTCTCTAAACTCTGCAGTGAATGTCTGTTCCCTCTGCTACCTTGTCCTAGAAATGGGGGGTGGGGGATAAGGTGTCTGAGCCTTTGCAGGTGAAAAGGCAACAGACAAATGAAGACCCCTAAATAACCTTTTAAATCTGTAACAAGATGAGTGGGGTTTATTTTTACGTTATGTTTTAGTGGGCTGAGAACCCTGGTTTTCTTCACAAAACAGATGGCAGTTTGGGTTCAGCATGTTTTAGTTTCTGTCCTAAATGGCACATGAATAGCTAGGTGGTATGTATCCATGGGATATTACCATGGAATTTTTCTGTTAATTCATTTAAATCACTGGTTTGGAGCTAATTACAGTTTGTCTACAAGTTGCTTATATTACGTTCAGCTCAAACCAGTTTATTTTTACATTGGCTGTCTTGTCAGATGGAGACTGCTAAATTTTAAATCTTATCTCCACTCATCATAAGCATCTCGGAAGACTGATTGCTTTCTGAATGTTACCTTACCAGTAGAAGCCGTAAAGAGGACTGAACTGGTAACTCTCCTCTGCTGCAGGTGTCTTGTCAGGGTCAGGGCAGGTGGAGCTGGGAGGGCAGTGTTATGGCCAAGCCTGTTCCTAAACTGCTTCTGGACTGTACTCAGCCAGCACAAGTGTTTCGTCCAGTGCAGCCTGACAGCGTGACCGCAGCTACGCTCTGATTGACTGTCAGATGCTGTAACAAACAAGGTACGTGCTGTTTTGCTCAGCAGAGGAGAAATGTAAAAATTGCTGTGTTGGAAGACAAGAATGCAAACAGCAGCCTCTACTGGGGAGAAACCTCCCGTGTTTTAGGTAAATACCATTGATAGTGGGGAGGCCAAAACAACTCAGTTAATTGGAAAGATACTGATTTGGCAAAGAATGTGGAGGTGTACGCAACCTTCAGGCTTGGTGATGAGCCAGAGATGAGCTTAGAGTATGTCTTATGGTGTCCAAAGTAAGTGATGGAGGCAACATCTCTATAGTCTGGGGGGAATAAGTATAGTTATGATCATAAACTTTTTGGGGAAACTACTAAAATGAATAGATTTGTTTTGATAATTGGTAGATTTGTAAGCTGCCCCTGCACAACTTCATCAGGTAGCTGTTCTTATTAAAGCAGCACATAGCTACAACAGTGTACCACAGGCAACAGTGCAACTTCAATCTTACATCTCTCGTCCCAATCCCTGTCTTTCTCTTAGAGACGCTTTCTCCACCTCTCTGAGTTAGATGCAGTAGGTTCTACTGAAGAAAGACAAGGAAAAAATCAATTGTGCAGAGTAACTTAATCATGTCATGGAAAGAATGATTGCTAAGCTGTTTGTGTCTTGAAGCAGTTGATCTGAGTTCTGCTCTTGTCCAGCATCATATTTATCATGCTATACAATGCATTTAGAAGTACTAAAAAGTGCTGACTGCTGGAAGTAATGGAAATTCCCAACAGAGGCAATCTGAATAGAGGAGATGATATATGCAAACAGTATGGGAAATATTTTAATGGCTTCTGGAGTGGGGAAAAGATATTTTTTTTTCTTTTCCAGAGGGAAATGTTTCTGGAGAACTTCCACTGTCATCTGGTCCTTTCCAGCACTAAACTAAAGTTCAGCTTGGAAAATCAAACTCTTATGTGCTTTCTTACACTCTTTGTTTTCCTTACCAGCTCTGCTGACTGAATACTATGTATGTTAACTTTAATGCATTACTATCCAAGCCCAGCTCTGGCTTGTACTGTGAAGAGAAAAAGATAACATCTACTGAGCTGTTATTAAAGGAATTTTTGGCATTTGCAGTATGGCTCTTACAGAGTGAGTGTTGCCATCATGGCCAGGTAAATGGGATGTTTCTCATCAAAGCCTGCCTTGTTACGATTTTGGTACGTTGTGCAGCACAGCAGGGGAGCAGCAGATTATTTTTGGCAGCTAATTCTGTGGCAGTCCTAAGGTATTCAGGATCCCAGCTAGTTACTCTGCCTCTTCCCCAGCAGCCCCTATCCCTTCAGAATGGGGCAGGGAGAGGAAAGATGAAGCTGCTTTTTCTGGGCTTGTCTGTCCCAACCTGGGAAATCTCCGCCTCGTGAAGTCAGATAGGTCGGTATTCAGTATTTGCCTGCTGCTCACCTGTTTGAAACTACTGCAAAAGGAAACTGCGCTCAGTGGGGTTTTTTCCCCCTCTCCTTTGGACTTGGAGAACAACTGTATGTTCGTCCCTTTGAGCCAGCCTTTCCTGTAAAAGGAAACTGCTAAAAAAGAGATAACATCTGCTTCTTTCAGCCTACCCTCATAGCTGGCTTTTTTTGCATTTATTGCTTGTACCGGAAGCTGTCACCTTATGGTGTAGTACCTTCAGCTAGAAAAGTTGCTCCAGCTGGGTCCTTGACACATGCCAGAACAGAGTGAATTCCCTCGGATATTTGCTTATGTGGTATTTCAATGTGTAACTTCTCAAAAAACCAGACTTCTTTCAGTAACAGTTATATGTTGTTGATACACGTTTGGTAGCTGGCCCATTGCAGTTTTCCTTTTTTTTTTTTTTTTTTTTTTTTCTTCTGGGGCTACCAAATAATCTGCAGATATGCTGTGTCCTCTGGAAAGGTACTGCACACAGCTTGGCACTATTGAAATCATCCCTGCTAAATGTGTGTGTTCTTCCACTAACCCTATTGTCTAAAGTGCCTGCAGTCATCCCTTTTAGCATCATGCTGTCTGAGGACACTTTCCATCCCCCCCATTACTGCCGAGAGTGCCAAACAGAGCTGGACCCGTGGCTGGGGCTTTAGATTCCCTTTCCGAGGAGGAAGGTCACCAGTGTAACTACTGCAGGTGAGACTCAGTCCTATCAGGGCATTTTCACTGCTGAATGCAAACCCTGAGCTTCAGCTGAAGTGGAGAAGATTATCTAGGCATGGTTCAAGAAAGGAGCTATCTATGATAGTCTTGCAATATCAGTAATTATATGAAAACACGAGGGAAAACCAGCAATTTTCCTCTTTCATCTATTGCTGATTTCCAGCAAAGATAGGGCTGAGAGCACTGCAGAAAGAAGAGAAAAATAATAGTTGGCATGTAGGTAAACTGCGGGAGAAAAAAATAAGACCTTGTCCTGCAGGGCCATGAGCTACAACCCTGCAGTGCCCCAGCAAGCGCAGGGCTGAGAGCAGTGGCCGGGCACTTGCTCTGGCACCAGAGTACCGCAGTGTCAGCAGGGACAGCTGGCATCCTGCAAGGTGGATCAGATGAGTATCCAGAGGCACACCTCTGGAATAAGCACCTTTGCACAGGGCAGCAAACAGCTTTTATATAGAATAAATTCAACAGAGCCTCACAAAATCCTGAGTGAGGTAAGTGTGTGCCAGGGGCTGGATAGTGTGACATTTTCCTCTTGCTTTGAGCTTAAACTATGAATAAAAAATATCTCCCTCAAGCAGATGGCCTCATGTTAGGACTTCAGCCTGTTCCTGTCTGAGCAAGAATCATGTCACTGCTTTCTTTGCCTATTTAATTTTCTATTTTTTTTTAACGGGAAAAAAACCAGGACATGAATACACACGGGCATTTCTGGTGCTTCAGTCATGTATGGTTCAAAGTAGTGCTTTAGTCATGTGGCCTTGCCCGTGATGTCCAGTAACATCACCTGGAGTTTTCTTTGTTTCAGCGAATTCTGGCTCAAGCCTTACAGCTAAAGGGCAATACATTATACTCGGAAACCCACATTGCTATCTTCTTTTGGTTAAGCAGAGACACACACCCCCCACTCCCCACACCCCCCGTATCTATCTGTGTGTATGCGAGGCAGTTTTTCTGATGATCTGTGTGAGATAACTTCAAGTGGGACCTTCTAATTCCATTACCTGTGAAACGACACCTGTGAGCACAGCAAAGCTGTGTGGTGCCTGTCCTGCAGGCAGTGGTCCCAGGGATGCTCAGCAGCTTTCAGTACTACTCTGAACACCCTGCACCTCTGCAGACAGGTCCTGGGTTTCCAAAACTAAAATCAGCAGGTGTGAAAACTGGTGCTTGGGAATAGCAAGGGTGGTGGCAGTAGAAGCAAGGACACCAAGGGAAAATTAGTTGCTACCAGCAGTTGGACTAGCTCTGTGAAGCCTAGGCTTACGGCTGCCACTTGAGCGCCCTCACTGCTGGCAGAGGGAAAGCAGAGGGAAAGCAGAGCATGTCCTGCCCGCATTGTGGTGTCCCGGGGGACAGCCATTGCCTTGAGGAAGGGACAAGATGGGTATTCAAAGAGCAAAGGTGGCTTAACAGTTTGATAAGTCTGTTCTGCTCTTGGTTTGCAGAAGCACTCCAGGTGACACTGGCCCACCAACTTGTTACCTGGAGGTGGTGATGAGCAGCCCTGATGCTGGCACTTCTCTCTGCCACAGCCCCCATCCCAGGCACCGGGAGAACCTCGCATTTCCCATAGTTTCTCATGTCACTTGAACAGCTGGGTTAACAGCTCTCAAGCTTTTGATTCCTGTGTCACTACCGTTATCTGTAGATCATTTGGTAGTGTGGTTGTGAGCGTGTCCAAACTTGTTGGCTACTGGCAAAATTTTGTTATACTTTCTGTGGCTAGTCTGGTTTTCATGGTTCTTCACAGTGGGTATCCAAACCTGGCGGCGGTGACTCAATGCAGGAATAATAAAACACGTTCTTGTTGGCTGTCTGGGCGTAATCTAGGGATTTGGCTTCTGGTGCAGTTACTACTACATATAAATTCAAGACCAAGTATTTTTATAATTGTTAAAGTTACTTGTTTCAGGAAATCCTTTCTGTGTAAAAGACTTTAAGAAAACCACCGTGTATCGTGAGATGTTAAAGGAACTGTTAGACATGGGTACACACATGTCAAACACTAGCTCTAATATGAAATGTATAGGTAGGATCTTTTCCCAGACCTTAGAGGAAAAGTAAAATTGCCCCATGACCATTAATAACAACAGCAGCAAAATTATGCATTGAATTAAAAGTAGTTAAACACACAGAGGAGGCAGATGAGTAGATCTGAAAATTTGCAAGGCAAGTACCTTGCTAATTACCTGGAGGAATAAGGCAGTGCCCTGTGGGGTACATTGGTACGTTCACTGTCTTCCCGAGGCTCTGAACAAACCAAGCAATGTCCAGAGAGTGAAGCGCAGGAGCAGTGATTTCCAAGCCCCTGGTCTCCTTGCCGTGCCACTGCTGGTGCAGTTCACCAAGCCTGCTTTCTCAGAAGGGATAGGCACTTTCTGGAAGCTGCACTTAAGACATTTCAATCCTTTTCAGGGAAGCAGAGGCTTGTCCTCCATGCTGACCTGTGACCTGGCTGCTGGGGCCTTGCTGGGAGCCAGTGAATAGCAGACAGGGATGAGATGGAGTAATTAAGATGGGTGAATGGGGAAAATAAAGATGGACCTCTTTCTTCCTTTTATCTCAAACAGAGAAGCTAATTTAGGGAACCTTTCTGACAAAAGCTCACAGTGACCCAAATCCTTCCCCCTTTGACTCAGTCGGGACAAAACCAGGCTCAGAAGCCCCTGGAAGAGGTTAGACGGACACTTGAGAGGCGCCGGGTGACGAGCGTGGCTGGGTCCCGGCAGTGCCGGCACGGGCCTGGGAAGCTCTGGTGCGGGCTCTGGGTGATGCCAGGAGCCCTGTGGCCCTCGGGACCTGCCAGCGTCTCTCTGCAGCTGAGGGAAACTAATTGAAAGAGACTCTTGACCTTCTTTATTCTCCCAGCAGCCCTTTCTTCTTGTATGCTGTCGCTTTGCTTTCTGTCTTACGCTTTGTGGATGATTTTATTTTGAGTGAGTATAGCATATGCCTGTGTGACTCACAGGGGTGACAAGGTTTCTCTGGTAACTGCTTGTGGCTCTTAGCTGCAAGCTAATAAATACTTGGTGTTACTTAGGGACTCGAGATCTGTGTTGATCAGTGTAGTTTTTTCCATTACCTTCCCTGTTCCTGATGTGTGTCTCTGTCTACCTGTAGCTCCTTGTACCTGTGTATCCATGTAGAAAGAGGCAGGTAGGCTTTTTCCTCTGGAAAATTTCACCTGGAAATCAGTTCTAATCCCTGCTCTGTGGAAAGCACTGTCATGCGGCTGATTTGAGGAACTTCTGTGTTTGTAGAGAAAAATACGTGTCTAAGGCTCAGAAAGAGATCACCCTATTGTTATTTCCAGCCCCAAAAATTTAGCTCTTGCCAAAGTGCTCAGAAAATGTTCATCTTGCAGACAAATTGGGAAGAACCCTAGGCCCAGCTTTGCTACTTTGTCAAGCTGAACAGCAGGAAATGATGAGTGGACAAAATATGGAAAGTTTTATGTCATTACCTGTAGAGATGCTGCTGTCTGGTCTACCAGCTGCAGGTGGGAGCTGAAATTTCAGCTCCTTCCTTGCTGCTTTTTGGGATCTGTAGGAGGGTCTGTGGATCAGTGGAGGTTTCTAGGAATGGGTTTTTACCTTCCTGTTTGCAATGTTGTGGCCTTTATCCAGCTGGAATAGTGGTGAGCTCTGATGCAGAGCGCAGCATCCAGAGGAGGGGTGTTCTGGAGAGGTGGCTGTAGTACTGGCTCAAGGTGAAATATTCTTGGCCTCTCTTGACTGTGGGCAGTGTGGTGGGTTGATCCTGGCTGGATGCCACATGCCCACCAAAGCTGCTCTATCACTCCCCTTCTCAGCTGGTCAAGGGAGAGAAAATAAAACAAAAGGCTCATGGGTCAAGATAAGGACGGGGAGAGATCACTCACTGATGACTCTCATGGGCAACACAGACTTGACTTGGAGAAATAAGTTTATTAGCAATCAAATCAGAGTAGGATAATGAGAAATAAACCCAAATCTTAAAAAAGGAGCTTGCCCCCCACCCCTCCCTTCCTCCTGGGCTTAACATAATTCCTGATTTCTCTACCTCCTCCCCACAAGTGGTGCAGGGGAAGGGGGGCTGTGGTTAGTTCATCACATGTTTCTGCTGCTCCTTCCTCCTCACAGTCTGTCCCTGCTCAGTGTGGGGTCCCTCCCACAGGAGACAGTTCTCCATGAGCTTCTCCAACATGAGTCCTTTCCATGGGCTGCAGTTCTTCATGAACCACTCCAGCGTGGGTCCCTTCCACAGGGCACAGTCCTTCAGGCACACACTGCTCCAGCGTGGGTCCCTTGCGGAGTCACAGCTCCTGCCAGCAAACCTGCTCCAGCCTGGGCTCCTCTCTCCCCACAGCTCCTGCCAGGGGCCTGCTCCAGCACAGGCTTCCTGCAGGGTCACAGCCTCCTTGGGGCATCCACCTGCTCTGGGGTCCTCCACAGGCTGCAGGTGGGTATCTGCTCCAGCGTTACCCTCCAGGGGCTGCAGGGGAATCCCTACTCCAGTGCCTGGAGCTCCTCCTCTCCCTCCTTCTTCACTGACCTCTGTGCCTGCAGAGTTGTTTCTCTCACACAGTCGCACTCCTCTCTCTGGCTGCAGTTGCTCTTGCACAGTTTTTTTTTCCCCCATCTTAAATACACCATCCCAGAGGCGCTACCACTGTCACTGCTGGGCTTGGCCTTGGCCAGTGGCAGGTCCATCTTGGAGCCAACTGGCATTGGCTCTGTCAGACATGGGGGAAGCTTCTAGCAGCTTCTCACAGAAGCCACCCCAGTAGCTCCCCCGCTACCAAAATGTTGCCATGCAAACCCAATACAGGCAAGGATGAGTTATATAAATCATTATCACACACATGATCGCTCATTTGGAAGCCACACACACTGGAGAAACTTTTGAAACAAAACCAGATGGTGCACAGAACCTACTTGCTGCTTTGATGCTAAAAGCTTGTGGGTTTTAAGCTGCTCGTCAGCTGCCTTATAGCCCTAAACAGGAATCTGACACAGCTGCTCTTACCAAAGCTGCATCTTACAGATACTCGTGTCTTTGGTGCTCTTACCACAGCCTGGATGAAGTCAGAGATGCTGATGGCTCCACTGGGCGGGGAGGGAGGGAGGCTTTCATGGGTTTAATGTTCTCATGACCATAGCAGAGCTTCACGGAGAAGAAAACACAGTCTGTTCTTTGTGCCAAGGTGGGTTAGTCTGGTCTGAGTTCAGTTACAGGTACTTTTCTCTCCTTGTAGGTAGTAATTGCACAGCTTTTCAGGGGAAAGTCTTGGCAATGTTGTTCCCTGGGTTGGGAGCCACCCTAGTTAATGGTCTGCAAACACAGCACAGAGGGGACACGCAGCAATGCATGTGCTCACGGTACAAGTGCAACGTGAAAGGTGCAAAATGAAACCTAGCCAAGGGAAGAGTTCAATGGAACAGCTATAGCACGTGCTGCATGGCAGCCGTGATGCGAAAAGCACTCGAGCACCCAAGGGAACAGTTAAACAGAATATAGGGAAGTGGAGGAAGAAACTGCATGTGGGCAAATGTGTGGTACCTAAATGTCTGCTGACAGGAGTGGTCCTCTTCGAGCTGAGCTGAGCTGGGCTGGGCTGCTAAAAGAAACAGCAGGATGTGTTCTGCTTCGTGTATGCTGTTGCCTGGCATGGGGTTGCCTGAACCACAGACCTGGCCCCAGTGAGGAAAAACATTTTTAGCCCTAAGTGCCTGTGTCTTGTCAGCACTGAGAACAGTGAGGTGACTTGTTCAATAATAACAGTGAGATTCAACCGGTAATGATGTAAAACTTCTGATGTAGTTTGTAGCTTGCTTTAACATCTGTATGCAATTTTCTTAATTGTGTGTCAAATTCTTCTTCAAATTTGTTACTCACTTCAGGATTTCTTTTCTGTTTCATCCAACAATGCAATGCTAAGAACTGCTAGCAAAAAAAAAAAAAAAAAAGGGCAACAGCTAAGCTGGTGGAAAGGAGAATAGCAGCCTTCCCCTTCCCACGTGTATTAGCCAAAACACTTGTGTCACTTGGGAAGCTCTGTCTGCCCACAGCAAAGTTCCCATAGTCTAACTGTCCTGTCCAGGGATTTCAGGAGACCAGGTGAAATGCTGCAGGGCGATGGTCTAAATACTCCTCCTAACACATGCTCTCTGTAGCATATGAGTGTGTATATCGTCACTTCCAAATATGCTGATATGGTTAATGGCCCTGTCTGGTGTTGGCTGAGAATGACTAAGCCCAACTAAAATGACTTCAGGGGAACAAGGCTCTAGCTTTTAGTATAGGGGTCGGTTCAGGGCCATCACTTCTTCCTGAGTCATTGGGAAAAGCAGCCCCAAACCCTTCTCTGGAAATGGAGCATTACTGCAATGGGTGGAAAGGGAGCTGAGCCTATTGCTGCTCCTTGAAACCCCCTCATAGGCTGTGTCTAAACTCCAGGAGCCGCCACTAATCCTATTTTTTCCCAGTTTCTTAGTTTGGAAAGGGCTAGAAAACTTTAGCTTCTTTTTTTCTTTTTTTTTTTTTTTTAAATCACCTGGTGCTGGAACCGTATGTCTTCTCCTGCAGTTCTTTTGCTTTTGCTAACACAGAAACACATCCTAGGGCTCAGGGAACACTGGGGTGGTACTGGCGCCTGCCCCCTTTACCCTCCCATGCTGCAGCTGCCAAGCAGAGGGTCTCCTCTCTGCGCAGCTTTGTGCGAGACAGCTGCTTTTCAGAAACTTTCAGGCTTGAAACTCCACAGAAGTTACGGTTCAGCAGGCTTGACTGTGACTTTTTGTCACAGCTGTCAGTGTAGGTCAAAGAGAGATGAAAGAAACAGGGGCTGGATGGAAAGGAGCTTGCTGTGCTTGGAGCCCCCGCCCTTGTGCCGCCTTGGGGGAGAAAGAGCATTTCTGCTTTCTTTCATAGGCAGCTTCCAAATTACTTCCAAATTTAACTTAAAGTTACTCCAGTAACTTTCAGCCAGTATTTCCCAAAACATCTAGTTAGTCTGATTGCCTCAAATATTTTGGATGCTCCGACTTGAGTTTGGTGTTTCATTTTATTTGGTTTGGTTTGGTTTTGGTGTGTGTGTGTGGGGTTAGCTAATTGCTTTAAAGAACTGGGGGCATGATAATTCAGCACATTTCTAAAAGGGAAAGAAGACAAAAGAACTAGTTTTCTAGAATATTGAAGACCAGAGTGTGGCAGTGCAACCACCTGCCATGTAAATCTGTGTTAATAACCCAGAATGACTGAGAAACTTGACTTGTGTGTAGTACTGTCAGTTACAGATTGACTCAGCAATGGCCAAGATGGATCCATCAATTCTTTTTCAGCTACAAACCATCTCTAGATGTTTACTCTTGAGGAAGTCAAAGGAAAGAAACTGCAGTCCAACTGGATCTGCCCCATGCCTTAGTGTGGGGGTGTGTGTGTGGTGTTCTGCCAGTTAATTATCATCTCCACTGCTGGAAATGAACACGTACTTCTGGTCCAGGCCCAGTGTTCAACTTCCACCAGTGGCCCTGTAAATGCCATATCACCATGACTAGTAGGACTGTGTTGTTTGGCTAGTGTCTGTTTTGGGTAATGCAGCCCTTGAGCCATAGTCTGCCTGACTAAAGGCAAGAGGCTGGTTTAAGAGCCAGAGCTGGATACACTATTCCAGCATCAAAGTTGAAGGACTCTGGAGGAGGAGAGTAGCAGGTTTCTCAAAAGGATGATAAAGGAGGAGGCAACTTGTCTATAATTAATAACAACAACAAAAAAGGCTTTTGCATTTTCTTACTGGTGCACAAAGGGACTTTTTACTCTAGTGGACAAAGAGCTGGAAGCCGGGGCCAGAGGAAGTGGAAATGAGGCACTACTTGTTAGCAGCAGGTGATTAAAGCAAGCTGTCACAGAGCGGAGCATCTCTTTTTTCTCAAGAGCATTCAGGCCTGATCTGAAGCCCAAGTGGAAAATATGCTTTAAAGTAGCCAAGCAAACCAGGCTCCAGTTAAAGCTGAGTGCTAAAATTCAATACAACAGTAACTGCCCTCAATGCAACAGCCTGTGTCATGCAGCAGGTCAAACTAGATAAACGACTGATACTTTCTGGCCTTGAATTTTGGATTATTTGTAAAATTATTTGGTTGTGAGCATCTAAAGCTAGATGGATACCTAAGCTCAGTACTCATTACTCTCTCTGCCTAGTCCACCTCCTGGCTGGTAACGTGGGAGTAATGATGGCAGTTCATCTGCACTGGTTTAGGAACTGTTTGGCTGATCCAACCCTGAATATCTAGGCTGTGCTGTACTGCAAGTAGCGCCCAGGGCCAAATATTGAATGGCCAGGAAACAAAGATCGACCAGCTGCATGTTAACTGAGCATCAGCAGCCTGAAAAACGTGCCTGGGGCCCGATGGTAACTCCTCTGCAATCATGCAGTGGACAGCACTTGCAAAAAAAATAGATGGGTGCAGAATCACCCGCTCTTGAGAGGACTGGTTGTCCCGGAGGTCAACAGCATTGCAGGCACCAGATGCCGCTGGGCACAGCAGAGTGCTTTGCTGAAAAAGGTCTTTAAATTAATTAATCAGGCCATCACCTAAATGATACTAATAAACAGGA
The DNA here is from genome assembly GCF_023638135.1 of Falco biarmicus. Taxonomy (NCBI): domain Eukaryota; kingdom Metazoa; phylum Chordata; class Aves; order Falconiformes; family Falconidae; genus Falco; species Falco biarmicus. The sequence continues at coordinate 67,860,812 of NC_079293.1, forward strand.
AGAGGACATCCACAGAACGAACTCCGTCCTCTCCACCACAGTTTCTTCCTGTGCAGTTAGCACAGGAAAGGAGATTAAGTATGAACTTTCAAGTTCATGAAATCATTTGCATCTGGGATATTTTTATTCACAGGGAAAAGATGACTGGTGTGGAGGGAAGGAGACAGGTATGGAGCCTTTTATGAATTAAGAATAATTTTGCAATTACAGGCTTGTGTAAACAGCTCCTGGTCCCAACAGACTACAGGAAAAATACGATTCTTTCAAAAAAGGCTAAATTTGTTTTGGCAATTAGGGTTACAGAAAGGCTGTAAATAGCTTGGAAGAATGCGTCCCAAGCACTACAGAACAGGGGAGCAAATGAACATGCTGCTTTTATTATAATTTCAAAGGGCTGCTGTGATTTTGATGTCACTCTGTTGACTAATTCGGAAGCTTCAACCCAGTAATTTCTTCTCCTTGGCATGAACGTCACATGGCAGTTACCTCACGCCTGCGAGGTTAGGCAGGGGGGACTCGGCTTGCTGCAGTGGATTTAGCTGCTCCTGCTCCTTGTGATCGGCCCACCCGGTGCGCAGCTTCCTGCCTTTAACACGGAGGTAATTCATAACTGCCTGGGGGAGCTGCTGAAAGGATAAGGACCACTGACTTCCAGAAGCGATGGAAGGGAGGCATGCATGTCTCAGACTAGTTGGGAAGAATTAGGTGTTGCTGCTCTTCCAGGCACTTTCAACCACTATTAAGCACTGCTGGAGGGGAGGTTTCTCCATTTTACTTGTTTCAAGTGGTTCTTAGGTCTATGCATGTCCAGAGCTGCTCACAGCTCCCTGAGGCGGCTTGTGCCTGCCTGTGTCATCTTGTGGGGTGGTGCAGAATGCAGATGGTGGCATGCCCAAGGTGTCCCCTGCCATTCTCCAAAACACCGGGGTCAAGCAGACCAGGAACACGTGTAACAACCTGGTACGAACTGTGTTCTTCAAAGAATATACTCGTAAGAGGTTTTAAAAGAAAGCCTTGCTCCTTGCCGCTGACCCAAGTGGGACATGTGGGAGATCTTAGCCAAGGGGATTTGGTCACCTCCTCCCCTCTCCAGGAAAGTGATGACACCATTTGGCTGTGCGTTGCGAGTGGGGTGGGGACAGGACTGGATGTGATGGGATGTGTCTGGGACACATGTTCATAGCTCACTACTTTTTTTTTTTTTTAAGGCCATGAATTGGGGCAGGGGGAAGTAAATTAAGTTTTCTGTGACTAGAAGAGTAGATGATAAGAGGAGCAGATGATGGAGTAAGTAGATGGTAATCCTTCACACAGCTGTTTGTACAAATAGAAAAAAACTTTTCTGCCTTGTATTCAGTAGATATTGTCAAATATTGCTATTAATCACCTATATGTAGAGCCCTGTATTGAAACAGAGGCACTGGAGCTAGCATATACAGCCCTCAAATATTTTAATACAGAATGATGAGCTAATGCTACCCAATTCACTAATACACTTAATGTAATTTAGGAATGGAATTTCCAGGTAATGGTAGCTGACAGCACTTTCATTTCTAAAAAAACCCCAACTCTTCAAATGATTTTAAATAAGCCTGTAATTGATACATACAAGATTACAGATTATGGAAGAAGTAATAAAGACGGGATGAGACTTCAATACTCAAAGCTTTTTATCCCAGAGAATAACCCAAATGCTCGGTAACTTTAATAACCAGTGTATTCTCAGAGAGAGCAAGTACCAAAAGCTATAATCTTGTAGTTTAATTTCGATAGCCGAGTAGGGCCTGGGTTGCAATTTCTGCATCATTGCTAGTACGATCCAAGTATGCATTAATAATTTATTTCTCCCTCCCCCCAACAACAGTTTATATACCTAAAATTATCTTTTCTGAATAAAATATCCTAAACCTAAGTGAATATATGTACATATATTCATACATACAGAGAAGTCTGCCCAGTGACTGCATAGTGCTTTTTTATCATGCAATAAAGAAAATCTCAAAGGCTCGCTGTAAATGCCAACGTTATATGTTTTATTTTTAATCAAGTAATTCTTTTAAACCTCACAATATCCATGACTGACAGGAAAAAAAGACATTAGGCATGAAATGAGAATATAAAATACATGATATGTAGAAAGGCAATCAGTGCTTTAGTCCCTCAAGACAGTAAACAGGTGAAATGACCTTCAAAACTTCAATTCACTGTCTTTTTCTTAAAACATAAAATTCAAGTGATTTTTCTTTTATTTCACCTTGTAAACAACATACAAGTCAAAATGGACAATGAGGTAATCTAGACTACAGAAGATAATTTAAAAACACTAGATAAGACACAGTATTAAAGACATATAGAAATCAGTGTTCACTTTGGTCTCTAGTATGGTTATTGTTATTATTACCACAAGCAACGCATACTAGTTTAAGCCAGTCTGGTCAGCCAGTTGTTGCTTAACTTAGTAGTAATCCAAGAGGTAGTCAAAACCATTATCCTTTGTAAAGATGGTTGCTCTTACACTTGATTCAATGACAATGGTAGCAAATACCTTGGTAGTTTTCAACATTCTCACAAAAACACTGCCAAAGCTGCTAATATACAGCTCCGGTTCGTATAAAGAAAGAAACGTGTTCATAGATCAACCTCTTGTTATCAGTCAACAGTTGTAACAGGGGTAACACAACCAACGGATCTTAAAGAAGAGGCTGTTGATATACTAAGCAAAGTAAGGTTGATGCATTTAACAAGGCTCTGCTTGTTTCTAAAACAATACTCAAATCTCGTTAAGACTTCTAGAAAATTAAAATCAGTGCATCTGCACATGTACATATCTTCCCAATTATTTTTATATCTAGCACAGGGGAATACATATATATTTTTTTATGATAAACATTTCTTACAGATAAATTAATTAAATTAAATTTAAGACTCGATGAGATTTCCCATGTTCTTTTATAATTCTTCTTACAAAGAATGTTACAAGATCTATAAACACTTTTTATGGGGCTCTATTCACACAACTAAGTATGACGAAGCAGGAACTCCAGGATAGCACTGGCGTAAAGTAAAACTGGGCTGAAGAAGGTGGCCTGCAAAGGGGAAAGGCAGGATCCGAATGTGGTGTTTAGCACTCCCTGAAAGGTGGCTACAAGCAAAATATTGCAAACGGTATTACAACACCAAATTTACCATCAACTGCAGCAAAAAGTTATTTGGCTCTTCCTCCAAAGAGGAGGAAGACAAGTCTTCCTCATAGCCTAGTTTTTGTAGCATGTACATAAATATCATGACCTCTCCTTGGGGGAGAGTGAAAAATACCTCACCATATCCCTTATGATTAAACGAAATTGAGTATCTGGGGGTGGGGGAATGGGAGAGAGAGATTCTTGCTCTAGGTTCGACATTACCTCTGCTATTGTTAGGAGAAAAATACATCTCTCTCAGCAGATAACTGAACTACCTGTACTCAAACAAGTTTTATTGTGAAGCATTCTGGCAAGGACAGGCTAGTAAATAGGGGAAATCTAGGCTGAGCCAATGCTGCAGAATATTAATTTTGCCCTTAGGCATGAAGGAAGAGACTCAAACTCAGTCTGTGCCTCCTCCTTTAAAGGGTTCTTTTGCTTATCTGGAGCAGCCTGTTGAAGGAGTAGAACTAATTTATTTCTACTGCAGCCCAGTGCAAAGTAGTTACCTGCCGCAGCTTGCACTGCTATGTATTTAGCTTTGGCATGTACGTTTTTGTCTCTTCTGGAGATGTATTTATTTTTGTGAACAGTGCCCGTAATCCTTCAGACAGAAAAAGAAAAACTTTCAAAGAAATGTTTGGAAAAGTCTTCTAATTTCAAATGGATGCTTCATCTTAAACAAGTATTTGCCATAATGTATGCAGTGGTGAACTATCAGTTACATATCTAGTACAGATAAAAAGTATGTACCATAGATCAACAGCCACCTTTAAGGCTAGAGCAGCACAAAGGTGTGTTTATGCAGTAAATATGAGGTAGCCTTTTGCTGTAAACAGAATAATAATTTTATTGTCACCTATGTAAACAAAGTGGGCTTGATGCTTTTGTGTTTTTATTCTTCCCCTCCACCCCCCGTCCCCCATCCCTCCCCTCCTAGAAAAGCTAAGCACCAGTAACTCCGACTGCAAGGCAGTGGGAGCTGTGGTTGCCCAGCATCTCTGAAAACTCAGACCCTGTGAATGTAAAGACACAAATGCTCACATAAGCAACCAGTATAGAATACCACTTTATCATTTCACAGGAACTTATAATACAAAATGCTGCGATCTGATTATCAGAAATTTAGGTCTATGTCAACTCAGAGGTAGTTACTAATATCAGTACATAATACTTATATAGAGATAAAAAGGTCTAAGACTATTTGGTTTGTTCTGAGTAAGCAGGTCTGTAGACTATTCTGTAAAGAAAAAACAACATTACATGGTATATTCCCTGAGCAAAGTTCTTTGTCCTGAGTATGTTATGTAATAGTGATAACATTCTAATATATAAAAATAAAACCTTAAGCTTTCAACAATAAGATAGGGTTTGGTATGTGCTCTTAGCAGTTCAGTCTGATTTTGGTGCGCACAGTGATTTCAAACAGCACCAATAAAAATCTGCATGTTGAAAATATTTCCTGATCTCAGCTCTGAACTTCTTACATATAAACAGGGAATGACCAGTTTTCAAATCCACAATGGCCTATTTCTATAAGGAACTTTGGTTTAAATTTTCAAAGTGACCTAAGTTTTGCATCTTTGCTGTTTAACCTGGTTTTTACACCGGCTAGAAGGTTAAGCAATGCCACTTTGATTTGTCTACATAATTTAAATAAGTTTATTATCCTTACGTAAGGCAAGGAAGTTCTTCTCTATAGATATATCACATTCAATATCGTCAAAGGTAAGCTTTGCATTAGCATACTGAGAACTTCAGTATAAACCATCGAGAATCTCGCAAACACTGGCAAGGAATTCACACAAAATAATTTTCTTGAAATTGTGCCCTTCACAGAGGCGTTTGATTAGTAACTGTTTACTGAAGCAGCAGCAGCAACAGTAAAAGTCTCATCTGGCAGGACAAGTGGGAAGGGGAAGGCCACGTAATGAGCCAGCTGCATACCTGTTGTAACTACCAGCTGCAAAAGAGTTACCACGGGTAGGACTTTGGCTCGCTGTAGCCTTTCATGCAGGCTGTTTCTTTAGTTTGATTATCCGAGCTTAAACCTACCCGACACTTTCAGGCTTTAATAGCCTGTGTTTATTGCCAATGTTAAGGATTATACAGGTTTCTCTAATTAACTTACATCCACAATGGGATTTGTCAAAGTACGTTATCTTACGTATGACTTGGTGATTCAGAAGTTACAAATGGAAAGCGACTTGAAGTTTTGATAGGCTCCAACTCCATTAACCCCGAGCAAGGGCTGCAGCCCAGGGAGTCTCACTCTGAGGCCACCAATCTTTCTGCTCTTTAATGCAGAAGTGTGTGGTCCCAGCGCATTCTGGACCAAGGCTGGTCAGCAACAGTCTCCAGTTCACAAGGAGCAGATGATGCCCAGGGCTTCTGGCAGATTTGCAGGTACCCTCACTTGGGTTTGCCTGCAGCAGACACCTGTCCTTCTTGACTGTACACATGCTGTATCATCAGCAAGGGAGGCTGGCTGAGCACCCCAAGTACCCATCTACCTTTATTCTTAAGAAATTATTTATCCCAGGATCTCATTAGCTTTGCATTTAATTTTCTTTAAAACCACAACAGACAACAACAGCAAAAATCCCTAGGGAGTTCTCTCCATGGTATTTCAACTGAAAACAAGGGGGAAGTCCCTTCAAATTGAGCGGCACTACTTGGGACTGAGAGAAGTTGCTGCTGCTGCTGCTACTACTGCCACCATGGTCCCCTAAATGTTCCCAGAATACAAAGGGTTAAACAGGATGGTATCCTGATACACTCAAAAAGGTCTGTTTGGTAACAACTTATACATTCTCCCCTACACAACAGTCATCTAAATTACAGTTACAACCATATTAATTTAACAAAATGTTTTGAGAAACCAACACAGAAACTACACATTCATTGTCTTTTCTGGAGCTTTAACACTCCTCACCAACAAAGGATGGTGGCAATGAGAGCCATGTTGAGTCATGACACTGCCCTGCACGGGCACGGGGAGGGGAAGGGTTTTGATGCTTTGCGGAGATGAGAATGAAAGAAATTCAAATTGATGGTATTGGGGATGTCTTAGTAAATTTAGTACCATATGGCAGCTTTAAAATATGACAGTATCCTTTGGTTCACAAGAGAAGTAACAGTCTTGATCTCAGTTCTGTGTGTGGTTTATCAGGTTTGGTTTGTTTCTGAGTGAGATTTCTTGGATTTTCTTGTTTGTTTTTTGAACACGTTTAGAAACAGGTTCTAGGAACGAGTCAGGAATGTTTGTGGATACTGTGCCTATTGCTTCACAGTAATGTCTTGTGGGAGCTGGAGAGTGGTCTGATGGAAAAAATATTTTTTTTATAGATATGTACACATACACACACGCACGTGCACACTCATACACACACATACAGAAGTTAAAACGTAATGCACCCTGCTCAAATGTATTTTGCTTGGAGTGATTTGTCTATTAAAGAAAAAAATTCACAGTTCCTCAACAGTAGTTAAAATTCCAGGTCAGCTACTGATAATGAAATTATTTCCCCTGTACTTGCATGAGGTAGACATCCCAAGAGGATAAAGAAAATGGAAAGTTATGACAAATGCTTTAAGTTTTTTTCCTTTTCTGAACAGAAGGCCCCTTTCTGCTTGGTTCTTCGGGTGACACAGACAACTTACTCGATGAAGCTTCCTGCGGCGACCTGCCTGAGCGGTCCGAGATCTCTGACCGGCCCTCCTGAGAGTACGATGGAGATGGGTAGCCGTGCATTCCTCCCCCTTCTCTCTGGAAGGCAGAAGTGGAAGGCTGCGGTTCAGCTTCATGTCTTCCCTGAGAACTAGTGGGCTGCTGCGAGACAGTTTTATGGGGGCAGTTAGCCACCATGTGCATGATGCTCTGACAGTAATGGCACTTCTTTGGCTGCGGAGGTAGACTACATTCTTTAGCATGGTGGTCAAGGCCGCCACAGTTGTAGCATCTAAAAACAAAGAGAGACTGCGAGTTATAAAACACAAACGGTTATAAAACAGTCAGACGGTAAGACTTGCTACATCAGGTAAAGCTCAGCGTCCGTGTGCACGGGGTCTGGGGGTGAAACAAGTCAGTGCTTCCGCACCGACATCCCTCTGCCGCGGGCCGAGGGACAGTTCGGGTTTGCTTTTGAAGCCACTCGGAAGATGCTGCTTTGTCGCACCGGTGCCAAAAAACGCCCCGTACTTGGGACCGGGCACCTCCTCCCGGCGTCCCTGCCCGGCTCCCTCACAGGGCCGCCGGCGGGCGCGGCCAGGCCTCCGGCGCAGAGCCCGTGCGGGCGGCCCCGCTAGGGGGCACCATGGTGCCGGGCATCCGCCGCCGCCCGGTACCGCCGCACCGCGCGGGGCCAGCACTCGTGTCTCTGCGCCTGACGGGGCGACCGCGGGGCGAGGAGAGGGGGCGCGGCGGGCAGCGGCGCCGGCCCTCGCCCTGAGGCGGCTTCGCTCCGCCTGCACCCGTCGCCGGGCCGGGGCGGGGGGAATAAAGAAACGTGCCGAGAGCAGACACCCGGCCTCGGACAGAGCCGTGTCCGAACGGCCGCGCGGCTGCCCGCCCGGGGGACCCTGCGGGGGAGGGGGCGCAGGGGGCACGGGTCTGCGCCCAGCTTCCGCGGTGCTTGTGGTGCAGAGGGTTTGTAATGGCATTCACGGTTTCGATTCAAAATAAACAAAGCCCCGGCAGGCGCCATAAAGCGGGGTTCGTTTGTTTTCTCTTGGAATCGCCGCGCCGCGAGCCGGGGTGCCATCTCCCCTGGGCCACGCTGGCACAGAGTGCCGCCTCCCCCGCGCCACGTCTGCTCCCCAGTCCTCAAAAACGGCTAAAATCCACAAATACCCTTCCATTAAGCTTGTTAGCCAGGGCAGTCCCGAAGAAATGTCCAGCAAATCCTTACTGAATCCTCTCACCTGGTAACACGTGCCGGGAATGCCAGTCCTTGCATTACGTTATTCTAACATGATACGAAGAACTAATTCTCCACCTTTGGCATGGTGATCCTATGCCCATCGTGTTCACCACTGACCTTTCTATTTTGGCTATTTTTCAACGGGTTCTGTTTGTTTCTTTTATAAAAACTTGCACTGAATGCATAGACATTTAATTTATTATAATCTAATGCTCCACTGGAAAGAACTAAACTAATAATTTGTTTTCTTTCCCTTAACCATCAACTAATTCAAAAAACAATTGCACAAATACTTAGGCTTGGTGGAGTCAACTCAAGGATTAAAAAAGACTAACTATAACTAACTAGATGTACAAAACAGCGCAACATGTTCTGGTTTGAGCCCACATCAAAATATTTTAATTTTTCACATTTGTGGAAAGTAACAAGGCACTGTTCCAACTAGTATTTAGTGGTCATTATAAGTCTATACAAAACCAGTAAGTTTAGTTCATGCAAAACTGTATGTATAGCTGGAGTCTCACCTACAGAATTTACCTTCCAAAGAAATATTGTTGATCAAACTCGCATGGTTTTTAAAAAGACTGCAAAATGGCCGTTAACATTTGCAAATCCATTCCAAGAAACAATCCCTCAGCACCTCCTCCTTCATATCTCTTCTTCACTATTAGCAAGATATTAACCATATCTTTATTGTAAGAGACAACTGAAAGAAAAGCTTAAGTTGCTGATGGCATGCTGTCATGCCCTACGAGACTGACCTATAATTTAGAGAAGTGATGAACAGAACTTCATTATCCTTTCAGAAAACATTGTAATTAAATTGTCGCATCTTCCCTAAAGATTAACAAGAAACAAAACCCCAAACCCATTATACTGAACTCTGCACTTCTATGACAACTGCAATAACATATTTTAGGTGAACTGGTTCTATTTTTATGTCACCACTGCACTGAAGTTTTATGCGATTTTTCAATGGAATCTGAAGACTATGCTTACCCTAGTCTGTCTGCATATACTACGGAGTAACCCATAAGAGGCACAGAATATAATGCTTCCCTTGAATCAAGAAGAAAACAACACATACAAGCCCCACTGTCATTTAGTACTGATTTCCCTAGCTTAGGTAGGGAAAGGACATACTAAATATGTTGTAAAATAGAAATATCCTGATATAAGACCAAAACACCAAGCTTTTTTTCCGTCATCATAAAAAAAATATTTGCAAGTTATTAAACGACATCCATCTGACTATTTTTTTCCAAATTACTGCAGATATTTTCAAAATAATGACCCCCACTTAACAGCAGCATCCAGTTTTCTTAACTGAAATTCAGCTGTGTTTCCCTGACAAGTTTTCTAAACACCTTCTGGATAAAACAGTAAGTAAAATATGCAGTTAGGGGAAAAAAAAAAAAAAGATCAGCAAGAACAAAAATGCTTCAGTGTTTTACTTTCTACCCCTCCAATAAATACATCCAAGAATTCACAAATGTGGTATTTAGGTTGTATTAAAGTATGATGTTGATTATTATCCTCTCATCGGTTTCTAGCAGTGTACTTGTTCCTGGGCTAAGTATAGTATAATAGAATATAACATGGGAGTGTGCAGACATTCTGGAAATCGTGCATTTTATCGTAATATAGAGTGCAGAATTTTATAGCTGTGAATGCATTTGCACTTGCTTCTTTCCCTTAATATCACATGTATTTAGAATGGTTAGAAAAGAAAAAGTTTGAAAATAGGTTTAAGGGCCTCGGTAGCAGGGTAGGCGGTAGCCATGGACAAATCAATTTAATCAGTCACTATGGTATGCACTGTGTTAGCCAATTCAGTGAAACATTTCACTTCACCAATTGACCAAGAACCTGCTGCCAGGGCCCCTGCTTCCAGTCGAGAGGCGTCCCTCACCTTTTGCATATATATTTATCAATACATCCTATTTGCAAAATATTGTAATTCCCTGCATTTATTCAAATCACTGCTAAAATGTCACCACGAAAGAAAACTCCATCAATGCATTTCTGATTAAACTATGATTTGGCTTTTCAGGAATGCTTTCTGTTACCAACTCAAGCATCTGGCTAAAGTGTCGCATTAGAATACATATGTGCCAGGCAGGGTGTGCCTGGACTTAAACAGGAGGGTGGTATTTATTCAGTTCTTTTAACTATTTATTCATTCCTTGTCAATCACTCTTAGCAGGAGAACAGATCACACCCCGCTCTGAAATGCCTTCCCTCTCAAGGGATTTACACCAAAAAGGAAATGGACAGCCACCTCAGAGCTCACAAATGATACCACATGGCATCATCCACATGCATTAAGATATGGTATTAACCCTTTTGTCCCAAACGCTTCAACTCTTTTCTCCTCTCTTCTGTACATACTTATGTTACAACATAACGATATGATATGCACACACAAACTTCTACATCCACATCCCTATGTACATATATAGAACAAGATGCAAGCCAGCTCATGCTAAGAAACTTAGCAAATTCTCATTCAAGTATGTTCTCAGGAACTCTAGATTAGTACAACCATAACAAGTATTTCTTCACTTCAGAAACACCATGGAAATAACCTATGTTAGCTTAAACAGAACATAAAAGTTTGAATATAAATTACATCATGAGACGAATAAACCACAAAAAGCCCTTAAAGTGCAATTATAGTGTAAGTAACCCTTACAAAAAAGCACCAGCAAGAAGGATTTGTTAAAACAGGACTGTCCTTCTTACAGTAGGCTCCCATGATTCACTAGGTAGCTTTAGGCTCAAAAAATAATGCAACACAGTAAATAAAGAGGTGGCAATTATCCTAACAGGGAATCCTTTCTTCACTACAGCACTGACAGGATGGTGAATCACTGTGATTTTCTGATATAAAAAGGATGAACACTGTAATAAAGGAACAACCTTGAGGAACTTGTCTAGCATTGTATTTCAATATTCTCAAGAATTGTGATTACACCGAACTATACATATTAAAGGAAACACACGAACAAGGAGAAAGTGTATAGGTTCCAACACAAACTATATTGTATGAGTTGTAATAAGCTGATGACTGAAATTCATAAGTGCTCAATTTCACAACCAAATGCGAATGCAAAATAAAATGCTCTCTAGTTTTCAGCTTTTTTCCTTGTCCCAGCAGTCAACTCCTACTTAGGAAGCATGCCCTAGCCCTATCCCTTTTAAAACAACAATGCCCCAGCTCAGCAGAGAGAAGCTGTAAGGAGGGCAAGCACAACTGCTTGCTTCTTCATGCTGCTTCATAATATGATTTAGATGATAATCCAATATATAGGACAAGTACAGAATCGTTTGTGTAGCTCCACACTAATCTGTTGAGAGAAAAAGCATTAAAATTACCCCAATGACTGACTTTTCCTTGGTGGTGGTGGTGTTTTTAATATCTAATAGTGATAGCAGAAGGAAGAAAGAGAGTATAGTCAGAGGAAGACTAAAATAAATCGCTGGGATATTCCCTACACCAACTCATCTTTTGTTTTTCCTTTTTGAATGCTGTAAGACAACAAAAACCTGCATCTTGGCTAACAGTGTTCCATCTAGCAACCTTAATGCTTTGAAAAATGGCAAAACTCTAACAGTATGAGCATGTTAAGACGTTTTTAGGACACAGTGAATGCCAACCAATCAGTTAAAGCCCAAAGGAAACATTTAAAATTGCACCTAAATGTGCTGTCTGTTTTAGTAATTACTTTCACAACACATCTAAAGAAAGGCCAGTTCTTTCAGACAGAACATGCAGCAGATCCCTTGAACTATCCTATTTTCCTGTAAAGGAAGGTTAAACTATCTATGATCTAACAGAAATATGGATCTTAGACAAAACTGAGATGTTTTACTCTTCAAGGGTTTCAGTGAACTGTCTTGAAAATCAGGCCATGGGGCAATGCAAGAGGACACTTCTTGCTGGTGGATGTAAACGCTCAAAATCTCGGGGAAGCATGTGCTTGCTCAGGCACCACCTGGGATGAGTGAGAAACACTTCCAACACCTCTGCAGGACTAAGACGTGGACTGTCAGGCATCTGGTAATTTCAAACTGTCTTTGAGATAAATATATTTTTAATGGATTACTTAAATAATCCAGTAGCAAAATCCTGGATATCAAATCTGTCACAGCTGCTCTCCAAAGACTGACTGGATGAGAGGTGATTGCTGCTGAATGGGCACCTCTTGCATGTTACTGTATTATATACTCTACATCTGTGTGTATGTATATATAAAAATACATATATGTACTATATATTTACTTAATACAGGTATAATACAAAATAATACAAAAATCGTTCTTGCTCAGAAGCCTAGACTTAAAAGTGAAAAACCACTTTGAGTATTTTTTGAAACAGGGCATTAGCCTTATGCCTTAAAACAGCACTTCATCCTTTCAGAGCAAGAAATGTTGGAACTAAATATGGGGGGGCTGTCACTCCAACTTAAAACCAGGCAAAATGGAATCCCTGGAAAATCCTTGGAAAATAAAAAAGTTTGGCTGGCTGCCAGGGCAACAAGCTGCAAGAGCAGGAGGAGCAGGGGAGGAGCAGGAGGTGGTGGGGACCCCGGGGAGCCCCACGCACAATGAGCAGCAGCCAGCACCTACTAGCAGCCCCATGCTGGTCACCAGCTCCTCTGGCATTTCACTCCTTCCTCCACTGCTTTTACTGGGGGATTCCCTTACAGGCACTGTTTTGGGACATTTCTCCCTCCCCCCAGAACCTTTTAAGCAGCATTAAATCCCAGGAGAAATAAAGCCAGCCTGTGTTTTTTAAAAAAACACAGCCTTGTCACAGTGCATGGCTGCACTGCCAAGCCGTGCCCTGCAGCTGCCCTGCTCCCCGCACCCAGTGAGGAATTAAGACAGAGAAATGTGGCTCAGCTTTTTGTTTTTAAAGGATGAAAACTGCGAGCGAGTCAAGGAGACATACACAAGGGGCACTGAACGTACACACTCTGCCATTGCCCTCTGAAATAGCTGGAATGTTTCTGCTCGCATGCACATTGCTGGGTTTCATGCCATTTTGTTTATCAACCTTTAATTCTTAAGCTGTAGCTGAATGCAGGAGAGAATACAGGTAAACTTTGAAAACACTCTAATAAGATATTAGTATTCAAAATACCAAATACTGAAATAATACTGAGAAAGATACTTTAAGATTAAGAGAAATTATCTTGTTAATCTTGTTAAACTAAAGCATTCCGTTGCTGAATGGAGCATTTAGCATCTTCATCAGAACATTTATGGTGCGTCCAGCAAGCTGGGTCACACTAAGGCAGAGAACTTTATTAGCACCCTCATTTAGCAATCCATGAAAAAAAAAAATCAGTTTAATTTTAAAAGTGTAATTATTTTTAGCAAAGTATGTTGGAAAATAGTGTGTTATCAATTTGGAAAGTGGCACATCAGGGCCACATTTAGATTTGTACTTATCCTGTGAGTATTTGCTACCCTGAACCCCTCATTTACACAAAATGCTGTGCAGAAGTGACATGCTGGGAAAGTTAATTGCAGGCTGTTGTTCTTCAGTAAAATTCAGTTTGAAAATTTCCTGTGCTTTACTAGCTTTTTAAGATTAACAGAAATATCATTTTCTAAAATAAAAATAACCTTCTAAAGAAATAAAGATGAAATAAAATAAAAATGCTTATCTATCTGTTTTTCCTACAAATCCAACAACACATAATAACATACCAGAGATCGGAGACTTTCAATTTCGTGAGAAAAACAAGGTTCCTCCATTTTTTTAAGCTTGCCTTCTTTCATCTTAGAGATAGCCCCAGCACACTGACACAAACCCACTGTCTGCAAGGCTTCCAATAACACAGGGTCGAATATTGATGATGTTTACTTTTGTTACAAATAAATAAATAAAAATGCTCCACCATAAACTCATCAGATCAACTAGTTTTCTGTGGTTAGTTCTAAATCAATCTGTTTTCCCCGGTGTATCACAGAAGTAATATCAATAGGTTACGGTCTTTTGTTGCTTGGGTTTCCCCTCCCCCTCCCCCCCCAAAACAAAGAAGCTGACAAACAACGTGGGCATTTGCCTGATAAATCTTGCCTGTCGAGATACAATTTAGCTCAAGTGTGTGAGGAAATACATTTGTTTAAAACCTACTAATACGATTTTACTGGAAGGTGGATTTTTTTTTTGTAGAACCAAGAACAACAATGAAACAGAAAGGTGGTTTAAAATGCACAAAACAGCTTTTTCTCCACAAAATTGGAAAGGCCTACATGGGCAGCAGCTCTTAAAAAATAACCTCAACAATGTCGTTTCCATTTTTTCTTCCTTTGCATGAAATCTTATCTCTGCTACCCACTCAGCCCTCTTTACAGACACGTAGGAAAATTATTTTTCACATAATCACATAAAAATCCTTATGAAATGCATCCTCACGGAGGAATGCTTTGGATATACTTTCATTTGTTACAACAAAAGGGTTTTTCTTTATATTGAGAGTTAAGAACTCCTGAAATAACAATTTACAAAGCGAGGTCTTTTTTCTAAATAACATGAAAGATGGTTTTGCTCCAGTAGTATCAATATACCATGCAAAGAATGTATATATTTTAATAGCTTTAACCTTCCAGATAAAGCAGATACAAGATCAGTGATGGTTTAAGTAAGTTATGCTTTAAACAATCGTATATCACGCATTTCAAACATGAAATGTTATACCATGATTTCAAATAAGTCTACCGCTGTTAATCTTTCTGCATTATGAAACCACACACACAAATACTCTCAATCACAAATTTCCCTTGTAAGCCTTAACTTCTGTGGGAACAATAAAAGAAAATGGATTTTAAATTAAAATAGTTCTGTATGCAGCTGTTTTAAAAACAAAAGTATTTTCCATAGTTCATGTTGGCGGACAGGCTGCCATACAGGTTTGTTCAGGGTATCACTGCAGCGTGTACCCACATTTGCAGCCTGCTGCTGAAGTTAGCTGGCGTGCAGCACTGGGCAGGCAGGGGGGTGGCCATAACTAAGCAGACCTTGGGTGCCTGTGTTTGAAAGCACTCCTTGGTGCCCCTGTTTACAGCAGCATAGTTCAGTAACACCAGAAGTCTTCACAGAGGCGGCTTGAGCCTCCTGGCCATGTGGATAGGGATGCACGCTGCATAAAACCAGCTCAACTCTTTCTGGGTCAGTGAGGTGCCGTTCATGAGCTAAGAGGCATGCCTGACCTTATCGGCTTCACAGCAGAGCCGGTACCAGGGTTTCTACATGCACTGATCAGCTAATCCATAGATGAGATAAAAGGGTAGCAGGTAACTGGGAATCAGTTGTTAAAAACTGCCATTTCTGGTTTGTTCCTTATTTTATCACTAACCTTAGCAATAAATATAAGTAGCATCAACTCCTCCTAACAGCAGGAAACTGCAAACAGCTTCCTGGCAGTAGGCTGGAGCACTGAAGCAAAAAGTGGTAGAGGAAGAAGAGGAGGAAGAAGGCTGCTCTGGAAGTTCATAACCTATTCTTCTTCCCCAAATACCAATTTAGAGTTATATGACTTTCGGTATCCCTTACTTCTGAAACTTTGTGCATTTATGCCTAGCAAGAGGAGCACGGGCTTAGATCCTAGTCTTGACGTGGATTCTCCTGTTACATTCACTGAATTGGATGACTTACATAGGCTTCACAAGTGGTTTAAGGATTTCAGGATTTGAGCAGCAACTCACATCTTCATTGCATTCTTCAGAAGTAAAGACAGTTGCTGTCTGACACACTCACTATGAGAAGGCCATGCCAGCTCTATCTCTATATAGGGGTTCCTTCCAGAGCTCTTGGAATTGATAAAGTCCTGTCACATGAAATACAGGCAAGGCTTCCTTTCCCAACTGTGTAACAAAAGGACACTGAACATGGTGGTTGGTTTTCCTTGAAAGAGCACCTATAAGTTCACATGCTCAATACCCACAAGAACAATTAAGCCATCAAGATGCTCTTTAGACACATTTTACGGGTAAGGGAAATCTGTATCACACTGATGCACTGACTGAGAAAGCAAGCAGTCAGTTCCTAATTCACATTTCCAAACTCAAGATGTCTAAAATAAACTAGCTCCATATATTGACATTACTAAATGGCTGTGTTCAGCATTTTCTATGATACATTTTTAAAAGGCTTTCAACATCCTAAAGGAAAAAAGAATATTTTGAAACTTTTCACATAAAAATGCAGAAGCAATAGGAAAGCATGAAAAGAGGATTCAGGTTCAACAGGATAAAGCCTCATGTTCAAGCTTTTAATTCACACTTGAGGCAGGTATTTCTGTTGCCCCACACTGCCCGATCCATGAGAATCAAAAGAGAAATAATGCCATTTTTTACTATTCTGTCCTTTCTCACCACCAGGTTTATCTTTGTTGTGAATTCTCTCTATAACTATATACATAAAAAGAAAAAACACATCTGCACACATAAACCCAACAGTGTTAATTCAACATTTTGTGTTTCCTTTTTCTTAGTTTGCCCTCAGGATGGCAAATTTCACACACAGGTTTGAGTTTAATACTTCTTTCTCTGAATTCTGCTAATTCTGTGTACAATTCAAAATAATGAAACACAACTGAAATAATTTTACTACATGTGGTAAACTAGATCACTTTATCTCCCTTGGCTGTGATTACTTCGATTAATTGATACCACTCCAGTAAAATGATAACAATGAGGTGAAGAAAACTTTTTTAAAACATTGCATCTGCCTAGAAAAAGAGCATCTTAATGGTCTTAACTCTGCTGTCAGTGACATGGGTGTAAATCCAGAGCAATTCTGATGACTTCACTGAGCTTATTCTCTATTAACTTTAGTAGTGTGAAAGAGACAAGAATTTCCCACTGTGTATGAATACTGAAAAGTCACACCGCAGCAGCCAAGGCTGGTTGCAGAGGTCAGGCTGATACAAGCTGGGAGGCAGCGCAGCAATGCAGGCCGAAGCCCCTCAGTTCCACCTGTAAATCTGTGTTTGCTGGTTGATGTAACACTTGAAAGCATAATGCAGCATAAATCACAAAGCTGAAAAAAGAAAACCAAAGAACTATGGCCAAGGTAGAGGAGTGATATGTTTGATTCTTCTGCCCGTTTATGCTCAACCTTTCAAGTTAAGAAAGAATGAATGAACAGTTTCAAAAGTAAGGATGTTTATAGGCCAAGAATCAATTTTCCTGGCAAGACGGATGAACTTTCCATCAGGAGATTTAGATAAAACAGGAACCCTAGACTTAAAATGTTTGAAAGCAAAGAACAATTCAGATAAGGGCACCCCAGTCATGATCAGTGCAAGGGGACGCAGATTACACGTTGGACACTGAACGCACAGGCTAAAGAAAAATGCAATGGATACGCTCACTGGGCACAGCACAACCAGCTATCTGTAGTTTTGATCAGAAATTCATACCCAGCCACAACTTGGGTTCAATTATGGAAGCCCTGAATTTACAATGCTGAAAGCAGTCACAAACCAGAAGAGTGATTAATGTCCTCACCCTGTCTGTGCCTGAACAATTCATCTATACTCTAAACCAAACAACCTTCCGGTTATACAGTAGCATTCACTGTGCTAGGGCAGGAAAACTACATTAAGACTGGAAGTGCACGAAGGCAGAAAAGGCAATGCATTTTTAATGCAAGGCCTGAGGTTGCTAGTGATGAATCAAACCTCTGGTTGGGGAGGAAGAAGACATGTCTCTGCAGCCACTTATGCAAAGTCTGCACAGACCAGCAAGGTACTGAATTTCTGCATGGGGGATGGTTACGAGTTCTCCTGTTTTGGAGGGCAAATACCAACTTCTGGGAAAATAAAGGATTACTCAGTTATGCTGGTAGCCTGTCTGTTTTCCCCCAGTCCCAGGCTCTGGGAACAGGTTAGAAGACATGGGAAGGTGACTGGGACATACTGCAGTGGCTATGAATGGAACATGTAACGTGTCAAATCCACAGGAATCCATAGGATTTCATTAGCTCTGACCAAAACCCCGTTTCTTCCTGTTTTAGTAATTAATTGGCCGTACTGATACGAGGTTAGAGAGACAACTCTTAATATTCATTGAACAGTTAAGTTATTCCAGTGATAGATCTTCTGCAGGAAACACTGAGAGTATCCTTCTCCTACAAGACTTTACAATATTGCAGCTGAACCAGCTGGGGCAGTGGATTTGAACTCCCAGCTAGATACAGAATTGGATCTATTTATTTTTTCTGTTCTGGATAAATGCCCATTGCTGGGGAGAGGGAGCAGGCAGAGCAAGGGAGCCTGGCTGCTCGGTACCAGGCTGGAGCAGGGCCCCTACCACCCAGTCAGTGTCCTCCATCTGTGTGAACCCTTCCTCACTGCTACTCCTGACGGGTGGCACACATGTCACAACCCTCAGCTGGTGCAGTAACAAATTGTATTGGGCCTCGGCGTTAGGTATCTGTACTACTGCACCACTGTGAAAACCACACAATCATTCTTAAGAGCTGCCCTGTGCTTTGTAGCTGAACTCTCCTCTCTTCGCTGCCCAGAGCCTCCACCACTGCCCGCTCCCTCCAGGCACAGTCTCCACCCCACACCTTGTGGTGTTGCTTCCACCATGTCCTGGTTTTGGCTGGGATAGAGTTAGGTTTTTTCTTCTCAGTAGCTGGTACAATGCTGTGTTTTGGATTTAGTATGAGAATAATGTTGATAACACACTGATGTTTTCAGTTTGTTGCTAAGTGATGTTTATACCAAGCCAAGGACTTTTCAGTTTCTCAGGCCCTGCCAGCAAGAGGGCTGGAGGGGCACGGGAAGCTGGGAGGGGACACAGCCAGGACAGCTGACCTGAACTAACCAAAGGGATATTCCACACCATAGAATGTCATGCTTAGTATGTGAAGTGGGGCGAGCTGGCTGGGGCCTGCCGATCACTACTTGGGGACTGGCTGGGCATCAGTCAGCAGGTGGTGAGAAATCGTATTGTGCATCACTTCTTTCTTTCCTTTGGATTTTATTCCTCTCCCCTTCTCTCTCTCCTTTTTCTTCTTCTTACTATTATAATATTCCAGTTATTAAATTGTTCTTATCTCAGCCCTCGAGTTTTACCTTTTCCCCCAATTCTCCTCCCCATCCCGTGGTGTGTGTGTGTGTGGGGGGGGGGGGGCAGGCAGGAGGAGTGAGTGCGTGATGCTTAGTTGCTGGCTGGGGTTAAACCATGACACAGCACTAGGTCACCTCCTGCAGCTGGTGGTGTCAGCTCCACAGACAGTGAGACGAGAAACCCTTGTCTCTTACCTACAATCTATGAATCCTTCTTCAAAAAGGTGAACAACCACCATCTGGAGGTCACAGCAACCTCCTGACCGAGGGAAGACTTGCATCCAAACATGTCTTTCACAGAGTGAGGTATGTGGTGAACCCTTGGGGACCTTTTATGTAGGTTAACATGTGCTCACTTGTTTGGGCCATGCAGGTGAAGAGGAGGTCTCAGAAGCCAACGTGGTAATTTTGGGGGGCTTAGCTGTAAGCCACAGCACTGAGTTGCTGGCTGTCCAGTAGAAACCTCAAGTCATACAAGATACAGCAAGTAAATCCAGGTTTCAAGGCTTTTGGCAGCACCCAAATATTAAATCTAGGAACCTGATGCCTTTTGTGTGGTTGAGAATAGTAATACTCGAACAATTTTAGCCACAGAAGACAAGGGACCAGACCTTTATAAGATGATACTTCCTAGACTATTCCAGGATAACAAACCAATTGTTTATTAAACCAGCCTCACTTTTGAAAACCTGTAAGGCCAGAAAGCCTTCTTCCGCAGTCAAGATCCCTTTGGCTCTCCTCCTTACAAACCTTCTAATTCTAAACATCCAAAATACCTGGAAATAATCAATTCCAAATAACCACATAATGGATGGAGACTGTGGCCCTCACTCAGGACTCTGAAACTCAAGCACAGCCCAGAAATGTCCATCAGGAAAGTCTCATTATTCCTAGGCTCAGAAGCTGGTGATAGAGAGTGTGGCATTACCTTCTTTTCCTGACACAGGCAGCCTGTGTGACCCTGTTGTGTATAATGAAACGTTTACAGGGACTTAAATGCCTAAGTCCCACTGACTTCAGAGGCCAGAAAGATCCTCATAGCTTTGAGAATCTAAGTCTGTGCCCCTTGGGACTGTACCTGGTAAAGCAAGCAAAAAAAACAACTTATGGTACAACAGAGTACAACTGTATGGTGATCAGGCCACAAATTAATTGGCATTCACTGAACTACAGCAGGGATCAAGAACATCCTGGATGATGCATAAAATACCCGATTTTGAAACTGCCATCTTTGTTATGCCTATTTCACTACTGTCCAACTATTGGGATGAAAAGTCATAGACAAGTTGTGAAAAGTCATTTCATTTATGTCTACATTCCAAACATCGCAGAGAAAATGAGGCCTATCAAGAGCTTAACTGGACTTATCACAAATACAGAAAAACCCTCCACAGGTCTTTTTCATCCCCTGTTGGCAGGAAGCACAAAAATGAGAATCAGGTGCAGAAAACACACACTTTCTACATGGTGCAAAAGTCTGAACCAGAATGTCTTCAACAAACTGCTGTGCTTAGCTTTCATCCCAGTTTCCTGCAAAGCTTTGCTCAGCAAGTGCCACCGCTGCCTGCTGTCTTGGCAGCATCAGTGACAGCTCCTGGGGTGCGTGCCCTTCTGCTTTCACACTCCGCACTGTGAAACTAGCTAGCAACAGTATGCTGTGCCAGACAGAATGCAGGGAATTGCCAGGGATTGTGCCTGAATGCTGCAATCCATCCAGAGCCATAAGCAGTGACCAGGGCTCCAGCTCCACTACTTCGCGTTTCATTCATAGCTTTTCTTTGGTAATGTGAAAATAAGTGGAAGATAATCACTCAGTAAACAGCCCCCTTTTCAAGAAGAATAATTCCAAAGACATATGATCTGCTTTCAAAAACTCCTGAGGATGATCCATGCAGTAACTAAACCTGCTAGCCAATTCTCAACAGCAAAAGTTATCAGTTAATGCATCAACTTTTTTCAGTTTGTAGTGTTTGTTTAGCTTGGTTCACATCACACCTCCAGTTTCAAGGCAGAATCATAAAACATTGCATTGACGTAACCGTGGGTGTGATAAAACACTGGCAGGAGGTAGGAGGGAATAGATTAAGCAGTGAGATTCCCATCATCCTCAAATGCTCTTACCAGAGGAACCGCAATGTGGAACTGCACCCTGTGTCTGGGACTTACTCCTGGTCACAGCACACACACAGCCTTCATACAAATCTATACTGGATTTCTACCTGGGTTCACAAATATGTCAGAGTGTTTAATTTATCTGATCTACACCTGCAGGAGTGTGTATGTGAAGGATGGATGAAAGAATCACAGGAAAAAAAATGCAGATGTTGAACTTGGTTTGGCTAAATTCCCTTTCAGCTAGAGACAATGAGCTGGAAAAGAACTTAATTGACAAAAAAGTAGCTGAGTTGGCTGCAAAATGTGCTTTGAGTTAAATACACACTAAATACAGCACACAGAGACGCATATTTTCCCTCCTCTAAGTATGTTTTTATACCATTCTTTTACATATTCCCCATAAATCAACCATACCTATTTCAGGTTAACTAATCCCTTTTTTGTGTGAACTCTCTCACTACTCACGCACAGCATAGCTGGGGCATTTCCCGTATTATGCTCATGCAAGTGCTACTTGCAGCTGGACAGTTTCCCTTCTACCTCCTTCACAGGTTCTGCCTAGCTGTGTTATTCTTCATTCTCCTTCCACTGCAATGCTTGGTGCGGAAGCATTGCACCTGCCAGGACTCAGCAAGAATAGCTCTCCAACTATTTTCTTTCTGAGGCTATTGTGAAGACAGGGCTTGACTCAAAAGCTGCTGCTCACAGACAGAGAGCAGTCTGGTAGCTGAAGAGGAAGAAGAGAAGGAACATCAATGGTTTGTGACCAATTAATCATAAGATGACATCTCAGCTCCATTTGCTTTGCCTATGGTATAGTTACCTCAAATGCAGCAGGCAGGGAGCCTTTCAGACAAGCTTCGCAACTTTGACATGCCTGTCGAATGGCACCTTACAATAATCACGGCTATGATTACAGGACTGCTGCATACAGTCAGAAACTAAAGCGTCTTTGTAAAGAGATATGAAAGGGCAGCATAGAGGGGCTGTGAGGGTAGGTCTGAGAGTTGGACAAGAGAGGAAGGAGAGGGATAAACAAGCATAGAGCCATTCATGCCAGGCCTTCTATTAATGGCACATAATGGAGGCCATCGTCAGTGACATTGGCTCACCTGCTGGCAAAGCCTGGAAGGTGCAACAGAACTCTGGGGCTGTTCAACACCGGTGAGGCCAGAGCCAATCTTTCAGCAGTACGCTTGAGAGGAAGCATGCCCCATCACAGTGGTACTGCACAGCTCACCAAGGAGGAAGCTCAGTGTGGAAGGATGCTTGCTCAGGGCCTTCCTAAGAGAAACCTCTAACGTCACTGATAACTGTTAGTTAATAACATCTGCTGGTTTTATGGTATGCAATTTTATTTGTTGAACTTCAGGAGGAGTATGAAGTTCTGCACCGTTACTGAACTCATGATTTATAGTCCAAGGCAGCCAAGGTGGCTAGGTTTCCTGTAGTATTTGCCATCCAGTGCAACACTTGTCCTGCTCTGCGGAAAGCCCTGAACACCTCTGCAGCAGCAATAGATGTATTCTCTTTCTGGAAATTAGGTTAGGTGTTTACCACAGAGACAGCTGCTCAAATGTTTGTCTTAAAGATCATAAACCAGCTTCACAATTGAATTATCAACTTTGATACTCATTCAATAACAACTGAATTTTTATTCAAGAACAGGACAACGTATAGGACAGTTGGGTTCCCTTGAAGCATCTCAAAGCCGAGACAAAGAGCACTGTTTCTGCAAAATGTTGTGATAATTCCAATACTTTATTACACTCAATGGCATAGAAATTAACAAGCCAACATACCTTTGATGTACCACTGGTTCTCTACAGCTAAAATTTTTTAAAGGTCATTATCTGCCATGGTTAACTATGCTATTAGCTAAGTATTTTGGTGGCTCTGAAAGCAGAAGGCTTTACAACAGAATACATTTCAGTGTATCAGTATCCCTTTTAGCTTAAAAGTGGATTGGAGTTTTCAGGTTACCATACCAGAAGTGCTGGTGGTAACATTTCTTAGCCTCTAATAATTTCTGCTGTTATCTGAATCCAGCCGCTAATTAAAATGTCCCTAGAATATTTTGAGTAAACAGTATTTGACTGTAATTCCAATTTGAAGACAGGAAATATTTTTTTTAAATTATTTAGCCAAAAAATCTGCACTTTCCAAATAGTACTTAGGAATTATCTAAATGCTAATACTCTGTTATCTTTCAAAGAGCATCAATACCAAATACGGTTACCACACATATTAAGAGACCCTCGCCACGTGCGTTTAGAATGGTGCTCCCTCTGGTCCAGCTCCAAAGTTAAAGCATCTGAAGTGTAAATTGTGTGTGACACAGCCAAGGAAACCCACTTTACTTTAACCTTGTTAATGGTGAGCCAGATGGAACCGCTGAGGCCACCCATTGTTCGGGTTTGCATTTTTGTGTAATGCCATGGTGTAGGTCCATAGGGCCTCATGAATTCACCTCCTCTGAATATATACTGTGCTGTTAAAGGCACTGAAAGGATCAAGCTCTGCTCTGAGAGCAGCTGGCTTTGTATTTTTTTAATGGTTGTTAGCAGTAGCAGCAGGTCCATTCTACTCCCCCATTCTCCCCCTGCCCTTCTTAAAATCCTGATCTGTTGGTTCTTGAGTGAAACCAAACCCTGACTCTGTCCTATATAGCACATCATATGTTACCTCAAGTTCATTACCCCAAATATTCATGAAAAAGTCTCTGATTCTCCCTCTCTTGCAGCCTCAGACTTTGCCCCAGCGGTTCATAATCACATGAATTATCATCACCGACTTACCAACAGTCAGGTTGTAATTTCTCTCCTACCAAACCCAGGTAACCCGTGCCTGCATAATTTTTGTTACTGATCATCATCTTCTGAAAGTTTGGTCAAATTTCCCTGTCTTGACCTCTTTTGTGCCTTTAAGATAAAAATGGAAGCAAGAGAGTTTTGAGTAAAGATGGCCCACAGCAGACTCCTCAGTCTGAGAAATAAGGAGAAGCTTGTGAACTGTTACATGCCAAGACCCATCCGTACAGTGCTTGTGATGTACAAGATAACATCTCACACTGCCTACACCATGATGCAGCAACGTCAGAAATTTGCTGATGAAAAGCTGCAACACATGACGTAACAAAGGTAGCGAAAACCCCACAAGACTACAGCTGGCTGCCTAGCAGGTTTCCGGCTGTGGTGCGAGATATCGTAAGGTTGGGAGAGAGGGGTACAGTTCTCCCTGTTTACTCCAGCTGTGGTGCATGTTGTTCTTAACAGGACGAGAGAAGTGCAAAGTCATCCCTCCAGCCCTTCCCCCCCAGTGGGCCTGCCATCAGAAAACCAGACTGCACCTCATGAAAAGGAGACAACTGAACTGCACCACTGAGCACCAAACAATGTGTCTGCCTGTTTGTGAGAGGACTTTTGACACACTGGCTCCTGAAGATCATACAGTTAGCATAACCTGTGAATGATATTACAGGGATGCTGCAAACAATTACCTGTTGTACAAAAACTACACAGAGGCTTCTGCAACACTGGGGATGACCAGGCTATTAAAAGGGATCAGAAACGACAATCAATACTTTAAAGCAAATTCCCTAACCTGTTCAAAGTGACTTGCTTTTGCACTACAGTGGCAGAGTAAGAAAGAAAATCCCACCACCAGATCCCCAGACCAGTACCTAATTTGGTGTAGACACTACTCATTGAAATATATTATATCCCTGCTGTTCCCAGCTGGCCTATGTGCCTTTGGGAAAAGGAACCAGGAAGCACCTGAACCTCAGCAGCACTGAGCCTGCTCTAGTGTGGAGTAGGGAATCAAGGACTTGAGAAGTTTCTCTTGTCTTTCCCCGTTCTGCTGTAAGATGTTATTGGGAAGAACAGCTTCCCCCCTCTTACGTGCTCCTCAAAACCAGAAAAACGCCAGCCAGCCTCCTTCCTGGGGTTCCTATAAACTGACATAAAAGTTCTGGGTCAACCATGGCTGGCTGCCAAAGGGTAAGGTCAATGAACTGGGGAACCACAGGAAAGATACACTGGCAGGAAAGGCAGGACATGATAACCTCCACTTTATCCCCACAGCAAGAAGGTCAGTTTAAATTCTGTTCCTTGGCCCTTAAACAGTTACATAAATAGTAGGGTGCAACTTAGGAAAGTTATTTTTAATTTTAGTATTTCTTTAATATGGTTGTCCTTAAAAAACCCCAAACTTATCCTTCATTATGGTTGCCTAGATGCTACGAGGTGGCTCAGCGCAAGGCACAGCAGTTTTATACTATGTTGTCAAAAACATTTCTAATTCCAAGTCATAAATCACAGGGGAGCGTGGGAGGTTCAAAAGCAATTGAAGCTCTTGGGCTCAGTAAACTATTCTTTACCCATTTCAGAGTTCATGTGGTTTTGCCTTGCACACTGTAACAGATCCTTTTTGAAGGCCTGATTACCTTTAGTACATTTCCATGGTCTAAGAAAATAATATAGTTAACAAACCACAAATAACTAGGTAAGGTACAATAATAAAGGTAAGGCACGATTTGCAACTGGTAAGCTAACATTCACTTCACCCACTTTTTCTAATTTTTCCAAGTCTTCTCTAGTAGTAGGATGCAAGGCTGTCATACATATTTTGAGATTGAGCTGGTTTGATTGCCATTGCCTGCAGTTTTTAATGTCCCTCTTTCATGAGCACTCTTTAGCCTTAAGTCCATATCCCAAAGCAAAAGCTGTTAATAACCCTGAACTGATGTGACACTCTGTATTTTAGCACCCTAGGACAGAGATTATATGCCCTCCTTGACTCCAGCATGTTAAGCTTCCTTGAAGCTTTGTTTCTTTTAGAGGCAGCTGCCTGCCTTTCCATGCCTTATCCTGCCTCTTTCCACCAGAGTTAAAATCACGTATGTTTCAGTTAGAAAAAATAGCTGCAAAATTATTTTTCCTATGAACTCTTGTAGAATGCATTAGTTCAGCTGGTAACTTTCCTCTGATGATGATGATGATAAAACCTTAAGCTGTCTTATAGAAAGGGGAGTCATCGATAGATCAGGACTTGTTGCCAATATCACACCCTATGTACAGAAGGAACTCCGAATAACATTAATATCGCTGTAGAGCTTTATCATAAATTAAAAAAACTGGTTGTGTTTTGGGTTTTTTGTTGTTGTTGTATGGTTTTGGGTTTGTATGTTTATTTGGGGGTTTTGCTTGTTTGGTTTTTTTTTAAACTCTTTTAACTTTCCTGGTAACTGAGGGTAATTGAAAGATTTGCAATAAAACTAGTTTGCTATTTCAACATCGCAAAATAGCATTTCATAACATACTTTATCATTATCAATGAATGTTTTGAAAACTCATTGATTCCTAGCAAAAACTAGTAAAATATGCCTGTCTCAAAGTATCAGGGAATATATGTTTTCCTTTTTTGGAAGCCTGGAAAACACAACATTGAATGGATTATATACTGAATTTCACAAGGTTACTGACACTTATGTGTACTTTTCAGCATTACAGTACCACTAGCTTTAAGTGCTGATTTTATATAATCCTTTCTTTCCATTCAGTGAGAAAACTTCCTTTGAAGAACTGTCGTTAAGAAACCTGAAACATTAACTTCTTGTGTATTATACACAAACACTGTAATTGATGCATGTAGTAAAATCAGATGGAAAGAGTATGATTTCTGCTACTGCGTGTGAAATTTATTTTTTCCTTGTCACTAAGGAAGCAGGTTATAATTTTAGTACATTTAAGTTCCAAAGTAAAACTCCAAAACTGTAACACGCTTAATATAACAGATACAAAATAGCAGAACACTGCCATAAGAAATGCTAGTTTTAGTACCTATCTCTTGCCTTCACATCATTCACAGCAGTTCAAACTAATGGAACAGAAGCAGAAAAAAATTAAACAGATTGCTTAGAGGAAGCTGGTGGGGAAGGAAGAGCTGTGATTACACCACATGCTGCACTCTTCCACGCCTACTGCTTGCATTTTGCAAGTTTTGAGGAGCAGCTGCTGAAAGGCAGGGAGGGAACTGAAAAATGACCACTGCATACATGCTGCCATGCCATACTAAAACATCAAACCAGAAGTTAACAGTGAATTAAGCCTGACCGCTGCAGCTTTTGAAGGTTGCTCTTCAGCCCTACAGGGAAATTGGGCACAGAACTGAAGAATGCTGCCTACCTTCCCCATCACCAACTTCCTGGTACTGTAGAGTTTAACAGACAAGTTAAAGGTGTGGTGGCACCAAAGCATCTAAAAATAGGTAGCATTTGCTTTTCTCATCCTGTTTTCTTTCCCTGGCCAGGAAAAACACAAGCTGCAGCCCTGCTAAAAACACATACCATCATTCTTGTGGGGAACTGGTTTACAGTGGGATGTGCAGTGGGATCTGGTACTTCAGATCTGTGTGGCAGTCTCACAGGCAGAACCTGGAGAGAAAAGGTCTTGCCTGGGACACTCCCCAAGCCCTCCATATGGCCTTCCCAGTGCCTCTTTACACCTCTGGCCTTTTGGAGGCCAAACCCTACTCCCTCCTGGGTTTTGTGCTCCTGAAGCTTTCCTCCAGAGAACCCAGCTAGTCTTAAATCATCACCTGCCACCGATGAGGGCAGACCTCACATCACTCCCGCTACAGGGGCCAAAAGCCACCACCACGTTGTGGGGGGAACATCTCTGCCACACCAAGCAGAGAGCACAACAAATTTCATGCCAAGCTGCCCTGCAGGGTTTTGTACTCCAGATAAACCCACTGAACGTGGAGCTGTTACCAAGAGGCATGCCCTGTTCCACCACCCCACTATCAGTTTGCTCCTCAGTACTTTTTTTTCCCCGGGATTAGTTTCTCTCAGTTACGCTCCCTGAACTGACTCTCTGTGGAATTAGATCAGCACCACCAACCCTGCAGGGAGAGGACCACAACGCTGGCTGGGGGTGCAGGGGGGGCACAGCAGCCAGCTGGCCCCAGCAATGTGAAACTGCATCCTGGCAGAGAGCTGGCTTACAGAGCCAGAGGTGCATCCATGTCTTTTAAAGTTGCAGTTCCCCCACACGAAAAATAAAGGAATGGGGATTCAATCTGTTAATGCTGTCCTGCCTGGGAGATTTCAGTTTCTTCAGCTTATACGGCACAGTGCAGAAAAATCAACAACTAAAAAACCTCATATGCTTTATACTTAAAACTAGAATTGCTTTCTGGAATGTACAGTATTTTCAACTTAATCGTGCCTAACAGGGAAAAACACCCTAAAAGGCATCATAAAAAAAAAAATAAAATCAGTTGGATTGTGAAGCACAGCTGTCCAAGTCTTTGGCTGAAGAGTTTTGTGGTATTTGTTGAGGAGAATTTTGGCAAGCCTGGACCAGATAAAATTGAACACTAGCTATGTGTCCCCAGAGGAACTGTCCCAACACCCAGTTATGTATTAATGGACATGATGTATTAATGGACATTAATGGCATGAGATACAGAACCAGCCACTGTAAGTTTATGCTCTTGGTATTCTGTATTATGATTTATAAGCACATACAAAATAAAAAAAAAAAACACATACCTCAGGATGTTCAATGCCTATATCAACAATAACCTAAATGTACACGTTTACTGCACCATTACTAAAGCAAGAAATTTTAAGTTAACCCCAAATCTGAAGGAATCTGGCCTGGGGTTGGGACAAGGCCACCTCTGTACCTTCATCTTTCTTCCAGAGAGGCTCTTTTCCTCTGTAGAAAGAAACTGCAGCACATGCAGAATTCAGTTATTGGCATGCTCTGCCAAACAGGTCTCTAGGGCTGCATCTATTACAGCATCCTCTGGAGAACTCTCCTGGCCACGTTGCTTGACTGACTCAGCAGTCTCAGCCGGTG
The DNA here is from genome assembly GCF_023638135.1 of Falco biarmicus. Classification (NCBI taxonomy): domain Eukaryota; kingdom Metazoa; phylum Chordata; class Aves; order Falconiformes; family Falconidae; genus Falco; species Falco biarmicus. The sequence continues at coordinate 67,890,001 of NC_079293.1, forward strand.
TGTGCATTTGGCAGTGTCACAAGTGCCGTCTGTCAGAAATACCAGGAGGGGAATTTTACAAGTGCCTGTCTCTTCGCAGTGAGCACTGTGCAGCCCATCCTGTCCCTGGAGGGGCCACTCTCGAACACCAGAGCAGTAGAACCCCTACCTTCAGGCCACACACTTGGCCTCCTACCTCTAATAGTTCACGCTCAGCCAGGAACACCAGTCCTCCCACGCCCCAGGGCTACACAGCATACCCTCACGCAGCCGGGCACTTGGCACCAAGCCATTCCCCCACCAGACTTCAGCACAACCACAGCTGCAGCACACACATCTTCATTCGCGCCGGCTTCCACAGATAACACGCACCCTGTGCACACACATGCAAGAGTGCCTGGGGCCCCTGGGCATCTACAACAGGATGAGCATCCAGGCAGTCCCTGCAGAGAGCTGTATCCCAGCCAGGCATAGCCCTGGCCAGCCACGTACCCTGGACCACAAGTGCAAAGCACAGCTACAACCTGTGCTGTTCTGTCTTCTGGTCAGGCTTGCAGCTGACATGTTTGGCACTCCACTTCCTCTGAATCATGTGAAATATGCATGTTAAAGAAGCTTCTCTAAATATTTCTCACCTTTTCCAGGGGGATAATAGGGGCAAAAGGAATGTGAGTACTACAGCCTGCCTGATTCGGGGCAGACAGAAGTATGCTGAAGACCTGTCTACAGGCACTGGATCTCATCAGTCCAGCCCTGTCTCTGTCTGCTGTGGAGAGGTGAGCACTGCCCACCCACCACTTCTCTTAAATCCAGTGTTCCAGTGTGCCCCAGTTCCACAAACTACTTACCTAGTTCACATCCAGCAATCCCTTTTACCACACATCCTCCCCATCTCCAGTTCTTCACACACCCACCTTCAGTTCTGTCCCCATTCTACTCCTAATCATCACATTTAGCTTTTACATGCATGCTGCTGATATGCGTGAACCACCTGAGGTCACAGCTGGCTACTTCAAGGAAATACGGATTTTTAAACTGACAAACTTGAACTACTGTTTAATAAAGCAGTGCCTTTTTTTAAAAAATAGATTTGTTTCAAGTCTTTACATATAAAATTGTTCCTGTGGAATCTTTTATTTTTTCTTTAACTAAACGAGAATTTGCTTTAAGAAAACAATTCCAAGTTAAATGAAAATGGATTTCTATGCCACACACACACTGTAGTCCTCTGCAGTGTAACAAACTATGAAAGCTTAAGCAAATTTACCACCTGCTACTATAGAAAGGGAATATGGTGGTATCCCATTCCCAATGCAGCATCTCATTATAACGGCCAGATGTTTCCGTTACAGTGATTAGCGTGCATACAGTGTCATGATTAATTTCCAGTGCTAATACCACCTTACAATTCATATACTTTTTCCACTTCCTTTTTCTCAACCATAACCTGCAATTCAAGAATTCTGCAGGTTTTTGAACACTCAAATGAGCTTCTTATGTGGGCAAGACCACAGATGCAAAAAGGGCATGTTGCGATATTGTTACTTCTGTTGTTACCTGGCCTAATGAGAGCAAGCTAACACAGCTAAATTGGTACAGCTTCATTTTGGCTAATACCTCACACTGCAAAAGGGGAATAATGTAGAACAATGCACTCCAGGATACAGGAGCAGAGACAACTGGGAGAAAGGAGCACGTGCTTGTGGCCACGCTGTCTACACAGGTATAGACTGGGGACTGTTGGCTGGTTAGAGGAGGATGTCCTACTAATGCAATACATGCAGCATCTTTTAGAAGCAGCCAGTCACACAGTGTCTTAGCTACCAGCAACTGTATTAAACTAAACTGGGTTACAAAGCCAAAATTTACCACGTTCCACAGCATCACTGTGTTACATGACCACCTGTATCAACCTCACCTGGTGGAAGTTTGAAATAGAAAGGGAGTATCACTGTCAGCATAAGAAGCACTAATTAATTCCCCTCAGTTCTACCATGCAATTACAAAAACAGCGGGGCTTGTTTTTTGTTTTTTTTTTTTAAATGACAAAGTCATCAACATGTACCATCTTGCTCTGAACTGATCTCTTATTAAGTCATCTTCCTTTTGATACTCACCTTCTTCAATGCAGCTAAGGCAACCTTTCATAAATCTATTGTGTATACATTTATGCATATACAACACATGTATACAACAGATTTAATAAATTCTTTTGGCTCTTCACAATTAAAGTCAACCTTCTATAAAATGCATCTTAACACTAGTGTAAAGACTATTATTATTCTGCCAAATTCAAAAGCTTTCAAATTTGACTCATTTATATTTTCTGCAATAATTAAGTAAGACATGAGGATCATTAAGAAAGATGAGCTATAACAGCTTAAATATATGAAGATATACTTCTAAAGATTTTATGGATAGCCATCACCTGAAGCTTCTCTCAGACACTCATTTCACCTGGTGGTTGGGAACAAATATAGCCAACTACTTACAAAGAAAACCAACATGCTTCTTTGCTGGCTTCTCATTCAAATTAGCAGCTAGAAACAGATGAACACAAAACCCAATAGCCCTTTCAACAAGAAAGGCCACCAATAATCCAGATTTCTGAAACCCTCTGAACTCGACTGCATTACTACAAAAGGAGTTTTCTGATGAGTTCTTACTTTGAAAAGGAGGGGGGCAGTGCAGGCTAAACCCTAGAAAGCAAAGCAAAAGAAATCATCTCTTTATGGCAGTTCGTGGCAAGGAAGTGACTCAGCTGAGGCAAATTACAGAGCCTATCTGGAGACGCTGATGCCAAGAGCACAGAGGGCTGCAGTCAGAAATCTGGCACAGCTGCACTGCCAGAAATGTCAACCTTCGCAAGCACGTAAGCCTGAAAATACTACTTGCAGTAATTCTAATCAGTCTTGTCTAGCTCTGCAGAAATTTTCAGTAGTGGAAAGAATATGCTAGGGAACTGAGGATATATCTTCTACCTATTTCTCACATAGATCAAGCAAAAACAAAGGCTTTCATCATAAAAAGTCAAATATAATTTCTAAGTAATTCAGGAATTGTATTGTAACTCTGAGTTTTTGATTACCTCTTCTTGCAAACTCAGCAAGCAGTCTACTCTGACCTACAAGCTACTGCACACCAAACTTGGAGGCAATTCTTTGTACATTTAGAACTGATGTAACAGTAACTAAGAGACGAAAAACTGCCAGCACCCTACTCTCCACAACAGCAGGTTTTGATCTGTAGATACACTACTTCTAAAGGGTGGGCAAGAGACAGTTAAAAGCAGGCTTGTGGACAGGATGTTTGAATCATCAAACATCATGAAACAAGAAAATACACATATCCAACAAAAAACCTGGGGAGCAGGTCTTCCAGATTAAAAAAAAAATGGGATTGGGTATCACTGCTCTCTAATAAATCAGATAGCCAAGAATCACAATTACTATTGTAATTAAAAACAGCACTGACTTTAAGTATTTTATGGACTAAGAAGGAAACCAGTTCTGTACTGGAGAGTCTACCATCTAAACAGACAGAACAGAGAAAAGGTATAGAATGGGCTTAGACAAACAAGAAAGTTATCTTAAGTCATGTCAGGCACATTATCTTTGTAGTTGCTTAACTTCTTTCCTTTGTTAATTAACAAGTCCCCTTCCTTTACAATGATTCATGTGTTCTCACAAGTGGGTCACCAAAGCCATTCTGTAAAACAGAATTACCTCTCCATCCATCAATCCTACTAATTTCTTTAACCACAGAGAGGGCTGACAAACACAAATCACAAAATGGCTGATCACAAGTTACCCCATTTTATTCCAAGAATTCCAATGGGGAATAGATCTCCAAGGTACAACAGCCTTCAGGGTTGGTCCTGCCCCTTCAAGACTGCGCCTGTTTCCTCTACGCCTGTGGTACTCCCAGGGATGCAGGGCACACCTGATCATGGCAGTACCACTGGGGATGCAGGGCACAGCCGGCCACAGCAGCACTTGCCACTTCTCCAGCTACTCCAGTGAAATGCCAGGAAGGAAACAAAACAGTGGCTGGTTCCATGGGAATGGTCCATGGGCTGCTGCCGTCCACAACAGCTCCTCCTGCTTTCCCTTCTTTTCCTTCCATGAAGGAGGAAGAAATGACGGCGATCATTTTGCTCAGTTTCCCCTCAGGTGCAAGTCAGGGCTAAGAGCTGCAAAAAGGTTTTAGCCTTAAGAGGAATAGTTTGGAAAACTGTAAGCTTGCAAAGGGGTTTAAATCTCATATCCTTCAGTACCAAAGGAACAGTAATAATTTGTGGAGGTTAGACTGGGGCACTCGAATTTAGCTGTATTTTATAGTACTTTAATTAGCAGCCATTCCTATAGGGTAAGTACCATAATCCATACAGTTAGTCTGAGTCTGAGCTGTGAGATATCCATAACTTCTTCTTTCCTGCTAGGTGGGTTTGCACCATGAAACACTACTCTGGCTTTTGCATGTGATACTGAAACCACTTTTATTTGCACTTTCAAGAAGCAAGACAAAAATGTGATTCCTTACACAAATCCTTGAACTTGCAAACTTTCACATGTGGAAAGGTGTCTTTTTCTAGATAATATCATCTTTGAAATCGATTGTGCAGATGAAAGATGAAGTCCTTATTCTTCTAAAAACATACACTAATGAATTTCTAACTATGACAGACAAGAACAAACAGATAGTGCTGTGTTTTCTTGTAAACCAATTTATAATCTATGAAAGAATGTTCCTTGGTGACAAGTTTGCATTGGAAAGGAGTTCACATTTGAAAAGCTGTAACAAAAAAAAAAAAAAAAAAAGAGATATGCTTAAAAATGTTTTTAAGCATCACAGTCAGGAAATTTTACTATGGGAATAATTTTTCCCATTTACTGCAAGCACCTGTATTCTCCAGTGACAGCAAGGGGTCTTCAGCTGACCACAAGCAAGATTTGGGTTCCACAACACTTACTATTGCTGTTTGCAAGAAATAAAGCTAATTAAATGCATACAGCCTGTATGATCAGATCCTGAATTATCCTAAAAAGTGTTGCATGAAAGCATTCAGTATACAAAATACATAGTGTGTTTATACTGAACAGGCACTACGTTTCTGCAATAAAAAAATTCTTCAGTGTTAATGTCCTCAAATAATATAAATTGCTTGCATCAACAAACACAGTACAATTAGCTTGTTACCCTTAAACTGAGTTTAAAATAAGCAAATTGTTTGATGACTTTGATGTTTTCCACCCAAAATGTGCTGGCTAATTTTTCCATTCCAGTTCCCATTCCAATCTTTTAACTGCCTTAATCTCCTGCCCTCAGATGTTGACCTCCTAAGAACAAAGGTCATAGGTTAGCACAGACAGACCTCAAAAGATCTGGACTATCAATTCATGCCTGAAAGATTTCTCTTCCACAAAAGAACCACTAAAAAAGCAAATTCCAAAATCCAGCTCCACAGGCTGCATAAAATATAAACTTGTTGATATGTTGCATTTATTCTAAAAATTCTAAAAAGATGGGATCCAAACAGTATGAACTCATTTCTGTAGGATACGAAAATAAATAAAACCAATGGCATTGACATGGAATAGTGACTGAAGTTCAGAGATAAAAAAGGAAAGCTCTAGAAAGGAGAGAATTAAGAATCAGCATATCTTTAACCACAGATATGTATGTTTTAAATGTTTCGAATCTCTACATTTGAAAGTAGCATTTTTCCACACCAAGTATTTTTAAATACCATTTGTTTTCTTGTAAGGGTGAAAATATGAGATTAGCTAACTCAGAAAATGAAACAGCATCAGTTTATACAATAACTTTGCTGATTATTAGTAAGACTACTAGCTCATTTTCTTGCCATAATCACCCATACAACAGATTCTTTGCTGCTTGGTCAATGAGCATACAGTTCTCATTAAAAAAAAAAAAAAAAAAAAAAAAAAAAAAAGCCAGATGTTTCTTTTCTACACATAAACGAAATTTATAGATTGTAAAGGAGAAAGATAACTTCATGAGGGTCCAGTGAATTAGAAATACAGAGATAACAAGATCAAGCCATTTGATAAAACTATTTCTGAGCTCCAAGTAAAATTTGTACTTTACACAATGGACGTAAAGACAAAAATGCTAAAAGTGAAGTGAGTACTGATACTCCCACATGTAATAACATAAAACCCCACTGAACTATTTAACAAAAAGTAAATTAAAACACTCTGTGGATTCTTTTTTGAATTAGGAAACTTAAGTGCTTAGCACATTTTAAGTAATCATTAAAAGGAGATGTAGGCACATACTCCTACCAATTATTATGTCAGCAGCTAGCCATGATTCTCCAAAAATATATCAAAGCACAAAAAATATGGAAAAATGAGTCTGATTAACAGGAAATTAAAGCTTTTTCATTTACTTACTAGAAAGAAGTGATTTACAACAATTAACTCAGGAAAAAGAATGTAAATAAAATTAAACCTTTAAAAAGTTAAATAAATAGGCTTACATCTGAGCTATAAACAATTTCTAAGCCTATGGCCAGCCACTGATGATTCCCTCTCATTGATGGAAGAAGTAACTCTGTGTGATTTTATAGAACAACTCGTCTCATTATGCAGACTCACACACACACACACTCTATTGTTTTGTTTTACATTATTAGTTCAGCACAACAAAAAGGCAGAGCTACTAATCTTAAACGCTAGCAAATCTGAAGCTGACTTTGAAACACTGAACTATTTCAGTTTTTTATATTGGTCCAAAGATAACCATTTTGGTTACGAGGAAATTAAAGCATTCTGGTTAATTTTGATGCAAAGGCTGTTGCAACATTAATTGCAGACAATGAAATAAAAGCAGTCTGTAGTTTGCTATTGTTTTCAGAGCTGTCTGAAGTAAATTAAATGCTTAGCATTTAAACTGTCCAACAACTAAAAGAGTAAAACTCCAAGTGACTTCTAGACTAAAGAAAGCCATTCAGCACAAGACCAGAGTAATTTAAATCAATTTTCATACTTTCAGCCATTTGTTGTAAAAGGTCCAGTACCAGGAGACTCAACACCAATAAGATTATAAATGAATGGAGATCAAAGAAAAGAAATTGTTTAGCTCACTCCCATATGTCATAGTGACCCTTCACAACTCTTTCCTCCTTAACCATTCCACGGGTCTGTTACTGAGCAAACCCAGCTCCCTCTGCTTCATCAATAACGCTGGCTTCGGCTCACTATTCCTTCAGCTCGGCCAATGGCCACCTTTGTTCTCTCTTGCACATGTACATGCAGTTTCTTCCATGAAACAGTCTCTTCATCCTCAGCCTACAGTGTCACAGTACAGTTTCAGAGAAAAACCAGTACAAATCCTCAAGCCCAGCTGCTAGTCAGAAGAGCATTCAGGCTAATTTCTACCCATTACATACAAATTCACCATTCAAAAAAGAAGGAAACTATTAACAGCCCGTGGACCAACATGCAAGTTCTCCTACAGAGCCTTTTCTCATTTGCTGCACAAAATATAAGACAGGTAGTGTACTACTTCTTTAGCCTGCTCAATTCAATGCTTGGACTCATCATTAAATCCAGCTAAAACTTGAACACAATACAGAAGTACTGACTTCAGGGCTCTCACTAAGATCTCTTCATGCATTACAAATATTACTTTGCAATGGCTCTATGAAATTGTGTGGTTTGATCAGTCTCAACAAAACGCACAGGATTCTGGAACACAAGAAAAAAAGCCAAAATATTTTTCCAGAGGAGCCTTATTCTAGGCGCCCAATTGAAATATCACAGCCCAGAGAGCACTTACTATTTTATAGCACCCAATACATTTAGGGCAAAGCTCAAACCAAACAACTGTTAACAGCTAGGAGTATTTGGTGGTTCTGCAAAACAAAATCCAGATGTGTCATGTTTGTCACCCAGTAAATGAGAAACATGCAATAAGGAGACATTTGCAAAAAGTCCCATTTCAGATCAATCCTCCCAGATCTGATGGAATCACTTCAGCCTTCGCTGGGCTGCAAAGCAGGAGCTTGCATCACACCTACACTTCAACTCCCTTGTTCATTAGCTCTTTACTTGCAACAATTTTTCAAAATAGGGGAGACTTTGATTCAATCTCTGTGCCTGGCTGCCTGCGCTCCCTAAAGAGTACCTGAACTACCAGCTTTGAGATGATAATTTGGAAACTGGGAAAATTCTGTGTTTCTCATATTGACACCATTTTCAGTTGTCTGCCCTCTGCTCCCCAAGCCCTTCTCTTCCCTCTCCTTCCTCATCTCCCGTGTTTGTGTTTTCATACTCCTGCTCCATCCTAATCTCTCCCCCTGTCCTTGAAATATCTTCCTGTCACCCTGCCTGAGGGATCATAGACACCACAGGAACATTTCTGTTTGAGCTCCACTGTCTTGTCTCTGAACAGCTTCACATTACCAGAAGAATCAACTGCAAAGTCCCACTCAGTTCTGCTACTTCTGGATGGAGGGTGCTGCACCGCTGTGAAAGAGTGACTTAAAACAGGGGGGGGGGCAGGGGTGTTTGGTTTTGGGGTGTGTGTATAGGGGTGTGTGTGTTTTGTTTCTTTTCCAAAAGTAAACCTACTTCTCCTGGTGTAAATATAGCCTTAAACCCATGATTTCTTTCAGGACGTAGCCTATGTCCTGAAAGGAGGGTGTAGTGAGGTGGGTATCAGTCTCTTCTCCCAAGTAACAAGTGATGGGAGAAGAGGAAATGGCTTCAAGTTGTTCATAAGGTGGTTTAGATTGGATATTAAGAAAAATTTCTTCCCCAAAAGGGTGGTCAAGCATTGGAACAGGCTGTCTGGGGTGATTGAGTCACCATCCCTGGAAGTATTTAAAAGACATGCAGATGTGGTGCTTAGGGACAGGGTTTAGTGGTGGACTTGGCAATGCAAGGTCAACAGTTGGACTTGATGAACTTAAAGGTCTTTTCCAATCCAAACAATCCTATGATTCAACCTCTTATTACCTGCTTGAGAAGTGCTCTAGCACATTGTAGGTGCACTTGGGGGGTGGGGGAGGTGCACAGTGGAAGTAGCAGTAGTGTGCCTGTAGCATCACTACAGAGATGACTACCTCCATGACACATTCCTCTTACATAATGAGCTGCTGAGCTTCTTGACAAAATAAGTTATTGAAGTAAATTCACATTTTTAAGTGATTCATGTTTAAGTAGGTTTGATATTTAAGTGTCAAGGACAGAAACATGAGGCCACAGCTAATAAAAGAAACAGCTGTAATGATCTGGAATTATATTACTGCACAGACTTCATTAAACTGAAGTTAAAGCGCATCAGAACTTTTATTACTTCTCAAGAGCTTCAGATTCATCAACAGCAGTAAATCAAAGGCAACATTTTGGGAATATCTGATTCAGCGGCCATGCTATAATTCAGTTTTCTCTAACTTTCAAGTTCTTGGTATCTTTTTCAACAGGCCAAGATCTATGGCAAATTTTTCCATCATCTGGAATCACCATTATAATCTGTCCTTAGTGTTATGTATTTACTGTGTGCTTTGACTGAGTTTGCTAGGTGATGCTGGAGTGCAACACATCAAGGAACACAAGGAAATACAACCGTTTTCCTAAAATAAGAGGGACTGAGGTTTAATTATTTACACTGAGTATTTCCATAAAATACAGCACAGACTGTGCATCTTTCAGAAAGACAGTTCATCCTGTGAACAGTTCTGTGAGCAGTTCATTGATAGCTATAGCATGTAACATGAGCAGAAAGCAGCACAGTCTATAGTCAGGGTCAACATCAACTCAAAAATTAATTTCCACCATTGGGGAAGTTTTTCAAATAGTGACCCTTTCCCTCGTACTTTAAAAGCAGAGGCTTAATTATTTACTGAGTTGGGCCCTGAAAATGTATGCATTTTTATGTTTATTCTTGTCTACTTGAAAGTAGTATATTAGTATAGTAGTAAGAAATTAAACAAGTGAGAAATTTGAATTAAGAAAGATGCCAGTTACATTGATTTTTAGAAACAGAAATGACGTTTTGAATTATTACTGAAGTACTTGTAGCATACACTACTGAAGTTATGCATAATCTCTGTTAACTTGAGTGAAGTTCTCAGTTCTTTCTTACTTCTCAATTCCTTCAGATATGAGGAATCATTACTACAGGTAAGACTCCAGTGTGATCATTAGGCATATCAGTACACCGTAGCAAAGGCATCAATGGTACTTTACTGTAAATGAGAGCTCATCCCTTGATGAAAGAGGGTAAAATACTCAGAAAACACAAGGCCTGAGAAGACATCCAATTAAAGAAAAACACTCTGCATTCTGAAAAGAGCATATGTATTTAAGAAATCCATGTGCTGTGCAGGGATAGTTTTACTCTACATAAGGCTGCATAAAACCACCACCTTCCTACTCACTTCATCTGTTCCTTGTACATTTTCAGAATTTTATCTACTTACTTTAGCATCAAATTTGGATTTTTTATTATAAACACTATGGAAAATTTGGGGCCTCTCTCTTCTCAACTGTACATGCACACAAACAGATACCAAAGACAACTTTATTCAGGCTCTACTCTGTTCTTAATACAAGCTTGAATTAAGTAAATTAAGCTTGAATATCACTTAGTGGTACCACTGCCACCAGGTTCCCAGCTCTTGCTTTAGCACAGAAATTTGCCTTCACTTGAAGCATATAAAAAGCCCTATCAGAAGGCACATCTGATGGAAAGAAAGCACATATTTTTGTGTGTTTTGTGGATTTGTACACCTAAGTGCAAAGACCAATTCCCACCCACAACCGAGTGAGCAGGCTGAATCACCATATGGTCATGCAAGTTCACCAGCATGTGGGACCTGAAAAGAGCCCTTACTTTCAAGTTGCCCTGTGATGAATTTGGTAGTTCAATTGTTTGAAACCAGAAAACAGCCTTTCAGATGAACGAGGAATTGCCTGTATTACCATCCCAAAATAACTCTACCTGACCTTTGTCTCAGAAGCAGTGCAACTAGTAACGGATCAAAGCAAGCTTTGTAGCCTCTATCTAACTATGGCCACTTGGCTTTGTAAATTAAACAATGTTTGTTCTCTACATTTAAAATCTAGTATGGGATTTCCTCCATGTCTTCTGAAAGACAAAACCTTTTTTTCTAATATTATACATATTGTTATGCACAACTGTAACCATTTCTACACCTAGCCCCAATGTTCAAGTACTGATCTTTCAGCTCTGCATCCTGGCTCTTGACTGTTTTGAGCTACGGAAATAGGCAGGAAAAGAGATCCATTATCTTTTGAGGAAGGCAACACCCGATGCTGTGTGCTGGATCTGGGGGTAGAAGCTAGGCTAGCCATGGCTGCTCTCTTCTCAGAGGCAAGGCTTTCCTTCTTGTGTTCTCACTCTGAAGCACTTACTCTACCGTATCTCTACACCTGGCATTTCCAGAAGACTGAAGTTTAGCCACACCCTAGGCTGGAGATGAAATCATGCCAAACAGTCTAAGGTCCATAGCCACTGGGCACTATACGCAGCCAGCAGCAGATTTTTTTGTATTTCCTTGCTTAACCTTCCTTTCATCTTTTGGTGAAGAAAATACTCAGTCTTGGAGATCTGATTCTATTCTCATCAGGCTGGACGGACCAAGTCCTGGAAGCACACTGTGTGTTTGGTACGCAGGAAGACTGTGGCTGCTGAGCTCCCTTAAACACAGATGAGATGATGTAGATTTTAATAAGGGACATCTAATGAATACATGCAGTGACACTTTTCATAGGCTTGTAACAGACTTGGATGGGTCTGCACAAACACGAAGAGAAATTAACGCCCTGCCCTTGAGATCCATCTTCAAGCTAGCTTTCAAGGCTCCGAACCACAGCACCAAGTGGCAGCTATTTTTAAAAGTTGCCTATTCTTTAAACCTATTAATTTTTATCCCACTCTTGGAAAAACCTGAGCTGTTGCTAAGCCTTCCCAGAAATTGTCAGCCTGAAAAAAAAGAGCAAGCATGGAAAACTTTGTCTCTAATGATTGCAGTCCAGCAAAAATGTAACCTCCTTAAAGTACTGGAGTAGTACAAAGCACTCAGGCTTTTTGGGTTTTGCTGCTGCCTTTTTTTTTTTTTTTTTTTTTTAGTCTGTCAGCATTCTGCCGTTTCTGTTACCAGCAGTTCATACTAGTTTAGTGGCTTATTATGGGACAGTCAGCAAATACCAGTAATAAGATCCTGTAAGGAAGCACATCTCAAACTGGTGTTTAGCCCCCTTTCTAGCCTATTGTCTAAGTGTGCAAATTATTAACTGTATAAAACTCTGCACAAATAATCTCAAATGCTGCTTGAGAATCCAAGAGGAAGTTGTGTCCAGCAACTCAGATACTAGTTGCCTTTTGCAGATTAGGCACTGATACTGAAGAAATGTCTAAACCACTAACTGCCAGAGATGGACAGCTATGCTTCCCTATTTCTTACAGTCTCTCCTTGAATACATGCTCCTGTTGGAAAGAGGATAGCAGGCCAGAGGGACCTCATTTCACAATGAGCTCCAAAAGCACAAGTGGTCTTTGTGGTCTGTATGCCTAAGAGGGGTCTCAGACATCACTGGAAAGAGGAACTAAACATCCAAAAGAAGCAGGGAAAAAGCAAACAACCAAGAAAATACCCTATGCTTGAAAAATGGGAAAAGCAGGAATGAAAAATGGAAAGAAACTATTCTTATAATCTAAAACCTGGTGAAAGAGAGTAAGGGAGGAGAAGGTGTCCACACTTTTAATTTCTGAAAGACCACCCGTGAGTAAGGTCCTTTTGTAAGGCAGTATTTTTAAGAAATCTGTATAAAAGCCACGCAACTACTGCATTATTTCTGTGTCACCTTACTCTTTAGAAAACAGTAGAACTGTGAAAGCGATCTACCTTGGAGAGCAGCAGGAAAATTCAACCTTTTGACAATGACATGCTGACACCATTTCAGGCCAAAGGCTACAACTCCCTGAACTTTTCTCATCTCTTTCTCTGGTTGGCCACATACTGTTGCATTGTCTGCTCCCTGTTTCGCCCCAGTGCTGTTCAGGATCTGCCCAAAGCGGGTCCCTGGGGCTGGCTGAGGGCAGGGACTGGACATGCCTCCTGCATCATAGCTGTATGCGGTGACTGGCAGCCTGGCCTTGCCTCCCAGCTCTCAGGCAAAGGGACTCTGATGACCTTTCTCCATCTCTGCCTGAGCCCCATCCATTAAGCACAGCTTTTATGAGCTTCTCCCATTTTGGTACTAGTAGTTCAGGGCTCTCCTGAGTGGCTTGTGCCACTCTCATTATTCATGTCTCCTTCAGAAAAGTCTGCTTGGCTCAAGCTGTAGGAGGCTTTTCTATGAAAATTAAATTTTACGCTTGAGCCCTGATTCAGTCAGTAGAGATGGAATTTATATAACCTCAAGTTTGAAGTGACTCTGTACCATGTAACTTTGCTGTCCTAAACTAGCTTTCCTAGCCCTTTAACTTCAATCCAAATGTCCCTCACAGCACTCCACCATACTGTCATCTTCGCCAAACTGTACCACAGCAGTTTAGTGGCTGTTATGTGCAGATCATGAGCTTTTAAAGATTACTTTTAAGATTTTCTTACTATGGTCCAGCTTCAGATCATCCACAGAATGTCTTCAGGTATTAAATCCAATTTCTGTCTGACTTGGACACAAATTAATTTTAAGTGACAGTTCATCAGGGACGTATTATATAATTTAATTACAGCCCCCCTTCCCTACGTGACTATTTCCACCCAATCAGTGGTTTAGAAATATGTTTTTCTTCATTTGAAAATTATGCTTTTGGTCATGTCCGAGAGTTACTGGCAAACACCATTTATTACATCTTAACACAAAAACACTTCTTCGCCAGTTGTCTCTCCTCTTAGATGTTTAAGTTGGAAAAATGTTTTTGAAGTGTTACATCAGTGCTGCAGTGCATGTCACTATTTAGCCAGCTGAGCTAGAAGTACACAGCTATTTCACTAGCCATATTCCTAGAACACAATTCAGCATCACTGTTTATCCAGTGGAATGCTTCATTAAGCTCCCCCATTTCCAGCAGCTTCCAACTCCCTCCCCTCAGAGTTTACTTGCAGGGCTGCACTATAAATCAAGTCAGTGAAATGTTTCATGTCAAACCCAAAATCTCACAACATACTGCTTATTTATTACATGTTCATATTCAAACCACTTACTGATACAGGTCATCCATGCTAGAAAGCTTCCCTGCCACAAGTGTGATGTTAGTGGAGGGCAGCATAGAACTGAAATGCCAAAATTTAGAACCGGGAGATAGAGCTATACCCTTAATTATTTGTTCCTTGTCCCTTCTTCCTTGCTTTATTTTATTGCTTCCATTTTGGTGTAAATACTTAATAAAAAAAAAAAAAAAAAAAAGCTGTCATCCTATCCCCCTCCCCCAGCCAAAAACACTCCATGTGGAGCAAGTGCCAAGCTGAGCAGATGCAGCACTACAGACATTCTGCCGAAAAGGTATCAAACAGTGAGCTCCTACTAGGAATATTACCTACTAGGTACTGGATAATACCTCTAGGTCCCAAAGGTAACTCTAGCTTCTAGTCCTGTGAGCATCATGCATCTTCTTTGTTAACATTGTGCCAAAGGTTTGTGGGTGAAATTTATTTAAATATACACTGCACTAAAGGGTATTTTACCAGCTATATAAATTTATAAAAATAAATAAAAAGTTACAACTGATAAAATGGTCTGTTACCCAGTTTCATTTTAGGTCACATACCAGTGCTGGGAGTGTTTGTTAAAAAAACCAAACAAAACGCCCAAACAAAAACCACCCACCCAATTTTTTTCCTTCCTCCCTTTTCCTCCTCCAGACTTTATTTTGAAGATGGTGGGCTAGGTTTTGATTTCATTTATTCTACTCTAAATCAAGATTTCACAGACTTGTCTGCAAGATACTAAACAGGTGATTAAGATGTGAATTCAGAGTACTTTATCTTTTCTGGATCTCCCTGTGGTCACTCCTAGAGAGCAGCACAGCATGTTTTTGTGTCAGCTCACTGCCAAAGTTAAGCAAAACACACTGTGTTTGGCATGTGTTAAGAGTTCCTGCAAAGAGATCCACAACCCGCTGCAGTGTAATACATTACCTAAGTCAGAGATGAATTTGTAGAGACCAGCCCCTCCCCACTGTACATCTCTGACATAAAACACCACTTCTGAACCTAGCACTTGTCAGATGCAAATTCCAGCTGAGCCTTGTTTAGAAACCTCCCCCCTAGCCTAGATTACACTAGACCCTGTGAAAAAATTCTGTATGTAAGACACACGGATATTGCAATAGCTTAAAGTAAGGTCCGTGAACCTAAAGCCTGCAGGCTGCTTATAGTGACAGCTTCACTTCACATGGACCACAAAAGACTTTCCTCATACTGGCATGCAGAAGCATGCTTGCTGAGAAAGATGCCGAAGTGGCCAGTATCACTGTCAGCAATTACAAAGCCTTCCCACCTATGCTGTAAAAATAATGTGGCCCACAGTAATGCTGAAGGGGAAATATCATAGTACAGTCCTCACAGCAACAACAGTCTGCAGAGTACAGAGACTCCGGGTCTATTGTGGAAGCCCCACAAAAACTACCAACAAGCATCAATATTAGCAACCTCATTGTCTTGACTTCTTTTCTTCCCTCTCTGCACATGTTGCTGCTTTGTCCTTTCTCCCCCCCTTGCTATCTCTAACTCCTTCTCTCTGTCTTCCCTTCTGCCCTAATACACCATTATTATAGCTACGTGATCCATTCAAAAAGGATCAAAAAGGATCCATATAAAAAGATGCACCGAGGCTGGGCCCTCACACTGTTAAACTGATGAGCACAAGAAGTTGGAATTAGCTTTTTCATAAATGGAGGCAGTTCTCACAGTACAACACCAATCTTCAAGAACTTTTCCATTACATATCAGAGATGCACCTTCTTTACTGGCCAGATGTTCAATCAAAACTAATTTTCTTTCAAGCAAAGATACTACTCCTCACCGAGTGATGTCAGTGCCACTTCAAACATTTCAAATTTTAGACTTTTTTGGTATCTAATGACTTAAGTGTAAGAATTTTGAAACAGAAGTGGGTAGATGGTTTTGCCCACGTTTTCATATTCAAACCAATTTAGTATTTCTTTTCCTTCTTTAAAGGCAAGTGAACATTAAGGAGTACAGTGCTTCATAGATCATCTCTCTGCACTGTTTTTCAGGGTGTATCTGTTTGGTTTTTTATGTGCTTTAGCTATGAAAAAACATTACGGAAAGTAGGATTCATCTCATCTAACTTTAAAGACTTGTAAAAGTAGTATCTACAGCATGGGAGCTAGGCTCCCTTCGTAGTCCCTGAAAAGAAAAAGCCACAAGGCAAGATTCATCCACAGTATTTTAGATGCTTCCCTAGGATGAGATGAATTCAGAACTCTGAAAGCATTGGCTCCACTGTGCAGTACAGATACCTGCATTCGTTCAGACCCCTGTCCCCTTCAATACGTAGTTTTTGCTGTCTACTTACAACCTGTCCACTTAAAAGTCAAGGTTTTTGAAGCAAGGACTGTCTTTTCCTCATATACACATGCAACAAACAGGACAACAGTATCATGACTGCATGACTGTGGCCTTTATATGCTGCCATTGTATGAAACATCAGTAACAGAAGCAATGCTAATACCTTAAACAAATTAGTACTTACAGTCCATGGAAAACCAATGGTTTAAATAAGAACTATACTGGAAGCCTAGCTTGAGCAAAAAAAAAAAAAATAACAACTTCACAGCCATTGCATGCAGCATAACTTTGAAAGGCCAGATATGGTGAACAATCAAAAAGACAGCTTTGTCCAGCTTACAAAGTCTCTCCTTGTTGTGGTTATGGACTGTGATCTGTTACAGCAGCAATAAATTTTATTCATGGCTTTCAGCTTTTACAAAGAAGGTGAAAGAGACACAACTATCTTCTTGTCTCCAGTCCTTAATTAAGGAAAAAAAAAAAAAAAAAAAAAGAAAGAAGAAAAAAAAAAAGAAGAAAAAAAAAAAAGAAGCCTTTTACAGAGGTGGGGACAAACTGAGTTCATCTGTAGCCTGCAAAGGCTTCTGATCCCCCATTTCTCGAGGCAGGGCTCTACTGCCTTTCCAGGTGACCCCCTCTTTCCCAAGCTACTCTTTGCTTCAGAATTTGCAATGGAAGAGAGCCTTCTCACAGTCATGCCATATATCAAATATTGCAGGCAAAACTTGGCTGTTTGGATGTTCTTACTAGGATCCTTCACAAACTATATATACCCCTTGATCTCAGCCATTACAGCTATGGGCTGGGCAATACCATGAGGAAAAAAGGGAGATTCACCTAAATACAAGCTTTGGGGCAAGAAGGCTTCCTCTGGGAACTAGATGCAGGTGGCTTTATAGTGAAGATGATTACGGAACTTCTTCAAGCCATCAGAGGCGGAAAGTAAAGTAAAACAGTGCAAGTCAGACTGCTGCACTTGTGTATAAAGAAGTGCAGCTCTCAAGACTAACCTGAAATTTGTAACATACTATTACATTTCTTCAGACCACCAGGCATTGAAAGCTTCAAAACCACTTGATACTCTTGCTCACTAAATAAAAGAAATAATTAATCAAATTATGTACACCTCAACCCTGATTGCACCACCTACCCTTTCTTCTGTACAAAACTACCGATGCGCTGCACACAAGTCTCTTCAGCATGCAGAATTCTCACCTAAATATGACATTATTTCACCTGTATTCAGACAGACCTTTCTTATCAATCTAACGGCAATATTTTCAAAAGAGTATTACATTCTTTTGCAGGCCTCCTCTAATTCAATAAAACCTTCTCAAGTAAAACCAATCAAATGGGTGATTTATGTAGTTGTATATGTACATCTTACTAAGTTTAATCAGTGACTAGGCTACATGTAAAAGCCAAATTTACACAGAAGGGTTTCCTTTCACAAATGAGTAAATGCTGAAAACATATTTTCCAAGATAAACTTGCAAAGAACAAAAAAGGGGGGAGGGGGAATAGCAAAGTAAGGTAATTACCTATCTCCCTTTGGTTTTCTTTTTTGTACTGTCTTCCCTTTGGGTCGTCTTTCACTCCCTAAACAGGGGCTCCCACCAGGGCCTGTTACCCGTATTGATTCAAGGCCTTTGGAAGATTTCTTAAAAGTAAATTCCACTGGTTCTCCTTCTTTTAGGCTTCTAAATCCTTCCATGTAAAGCTTGCTCTGTAAACAGGAAAAATACTCTTGGTTACCATTGCCTTAAAAACAATATTTACATTCATAATCAACAGAACAAATTATCCTGTCTACTATCCTACAATACACACAAGTTGAACAACAGTTTCCTCTAGGTAGCTACAGCAGACGCTACTACAAATTATATTCCTTGACACACTGAAAACACTAAATAAGTAACAAGAACCTATTTTCAGTATCAGCAAAACTGAAATAATGTTTTCCTTTTCTGTGATGAATGCTATAGACCTAAGCAGCAGAGAAAATGCTGTATTCTTAAAACCACTAACAGGCATTTTTAACAAAATGG
Source organism: Falco biarmicus (assembly GCF_023638135.1). Lineage (NCBI taxonomy): Eukaryota > Metazoa > Chordata > Aves > Falconiformes > Falconidae > Falco > Falco biarmicus. Next base: position 67,908,562 of record NC_079293.1, read on the forward strand.
AAGAAGAATGAATGTTCACTTCAGAGATAATTCATTTATGATCAAAATTATCATAACCTGTATTCCTTATATCTGGGACATGGCTCTGCTGCTCTGAAAATGGATCAAAGATACCATGAGCACAAAAGGCAGGAGGAAGGCACCCTGAACAGTCCACTGAAACAGGCAATTTAAATATCCCTAGTGAGCTGCTAAAATTTCTGGTCACTACCCCCAAAATCTTATCTAGTTCGCATGATTCAGGTATGGGTTTGTATTTTCATTCACAGAAAAGGAAACTATTACCATCAGGGCAAGTGAAATAAATACTAATAAATCTGTTGATATTACACTGTAACAGCAAATCTTGGACAAGCTGAGCTCAACAGGAGCTCACCATGGATTTTGATGCAATGAAAATTTTCATCTCAATTCCTAATAAATTATATATAATAGTAAAGTCTACATCCCAGGACAAATCTGATGAATCAAACTCTTAAAATGATCAAGTTAGGTGAGACAAGGGTGGGGGGGAATAAAATGATAGGCACTGGTTGCACTAAATGTTTATTTAGAAATTACACATTACATCAATGAGATCAGTTGGACTCAGAGAATATTAAAAAAATCCATCAATTTCCAAACACTTGTAGTTTCTGCAAGACAGTTATGAAACATGTTTTCTTCCTTTGCTCATGAAACTCTTCATAGCAGAGAGAAAAATCTATCCCGACTGACTCTTAGTCAGCTCTGCAGCACTCACTTGGCTGAACCATGGAGTCAAGAAGGGAGTCTTCACTGCAGGGGGCATCCCACTCAGCCACGTCAAAAAGAGCCGACTGACACAACGAAATCACACCTACTACTCAACAAGTATAATTAGGGAATGCATTCAAATCATACAGCAATCCCTGACGTGGGCTGCCTGTAGTCATGTTATAGGAATGGGAGGTCTGCATCACCAAGACACTAGTTTAGCAGAGCACAAAACGGACACCTATAGAATTCATAGTTCACACACCAAGAGGGACCTGGTCTCTTCACAAAGATGCACAGAGAACAGGACAGGAGGCAACAGGGCTGAGCTGCTTTAGGGGAAACTCCATCCAGACATGAGGAGAAGATGCTTACTAAAAGAAGAATTAAACAGAGAAGCCTAGAGAAGTAGTCCAGTTCCCTCTGAAGACTCGGCTTAACTAACAAGGCACTGAATAACACAATCCAAGGCCCTACTTTCAGCAAAAGGCTGGAGCAGACGATCTCAAGAGGTCCCTTCCAATCTAGACTTTTCTGTGATTTATGCATCTCAATCCAGAGCTAAATCACATCCAGTGAGACTAGAAAACAGGATTCCGGTGCCTGGTTCTGCAGAAGTTACCTCAGGAGACCTGTGTCACTTAACTTCTCCCTGTCTTTCTAAAGAAGGACACCACTGCAAAGTCCATTTCCCACAGCACTAATAAAATTAGTTAAAAATTACAAGGTAATCAGAAATATTTATTTTAATGAAACCATGTGAAAGTACATGCACCTTTGCTTCCAAAAATCCCCAAGTGTTGGACCCAGCTGAGTTCTCAGAGTCTACCCAGCAGCAACCATTCATAGCAGAAGATACTGCCAATGCCAGTCTGGCTGAGGGACTCAGTTGTTTATAATTTTTCCAGCAGCCAAAAGTAAGCAACACCACAGCTCCACTGGTTGGGACAAAGGCTGTTTTTGCTTATCCAGTTATGCAGCTCTAGTAAACATGGCTTTTCCACCAAATGTAACAGCGTGAAGCATTAAGACAAATAGTTGACTTTCTGGGTGAGAGGTTGAGCACTATTTAAATGAGAGAAGAAATACAAAATATCTGTTCCCTGAACCATAAGCTTGGCTGTATTTTGAAATGAAAATATAAAGTATGGAAAAATAAATACGCAAATCTTCTCATTAATACAACTGGAAGCCAGTAATTCTATATAAACCAATGAAACAGAACACCCAGGAAGGCAGTATTATTTAAAGCAAGCCCTCCACCTTGAAAAGTCTGTATAGCAATAAGGGGATTGTTGTCACCATGAAGAAACATCCAAGTTCAGAATATGCCAAAAGAAGACATCACCACTCATCAACTGAAACAACAGATTCTGCCTGTGGAGTGAATCCATCCCTGGGTCCATCCACACCCCTTCAGTCTTCAGCAGCCACCGGGGAGACCCTTGTTAAAAGGAAAGAATGTGTTTTGTCCCAAACTAAAACATACTGTTAAATGTTCCAAAACTAGACAATCATGACAACACAGACGGGTACTGATCACAAGGGGAACCTCAAGCAGGTAAACGTAAGCCTGTATTTCTCAGTAATGCTGAACATGGCATGGATGCTTTTGTCTTTTTGTTTAATTACAACTTAATGAACATATAAGTTAAGTCTCAGCAAGACTTACACATTTTTCCTTTCTGAGTTGCACTGTTATAAAACAAATGCCAAAAGGTTGACATCTGATATGCACATAACATTATGTCTTCTACTTTACTTCAAAAGAAGTACTTCTTTAAACTGCAATCTAAACCAGGGCTTTGTTAGTACTCTAAAATGTTTGTATTCTTCTTATTTCATTTTTGCAACAGAACTTTTATTTCCAAAGAAAGCACTATATTTACAACAGAGATTTAACAATATATTTAAAAGCCAAAGTAATGGAACAATTATACTTTCATAAATCCTATGTTATACAACTGTACATTCTTTTGATGTTTGTTTTTTTCGAAGCACTTTTAACAACAGAAAATGTTGAAAAAAAACCACTCCGACTTACTTGCACAGTACTCTCCTTGAATACACCTCAACAGCTTTTCAATGTTATAGATGGATTTGGTGCTGTCTGACTTACTGTGTAAGTGTTTATTATACTACTATGCTGTCAGCCAGCTCACGGTGAGATTCTCTCAGGGTGTAATAACAATTCAAAGCCATTGTGAAAAAATGTCATTTGGAAACTAGAAAAACAAATCGAAAACCTGAATCCCTCTTAACTTGTCTGAAGGGTTGGACAAAAAATGCCTATAAAGTTGATATTTTAATGTTGAAAGACCTAGCTCACTATTTTCCTCATATTACTTAAACAAATAAAACCCACACAATTAAAAGCAGCCAGAGTTTCAAATCAGTGAACCATTTCTAGAGCTCTGAATGGGGTGTATGGGCACACCGCCAGTGAACAAAGGGAAAAACTTAAAAGCAACATGCTTTTCCTCCTCTCTTTCAGCTGTCACAGACTTTGCTGTTATTTTTACCAGCAGTCAATACAGTGATTTCAGACTAGAGCTTTTTTCTTTTTTAGCTTGACAGGGCCATTTCTGTGGGTTTTTTTATAGGTATCCTATTATTTCTTGGTATTTTAGCCTATGATTTAAAGTCTCACACACCTCTGTCACAAGTAACAGCTTGGTCCAAAATGCTGGCAATTTCATAAGAGTTTTAGCAACAATAAAAAATAGTAAGAGTGGAAAAATCCATGATCACAAGTTCTTGGAAAGCATTTCCTTCTACAAAACAAAAATCAAAACATAACAAATATAAATTATTAGCAAGATGTTTCCAAATAAAAATACCATTTCCTGGGCAGTGTCAGGGATTGCTTACAACTCTCACCAGGCTCTACAAAAGAAAGGAAGTTTGGAATTAAGGCTCATTACAGGGGCCTGATCGCCTCTAATACGTGTGCATTACTTTTATTGACAGTGTGGGGAAGGAAGGGAGAACAGGGCCCTCCCCAAGCACCTCCTCACAACAATTCTGCCATTTCTTATCAGGGCTGTGAACAACTGCCGTCGCAGGCATTAATTTATTGGGGGGGGGGGAGTGGGGGTGGTGGTGTGGATTTACTCTGTGGCATTCTGCTTAGATCATTTATTTTCTGTATCTCTCATTTCTGCCCCTTTTTATCTAGTGATTGATTGACTGCTCGGTACAATGACCAGATGCCAGCAGTATGCCAGGTTTCCCAAAGTAAGAAACAGTTTTCCCTCCAAAATTATCTACAATTAAATCCAGACATGAAGGAAAGCATATCCTGAAGCCCAACTGCACTGAAGATCTTAAGAAAGTCTCTCCACAGCAACCCCATGTAGTTCCGTCAAGAGCCAGCAACCTTGAGTAAAGCTGGAGTACAGAGTAAGAGCACACAGAAGCAAAACAATTTACACTGGATCTATACTAGTGCTCTTATCTGCATTAGGTCAAAACAAGAATTTAACTGTTGTACACTGCAAATGTTAGGGGAAGTGCTGCAAAATACTATCAGTTGCCTGATTCAAGTCCTGCTGCAAGGACTTTTGCTATCCACCAAACGTTCATTTTAGGAGGTTTGTGAAGATCATGTATTTCTTGCAAAGCAGAATGCCAAAACAAACAAAATATCCACCACACTGAACAACAGCCCCTCCAAGAGCAACGCGTAGTTCTGCTGCGCTAACACAGAATTCAAAGGCTGGGCACCCACAAGCCAACTAGTCTGTTCCTCCTGCTGACCTCAAGGGCTTTTTCCTGCTCCCATGGGCTTATCTTGCACCAAATCTGGCACCTCTCTGTCCTCCCCATAAACCAATTTAACTCACTAATCTGACAGGAAATAAACTCAGTTTACGGGGGGTGGGGTGCAGGGCGTGGATAATAGGAAGAGGAAACAGAGATAGATTTTTGTTTTTCTGGTGATCAACATCTGTTCACAGAAAGGTTCAACAAGTTCCTGGGCACACACAGTGGAAATGGTAACTTTTGAGATGAGAATATTTTCCTGAATATTTTATGTGAAAAGAAAAATCTACAATATTGCAAATATTTTTTAAGCTCACCATAATACAAATCAACTCTACTTTAAAAATAAAGCTATAAATGACTTTATGTCTCAAAGATTTGCACTTCAGCTCTTGGGCAATGATGAGCCACATTGCCTACTGTAAAGTTACTTGCAATAGCTCACCATATCTAATAAAAATATACATGTAGTGTAAGACCCAGTATGTAGGCACTCGTACACTGCAACTTTACATCCTTATTTACTTAGAATTTGTCTTGAATTTCCACCTCAACCATACTCATGTGCATAACGTTGTTTCTATTCATCATCCTGTTGCTGTCCCCATACTGTTGCTCTTCTGAGAAGCGTGCAAAGATATCCATTCAGCTTTTGAACAAAAGGCACTAATTCAAAACCAGCTTCCCTATACAACAAAAGGATGTCTTCTTTCTCAATTTACTTACAGATTTAAAGAAACTTTTACTAACTGCTTTAACTCTCAAGAACTTTAAATAAATTCTAAGTCAGCTTAATACTTTCTGTTCTTGTTCCACCACAACTTCCAAGAAGTGATTTCCTTTGATCATCTACTCCTCCTTCTTTCCCCATTACCTTTACTCTACCAGTCCCCCTCCCAGGAGAAGGTTCTCTGCTAGAAGGATTAAGTAACTTCCCAAAATTCTTCTTTTCCTTTACTTGGGACTGAAGTTGAACCTTTTCCCCATTTAAGCCTCCAGTACTTCAGCTCACTTATTTTCACTAACTAGTTCTCCTAATTTAACAAATGTTCACTTTTTATCATCCCATTAAACTTAAATCACATGAACCTAGTTCATGCTTTGTCTTCATTTTTTAAACAAACAGGTTTTCTTTAAGGTCAGCAACTCCTTCCAAGTCCAAAATAACACAACTTCTATTCTGAATTACTCTTTTGCTAAGAAAACTATTGACTGTCATGTACAGAAATAATCACATCATTACAATATCATTTGCGCTTTAATATAGATCTGGTCCACTACATAGCCTACAATGTTACTATTCCTATAGTATTACCTTCTCATAATATTGCTATTCCAGTGTCTGTATATAAATCCTAAGCTAGAGGTCTACAACACATCTTTCACAGTTCCTTCCCAAAGTGATTCTGACCAAACAGATTCTACTGTATCCATGCTACTGTTTGTTTCTTTGTATGGTGCCACTTCATGACACTTACTAATTTTCTGCATAACTTTCAGTGTTTGTGCTCAGGCCACGAATGCTATTTGGCCATGTTTCTGCTGCCTCTGTATCTAGTTACACATTCAGCACCAGCTGTTCTAGTTTTGTATACTAATGAAAAGAACCTGGATAATAAACATCTCATTTGGTTTTCTTCCTTGACCTCACCCTCTTTTCTCACTATAGTATGTATTTTTGCTGGTGTAGCACCTACACAACTAGTCTTCTACTAATAGCTTTCACCCTTTCTGTGCTCCTTAGCGTAGACCACTTGTGTTATTGCACGTGCAATTCTCATTTACCCAGTTTTCCTCCTTCTGTGCTTTAATACCAAGCGTGAAAATCAAGCCAGCCACTTCTCCCATTTCTTCATTAAGTATTTTCTCATCTGTCATGCCAGGAACAAGGTAAAAATTTTAGGATTCAGTTCAGTCAATTCAAAGGGACAGTTCCTCTTGCTCCACCTCAGTCTCACATTGACCCAGAAGAAAACAGTTCACCTCTTCTTGGTAATGTCATGTTTTTCTGCTATGTTTCTGCTTCTTGAAACAGTTCTATGCAGAGCCAAAAAACTCACCAGCACACCACAAAAGACAACACATGAGTGTGCAGCCATGGCAGGTAAGGCTGTCCTGTGCAGCACCTTGACAACTCAGCACTTACACAGCCTCAGTGATCTCCTGAAACCACACTATTAATTCCAGACAGTTTTATAATAGCCTCTGAAATCCACCCATTGAAAAGCACTTTCTCCTCTTTACAGTCTCTCAATAGTCGGACACCTCCAAGCTTCCTTCTGAGAAGTGCTCCCTCGCTGCCAGCTGACCACACTGCCTTTGGGAGCCCCACAGATCCCCCAGGATGGAGGGCCTTCCCTTCCTCCGCTTGCCACTGAGCTGTTCCACCCTCAGGCAAGTGCAGTCACCTCACAAGACTGAAACCACCTCATTTTCTGTTCCAAATACTCATCTGCAGAAACCTGAAGCCTCTCTCTAGAAAAATCAGGAACAAACTAACACGACCTTTTATGCAACCAATCAACAGGGCAGATTATCCTCTTTCTATTTTCACTGGGACCAGGCACTTTTTTCTCCATTTTTTCTTCTTTCATAAGACAAGGGTCTGATGTCCAGATGAACAGGCTCTTCAAGGCACCCTGATACTCTGTTCATTTTAGCGAAGCATCAAGTCCAAAACTTCCTGGCAGGGGTGAAAACTAACACAACTGTGGGCATCATGGTCCCTCTTCCCCAACAACATGCTGTACACTGAAAAATTCATGACAACAGTGAGCTACGTATTTTTGTAGTGTTCACCTAGGCAGAGTATTTTTCAAGCCTCCTTTCTGTTAAAAAACCCAGACCTTCAAGGCAAATGTCTAACCAGGCCACTCTTGAAGCTCATCTTCAACTACCTGAAGAAAGGAGGTGCCACACAGAGTCCTAGACCTTTTTTTCCCCGCACTTCCCACAAAAAAAGAACAAACAAGAAAAACATGTGGGCTACCAGAAAACCAATGAATGCCAACAAGTCTGGTTTTCTCAGTTTTTCCACAAGGGATATAAATACACTGAAACCTCCATGATGGATGTGACTGAGCTGTCTCCTGCCTGTCATTGCTCCTACAAGTTTAACGGTAAGGATAGAACACAGTATGGCTACAGTTCTAACAGATTTCAATGTAAATCATCCCATAAACACAGGTGAAAGTGCAAAAGCACAGGAAGGCGTAATGTACAACCCACACAGTTTGCTGCGTTTTTCAAATACCGAAAACGTAATCCAGTAGAAAGTACAGGCTCAATGGTAGAGTTATTACACCTAAAAATAAACCACAACTTCCTCCAGATTTACTACACCTTTCTGGAGTCGTTAACCACATTATCAGAAACAACTGCAGCACCTCTATTTTCCATGCCTGCCCTACGATGTCTATAAGCTTAGTTTCTGTGCTTCTCTGCACACCCTCCTGCTGCATGGTAATGACAATCCCCTATGCCAGGTGATGTTTTAGCTACGTAACGGTTTCCTATCCACCTCCCTTATCACCTCTTACCATCTCAAGAGACTGCATATAACCAAAAAGAAATTAGGCCCAGATTGTGCTCTGCTAATTTAAGTGTAGAATCAGAGAATCATAGAATCTTTAGGTTGAAAAAGACCTTTAAGATGTAGCAGAACCTCTCTCTGCACATGCACCTTTCCCTTCCCCTGCATGAAAGTGGCCTGAAAGAGAGTCATGTTTTCTTACTGCAGATGTTTAACATCATCTACAGGAGGCTGTCCATAACCTTTAAATTGGGTACCAGTAGCGAAAAACAGTACCAGGAAAATATTGAGAAAGTGGTACATCCACCTTTTTGCATCCCAACTTTACATGAGAAAAACTGAGCAGTTCACGTCTCGCCAGTAAACGAAAGAATGGCTAACGCTTTGGGCAACTCAGAAGCCACAGGCTGACACTGAAAAAAGGTGTTTCATACAAATGATTCAGCAAGTCAGCTGTACAGAGGGAGTCCTGAACCTGTTAAGGAAGTTCAGCTCACCCTATTCTCATGGCAAAATACATCCCAGTTATAGTGACCTGTCTCTTTCTTCCTGAAGTGTAGTGTGACAAGTAGCGACTAACAACTCTGCAGCCCAACAGGGAAACAGCGGGCTGGGGAGAGGGTAGGTGGGTTGCATTGGTAGATACAGGCTAATACATACTCAGGACAGAAAGGATCATCTTACTTGTGAGCAGTAAGTTGAGGTAGGACTGTGGGGTGGGAAAAATGGAGGTATGAGGGAGGATGGTGGTTGGACTGTGCTGGAACTCAACAATTTGACTTTCTCAAGGGGCAGGGGACAGGGTGGTGGAAGGGCTGGGCCATGCTGAAAGGTCAGAAGTCCTTCGAAAGCAGTGGGCTGGGACAATGGCCTGGCTGTCAATCCAAGCTAAAACTGATCTGTGGAAAAGTGGCTGACAGTTACAGTGGCTGTAGGTTCTCAAAGTTGCAGAAGAGCCAACTCCCCTTTCTTCCCAGGCTGCAAAGGCAGAGGAGTGGCTCAAGCCCTGGAATCAGAACAATGGTTTACAGCCCAGTCCTGACTTGGACTGTGCTAGCAGTCCACCACTACCACTACCTCCCTTTCCTTCTCCTTCTCTCCTGGTTGGACACAGCTACCTATAGGCTAGAGCCTGAAGAACTGACCTCATACCACCACCACCACAGAAACAGAGGCCACCAGCACAGTGCCACAACTGGAACCTCACAGGTCCCCACCTCAGGTGAGGTGCTTTCCAAAAACTACCATCAGCTGCACTAGTACAAGGCCCCTCCATGCTTCAATGACTTCTAATTCATTGACATCTAATTCAAGCAGAAGGAAGCAGTCTGCTTGAAATCCGCTAAGCTGGGGAGCAAGGGAGTAAGTGATGACGGATGGTATTTCAGTCAACTGGGAATAACTATGCCCTAAACAATCCCAAGATAAAACCCCATTATCTCGTAAACAGGAACCTTTCTTGAACTATTCTCAAGCTTTTGGGCAAATTTTTTACTTTTATGGTACAGGTGTCCTTGATTCCCACCAAGGACTCATGTTGCACTGTGCAAGGTCCTGCACAAATGACACAAGGCACGGTTTCTCAACAGGCAAGGCACCAATGCTGCTAAATCATTTGGAGCTCAGAACCTACATTTACTATTTATTTTTTAATTCAATTTATTGAAATGCCAACATGCAAGTTAAACACAGAAATAAAATAGAATATTTGTTTACTAAAAACAAAGTCACCATGCACACAAAAATAAGACAAGAACATCTGACAAAACTGGTGGGGTTCAAATGTCATTGCTCATAAAGCAAAGAAGATAAATAGGCCTAAATTTTTATTGGGGCTGGTTTATTTTTAAGTTTTTGTTATTTTTACATTATATATACTGTAAAACCAAAACACTACTTCTTTACTATAAAAGCAAAAATTAGAAACATTTATACTGTATTAACAATTCCTGAATTATGATTCAAGTTCTCTAGTATTTCTATGCTTCATTAATCTTCCTTAGCTATTCTTGTACAGCAGATTATGCATTTACTAATTTTTCAATTTTTTAAATCTAATGTTAGACAATCTAATATCTCATCAGTTATACCAACTTAAAATTGTAGTCAGCTGTATCTTAATTAGACACAATTTTACCAGAATTACAAATATTGATTAGATACTCCGATATTTGAATGAATTAACACTTCTGTCTTGAAGGAAGAATGAGCACAAAGTTATACTTAAAACATTTGTCACTTTTTTTTTTGGAGGGAGGGAGTGGCAGATCATTTAAATGACAGTTAAGGTACTAGAGACTAGTAATAAATCTTTAACACGGTCTGGACATAACAGGAAATGAATGGGTGACTTAAAATTAAATTATTTTTTTAGAAATACTCAGCAGTAGAAGACAGCAGTGTTCATGATTCAAAAAGTAACCTGAACTTGGCAGCACCTTTAAATTATTATTTGGGAGAGTATTTAATTTGTAACTTTACTATGAACTAGTTCTCAAAATAGCCGCATTTTAAAAGCTGACAGAAATGGTTGGTCCGGAGCCACTTCTGTTACCAAAGCATAAAGCTATATTCTGTTACAAAGGACACACCCAATCTTTCAGTGAAACACGTCTGAATTTACAGTGATACAAATGAGAGAACAGCATTTAAGGCAAAACCCTTCTAAAGTAAATGGAAGGCAGATTTTTATGGAAGTAACAAAACATTTTAACTATAAAGCAAACTACTCAAATTTATTAGCACAGGTATTGGGGCAGCAGTCAGAAATACCTGGATAACTATAGTAATAAGATACTATTTTAACAGTATAGTTATGATTGCATTTATTGAAGAAGTAATTGTGAAACTGGCGTATCATGCACACAACTGCATTAATCAAACGACAGTAACATTGGCTTCTGCTCGGATTACACAATGCAAGGCTACTTAAATATCATTTAAGACTCTGATATTGAATCTGTCATTTTTATGCCCTAATTTTAGCATGCTCTGCCAAAGAATGTCAATGTTTTCTGAGGCCTCCTGAAAGAGGGTCAGACCAGCAGCAGCAGGAAGACACAAAGGGGTTCCTTAAGGACAAGTCCTTCTTCTTAGAATCTGCTGACACAGCTCCCATCAGCACTCATGGGGGAGAGCAGACCCAAAAATAACAGCCTGTTAACTCTGAATTTGTTTGCTTTTGTGGGTTGGTTACACCTCAGACATGCCAGACACATCTCATTATGAAACGTAAGCAGGTGACTAGTTCTGATGCAGTTATATAAGGCAAACATTCCAAGGAGAAATCCTTCCCAGTACACATTGATGGTTTAGCTGCATCACCCAGTAATACCCCTTCAACATCACGATTTAAGCTGTAGACTCTGCCCTGTCCTTTCAATACTAAAAGCACACTGTTTCACAGGGCACCAGCAGCACGCATGGCATGCCCAGGTTCTCACTGCCTGTCGCTGACAAAGGGAGCACAAACAATGAGTATCTTCTCTTCCAAATACCTTTCCAGGTCAAGGTAGAGTAATACCAGCAATGCTGGCTTTGCAGTAGTTACATTTTCTTAACTTCTGAGAAGTTTATTTCTATTGTGCCCACGCGCAGTAAGATAAAACCAGTCCTCTAAAAAATTTTATTCCTCTCAGTTCTGGCCAAAGGCTTTTCCTCCTCACAACATTACACTCCATATGGGAGAAAAAACAGAACTGTATAAAAATGGAAGTCTTTTCACTAAAACATACTTATGTTTCCACTCAGACTTTTTCCTGCATTAATGCAATGGTTTGATCTCACGGACTGCCGAACATCAGTGAAAGCTGCCAACCCTCCCCACACCAACAGCTCTGTACCCCCAAAAACCTGAAAGCCATAATAAACAAAATACAGCCTGAAATCTCTCCTTTAGAGGCCCAATAAAAAGTTGCCTGCTCCCTAAGCTGTTTGCTTTTAATACCAGAAGTAAACAAACTCCAGGCTCTGTTTTTATTGGACTGTTTGAAAGAGAAAGCTCCAAAGGCTAAAACCAGAGGTAAATCGTATACTATGATTCAAGAAACACAGCTGAGTTGTGGGAAACAATACATTCTGTGTATTAGTTCTTTATTTAGACTCCTTTCAGTGACATATCTTATGACCATATCCACACCAACATCTATTTTCTAGCTACTCTGTAAGATGCAGCCATTTGTAGCTGAAAGCTCAACACATTATGTTGTGTGTGTATGTGTGGATGTTAGTAGGTGATCATAAAATCAAGTAAGTACAAATTGAAGAGAGAGGAATAAAAAGGGGTTAGACTCACAGCTGTATGTGCAACTTCAGCTTCAGTACTTCCCAAGTTGTCTTCCTCCTTGACTACACAAACTCGGTTTTCCCTTATCACAGTTTATATACATGTGTATGTGTACATGCACGCATGTGCAAACGCACATGTAATTTAAAGCCAACTTCATAACCTAGCTTGATCAAATAGATAAACAGAGGCCAAATTAAACACTAGGCCACACAAGGTGCCCATTACAAAATACAAAAAAAGGTTAGCTAGAAAGCTCTCACTAGCAGAAAAAAATTACTTGCCAGTAACTGCAAATGCCTCTTGTACATATTGTGCTATGGGGAAACAGCTATGTTACAGTATTTAACCACAAAGGCTTTTTTTAATCTGGGCAGTACCTACACTGTATACATGTCTGCAGTTCTTGCACCAGCAGCTCCCACAGAGGTATCCCATCAGGAGAGGAAGCGAGTAGAGGCACAAGAGAAGGCAGGCAACAGCAATTGCTCAAGCTCTGGTGATTACCAGTAGATTCACCTGAGCATGGGTCAACATCCATTTGTGCAGTCTTTGACTCTCAGTTATAGCTGCAAATAGCTGTGGAGATGCAGTGAAGTAAACTTACAGAAAAAAAACCTGAAAAGCTATGTATGTGTGGGAATGACTCAGCTTTTGGTAAATGTGGTTTTGTAAGATGGTAGATGAGATTGTTACTGAAGTAATTTGAAAACATTAAGTGTAGGAACACTGTGAATCCTCAGGAAAGATTTCTTTCTACTGTCCTCCGAAATCCCTAATACCACACCACTTCCTTAAAATACAGTAGTAGCAAGCAGACTGTCATCAACACAAGCAGCAGTTCCACCTGAAAGGCCATTAATGTTCCACCTTATTTAGAACCCTGACAGTACTGTAACAGACTTAGAGAAGATGTAAGTACCAGTGGTGAGAACACAGAGTACACACTGTGCTTAGACAGCTTGAGACCATGCTCACATTTTAAGCCAAGTCAGATTTTGCTCACTCAAGACAAAAATTATCTCCACCTTCAGATGGAGACTCACTGCTACAAATAAGAAAAGGGCCAAGCAGGATCTACTGGTTGCCAGGAGTCATCCATGCTCCATACAGTGATAGGGAGGAAATACAGATTTGGATTGCACATCCCCCGGCTCCTGCTGAGAGAGAGGAGGTCTGAGAGCCCTGGGGTTGTACAGGGGGTGCACAAACATGAGCTGGGGAGCAAACCTGCCTGCTCAGCCAGATGGGAACATGAACAACGGAGAGCCTCGTTTTTCTCTTATAAAACACATGCAGGATTAAAGGCATAAATAGATGAGTAGATAAGAATTTCATTGACCAAAGGACAATGAAGGTATTGATACCTAAATGAGGCTAAGACCTCCTCCGGAAAAGAAGTTCCAGCAATTTTGGATAATGCAATAAATATGTCTCTAATTAGACAGGCACAGTCTAAGCAAATTTTCAGTGGTAGAGCTCTTGCATTTCTGTTCAATACGCTGACAAATTTAACCTGATAAATACGTCTGCTTGCTTGGTATTCTAAATGTTAAAAAAAAATACACTACTAATGGCTGCATCCACAAAGAAATAATGCACTAATTCCAGAAGCTGATCACCACCTTACACAGCAGGGAGAAGACCACCAAGCTTTTGCACCACCTTTTCAGTATCAGAGAACACAATGATTATCCAAGTGTGGATATGAGGCTGCATAAAGTACTGCATGAAGACTTAGCAGGCTGTGCAGCAACACACCCAGCAGGCACCATGTCATCATCACAGCTGGTCAGGAGACTGGACACCATGAGCTTGAGGTGTACTCAGAGTGTGCTTCCACACCCCAGGGAAAAACTCACACAGGGCAGTTAAGACACACAAACAATCGCCTCTTCCAAGGTAAGTGACACAGTGTACAGGACCATGTAGGCTCAGCAATCATTTGCTCATAAGCAAAATGTGTGCATGGACATAGACATGGGGGGGGGCATGGGGGGACACGCAACAGAAAACTTAGGACTTTTCTGTATCTGTTCGGGTGAACAGCTGTGAATCATTCTGAGACAATCCTACAAAATCTCACTTTTCTTAAACATATAACCCTTCAATTCAATGGATCTTAAGGACAAATTAGTAAAATAGCTTTCTTCTTTATAGCCACACAGTACTTCTGCACCTCCCAGACCACTCAGACATGACCACTATGTCATGCGAATAGTTATTTTAAGAATGTAAGGAAAGCATAAGATTATGTTCATGATTAGTCACCTGTCAAGTTTCTGAAGTTCATATACCATGAGGGATTTCTTATGGCTGGCTTTGTTCTGTGGACACAGGAGTATTCTTCAGAGTAATCAGGTGCATAAACGTCTGTTATGTAGACAGGCAAGATATTTTTGAGATAAGAAATTCCAAAGAAAATGTTAACAAGAAAATAGAAGTCAGGACTACACAAAAGTAGAATCAGTTTGTTTGGGTTCTTTAAGTTAACACAAATCAGCTTGACTAATCACCCTTGGTGTTTCCAGAGAATTAAGCCCCTGAGGCTAACAAAAAGCATGAAAAACTTAAAAAGAGAGGGAGGGGACAGCTTCTGGCAGAGTCAGGACACTTAATGCATAGAAGAGACACCATAAAAACAGGTAGAGCTGGGAGACATATGATTCTCCACAGACCCAAGACCTCAGGCTTCCCTCCTGTAAGCAACTAAACCCAGGAACAGCTGAAGAACCAAGAAATAGCCTTTTATCAGTAAAATACTCATATTTTCAGTTCACCTGTTGATTTAGAAGAGAATTAAAGACATATAAATCACCAAACGGATATGCCAGCACAGCATAAGGCCCGCTTTTTTCTCAAATTGCATAACCTAAAAGTGAACAATAAGCTTTCTTAGAGAGTAAAAATGGGGACTGACAGCTGCCAATGCAGCTTTTAAAACTAACAGTCCCTCTGCCGTGTCTTCCAAATGGTGGAGAAGGAAAATGGGCATCTAAAACCTTTTCCTTCTCAAAGAAAACATTTACTGTGAATGTACTCATAGACACCTAAGCCACATGTGTCTCTCCTGGGAAATAATACACTTATCCAACCCATTTTTCATTGCCTGGTATTATACAGAATGAAGGCCTGTCACATATATAATCAAAAAGTAATTTGTTGTCTAGTGAAAGGGACACAGAACCAGCTTCATATGATCAGTCAAGTAAGCTCATGGCCAGGGCAGCAACAGACAGCTCTCCAGCAGCGCTCCACGTAAGAACAGCCCAGCTAAGCAGTAAGCAACAACTTGGACAAACGCTAGGATCCAGGGTAAAGTAACATAGATATTCTGCTTGGAAATCAAAAACACACACTGAAGAGTTAGAAAGGCCCTTCTCAATGGAAAGGGCAGGGTCACTGTTCAGGAACTATTAAAATGGACTGGGCCAAAGGGACTCCACCACAGCCATCTAGAGAAACCGGGCATTACTTAGCCCAGAAAATCAAATAGCAAGCTTCATTCACATGCTCTCTGGTTTATGGATTTTAAGATCCTTTTCTCTATGTTGTTTTTTGTCCTATAAAAATTATACTTCTGTTTGAAGGTCATTTCTTGTCACTGAATACCACATCACTGCTCTAAAGGGAATAAAATGGCAGCTTATAAACCCAGTTGCACTTGCTGGGATTGACACCGAGCAGGAGTATGGCAGGATCCTTTTTGTAAGACACAGGATGACTCTGGGCCAAGAGGCAGCTCAGTCATGGCTTCAGCCTGGCGAGGCTGGCCAGGGCTAGCAAGGCAGCCTGCCTCAGTGCTTACAACACATGATGCTTCCCTGTTTTGGGAGCAAGATTTTTCTAGGAGGGCAGGGGTTTGAGTGCTGTTAAAAGTTTCTGTCTATACAGAGCCCAGAGCCTGCCTGCTGGAGGTCTGGGTTGCTTGCACTGCACTCTAGTTTATTTCAGCACAGTGTCCCCCTCCTTGCACTGATCCGTTTGTTTCTTTTTCTGCCTTCTGCCTTCTCTGCCAATCACCCCCGTCCCCGGAGAATAAGACATAAAGGCAGAAACATTGGTGTTGTCTATACAGAGATTCAGACAAGGCTTCATCTCAATTACAGTTGCTGATGTTTGAACAACAGTAGGTGTCCAAGCCCTTGACTCCACAGGGATAGCTAATTTTTTCACTAGTCACAATGCCCTCTGCTTCAAACCAGGGTAAAACTCAGCCAAGGCAACAGGAGCTTCACTTACCAAGTCTTAAGAGTTTAAACTATCACTACTATATAGATGGCCATCAATGGTGTTTTTCTGAAACCTGAAAAACTCTCACCCACCATGATGCATTATTAATGACCCGTTATATATAAGAATATTTGTTACATTTGTTTTGTGTTCCTTTTTCTACATCAGATAGTAACACTGCATCATTTCTGATACAGCCTGCCCCCAAGCCTTTAAAACCTTCTGACTCAATCATACGCTATCTAAACATCAGGAATATTTTTAGCTTCCTTAACATGCTTCAACTTCAGGGCTTAGTTTCTAATAAGGAAATGGCAGTATGCCTAATAATGTGCTTAGATTTGTAACATATACTAACTGTGTTTTATACTGTAACAACCTGTACTCACAACTGCACGTAATATTGTGGGTTTGCCCCTGTTGTTTTCTGCTCCATTCCACTTAATATGAAAAGCTATCCAGGCAAGTTTTTTTGGTCAAATACAACATTTTGGTTCTTAAAACCAAACCAACCAAAAAACCATTACAAGTGAACTGTCTGTACAATAAAAATACTTGTCTCTTTAAACAGCTGCTTGAATCTACAAGATCTTACTATATTCCTAAGAATATGTGTGGACAAAGACAGGGGTATGGGTATCTCTACGTAGATATATACAGAGTATCCCATTTTCAGAAACCAAGTATTTCTGGAATGACAACAAAACTGTAATGTTAGAATTACTCATATAAACTCATTAACATTATTTTTTAAAATTTAATGATGACCTTTTCAGGAAAAGGGAGCAGCTCCCTTCTGCTATTCCCAGCTGCAGCTGTGGATTCCTTCCCTCTACCCTGTGTACCAGGTTTGGCATTCACCTGAGTCATCACTACTTTAGGTAGCAATGCCAGCACAAAATTAATTCTACCAAAAAAAAAAAAAAAAAAAAAAAAAAGGTGTGTGTGTGTTTGGTGTTGGTGTTTGTTTTGGTTTTAAAACAGGTTTACCTTGCTGAACTGACTCATGCTGAAGCCTGGTCAAGCACAGAAAGAGAAAAGCAGGTAAGATTGCTCCTTCAAATGCAGCTAACCTGAAAGGACTAAACTGTGATGTCAAATCAGACCCTAAGGGTACCAGTCACCTAAACCTTAAAAAGATAAATGAAGTTCAGTAAATAATAGTAATTTCAAAAATTTTTCTTTAAAGTAGTCACACACTATGGTCAGAACTCTGAGGGACACAGATAAACTCTTGATGGAAAATGTGAAATTTCTGACAAAACCTATCAATAACTACAAAGACCAGTACAGACCTCTACACAAAAAAATAAAAGCTTTCAACGTGAAGAAACCACTTCACTAGGAAGTAAATCCGTTTGTATGAACATAATATACCTAATCTATACAATTTATATCTGATAAACTCCTTAGCTGATGAGCCAATCAAGATACTATTTTTTTCAACCCCTTTCTCATATCACCTTCATACATCCATTGCCTCCAAAATCATGGATTAGTAAATGCTAACATATTGAATTAAGAGATAGCAACTACTGTTGGATTAAGTCTGGCTAAATAGCTGAGCTTCTTAGTAGCTGGGAACTAACATAAAGCAGCAATGAAAAACTCTTCTGAAAAAAGATTAAGCTTGCAGAGAAGTGAACCACAGGGCTTTAAAAATCATTGCCATGACACTCCCCCCAAAAAACCAATTAAGTGACAAGAAAAGATATTTTTACTTCAGTATCAGAACTCGACCTACAGAACAGCTAATCAAATAGAACAGTGCTGGGCGCATATGTTGATCCCTCCCATTCTGCAAAAGGTGTATTATCAATAGCTCACACAGTATTTGGAAAATACATGCAAGGAAATGAAAACTACCATCCTGGGCGGCTAAAGTTAAGCACATTCTTCATTTGCTGTATTATGAAGAAAATTTTCAGCCTCCTGCAAGAATCAGTAACCCTGACAATCAGATATGAACTCACATTTTAGACTTTAACTGTGGGCTCATCTTCACTACTGTTAAATCAATTGTACTTAACTCAATTACAATGAGGTAATTACATTAACATGAGTCAGTGCATCCACACATGGCATTTGCACGTGTGCTTAGTGAATTGCTGTTACCTCCCACATGGCACAAGTACTTCCCTCAATTTAACCAGTAGGCAGCTCAGGACACTTTCACCTGTGGTACAAGCCAACCTGAAACCACACTGCTGCCAAATGCCCCTATCCCACCTGCACAGGGTAGACCTATTGCAAAGCTGTCCTTAACCAGGTACAAACTAACTCCTGTGTGAGTTTACCTACCCACTGTAGGGCCTCTCATCTTTTAAAATGTACTATGTCCTAACCCTTTTGAAAAGGGAACAAAAATACGAGTCTCTGTGATCTGTTATTACTAAACAAAAGAGTGAGGGGAAAAATAAATAGTAATAAAAAAAAGTCAACAAAACTGTGTGAGCAACAGAAAATGTTACTGTGGCCACAGACGCTGTGATGGCTGGCAGCCACATATGCACCCATTTTGTCTCTCCTGCCTCTCCATCCCTCTGTGTCTCAGGCTACATACATGTTGCTAAGTAAACAGCTTGGGCATCAGTCCCTGGCTCTGAAGCAAGGTGGCACAGCATAAATAACATCCATCTGGCCAAATTCTTTCTTTCCCCATCTCTGCCCCATTCCCAAAAGATAGGGTAGCTGGGCTCAGAAGGGTGACCAGACCCTACTGCCAGATGTGCCAGATGCAGAAGCAGTTGCTGTGGGGAGAAAAAAAACGTTTGGAAACAACATGCCACCTCTCACACAGCATGCAAGATCACACTCCACTGCCTCAGCCTGCTCCTGACTCTGGTTTATTTTTCACTAGGTGCAGTCTTAAAGCCCACAGAGTGAGTAATACTGGTTTGGTTAATAAGGGAGAGACTTTTTGCTACTCATCAGGCAGGTGTTTGCAGCAATTATGTTTAGCTGGCCCATGCCATAATTTAAGCAAGAACCCGTACCCTGGTATCTCTAAGTACAGCTCAGCAGCAGTCCTCTCTCATTTCTGGCTCCTAACAAAAATCTCTGGACATCTTTTAAATATAATCAACAAGCAGTTGCCAAGAAACTGAATCTATAGTCAGACATGTAAAAAGCAGACCCACAGGTACAGAAAAAAAGCAAACTAATGCAACACACTTACTTCTCTTACAATACCTGTTTAAAGTCACTGAACACAGTATTCAGGAGATTCTATAATCAGATACTGTACCTATTTCACAAAACTTGTGAATGCCTCCCCTTGTCGTACGTGGAGATTCATGACTGATCAACATGGAAATGTAATACCAGCTACACAATACATTCCCTAGTGTTCAGGTGTATGACATGGTTAACAAATAGTAGTGCTAAAATCCTACCAAAGTAAAGGTGAAAATCAAACTGAAGATGGATATGACTTGGGAGATGTATGGACAAGAAGAATGTAGGTTTCTTACATTTGTCTATAAGAATGCTTTCTATAATGCTTTTAAATAGCTTCATTATCTACTCAATTAACCAGGTATAAGCATACTTTATCACAAAAGTACAAGTATTATCTGCTTATATTCTGTAACACTGTTGTACACAACACTGAACCTAGACTACTAATGCAAAGAAATATGTTAAATATGTTAATATAAGGTTTTAAAATACCATTATAACAAAACTTAGTTAAGGTTAACTTCTGAATGAAAATTTTTGTTTATGCACAGATCAGAGACATCATTTCTTAGGAATAAATAAAAGGCATTAATTTGTAAGCACTGATTAATATTTAAATTGTATCACATGGTTTTCAGGGGGTTATCTTAGGGAAGCTTGTTTGAAATGCAGAAAACTGGAAAGGAAATAATCATTCTGTTTGGTGGTTGCTTGCCTTTTTAGACAGAGAGTGCTTTTAATTATTCTTATTTTTTCTGAATTGTAATACCAAATCACAATAGAAAAATAGATCTTAACGAAATCTATTTAGAGATTTTTTACAAATAGCCGTGCTATCTTTCAATATTATATGTTGAACAGTCTGTACAAAACCTCAAGCCCTGGCTTAAGACTAGTGCATTATTTTACACATAAAACAGTAGACCTTCACTTTCCTTTTGCTGCCTTTGAAGTCTTTTTCCTGACTCTTGTTTTAATCCAAACGTAGTATTCTCCAATCATACAAGTGTCCTGTGTGGCTACAAGTTCACACAGTGGGGTCACAGAGACAACAGCCAGCAAACTCGGGAAAAGGAAAACAAAATGGAGGAGGGGCACCCACAGAAGATGAAGGAAAGCCAGCAGAAATGCCTACAGTGTACACTGCATTTTGCTCAGCTCTCCCGAAGTACTGTTTCCGTGTCATTACTTGAGAATTTAAAAAAAGGTGTTAAACTCCTCCTTGGTCAACCTCCCCAAATTTCCAGGGGCAATTCTGAAATTATTTATTTACTATAGCTTATGTCCTATTTGTAAAGAAATCAAGACTTTACAGTGAAATTCAGGCTGACCCACAAATGCTTATCTGATGGGAGAGAAAATAAATTTATGGTTTCCTCTTTGTGAAATTAGAGATTTATATATTTTTGCTTAGAAAAGGTAGATACTGTTTCACTTTGTAAAATAAAGAAAATCCTGTGCTCTGCAAATACCTTTAAATGGAAATTAAATTTGCATTTTATAGTTGTAAATTTTTCAAACATTACTTTCACAGCTATATTTAAAAATATTTTCTCACATTCAGCTTATGCTTTCTTAAATTCTCCATGTTTGTGACATAACCTCCCCCAACCACTGAAAAAACAGGTAAATTGCTTACTATTAATGTCACTGTGATTATAACTACCTGAAATTTGGAAATCAATCATGACCTACAAATAAAGCTAAATGGTATTTTGTTCACTTTGCTCAGCGTTTGCTAGAATAATGTGCCAAATAATTCAATTTGTTACAAAATACCCAATATTGATATCCTCCTTATTCTATCTGTGTGCCAGAAACAGCCATACCTACTTTGGTTGGTCTTTTATTAAGGCAACTGTGCACAGTCACGATCCACGTGGACCATGTATGTAATATCAGAGCATAAGGTGCACAAATTATTGTTTGCAAGACAAAGTGCCAAATTAATCAACCATCAATCTATCAACTGAAAAATGTAATGATTTGCTCAGTTACATGTTACAGTTGAACAGAATGTTTTCAGTAGCATTTGGCATTTTTTCTAAAATAAAATACCTAGATGTGTTTACAAGAAAAGCAGCTACAAATATAAACCATATATAATTTTATATATGAAAGACAACTTTATTGTGAGGGTCCTGATCAAATGCTATTAAACACAGAGCTTTGCTACTTGATAGGCTCCATTCATCAGTGGCCAACTATCTGTACAAGAGAAGTATTTCCCAAAGTTTGAGGACACACTTTATTCCTCAACTAAAAACAACCACACACAGCAGTTTCTCCCGAACCACACTGACACTGCCCAGTGTAGACTATCAGCAGTGCCCCGAAGAGCTGCCAGATCTCTTACACTCTTACCCTGCCCATCCTAGCTGTTCAAACCACTCACTCCTGACAGAAATTAGATATAGAATATATGTATATAAATAAAAGCTCCTTCAATTTATGTATATCTGTATTACCTCCTCACCAAACAGCCCTCAGGGAGAGAGGTGGACTCTAATGTACGGTACCAACATACTCTATCTGTAGTACAGTGCACCTTAGCCAGCCACACCACAGCTTGTGTCAATAAACAATTTCAAGATAATCACTCTTGCTTTTTACTAACTACAACATCCTTCTGACTTTATGTTAAATTAGCAGCAACCAGACCTCAACATTTTAATGTACCTACTAAATCTGCCCAGGTTATGCATATGCAGCACACAGCATAATGTCATTGACTGTGCACAGGCAGAATTCAGTCATACTTGCTCTCTGACAAATTGAGAGCCCATCCTGCAACTTGCTGCGCAAGGGGGTCCTGCACAGAGCTCAGTCCACGACCTCAATCATCACCAGCCAAGTCCAATGAAGCCCAGGTGACTTCTTAACTCTGTAGGTATAGCTCAGGTAACCAGTGCTTTGCAACACTTGACCCAATACCATGAATGACAAACATCCATGTGCATAAGAAGTATTTCTTTAAAAAGACGTTTCAGTGGTTTATTTTGGTGAAAGTATTTTTCAAGTGTCCTCAAGAGATAAAAAAACCTACCGCTACAGACTGCTTTGAAGAACAGCTTGGGCACCAGGAGAGAAGCTGTTTATGGCTTATTTGATGTGGCAGTGGTTGGCCCTGACCTTACTTACAGTAACCACTGAGTTCAGCTAATATACCTTACATAGCGTCCACAATGAAAGTTTAAATTATGGTGACTCTTCAAGGGAACTTAACTTGATCCTCCTGTAATATTAAGTAAAAGAAAGATGTGCCTAGCAGACAAGACGGCTCAATTATACCTGCTAGCTACACACCAGCAGGACAGCCACAAATTAAATGTTGCCAATGGCAATGGGAAACTGGCTCTCAAATATTTTATTTTTTTTTAAGTTACATAGACACACCCACCATTTGCAGGACTGGACTGTTAACATCTCTTTCTAAGGAAATGATATGCCAGATCAAGCACAGCACTAATACAAGGTGCAGTCACAATGAGCAAGCGCCAACAAAGACAGAGGTTCTGTGAGAAGCAGTTGTGCTAAGTCTCGCTCTGCTATTTTGTCCTACCTAGCAAGTTAAATCCAAACAGAAGTTCAGGGAACAAGACCTCCCATTTTCTTTTGGCTCAATTCCTTGAAAATTACAGTCTACCACTGTCCTGACACCAGAGTGGTCATATACTGCATCTCCTCAGGCTGCACACTTCCCACTGCTTTCCTCAAGTTAGCTCCAATTTCACATAGCAAACCCGAAGTTCTGTGAGCTTGCTGATACAAATGAAATTCAAACACACAAAACAAATTACTATTTTTCAGCTCAAAGAGCAAAGGATTGTAATTGCTTCTGCAGCTACAAGGCAGTGGAATTGACGTGGGAGTCCAGGTGGGAACATGAGGCCAGGGTGGATGAAGGGGTGGGTGGAATTACCTCTTCAAGCAAAAATCTACAGTTAGGTGGCTTAAAGCAATAATGAAACTGCAGGGTTATAATAAGTTAGGATTTTATCCAGGAAAAAATCCAAACCAAACCAAAGCCTAGCATGGTATCACATCTTCAGCAAACAATTTTTTCTTTAAGATTAATAGGGATGCTTGCTTCATTTACAAACAACCATGCAGTACAATTCCAGGGCTCACAAAAACAGCAATGAAAAGTTTGATGTGTATAAACCAAAACATCATTAAAGCACTGGCATATGGAATAACAATTACTGGGCTTTCAGAGATTTGTGACTTTTGAAAAGCATTTCTACCCCACTTAGGATTTTAAAAGCAACATTTAACACTAACCTTAAAAACAAATAATTTTACAAAGAAAGGTTAAAATAAGTTGCCAAACCCAAAGCAAACATTATCTAAATATTCCAATTCTGACATGTACAGTAAAAAATCTGTACATTTTATAGAACAACCCTATTTAATTGAAAATCCGCAGCCAGAGAGCACACATTAATTAAAATTATAGAAAACCTAGGACAAAGTTATCTGTACTTGAAACGTGAAATACTTCTGGCTTGACAAACACTTTCAAAAAGCATGTGTCACCTATCTGAAGCTAACAATGCAAGTAAAGCAGTCTTTAACCCCTGCACTATTTTGAAACAACAAAAACCTTAGGATTCTGTCAGTACACATTCCCTTCTTAACATATGCATCTAAAAAAATAGTTTGCAAATAAAATTTGTATCAGGAAAAAAACATGAGATTCTAGCAAGCTGGATGCTGATGGGTGAGGAAGGAGCAACTGACGCAAACGTATCAGAATCAATGGCACTACAACAAACATCCTATAGGAGTGTCTGTTGCACAGGGGTGCATCGTTACACACCATTCACAGCCTCGAAGTGCATTTTATATTTTCAAATGTAAAAAATACTGGTTTTAATTATACTGTTATAAACTACAGTGAGAGAACTTGTAAAACAGTTTTACACAACTCACCCACATAGATGGAAAAATCAACATACTAAGACCTGAGCTGTGAAAGACTAATTGATTTTACTTCCTTTGCAGCAAGGTTGTTGTTGTGGAAGAAATATCGATATATTTTTCATATATAGGATATAAAGTATATATATGCACGTACTTTTCCTTTTATAGAAAAAACCTAACAGACTATCAATCCTTTCCTCAAAGTATTTTAAGTAGTTAAACTATAGTTCTTACACAAGATTAAAAAAAATATATATAAATCCCATCGAGCCCATACCGAACTTTGTCCAAGGCCGGCTTGAAGCAGAGGACCATTCTAAAGGGGTGAATAGTTACAAAAAAATTTGACATATTTAAGGTCCTAATCTTGAAACCTTTATTTACATGAATATTTCTTACTTTAAAGAACAAGTTTGCACGATCGGGATCCTACAATCGTTAATCTTCTTGAATGACTTTTTAGCATGAAGGACTATGTTCTCCTTCAAAACAAACAAAAGTAGGAAATTCTGCTGAATATTTTACAAAGGCCTTGTGTTGCCACGTTACAACCCTCCAAAGTTAAAGAGAAATTCTAAGCCACAAGGTAAAATGCTGCCGAAAGGCTCTAACAAGTTTAAGAAAAATTACTGGTTGTTGGGGAACATGTATTCACTTTAAAATTTCAAATATTTCTGTAAACAAGACTACTTCAACACAGCATGTTACTCAGTAGCATGTTTTGCTTGAACATTAAGAGGGGAAGTCCGGCTACTAACGGAGAGGTCCAAGACACCACCAAGTGCCTAACCGTCTGTCTGACCACATCTCATCCCCCACCCCTGTACTTTTTCCTGAGCATCAGCGAAGCAAACAAACACCGCAATTCGCTCAAGTTTCACACACTGCTGAATGGGAGGCTGCTCCACTGTTCAAAGTCCTTGTGAGTGTGAAGGGGGTGTGGAAGACATCACCACCCCAAGCTGGGCAATCCCCCTGCCACCACGCAGACAGGCCGGGCAGGGGCAGGCCGGGCAGGGGCAGGCCGGGCAGGGGCAGGCCGGGCAGGGGCAGGCCGGGCAGGGGCAGGCCGGGCAGGGGCAGGCCGGGCAGGGGCAGGCCGGGCAGGGGCAGGCCGGGCAGGGGCAGGCCGGGCAGGGGCAGGCCGGGCAGGGGCAGGCCGGGCAGGGGCAGGCCGGGCAGGGGCAGGCCGGGCAGGGGCAGGCCGGGCAGGGGCAGGCCGGGCAGGGGCAGGCCGGGCAGGGGCAGGCCGGGCAGGGGCAGGCCGGGCAGGGGCAGGCCGGGCAGGGGCAGGCCGGGCAGGGGCAGGCCGGGCAGGGGCAGGCCGGGCAGGGGCAGGCCGGGCAGGGGCAGGCCGGGCAGGGGCAGGCCGGGCAGGGGCAGGCCGGGCAGGGGCAGGCCGGGCAGGGGCAGGCCGGGCAGGGGCAGGCCGGGCGCCACCTCTGCCCAGAGCTCCCAAGGTGACCGACCACCCCGCGGGCGAGGCGGCGGTGAGGCGGCAGAGCCTCCCCGCAGCTTCACGTCTCCAACCCCGTTAAGCCGCAAGGCGCGGGCCGAGCCCGGTGCGTCGAGCGGCCGCGCAGTGCCTCCCGCCCGGCCCACGTGTGGCAGCCACCGCACCCGCAGCCCGCCCGCGCCGCGCTGCCTCCAGCGGGGCGGAGGAAGGGGCAGGACCCCGCGGGCGCAGAACAAAGGGTGGTACTGGCCGCCCTCCCGGGGTGGGGCCTGCGGGTCGCAGAGCCGCTACTGGCGACGGGAGCCCGTGCCCGCGCCGGGGGGCGGCGGGGCCGCAGTGGGGCGAGCCCGCCGGGTCGGGTCGGGTCGGGCCGCCCGCCCAGCCGCCATCTTGATGGGCAGCCCCGCGCCTGCTGCGGGCCCGGTGCGGCGACGGCGGGCCCGGCCCGGCCTCCTGCGCGGCGTGCCGGGATAGGAACAAAGCGTTGGGTGCGCGCTTTAACCTCGGCTCTGTTTAGAAGTGTTTACGTCTTCCATAGCCCCCCGTATAAACAGATGCCACCATGGGGCCAAGTGCCTGTATAGGTAGCAGCATTTGCCAGTTCTTTAAATCGCGTTTGCTGTACATTCACTTGGTAAATCGGCCCTCCAGCCACCCCCAGGGCAGCACGCCTGCAGACGGCAAGTACATGGCGTTGCGTGGCTGGGAAAACGGGGTGCAGCTCCCCCTGACCTCGGACGCACCGCCCCCCCCCCCCCCCCCCCCCCCCCAAGAAGTCAGACCCTCCTGTAGCTATTTTTGATCTATTATTTCGATTCTCCAAGATACTAACCAGCGTTCCCGGTTCTGCGCCGCATGCTAAATTAGCTTTTCTTTTAAAAAAAACCCCACAATTTAAACCGCATTAAGAGAGTAATAAAAAGAAAACGTTTGAATCTTTCACATCAATCACTTCCTTGGGCCACAGTTAACTTACCAGGGGAGGACCGCGTTATAAATGGCCCGAGGAAGCGATAGGCAATGAATAGCCCTGACCCTGGCTTCCCCGGTTTGATCGGAGGGCCTGCAACCTGAGCCGCCAGGGTGCAAATTCCTCCCGGTCGGGACGCGGGGGGAGGCGGCCATTAAGGAGGCCCCGGCCCGGCCGCGGGGCCGGGTGGACGCGGGGCCGGGCCGGGGCCGCAGAAAGAGCCCCCCGAAACGGCAGTACACCTCACTTCCAAACACCTGATGATGGCCCACCTGAATGCTTTAGCAAAGCATTAAAAACAGTGACGGGTTTTGCGCTGCTACGCTGAAAAGAGAAAATCCCACAGCCATCCCGCCTGTTTTGCCACCGGCGCGAAAACGAGCAGAAGTGAATCGTCCATCTTGACATCAGCCACTCAATCTATGTTTTATAAACTTATGAGAACAGGATTTTAGGTGGTTTGTTCACTGTAGGGGGTCATTTTTTGCTGTTATGTTCACAGTGACAATCTTGGGTAAAAGCAGGCCTAAGAACAACGGCAACAACAATTTTTTCGCAACGATTCTGTTCACTTAGGTTTTAAATGAAGAGCGGTGCCACCAACAGCGTTACCCTGCAGCGCCTTCCTTACCCAAGCAGTTCCAGACAACTTTTACATGAGAAGCAACCTGCCCAACTTGAATATTACCAACTGAACATACAATAAATACAACATCTAAACAAGAAAATATCATCGCTTGTTCTTTGCAAGACCAGAGCTTTTCCTCCATCCGCACCAACTGTAACACCGCAGTCAATAGCCGGGCAAGCGGAAAAATTAAGACCCAGAATCTTTACTTTTGCCCCTTCTAGATACTAATTATATGGATTTGCAATGCACTGATCCAGAAAGGGACTGACAAATGTAAAAAACGCTGTTACAATCAGCATTGGTCTCTGCCATTCCTTTATGCCACAGAATCCGAACTGACCTGCACTGTTAAACATATTTCCTGAAACAGGCATGAACACTGTAGAAGATTAAAATGAAGCTTGTATGCAAATATTTAAGAGATCTTTCATTAATTCATAGTAAATATTTTATTGTGGTTTTCTGCATACTGTCTAAATCAGTGTTGCTAATTTCATTTGTTAATGTCCGAAGGGTAGGTTTTTAGCAGCAATATTTTAATAGCAACATTGTTGCCAGAAAGCTCCTTATACAATTAGTCAAATTTGTGGAAACCAGACATTTCAAAATCTGAACATCTGCTTTTGACATTAAAATATTTTTCCCAGTAAAGGTGTCAAAATTATTTTATAATAATGCAATCAGTATTTTTCAACAAAGGAATTTTTAAAGGAAGCAAGGATTACTGTCTTTCATATATTTTAGTATGCACCCTTATTGTTTGATAATTTACTTCCATACAGAGTTAATAAAAGGAAATAATTTTGCTTTTTTTGGTCATCATCTTTAAAAATTTAGCAATGAGATGTGTGACCAGAAGAACAATGTGCTAGCAAGACATACAAATTCATATTAACTTTATTAAACTGCTGGAATTAAACAACAAAGACCCCCATACTAAACTTTCTACATGTTAACTTCAGTGGAGAAAGCCACAGATCAGTACACATTTTTATTCTCTTACATATTATCAGTAAATAATTGTCTGCCAAGTTAGTCCTTTTTTAGACTTGAAATGCCAGGAATTTCAAACTTGTCCACAAAACGGCAAAGCATCATTTAAACTAATGAAGACCCTGGTGAAAATGAACAAAGGAAGCCAATGCAGTACTTTCTGCCCCCGAAAAAGAGGAGTCACATTTCTCTTGATGTACATGGTACAGCTGAATGTGCTGCACGAAATTTAGATGAACATTCATATATGATAAGTTCATACAAATAATACCATGATATAATTAGTTTTGGGGGGCATTTAAAAGTATGGGAAGCACTCGCAAACATAGTAAAAACAAGTACACTGAATGACAGTTTATACACACAAAACCCCCTCATATTTCATTGATCAAACTTTTCTGTTTGAAGTATCTAAGCTCCAAATGAAACTATCAGAAAAAACATGTGCACACCTATTGAAAGAAACTTCTTGCTAACCATTTCACTGACTTCACCTGGCTCAACATTTCATCTCTTAGCAACATTTGGTCCCTGAAGCATAACTAAAATATACACCGTGCTTTCAAGATGCATGTCAAATGGAAGGAGAAAACAAACACTGAGCTACCGTTTACTAGTTTTTTTTAACAAATAGATTAATAATCTTAAACTCTGACACACTACAACAAAAATCAACCATTTTATGACAATTACCTCAATACTTCTCAAGAGAATATACTATAGTATATGTGCATTTCATGATACCTATTGTGGTCAGTGCTGGTTTAGCTCCCTTGTAATAAATATTATTATTATTATACTATTAATAAATATAAATTACATATGGATAAAAGGAAGACAAATTATAACTATACAAACATAGTATTACTCTCTATATAATTTTTAAAAATGACTGATTTCCATATGAAAAAACTGTATTACTATGTAGGAGATCACAGAAATACTAAACATCGATTATACTATCAAATAACGAACAGTACAAATAGTTAATCTTTGGGAAAATGACAGTGCTTCAGCTGTAGCCATTTTAACACTACAATTCTAGTCCATTTACAGTTGTCACCAGTTAAATGATCATCCAAGGAAGAAGTACTATCTGTGTAAAGATGACTTAACTATAAACCCACATAAGCATGGAATTGGCTACCACTTTCCAATAAACTATCAATAATTGTCAGTAAAAGAGAAACTACTATATCATAAAAATAAAATAACTGCCATTTAAAAAAATATGTAATTGCTTCATGAAAATAAATTAATGAAGATTGATGTAAAAATTCTTGGGGGAAACTGAATCTACCAGTTACATTATTAAACATAATGTGATTTAGTTGCTCAAAGCAGACTGCAGATTAATTTTGAAAACTATCTGCTGTCATGCAAAAATGTTAATGTAGTCATTGAAAGCAAAGACATAGCATAGAATGAAAAATGCATTTTTTACAAAAGCCTTTGCTAATTTCTACTGAAGACAATGTAGCCATAGGAACCTTCTCAACTAGAGTGTTTTGAATTTAAATAATTTTAAACATTTTCAAAACAGATAAATCAGATTTTGGAATGCTTAGTAATTTTTTTTTCTTAATTCTTGAGGAAGAGAAAGCATCACTAACAGGAAAATCTGATAGCCTACTTAGCATAGAATAGACTATGGTCCAGTAGAACTAAACACTCCTTAGTTAAAGATGTGTTACTTACTGCTGCATTGAGTGTTTGCAAAAGCATGAATTAACACTAGCAAAATCCTATTCCAATTTAGTCTGAACAAGGATTTGATCTTCAGATATACTATATTTCTGCCTGAAAAACTTGAATATGATTTTCATTTTGTCAATGCATCTTTAAAATCTTTTGCTTTCTTATTATCTACAGTTCAATCCCACAGTCCTCTCTTTGTGACTAGTCCTTTAAAGTCAATGGTAACATGCAAAATTATCTGTGAAGAAACTGTTCATTTCTTATGTTGTTTATTCATGCATCTGCTTGACATCCAGATCAATCACTTACAATTAAAGTCTGTCTTTAACAATTATCACCAATTCCCGAAGCCAATTAAAAACGCTTTTAGAAATCATTTTACTTTTACCTTTGTTTCTAGGTTGCAATAGTTTCTAAACCAGAATCACACACAATGAACAGGATGCCCTGCTGAACGTCCTGTTAGTTAAAGTCAGTGTGCCTGCTACAGCCACACAGACCCCTAACACAAGAAACCACACATTTCTTACAGGGTTAACTTCTACTCTACATTTCCCATCCATTAAACAGATTTTGCAAAATATACTACGTGATAACATTACACAGATGTTATTTTGATTCATATAAAACAGCTATTACAAACCTAACATGCTTTCTTTAATTAACACACACACACACAAAAAACCCCAAAACCTAACAACAAAGCCGACAAACAAAGCAGGTTTGGCACAGCCAAATGGGAATTTAATCACTGTAGCAGAGAGCAGTTAAGCAATGTGGTGAAATGGAAACTTTTTTACTAACTACATTTACAAATACTTGAGGACTGTATTATGCCTCCAAATCTGTAGACTGTCCACTCCTTCCTGCCTGGAACAGAGGGGTCAGCTGCTTCCCCCTCCCCACCAGTCAGCGCTCTCCCTTGTATCTGGGTAGGATCTCTACATCCCAAATGTAGGGGCCTGGGAAAAAGGCAGATCCGTGAAGGTCTCTGCCAGGAGGATTCCCATCCTTCCCCTTGTGAACACAGAAACACAGTACCGCAGTTACAAAGTTCCAACGCCTACCACATCCATTACCCTGGCCAGAAATCAAAAGCCCTGTACAGGTGGCCCCAACTGTCTGCAGGTTACTCAATAGCTGTTCAAGACCCCAAAGCTTCAAGGCTTTCACTTAGAGGATGAACTTCATTCCCCTTCAACAGAACCTGCCTGCACCCATAGAGAGGGGCTTTTTTCGCATTGGGAGCATTTCGTGTACTACTTCTACCGCTCTTTCCTCCTGTGAGGGAATGATTTGGGACCGAGCGATGTTTCAAGAAGATGAAAAAACCCAGATTAGCAGCCCAAGGACTTTGCATCAAAGCAGACTGGCAGATTAGTGGGTCAGGAAAATTTAGGCAAGACATTAAATATCATACATTCATAGTACAAATATGCTACATATTGTTAAAAGTATATACAAGTTACATAAATGTCAAGTTCATGCATACAATTTATTTCAAGTTGTATCATTTTAAATTAACTTTTAATTATGCAGCACTGACCCAAACCCTAGTTTACTACCCTACAATTTTAGGCACTGTACAGGGAACAAATCAGATCACAATATGGCCCTCAAGTTTTTGCACACAAAAAGCATGCTTACAAAACCAAAAGGATGTAAACTGCATAGTTCCAGTAAGAGCACTGATATAAGAGACTTAAAATCCATTCCTAATGCTGTCCAGTTTATTGAACAAGTTTCACAGGTCAATGGGACCACTTCACGTGAGAAGACTGAACAGAATTTAGCTCATCAGGTCTGTAATAGCCACAAGAAAAGAAGGGATGTCATGGTTTCGTTACATTAAGGATGAGGTTTTGTTTACTGTTGAAATGATTCTCAAATTTCCATTCACCTGATGTGCTATTGTTTTTAATATCTGTAGGAGAGCATAGCAAACAGGTTTGTGAATAATTCTTTGATCTTATTCCACTTTACTGTCAACAAGGGCTAAATCTCAAGATGTGCAATCTACGTGTCTTAGGCCAGGTACTTAAACAGGCTAAGATAGCAATATATATCTGTTAATCACAGGGAGTAGCTGGGGTTCTAATCCAAAGCCTACAGAAGTCAGCTTGGGTCTATTGGGTACATTCCATATTAAAGCTTCTATGTATTTCTATTTCTAATAGAACAAGTCTAAGAATATTCAGAAATTTCTACACGTGGTCAGCAGAGGCTTTTTAAAATCCTGTATTTCCAGTAAGATTGTGTTATTACAAATAGCCCATAAAACCAACCAAGATTTTGATTACTAGCTTGCAAAACACAGTTGTAAAGTGAAATACAACATTTTTCACATTACAGCACACATGCACTATGAAGAGATTTTAAAGACACCTGTAATTTGAAAAAATACAAGTTCACGTTTATTCTAGTCTACTTAAAGTACACAAGGGCTATCACTTTTACTCTCAATTTCAGCCCAGGGATTATTGTGGTACATGTATTTATATAACCATAAACAAAGAAAGTTATAACACAAATGTTAAAGTAGCCTCAAGTGGCACTATAATAAAAGCAATCTGAAAAAATCCCAGAACACCTCAGCGCTGCATTCCTATAAATTACCATGACTAATTAGAAGAGGGCCTCTCTGGGAACAGATTATCTTTGATGGGAAAGCCACTACCAGCTATGTTCACGATAAGTACATACTTTGAATGTAATAACAACAGTAGTGTTTTCTAACAAAGCATAGTAAGATCTTGTAGTAGTCATGGAATATTACTTTGATTTTGTACACAGATTCATACACTCCAAATATTGATTATATTCATTGAGCATTTGCTCTGATTTTACCTGTTAAACAATTTTAACAGGTGAAAATACTAACCTATGATGCTAACAAAACCAAAACAAACATTTCAGCCACCATCCTTCCAAAAAATGTAATTCTAGCACTACATTAGAACTTCAGAGTAGAAAGTATCTGTGATTTTCTTGGCTCCTGCACTGATAATAAAGTAAGAATATTTCACATACTCTCAGACAAAAAACTTTTAAAATGCATTGATGTATTTAATTTTCAAAGTTATACATATGGAATAATTAAGGAGCTATATACTTTTCACAGTATCAACTACTTTCACTAAACTCTCACCTATCTGCTAAAAAGATACATCCAAATTATTATGAACATGCCCTGTAAATATACTTACTTTTGTTTTGTAGTAGTAAAAAGCACACATTATTGTTATGAATCAAAAATCCCTCCTAATTTTTTTTGGTTTATCAATAGTGAGTTTTAAAACTGCAATTCAATATATTTCAATGCCACAGCTTAACTGTAATCAGTAAAGCAAGAAAGAGAGAAATGTGTAAGATCAAACTGAAGTGTGACCCCAAAAAGATTCCTGAAACATTTCACTCCCAAGGAGAGCTCAGAAGCTTGTACTCATTCCAGTACCCACAAGTGCCCTTTTCCTTGAAAAGTCACCAACGCTTTCGTTGTCTCTCCATCCCCAACTGAAGGTAACACCAGTATTCTGCTATTTTGCACCAGAGGAGACTACAGTTTCATTCACATTTCTGCAACAGCAGCTTCCAGCTCTCTTTCCTCCTATACCTTCACCTCACCCTGGCAGCTTCTCCTTTTGCATCCTTGGCCGCTCTTCCATGGTGCCAACTCTGTCCACCCTTATTTGTGTGGATCACAGGGCTTCTCCAATATGAGAAGTGATAAAAATAAGTTATGAAAACCACAATTTCCACAGCTGGGTTTGCCACGCATCTTCACAAGCACTTGTGCTAGCCCAACAGGGAGAGTGCTATTAAAGCTCTTGAAGCTAACTTAAACAGCAGCACTGCTGCCAAATGTAAAAGTAAAATCATGGCTGTAGAACTCCCACTGAGAAGGGTGGCTGCAGGAGGTTCAACCTCCACCTGTTCACCACACTGCTACTGCAAAGCCAACTCAGCTGCTTGCAGAGCAGCTGCTGACCTGCTGCATGTTACAGCTTTGCATGTTAGGAAAAAAATCAAAATCAGTGCCAGTTTTCCTTAAAACAGCAGACTGTAAAACTTGTGGCAGTTTCCACAGCTGCTCTGCAAGCAGCTGAGCCATCTCTGGAGTGGGGATCTGGAATTCCTTCTGGCCATCTCCCAAGGAATTAACCCCCCCATTTTAATTCAGGACCAGCTGGAATAATCTGAAAAAAAGCCTGGGCACCATTTCTTCAACTAAATATGCTCAAGCAATCAGAAACAGTTCCCCACCTCCCATGCAGAGGTGTTTACTGATACTTTGCTGATGTAAAAGCAATTTAAGGATTCACTGCTTTCACCAGTGATACCCAGCAAGCAAAACTTGTCCAGACCTGACCTAGGTAACTGTCCCTTAGAGCTAAGTATCACATAGTATCTTTCTATCAGTTATGGTAACTTTCAGCTGACTTAACACAAGGGGAGGAAAAAAAGCACCCTTAAATACAAAGAATGAAAAATGTAAACAGTATGTCCTTATTTCTTTGTATTCATTTAAGAAACATCACGAATGGTCTTTACCCTCTGGTTTCTAGGTTCCTAGGATCTTACTTAAATTATACCTTTATGGTAACTTTTATATACCTTTGTAGAAACTGATGACCCTAATTTTACTCCTGTCAATAATTAGTGCAGAAAGATGACAGGCCTGTACTGAGATGGGTTACATAAGGAAGAGGAATTAAAAAATATTTACGTGGCAGTATACTTTGTAAAGAGTCTAAAGCAAAACTCTACAATCTAGATATACTTACTACCCTCAGTAATGTAGTTGCAAACCAGGACAAGCAACCATAACAACATTTTTCCCAATTTAACAATTCATTTCCTTTTAGCTTCTGCTTTGATATCTTATGTTTGTGCCCCAGACAAAATACCCTCTTCCTTCCAGTATCCCAACCCCTGTGCACAACTTCCTCAGTCTTGCAGAAAAGGAGGCTAGTATGCTCTGGAAAGGGTGTACTTACTGCTCTGCCAAAGAGAGGAATCACTCTCAAGACAAAATAGTCCACTGCAGGCCTCTGTCTTTGAGCCACTTATGATTTTTACTTATCAAAATTTAACAGCTGAACAACTTCATCAAATTCTGATCCGATTCAACACCATCTACATTTAATTGGACTTCCCATTCATTTAAATGCTACCTACATCTATCAATAAAAATGCACTGTAACGTTGGGTTTAGATGTAAATAGATGAAATCTATTCCACAGATGGTAACTCCATCATTTAAATACTAAATTACAGGTTTCTTCAGACAACCATCTTAAACCATTAAGCCCTCAGTGAAGTATTTTCCCATCTGCCTATGTGTCCACAAGTAGGACCTGAAATGTAGGACTGGGCCTAATTAGTAGCCAAAATAAATTAAAAATAATTAGAAAAAAAATAATCCCAAACAAGGCTGTACCACTCCATACCACAAATCTGTGGTCCCTATAATTTAAAGACAATTTCCTCTGTATGCTCCAACACAACTGGTAAATGCCAAAGCTTGGCTCTGGATCTCCAACAGTTACGCTTAACAGATTCTACAAGCATTGAGGCTGCTGAGCAGACTTTGACACCCACATCTTTAGTGTAGGTCTGATCTCTGCCAGATCTCCGATACACATGCTCACTGCAAACACACATTTACTCCCCATTCACTTCCTTCCTCAGCTTCCCTCTCTAAATCCTGCTAGCCACTTTTGTTTTGATTCGGACTGGACTTGCCTGGTCCCCAGCAGAAGTCAAAGATGACAAGTTTGTAATAGTGTACTCTGTATGGAGACTTTTGGTACTTCAAATGGGCATTGCTATACCATATTTAACAATGAGGAGCAACGTAATATTGATCCCACTTGCTTGCGCAGAACTTCCAGTTATCCTGAGCAATTAAGTAGCTTTTTACAGGCTCCTAATAATGCAGAATTGGAAAAGATGTGCTAGATGAATGAATGTATCCTTGCAAAAGGACAGGATCACATGTGTCACAATCTAAGAAAGTCAGCATTCAGTGTATCATGCCATGCCCAACTTTATGCTAGAAGTAGTTCAACTGTGGCTAAAATACTAGGAATTTAAAGAATAGGCATCTGATTCATCATCAATAAGGATGCTGGGTCAAATTAAAGGGAAAAGACTTTTCAGATGCTGCTTACGTATACAGTTTTCCATTTATTCTTCTGTTTACAATCATAACTGAACAGTCTCAGTAATTTTCCCTCCTCCTTTCATTATAGGTACTTGCAACAATAAAAGCAAAATTTGTAATATACAAACAATAGTGCAGTACAAAAGGACTCAGTGAAAGAAAAAAGGCTTTCTTCCATTTTTATCAAATCTTGTAATAACAGTAACTTGCAGCAACAGTAAGAAACTTCAGATGAAAGAGAAAAATTTCAAACCAACCATGTTCCTTTTAATGAGAAAACAAAATACACCAACTCCTGTGTGCTGCTCCTCCCTTCCTTCCTCTCCCCATCTCATAAAAGCAGATCCCAAAAAAGGATCATGTTTAAGGTCCCAGTTCAGAAATCCTGTATCAATCCCTTAATGCAGTAAGAATTCTGTACTTCAGAGCCAGGTCCAAACAAATGTCTTCTGAACTGAACAATCCATCTCATCCCGAAACATTCTGAAAATTACTCAGAACATAAAATTGTAACCCTTGATATTCACAAACAAGTATTTAATTGCATCTGTTTACATCCAGCACCCTACTCTTCATTATCGCCTTTAACATCTGTGCTTCACACAAAGGAAAACATACACGTTTCTACCTTAGTCCATAGAAAATGTGTATAAGAAAATCCACAGCATTTTTGCCTTACTCCCCAAAAGCTGTATGTATCTATGGTGCATGTACAATTTTGAATATGCAGAAACATTTAACATCATCCGTTTCTCTGATTTTGTGAAAGCTTGAGCTCTTCTTGGGTTCTTAGCAATGAAGACCTTTTTCCATGTGCACCACAAGAGGTTTCACTCCTTCACCTCTCCAGTCTGTTTCACCCTTTGATAAATAGATCTTTCTCTATAATTTAACAAGAGCTGTTTACACGTAACTATGTGCAGAATTCACATCATAAATGAGAAACAAGCTATATTATTCATTCCATTCTAACCTATTAAAAGTGCAAATGACAATACTGAACCAAATTCACTAAGGTGCATGTTCCTTGGATTTAACAGTTACAAAGGATTAACATTGCTACTCTTCATATTTTGTAGAAGAAACACAGTGGACTAGGCATTGCTACACTGGGCCTGGCTTGTCTCTGAAAAATTAAATAGTTTTTCGGACTTTTTTTTTTTTTACATGACACGGAATGACTCAAACACATCACTGAAAGATATAAACTGTATCAGAATAAAGCCAAAAAAGGACAAGAGTGTAGATGTTTCTAAGTGTATCCTACTTACATTGTACACACATGCACAGACGCACATATATAATGGCTGACATGTTTCTACCTTAAATAATGCATCTAGTTCTAGGTACCTCATAACCAGAAGGGTAACAACAACCTGGAAGTAGTTCAGAGATCAATCCAAATGATTAGTGCTGAAGGAAGGACTTAAAAGCTAGAGTTAAAAACTCAATACTGCAGTGGTTTCATGATCAGAACTTTGATTGGGTGAGGGGGAACAGAAGTCCAAACAAACTCATCGTCCTCTAAAAATATATCAATATATACAATCAGTGAAGCACTGACTTTAGAAAAACATGTCTATAATTGCACACAACCAAGGGGGAACTCCACAAAGAAAGCAAGATTATTTATTGCAAGCTCAAAAGTCTAACTTATAACGAACGAGCTTAAACTATTACAGGAATTTTGATTTGATATCCAGTAAGTTTTTGCTCGTAGCAAGACCTTCTAAACTGGGCATAGCCTCACCAAGAAAAGGTAAGATAAGGAAGTAAAAATACTGTTGCAGGGTTCAAGCTAGCTTTGGGAGGCCTTGAACTATATAAGATAGAAGATTCTTTCCTCTGCTGATTCTATAAAATTAGTCACTACAAACACTGCAGAATGAGTGAACGCATGCAACACTGTGCCCACACTTAAATAAATGATGAAGTGTTTCCAAAGCAGTTTTGAACAGCAATATTTTGTTTCAACAGATTAATAAAATAACATCTTTGCCTTGCAAAGGCCTTTTCACATGACTAGATTTTTCAAACTAATGAAACTAATAGGAATAGGGTCCAATCACTGTTCAGGCAACAGACTCTTGTGCAAGCAGCACTGTTAAATAACATTACTGATTTAAAGACATTTTTATGCTCTGGGTGCTACTGTTACTACTGATCAGCTAGCCAGCTAGCACAAAGCAGCCTATATAGCAATATAAATGATCTAAAATGTACTCTGAAATGAAGTAGATACTGCTTTGCCCCATTACATTAAACACAAAAACTCTGCTTTTGACTGATGGAAAGAAAATTCACATCACCATGAAGTTTATGTATAATCCTAGATTTCATCAGAAAGAAAAAGGTAAGAAACATATTTTCTTTGTTGTAAGAGCAATCCATTGCAGAACACTAACAACTTCACTCAGTAAGACATAGATAGCTCTAAATAATACTCAAAATGACTGAGATGCACAGTTTATGTGCAATGAAACAATCTATTTTTCACTGCATTTTACACTGTGATATGCCTTAAAAACCTAAGGATATTGATAAATTGTAGATTATTAAAGTGTAAACAAACCTGCCTAATATTTCCTTTTTGTCCGCTCCTTTAAAGAGACAAAACTGAATAGCAACTTCCAAATTGACCACATATTTTTTTATTTTCTATGACTACTCTCCATTATGCAACAGCACACCTTGTCTAGTATTACTGAAATGTATCACGTTATCATGCAGTTTAACACTTCTCTATTTCCACAGGTCTAAGAATATCCTTGTTTCCAAATGCGTTTCTTTATTAACTACACTGCTCTGCCTCAAACGTTTCTATTTTTCAAGAAGCAAAAACAATGACATATATTAACATACAATTAGATTAATAAAAAGGTTTTTTATCTAGAAAGTAAATGTATAGAACTGTAATGAGCAATTTCACAATTTAGAAAGGTACAAAGAAGGGAAGAAAGGGGGTAAAACAGGAGGAATACTACTTCTTTGGTAAGTATTTAATTCACTCGGTTCTAAAAAGAAAAAGCAGCAAAGGAGAGGGGCACCTCATATGCCAGTACAAAGCAGGAAATGTTAAGAACTTCTTAAGTTCACTGTTGGGTTCTACACTTTGTACATAATTCCAAATGCAAGCAGCTGATATTGATGTGCAGGCCTTTGGGCGTAGGGTACATGTAAGACCGCATGATCAGAAATCCACACCCCCCCACCACAGGGAGTAAGGCAACATGCCACAGCAGCAGCATTCTTTCTAAGTTTCAGTCACCTTTTTATTAATCTAATGAAAGGCGTATTCTTTAAAAAAGCCTGATCAAAGTTACCACAAAAGAAGACCGGGCCCTCAAATGGAACATTAAAAGGGAATCACTATAATCATGGAACACCTCCCCTGCCCCGTCATTGCAAACGTCATAGAAAATGGACAACGACATAAAAAGTTAAGATGCCTTTTTCCCTTCCTAACATGGCCTAGCCAAACCCAAAATGGTCTCTTTACCTCTCACTGCTCTTCTGTCCTCTGATCACCGAGTAGATTGGGTGAAATTCAAAATAGTGTTGTTGCAACTGGACACTAGCAGAAGGACTAGGGAAGGTCTACACATGCTGCTGCTTCACAAACCATGCTACAGACCTTGGGAAAAGTTCCCTTAACTTTATCACTTTGTATGTTATCTGCCATCTGCAACTCCTTTGCATCAAGTCATTCACGCCAGCTTCCACGTTCATTCACGCTGCTGTGCTTAAAAACCAGAATCAAGGGCCCCATGCTACTTCTCTCCCCAACAGCCTTGCAGAGATGCTGCCTTTTTAAGTCTGACTCTTCAATCGTTACTTTTTTTTTTCCTAGGAAGGGGTATTTAAAAATCAACTAACCAAACCACATGTACGCTTCCGTGTATCACCACAGGGACACTCTCAAGTCTGAATTACTGCAAAATAACACTATAATTATGCCTTAATTTCACTAACTAATCTCAGATGAGCTTTTAAAAAGTAATTCAAGGTTTACAAGAAAAGCATTTAAAACTGTATTCAAGTGTTATCTGAAGGAAAACCAACATTTATTTATCCTTTTCCAAGCCTAATTCTAAATGAGTTTCCAAGGAAAGACATATCTGCTCCTGATCAAATCAAATTTGGTGACAAATCATAAACCTTGTTAAAAAGAAAAGTGTGGCACTTGAAAATAAATAAAAAGCACAGAAGTTTCTAACCAAACAGGAGGATACGAAGAAATAACATTATCCCTTTGCACAAATCTCTGTCCACAGAGACTAAGCACAATCTAACAACCTTATTCAAATTGCATGCTGCCAATAAAACCAGTACCTAAGACAACTTTTTTCATTATAGCTGTACCTAAATACCTAGGAAAAATAGGTTACTTCTCTTCACACGAAACTGGAGTGCCACCGAGCTCAAATAATGTGGCAGGCTGAGATGGAAGACAAAAATGGGTCTTACTTGGTGTACAAAGACATCAACTGGAGACTCCAAGGGGCTTCCCTCTCGGTTGCTCATGGAGATGAACCCGAATCCCATTCTCACATTGAACCATTTGCAATGGCCGGTTCCGTGCAAAACCTGGGATTCCTCTTCTTCCTGCTCCGGCAACTTCCCGGGCTCGTCTCCACCTTTACTCGCCCCTGCTGAGGAAGAGGGAAAGGCGGGGTGGGGGTGGGGGGTGGGGGGGGGGGAGTAGAAAAAGAAGGAAGGGGGGACAAGATGCAAAGCAAAGAGTTAAATTCTGGTAACATCCTTTTGCCACTATAAAAGGAGTTACTGCGGAAGAAACGGGGGAAAGAAAGCCGAACAAAACAAAATCAAAAGGCAAACGGCGAAAAGCGGTTATTTTTTCCTAAATGCGAAAATAAACAACCTTCAACCAAAATACGTAAAAAAATAAAATCACCGGAGGTTACAGAGAGGAAAGACTGCGTGCGGAGGCTCTCCCTCTCTCTTTGCCCAGGGCAGCCCACGTTTCTGTACATACGTGTATTTTTCCATTTAACTCCATCTTTCAGCCACATTACAGCACAGAACGCGATACTTTACTTGAGTATTGCTGGTTTAAGACTGATCCCATTTCTCAAGAGAAATTCTCAGCCCAATTAGTCTCTCCTCGCAAGGCGCAGGACCGGGGGGCGAGGGGGGAGGCCGGCCGAGGAGGGGTGGAGGAGAGAGAACGAGCAAAATTGGGTAGATTGCACAACTGGTTATTGCACATGCAGCGCCGAAACCACTATTTTCCAACGTGTATCCATCCCTCCTTGGAATAAACTTTCGATTAAAGTTGGGACAGGTGTACGGCCGTTTTCTCATCCCACCACTGCAACTGTGCTTAATCAAACAGGAACAATTCAAACAATAGCCCCCTGAAAGCTTTTCAAGTTGTGAATCGGTGTGGGCGGTACGGAACAGTTTCTGAGCCGGGTAACAATGGGTTTGGAGAAAGCCCCCTTGCGCGAGCTGCTAAAAAAGGGTAATGCATAGTCGGGTTAAAAGGGGGAGGGGGGGAGGGGGGGGGGGGAAGAGGGAGAGAGCGAGCGAGCGAAAATCATAGTAAAACAATAGAAAAAGAAAATTAACCTTCGGCCATGTTGCCCCACGGGCCCTCTGCTCCAAACTCGTGAGATGAAAACTTTCCCTGTGGATCGAAGTGGTCTTCTGCATTAATCTAACATCCTGATTTTGAACGATCGCAAATTTAGCTCGCATGGTCTAATGTGCTTTCCCTCTTTTGATTTTTCCCCTTCTCTCTCGCTCCGTTTCTGGCCCCCTGCGCACACGTGACTTGGTCAATTACATGCTTTCTTGCTACTAATTTCACATCGGATCCTTAAGGGGTTGGCAGGAGGCAGGAGTAGCCAATCGCCATTTCAACCACGCTGACACACCAAAATAATTTATGAATGAACAAGAAATTTCCAACGCGTCTTTTTTTCGATAGCTAATCTGCACGCGCCTTTACGGGAAGCCGAGATGACGTATTATTCTGGGGTGTCTGCACTCCCGGGCATGCACAGGCGCGCAGGGAGGTCCGTGCGGTCCGGGGTGCAGCCCCGAGAGCCACACACGCATGCGAGGGGGTTCTGAGGGTACCCGTGCACGCGCCGGGTGGGGTACGCGCACGCGAGGCACACGCATGTGTATTGCCATGCACTGTGTTGGGAGGCGTCTGTGTTACCGTCTGCGAAAAACACGGGCGTACGTATCACCGGCTCCCCGCGTCCACCTGAGGAAAAGCCGCGCAGAGCCCCCGCAGCACGGCGGGGTCCCGGGCGGGGGGGGGTGGGGGGTGGAATCTGCCTCTCCCTGCGTGTGTGTGCGCGTGTCCTGGGTGCGCGGTGTGCATGCGTGCGCGGTACATGCGTGTGCCGCACGCTACAACCATTTCGCATTCAAATTAAAAGCGCGCCGGAAACGCGGTATCACCTTAATGTGGCCCAGAATGTGCGGGGGTTTAGCGTTTCAAAACATTTCTGGAGGGGGATGGGGCGAGGAATTGTACTTCACAGGTTTCTCCGCCATCTCTTTCCGGGGGAGGGGATGTGATTAATGACTTCCTAAATAAGAGCCCAGTTTTCAAGCCCAGTATTGGAGTGAACCTCAATCAGCAGCGATTGTTCCCCAGGAGGGAGAGGTGGAGGGAGGAGGGCTGACAGAGAAAGGGGATTTGCTAGAAAGGGGGAAGGCGGAAAAAAAAAAAAAAAAAGCCGAAGGAAGAAGACAAAGAGTGAAGGAATAACGCTGACCGGGGACTGCTGTTCTAAGTCTTCGCTGCCAGCGGGGGGGATCCAACTCGGAACAAGCGCCGTGCACTGTGTAACGGGCCCGGTGACGGCCCGAGCGAGCCCTGCACAGCGGCGCTCACTCCGGCTCCCGCAGGTACACGGCTGCCAGCCGCTCCCGAGCCCTTGCTATCGCCGTACTTACGGCCAAACGCTTATTTAAAAATTATTTTTAGGAAGTTAGGTGAGATTCCGTTTTATTTTCCATCTCTCCTGTCTCCTGCGGTGAACAGGTACAGACGAAGGTATGAAAACGTCACGTTTTGCCTCTTCTGTCCTCACCACCGCCTACTCACACAGAACATCGCTCTACATCCAGTATTGTATAACCTTTAAACG
Organism: Falco biarmicus; assembly: GCF_023638135.1. NCBI lineage: Eukaryota > Metazoa > Chordata > Aves > Falconiformes > Falconidae > Falco > Falco biarmicus. Next base: position 67,952,265 of record NC_079293.1, read on the forward strand.
TTGCCTATACCTTGTTAAAACCTGGGCTCAATTACCTTCTTACTAACACCCCCCGCCCTGGCATCCTCTCTGATCCCAAGGACACATACAAAGGTATGAAAACATCACATTTTGCCTCTTCCATCACCACCACCTACTCACATAGAACCTCGCTTTACACCCGGTATTGTATAACCTTTAAACGTTGCCTATACCTTGTTAAAACCTGGGCTCAATTACTTTCTTATTAACCCTCCATCCTCCCCTCCCCCAGCATCCTCTCTTATCCCAAGGACACACACAAACAAAAGCCAAAGCCACAAACCGATCCGTGCAGAACCTGAATACAAGGGGTTTATGCATTTGCAAAGCACTTGCTGTTGCTTGGGAAGTGGCGTCGATCAGTCTGCCCAATTAAGGGGGACGCCTTTGCCCCCATGGGCCTGTTTACTCCTTTTGTTGCCTTTCAGGAAAGCGTAAATTCCCCTGCTAGCGCCTCACTTCTGTGTGAAATACCAAGGTGCTCGGTTTGATCGTTTGCTAGAAAGAAGCGAGGGTGGGCAAAAGTGTACTCATACAAGCAGCCTGGCAAGTGGAGCAGAAGCTTTAAATCCTGAAATTCCTTTGCAGTCTTCAACCGTAAATTTCCTATAGGTTATTTCAACAGTGGAGGTCGACTTCCTACACTGACCTGCCTTACTCGTTCGTGCAACATACCACTTCTTTTTGCTCGTAACCTCCCTTCCCCCTTTGCAATACCGATTATTTTACAATATTAAATCAGTAGTAATTTTATATGCTTGGATCTTATGACCGGGACGATATCTAATATATAATAAATGTACGAGATTTTAACACACGTAAACTCTAGTATGAACAAGAAATGAAGGTTACCGGAAGAAAAAAAAAAAAAAAAGCTTAAACCACTTACTTGAAGTGCCCAAGACTACATTTCTTGTAGAAAGGCACGTTTATAAAATACTCTCTCTGCCCCTCCCTTCGAAAAGACAGAAAGTATCTGTTTAACACCGTTTTAAAAGTCTTTATTTTTTCAGCTTGATTTATTTTACCGACGTTTGGTATAAAAATTCCTTAGAAGCTAGAATATTGGTTAAACAGACACAAACGAGTTGACCGAGTTCCTTAATGGACAAAAAGTCTTGTTAGCGAATTGAAATTAAAATTAAATTAAGTTTTCTTAAATGAAGTTAAAAGAAAATTCAGCATAATACGTTCTTCCATGAATAAATGAAAGGCTACAAAACCACCTCAATAAAGTAAAGATATTTGTCGCAAAGTATTTCTTACATTGCAAAATAAATGCAGATTTTGTAAAATGGAGCGGGGGGGATTTGCAAAGGGTCTTTACTGAGATTTTCAGGCCTCCAGTATTAGTGGAATTAAGGTTGGGGTCACTGGACTGGTCACTGGTGTCAGATGTTATCGACTCATTCATTTCCTGCAAGGGACATCAGCCTTTCAAGTTTTGTGGAAGGTAGAGAGCTGCTGCCAGCTGGGAACTCTCCGGGAAAAAAAAAAAAAAAAAAAAAAAAAAAAAAGAAAAATAAAGAAAGAAAAAAAAAAGAACCCAACCCACTAATACCCTTCCAAAATTCATTCGCAAAGAATCGGGGGGAGGGGAAAAGCCAAGAGGATAAAGGGGGAAAAAGCCCTACAGAACAAGCCAGTTTTGTGGAAAAATTAGTTTTATGGTAATACAGTTCTCATATTAAAAAGTGTATTTCTAGCCTTACATTTCGCTAGATTGATGCTAATTTTGGTAAAGCCATTAGGAAGACGATGCTGCAGCTTCCTAATGCACAGCAAGAGCTCACTTGAAACTGTAACCAAAACCAGTGGTGTTGGATTTCCAATTTGTCAACTTCCTAAAACTTTTACAGTCCTAACTCTAGTTTCTTCTATGCCCCAAAACAAAGAAGGACCCCACCTCCAAAAAACAAAACAAAGAAAAAAAAAACCCAAAAACCCGACCAACCACCAAACAAACGCCCGACCCGCGTGCATTTGAAACAAAACGCGTTTTACACTTGAAAGCAGAGCTCGGGGTGCTGCCGCGACTTCCCATTTCAAAGCACAGCCAACATTTCTCGCCGACGGGCAGGCAGGAAAAGCAGGAAAGGCGCCGGCGAGCCCCTGCCCCCTCTTCTTCACTTGCCGGGGCCGCTCGCTCTGCGCCGCGGCCGCCGCCCCACGCACGACAGCGCCAGCCCACGCGCGCCGCTCCCGCCGCCGTGCCCGGGTAAGGCGCCCGTCGTGCTTCCTACGCGGTTTCTATCGAAACCGGCTCTTCCCAGCGCGGAGGGAGGGGGCTTCCCGGCCGCTTCCTCAGGCCAAGGGTCTCTGCCGGTGCTAAGCTCTTCCCGCCAAAACCCTCTCACCTAGGGTTTGGGCGCCAAAACCGCCTTCCCTTTCCGCCGCCGCGAAGCGCCTGGCCGAGGGAGGGGGCTGCCACCGGCCCGCGGGCTCTCGCTTTGGGCAGCGGCCGTGTCGCTCTGGGATGGCGGGGGCGGAGGGGGGCGGGGGTGGCGGCGGCGCTTCCAATCGCTCGTCGCCCGCCGGGGCGCCGAGGAGGGCGACACACGGGCGCCCGCCGGGCGTGAGGGCTCGGCCCAGCGGCCGCGTTCCCTGCCTGCCCGCGGGCGCGGCGGTTGGGACGGCGGGTCTGTCCCCGCAGCCCTGCCCCGGCGCCACGCTTTGCCCTCGGGCTTTTGTTTAACACTTCCAGAAAATGCGGTTTCTTTCCACCGGGTGAGGTGCCGACATGCCTTCCCGCGCGTTTCGGAGAGCAGGCCGGCCGTGCCCGGCCACCGCCCAGCTCTCCCCCTTCCCCTGCTCCGGTCTTGCTGCCCGCGGTGTTATTCCCGCAGGACTGTTATTTAAAAACAACTTTTTAACAAAACACAGCTCCGACCTAGCTGCGCGCTTCCCATGGCTGTGGACGATGAAGGACGGAGTTTGCTCGACGTGCGTCCGCGGGGCACGAAGCTACCCAGTTTATAACGGAGCCTTCGCACCGCTCCCGTACGAACGACGGCTCCTTTCGGGAATCGCCGCTCGAGCGCGGCAGGCGCCTCCCCCCGCCCGCCGGCTGCCCCCCGGAGCACGGCTTTGGGAGCCCCCAACGGCTGCCCCGGCGCTCCTCAGCCGCTGCACCTGAGGTGGGCGCCAGCCGCGGACACCCCCGCGGGCGCGCACGCTCCCCGCAGCCTAGCCCGCCTCCGCCTTCCTCAGGGAGCCGGGGCGGCCCTGGCCGAAGGCTCACGCCGCAGCCTGCAGGCACCGCTGTTCTAATTAGGGGCTGGAGCGCAGTTTCAAACACGCGCTTTACTGACATTCTCTGTTGAAATGAAACGCGGCGGCTGTCGGTGCCGCACCGCCGTGCTGCGCGGTGCGCCCTGCCCGCCGCGGATCGCCTGCCGGCAGCACCGGCGGGTTGCGAGGGGGATTCAGAAAGTGCAGGAAATTGCTCCGATCCCACGCGTGATCCGTGGGCAGGACGCGGGAGGCACCCACTCGGAAAGCTCTGCTGCAGGATGTGGTCTCACGTACATTAACAGTCTCTCAGCTGTGGATTTGCAACTGATAGCGACCGCTTCCCCGGCGGATTTAAGGAGGCTCTAGCCGGTCGTCGTGGGAGCCCGTCTGACAGGGCTAAAACCCGTCCGGGAAGACCGGCACTTGCCGAGGGACCGGACGCACGCCGCTGCCCGCCCGACGTACCCGCGCCGGCGGCCAGCGGCCCGGTCCCGTCGCTTCACCTGCCGCGGTGCCAGCGCAGGACGATGAGCGCGCGCTTCCGCGCCTCGGGCTCCAGCCCGTCTCCTCACCCGGCGCGGCCGCACCCGCACCCGCCTCGGTGTGCGCGTCCCGGCGGGGCGCCCCTCCTCCCCGCCGGGCAACCGCCCGGGTGCTCTCGCCCGCCGCCTGGCAGCCTGCGCCGGCTCGGCAGTGACACGGGGCGCTCCCGCGGCCCCAGCACGCAGGTAAACCGAGCCCCTGCCAGCGCCAGCCCCGGGCTACCCACCGCCGCAAGGGGCGCACCCCGCTGTGCGGGAGCCGGGCCGGGGTGGCTGCCCGGCGTGCCCGGGGCGAGCGCCCGGCGCGTAGCGCAGCGAGAGCGGCCTCCGCCCCCACCCCGTCGGTCACGCAGCGCCGCGGGGGAGCCCCGCACCCCTGCCCGCCGCCCCGCGCATGCGTCGCCGCGGGCGGGCACCCGGGAGGGGCCGCCGCGGGAGCGGGACGGGCGAGCACCGCCGCCGGCTGCGCTGCGCTAGAGGCACGGCGTGGCGGTGAGCCCGGCCGGCGCTGTAACCTGACAGCGGCATGGAAGTAACTCGAGGAGTTAAATTCTAGTGAGTGGCCAGGGTCTGTGTGCGGTGGCGGTGGCCCGGCCGCCCTCTCACAGACCTGTGGGCTCCTACAACTTAAAACATGTATCTGACCCTAGGCTGCTGTAAAACTTTCCTTACATAATTGTTTATTTGTCTTACAGAAGCACAACACTCAAACAGCATCAAACAAGAACTCTGAAGCTTGTGCACAAAATTAATGATTCTCCTCCCTCCCTCCCCAGGAATTAAGTTCATCCGAGTCAGTGGGACACAAGTGCTGCAGTACCTCAGTTTTAGAGATACAAAGTCAGCCATGTAAGACGCTATTAGAGAAGACTGACCTGAGCCTGAGGAGACCTTCTTGAATGACCTCATCGTCTTCTGAGGAACCTAAAATCAGAGAGCTGGAGTCAGTACTGTGTACACTGTACCTGAGTACCATATTTAATTACCTCTTCTCCAGTTTAATGGCTCATTAGAAGGCCATAAAATGCCAGGGCATTGACTTTGTGAAGTGACCTGTAAACTTATTAACTGTTTGAGACTTACCTAGCTCATCAGAACCGCAATGAGATAAACAAGGCACAAGATAAAATCAGCTGCTGTTTAATTTTTTTCTTTCCCAAGCCTCCATAAAGGAGCTACACAGGTGATGACAACAGAGGGAAAAGACACAGATTTGCAGGATATTGGAAGGTGTTTGTTTCCTTTATCAATATTTAATTGCAATAGGTAACCTAAGAGCTAGTCAGTTGTCTTTACTACGCTTAAATTGTACAAATTAAACAGTCAGTCATACTTTGTATATGCTTTAAGAAAACAATAATTCTTTGGGACTCTTTCATCGTCAAAATTGTAACTCGATGCCAATTTATGATCATCAATAGAAAAATGCTTCCAATTATGCCAGTTACATAACCACAGAGCATAATATGTAATAGTATTAAAATCTAGGTCTCTATCTGAATAAAATCAGTCATAAAAATACAGATGTGTAACTTGATTGAAACTACGTGAAAGGTGTACTTTTGATCTAGTTGAGCAAGGCCTGGCTAATTTTCCATAATGCCAATAAAAATATCATGCAGAAAATTAGTACCACAAATGGCAGGAAGCATGAAGGAAAAGACCTTGCTTTGGGAGTAAGCTTGTTACTTAGGCTGTCTAGTTTGTTTATTAAAGATGAACAGATAGGAGCATGCATGAACTCACCTTCTACAAGCCTGTCCACTGTCTTTTGAATAATCTACTTTAACAAAAACCCATCCAAAACAAACAAGGAATTTCAGTATCGTCCTGTTTAGACATAAGCCCCATTCTTTTCTCCTTTAGAGAAATCTGAGATTTGTCTTTTTCCAGTTTAAAAGCACATCCTCAGTTATCCTGATCTTACTCAAAAATGGGATATTCCACTAGGAGTGAGCAAAGCCAGAAGAATGACCCAAGACAAATGAAAATCAAATTTCTCTAACTTCTTTTCCCTTACAGTCAGTTATCCTGAGCCATTTCCAACACCAGGGATTGGAAAAGGGGATGATGGTACAATCTTTTCCAGTGCAACAGCACTGGCAAGCCGATTCAGTTCCTCTTCTTTTGTAGTAACTAAGTTTTCCACTGGAACTGTGTAGACTTCACCCTTGTATTAAACTTAGCTCTGCTTTTACACCTTCAGGCACTGAAGCCCAATCTCTAGTGTCTCCTGCTTTGTTCTGCCAACCTGTGGCTATGTGGCTTTTGTGTCTTAAGGATTTACTTGCATTATTTATGCAACATAATGAAATATGCAAGCATAGAGTAAAGGATCTGTTTTCTTCGCTTTGGCACGTAGTCTGCTTCAGTTTATGAAGGGATTAAAAATAAATATTTGGGGGAGTGGTGTTGAGACTCAAAGGGGAAAAGTAAAGCTCTTAAAAATTGTAGCAGGAAACAGCACAAGTTCAAGTTACTCTTGTTTCCAGTACTGCCATTTCATAACATTTGTAAGCATCATGTATTTTAGTGTGTCACATAAATGTATCAGGTTATTACGCAGAAAAAAGGAGACGTGATTTTTTTATAAAGCAGTTCCGATAAAAATTCCCAATACAATACACAAAACTTGGCACAAGGGATGTTAACTGTACAAAAGCCTGGGCATTCCAATTCCGTGAAATTAACTGGCATGTATTTTACTGCATCCTACTGAAAGCCATTAAGAAATCGGTCCCTGACTTAAATGGAACCAAGTTTGGGCTCCGAAATAGCTCATGGTGAACTCTCCTATGCCTCCTTATGCTATACAGAACAGAAAAATATTTTGGCATTTTAGTTCTGACACTATCTTGGCATTTAAGTGACCTTTTTAACTGCAAATAACCAAATAAATGCTGTTGAGGAATTATGTACTAGATAGCAAGATGTTTTTAGAGAGAAAGTTACTTGCTTTGAAAGCAATCCTTGTTTTAACTATGCATTCACAGCACGTGGAAGGATACTGTAACAGTAGACAAAAAATAATGCAACAGAACACCATATGGAATTATTGCAGGATAGGAAATACAATGAAAAGAGTAGTATCAGTTAAAAACACACCAACAGACATCCAACAAAGGTAAACCCACCTTTCCTTACAGGTAGCACATTCTACAATTTAACTTAACAGCTTATTTTGTTTGTTTTTTGACAACTTACTGGTCGGTGGAAAATACTAGTAAGTTTATACCTATTTAAAAATAAACGTATTATCTTTGATAAGCATTGTTTTGAATTCATTAGCCTAAGCAAGTTTGCTGCCAAAAGATTCAAAAACATTTGCTTGGATGAAAGTAAAGCATACATACATAGTTACCCGATTTCAATGTTATATGCTTTCCTCCAAAAATAAGTTGAAAAGAAAAACTCTGATGTTAAACCTGTTTCTTACACAATCAGTGGTAGTCAAATGACTGATTTCTTCCACAGAATAAAGCCAGCAGTATTTTTTTAAATGCTCGACACTGTAAGTACAACCAGAGTGCAGAAGAACTAGAAAACAAAACCCACCAATAGTTTATTTTTTAACAAACAAATATGACAGTGATGCAAAGGAATAGGGGAAAACCTTTCCAACATTAAAGGAGCTCCTTTAGTAAACTCATCAAGAGTAAAGACTAAAATGGATGAATACTGCAAAGTATATACGAAGTGTTAAGACTTTATATATAGAACCCAAGCATAGAAAGAGCACTAAACATCAGCTTTTAAAATATATATACACACACACACACACACACACTCATCAGATATATTAACTTAGGAAACACATTTAGTAACTAACGAACTTTGCTATCTTTTGAACCAGTCAGTAAAGATTAACTAACACTTTATTCTTGTTCACAGTTCTTGACTGCTGGTAGAAGCACTATGCACACAGTATTTTGATTTCAAACATCACAAAAAAGTGTTGTCTTATACTCTGAATTAACTTGTTTTAACAAGTATGTACATGGATTCCTTAATGTACAATTCTAAATAATGAATTTCCTCCTGAGCCGTTTTCGTTGTTTTAACTCTTTTCCTTTCTGTTTTATTCAGTAAAATATAGTTACTTTGCAATGAACAAATAACAATATTTCCTGAAAATGTACACTCAGATGTCAATGTCCTTATTAAATTACTGGGGAGGGGGGGAATATTTGAAAGCTCTCACAATTTTATTCTTAGTCTAGCCATAATCTTTTTTGCTTTTCTTCCATACTTTTCTTCTTACACTATTACAGTATTTTTCTAGCAAGTGAAGATAAAAGCAAGCATGTGTGAGATGCCAAAACATTAAAAAAATGCTGATTCACAAAAATTAATTAAACAACTAGCAGATTAAAATTTAGTCTTTCTTTACAAATGTCACCCAGTCTTGTCATTGGTCTGAAGGAGGGTAATTACATTTGGAAGTAAATAAAGTAGCTTTGCCACAGTCCAGGTATGCTTTTCTCAGATATAAAAAGAGGCTAAGCATACCTTAGTTTTTAAGAAATGAAGTAAACATTTTTGAAGATCAAGCATCCAGTTATGCACCTTTTAACTACTCGTAAGAATGTCATTTGACTACAGTGAGAACAGGAACAGAGAAAGGTAAAATGTGCTTCCACTATTGTCACAAATCTGATTCTTTTGGGCTATGAAAAGGAGTAATAAAACCCACTGTATCGTAATTGGAGCCAACGAAAGCCGAGCCAACGAAAGCCTCCCAAGTAATAGGATCAAAGTTTCTCAAAATTAAATTATATTATTATATTAGTATTGACAATTATTTTAGGATTAAAAACTATTCAGTATTCAGGTTAAAATTTTAATAATATATACTAAAATTTTAATATGTACTAAAGGAACACGCTGAACAAGATTATTTTTGCTTTACAGATTCAAAAGAGGTATACACAATTCTCACATTTGGTGTATTTGGTATAATCTGCGATTTCATACAGTCTGCATTTGAATGTAGATATATCAAGCAACTATGATAACTAATAAAAAGCAATGTAAAGTATGTTTCAAACAATATTTTGTAAGATTCAAACGTAAGGTTTTTTTAAATACACCATTTAAAAATAAAACACACCGCCCTCTACTACTACTGGTTTTCTACTTCCTTCATTTTTAAAGAATTTCGTTCCCAGTTTACTGTCAGCGTGGGTATATTTAAATTGACATATATTGATTTACTTTACAGCAAATGAAACCATGAGAAAATTACCTTGCGATCTTATTACATCTGTTTACAATCAGATTTTTCTTTGTATTTTTAAAATTGATCAGTATCAGCACTTTGTAAGGCAAAAACCTTTAAAAGCCACAATTCTCAGATCAACATTTTTTTCAGAGCTTGATGACTGGTTTATTTTGTACTTACTTAGTTCTATGAGAAACTGGAGGGTGGGGGGAGAAACACTTTATTTCCCCACTTGAAAACTATTTGCAAACAAAACACCACCAAATTAAGCCCCAAAAAGAAACATGTTAAAACTCAAATTAAAGAAAAAAACATTATGGCAACAAGGTGAGTTCAATGTTTAAGTTTTTAGTTTAAAGAAAAATGCATTTTTTTCATTCTCCCTGATTACACTAAATTGAACATGTATTGTTCACATTCAATGGAGAGATGTTACATTTTCAATCCAGAACTGTACATGCTTTTTCCTCTTGCAAAACTATTATCAAACCAAAATTAAATCTGTTCTATAAACAAATGGTATAACTTATAACTTTTAAGTTATAAAAATACTCTAACCAATTAAGACTTTAACATCACCCCCTCAAAAGTGATAGCACTATAAGAAGTTTGGTTTTTTAAAATATATTCTATAGATTTTTATTTGTTTTTATAACAAATTTAGTATGGTTTGTTCAGACCTCCTTTCTGAGATGTTTTACTTTAATACTTGTTTTCATGGAATTTATATATCTTTCACATATCCCTTCCTTTGCACAGAATTTTTGTTTTATTTGTACATGCCGTTTACCTACATAACACAGAATCTTCTTTCTTGGTTTTTGTTGTTGGTTTTTTTTTAATCACTGAATTATTACTTGAGAGTGTTGATAAAGATGGAATTTTTAAAAATCACGTGTATTTCATAACATGCTCACCAAATACTGCTACGGATATAGTGGATTAAAACAACTTAACCAAAGGTTATAAAAATAAAACAACACATGACTGTCTGCATTTTAAACACCAATATTCACTTTCTTAGATGTATGGATAGTGCAGGGTGTGTGACATTTTTCTCATTTTAACTGGAGTGGACAGCAGTCCTGTATGTCATACCTTCTAACAGTGTGAGTCACTGTTTAACACAACTGAACAAATAAAGTAATGCAATGGTCATTTTTAATGAACTTTTGTGCAGACACATCATGAATTCAAATCAGAAAAAAGCCCACAGGAACATCAGTGATATACAACTAAAATTCCACAGTCTCTAAAATCAAAGATGAAAATCTTGAAAATCAGTGCACACATCAATATTTGAAGTAGGTACAGGGGACACAGCATCTGAAAGAAAAGCAAAATCCTACTATGCATTAGAAAAGTACTAGTGACTACAAATTTTAACAGTGTAATTTGTGGGTATTATCCTTAGGTGTTGCAATACTGCATGTGATCCAAATATACACCAAATATTACGTATAGTAAGTATATTTATTACATACCTTTAGAATATTTATGAAAACATGTTTAGTGCAAATGTGATATTAACATAAAAATTGAAACAATCCCTTCAAATTGTTAAGAACCCTGAATCTTAATTACCGAGACAATAACTACAATGCATATAATAAAATCATAATTGCATACATGTACTAATTACACAGTCCGTTTTTAGGTTACTGCAGAGCGACACAGAGAATGCTGCAGACTGGAAGCAGGATTTTTGGGAAGGGGAGGGCTTTGCTACAAATAACAAGTATGCGCACGAATGCCAAAATGCACGGACCTGCAATTTAACTTTATAAAGTCACAGTATGTATCATCAGGAGAAAAAAAAGGTCTATTCTAAGACCACTGAAAAAGCAGAAAAATGGCTATACACTCTTCCCTTATTTCTCAATTACAAATACTGAATTTGATTGTAGATTGTAATTATTAAATGTTAAATTAAGAAATGTATTTAAATGTTTAAATTTAGATTTATTTTTATCAGTAGTATAAATAATTCCATATTACAGCCACATTCAAGAAAGTAACTGTGTAAAACTACCTCTATTTCTCTGTTAAAATTGACTAGTTAAATATTACACTCCTCGCTTTTCTGTATAATTAAGCTTTTGTTCAACCATGAAAAAACTAGAAACTGATTGCTTGAAAATGAGCTGCATGACCTTTGTCCCTGTTTCTCACCTCTGACCTTTAATTTGAAGACACTGCATATCAATTCATTCTATTTTTAGAAGTAGAATATGAAAATGCCTGTATATTTTTAAAATTATTATTCTCCTGTATAAACCACATCAGGTTGTTTTTGTCTTTTTTTAGCCTCTACACATCAAACCAGAGTAGCGTATTTGCTTTTCATTGTGCAACTGCATTTGAAACGCCCAGTGTGCAATTACAGAAAATGAACACTTGTCTCTGTGGTGGAAAGAAGGCTTTTTCTTTTTTTAAACATACTAGAGATGCTGAAGCACGTTAAAGTGAACTTAGGGAAAAAAACCTTCTAGATTGCATGCCTTCCGAGATTTAACCGTCTTTTATTAAAGAGAGGAAGACAGAAAAAAGCTCATGTCTGTGTTTGTATTGCTGCTAATAGATACTTGTTTTTTCTTGAACCTTCCCCATACCAAGAGTGGTTTATTTTGTTCTCCCCAATGACATGCTGTTTTGATACTAGCTTTCAGCACGCCCTTTCATAAACTGAACCTGTGGTTAAAAATAGCAAATAGCAAGTTCCTGCCCACTTGCTGGTTTCAGCTGCACTTCCATTTTACATAGGTAACACTATGCTTCGCAAGTTGTTTACAAAAAACCTTTATTGCTGGAAGGGCTCTTTCTCTGAAGAAGAAAGCGCTGTAGTATTTCTGTCACTGATTTTGCGACCAGCATTCAGTACCAGAGGGATACGGTGCGTTACATAAAAGCTTTTGGCGAGAGCATTTCCCTACCGTGACCCCTTGCGAACGGTGCAAAAACACGCGAGACGAACAAAGGCGCAAGCACCACCCGCAGCCGTGCCCGCGACACCCGACCCGTCCCGGGGCCGCGGCCGCCCCGACACGGCTGGCGGGATTCAGCACCCCGGCCAGCGGCGGGGAGGAGGGGCTGCCGCCCGCCCCCAGCGCCCCCGGCCGCGCAGCGCAGCGCAGCGCCGCGCCGCCCCGCCCCGCCCCGGCGGCCCTCGCCCCGCCTGGCCCGGCGGGCCACCGGCCTGCCCGACAGCGCAGCGCGCCCGGGCTCCTTCCTGAGGGCAGGACGGTTCCTTTGGAAACTGCCTCCCGCCACGGCGCCCGGCTCCGAGCGGCGCTGGGCGCCTCGCCTGTCCGCGCAGCGGCCGCGCCGTCTTAGCAGCGCTGTCAGCTGTCGCTCAAAGAAAACGCTGCCACGGAGTTACAAAAAGGAAAAAGAGGAGGGACAAGTACTTTAACCACTCGGGCTTTAAAAATGACCTCTGTGCTTGGGGGTGCAAGCTGGAACACTGCTCGTGACTGCATCCTAGCACTGGCTCAGGCAGCAGCCGTTCAGGCCTAGGAGGGAGAGGGTTTGGGGCTTCCTACTTCATTTATTACCATCTTTCTTCTCCTGAAATTTGTAATACATGCCAGCTAATACACTTCAAGATTTAAACAAAAAAACCAAAAAAAGTTTTATCGAAACCGAGATGGCAGCATGCACCCTTTACAGAATGTGTTTTTAAAACAGAGCAGACAACAGCTGGTTTTGTCATACCCCCATGGGCTGCTTTTACTACAGCTGCATTTTTGTAAGTACTACACGGGACAAACATCAGCCACCATCACAACTTTTATCACTACATTCGTTTCACTACAGCAAAGGAAACTTGGCATCCTGGTGTATTAATAATTAAGATCATAATTTAATTCAATATTGACTCTTGCTACTCTACACCAAGGGGAAAAAAGCCCATCATCGTTCTTTAAAGAACTACAGCTCAGTTGCACAACTTATAAATGGTTTGTCAAACAAACCTGTCAGTGCTGCCTCCTCTAAAGCTTTAACGCTTTTCAGTGTTCTAAGAATAAATGACTTGTAGTTTTGTAAAGCAAAGCATACAGGTATCAGCCTAAGCGTAAACATACCCTACTGCATTTTAGTACAATACTATATCCCGATACCACTAAAACTACACAACTGTATTTAAATGAACTACAACCAAATTTAACTACAATTGTTTTTTAGTATCTGATGACTTGTTCATGACAGGAAATTTCTCCATACTTGCAATTACAAGTAGTGTTTCCAGGCAAGATGTGAAATTCCAACACAGGCTATTAGATGGGGCGGGGGGCACGGGGGACACGGCACTAGAGCAGCCCTGTGTATGGCCTATTTAAGAAGAACAGAAGGATCAGTTATGTAAGGAAAAAGCATGAAGCCTGTAAACAAACGGGTAGAGCGTGCTACTATTTCGTCCCATCACTGTAAGGACATCATACATAATTTACTCACAACCATTAACAAGGTAACAATTGGCAAGAGAGAAACAAGTAAATTAATCAAATCTCTTCAGGTAGTATGTTTATCAGATGAAAACGGGCAACTCCCTCACGTTAAAGCGAAAAGATTTAAAATCAACCTAGAGTTTTCAGGTTTATTTAGGAATTTTGCATTTTATAATAGCCTGGGCAAAACATTTACGTGCACTGCTGCCGCGTGGTTATTTTTAGGTTAATGTACTCATCTGCTGGCCGTTTGGCTGACCCTCACTGTGCGACTGCCCCAGCCCAACGGCCGCAGCCCGGTACCGGGGTTGCGTGGTCCAGCCCCGGCCCGCCCGCCGGCAGCCCGCCCCGCCCCCGCCCCAACCGACTGCGCCGCCTCTCCCCCGGGCGTGAAACCAGACAAGGAGAAACAAGGCGTTGTGGAGGCACTTCTTGCAGTTTTATTTCTTCTCCTTCGCGCTGCGTCCCGTCGGCACCGGCAACTCCGCCTCAGAGCCGGCCGTAAGGCTACATGTGACCGTTACCTGGGAAGCCCGCCCGCGGCACCGCCGGCGGGGACGCGGCCCCGCCGCCTCCACACCGCCCCGGCTCGGCCCTCTCCCCGCAGCCCCGTGGGGCGGCCGCCGCAGAGGGAGGGCAGCGGCCGGCTGCGACCCCTCGCTCCCTGCGGCGCGGCAGGGAACCATTCAAAATGGCGGCCCCGCCACCACTCACGTTTAAACCCCCCGCACCGCGCACACGGCGCTACGTGTGACACCCGGCAGCGGCGCCCGCCCCGGCCCCTCGCCCCCGCCCGCCCCGGCGGTAGTTACCACAGGGCGGCCAAACCCCGCGCCCTCCGGGGCGCGCCGCCGCGGCCCCATCCGCCGCTCCCCGGCCGCCTCACGGCGGACGCGCCGCCCGGCGGGTCCCGCGCCGCCGTCCGTCCACTCTTCTCCCCGGCCTCCCCTTCCGCCCCGGCCGCCGGGCCCCGGTCGCCCCGCGCCGCTCCCCGCCCGCCCCCCCCCTCCACCGGCCGCGGCGGCTCGCCGGGCGGTCACCGCCATCCGGCGGCGGGGCGCGGGCCGCCCCCTGGCGTCGGGCTGCCGCACCATCCCCGCGGCCGCTGCCCGGCCGTTAACTCGGCCCCGGCCGCCGCCGCGGCGGCGCTGGCGTCTCTCGGCGGGGCGCTGCGCCCCGCGCCCCGCTCGGCGGCGGGGGCAGGCTCGGTCCCCCCACCCTTCCCCTACTACGACCGCTGTCGTCGTTCGCGTTTGACGTGCGGAGCGGCCCGGCACCCCCTTCCCCCCGGCCTGGAGGGGGAGCCGCGGCTCGGCTACCGGCAGCCAGCCGGCAGTGGCGGCTCCGGCTCCGCTCGAGGGCAGCGGCAGGCGGCGGCGAAGGGAAAAAAGGTGCGAACCCGGAAGTACACCCGCCACGCCGCCCGCAGGGAAGCACCAGCGCCCCAGCACAACAATGCGGGGCCACTTCGCCTCCGCCCGGCGCAACTTTTCCTCCAGGATCGGGAAAACCCGCCGGCCGCCCCCTCCCTGCAGCCGCCCGCGGCCGGCGGGAGGCGGACCCGCGCACGCCCCGGCAGGTGCGGCGCCGGCGGGAGGGCGAGACCCGGCGGCGGCCGCGCCGCGAAGGAGAGGTGAAGGGAGCTCGCTTACCTCCCGCACGCCATGGTGGCCGGGCTAAGCGGGGCTGCGCCTGCGGCTGCCGCGGTGGGGAGGCGAGCGCGGGGGCTGGGGGCACGCACCCACCGACGGGCACCCCTGGGGGCTTTGCCTTCTCCCGAGCCGCGCGGAGGAGGAGGAGAGAGCGAGGCGCTGCGGCAGGAGGGAACCGGTGCTCACGCCGGGAAGGCGGCGGTAGCCGGCGAGGAGGGGCGGCGGTGGCGGGCAGACGCGGCCCCAACGCTGGCTCACGCCGCAGCCGCCGCGCACCTGCCCGCCGCCCTCCCCGCGGGCGGGCCGGCGGGCGCCCGGCGGCTGCGCGCGGGGGCGCTCGAGGGCAGCGCGAGCCGGCGGGCGGGGCGGGGCGAGGCGGGGCCGCCCGCGCCCAACGGGAGCCGCCCGCCGCGCCCCGGCGCCCGCGCGCAGCCCTGCCCGCGCCGCCCTCCCGCGCCGTCCGCCTCCTCCCGCCCCGCCCCCCCCCGCCCCCTTCGCGCGTGGCAGCACCGCGTGGGCCCGGGTCAGCTCACCGCCCCTCGGCCTGCGCTCGGAGGGGTCGAGGGTTCCCCGCCCCCGGGAGCCCGCCCGGGGGCCCAGCCCGCCGCCGGCCGCCTCCTTCCCCCGCGCGGGGAGGCACCTCCCCGTCCCACGGTTGCGCGTGGCGGCGGGCGCTCGGCTTCCGTGATTGCACCGGCTCCGCTGCCCCGGCACCGGACGCCCCCGGGGCAGCGCGTGCAGGCCGCTCGCGCTGCCGCCCACCCGCAGGTCTGCCCCCGCGTGGAGGGCCGTGCACGGCTCGGCACCGCCCTGACCCGCTGCGGCCGTGACCGCTGGGCCCCCCGGTGTGCCGTCCCCGGCCCAGAGCGGGCGGGCGCTCTGCACAGCTGGCTTGTCCAGAGCTCGTCGGTTCCCAGTTGTCCTGCGCCACGACTGGGTTCCTTTCCCGGCATGTGGGCCGTTACTGATCCCAAAGTTTCATTTTCCCAGCTCGTTGTGACTTACCCACAGAGTACCCCGATGGTAGCTCACCTACTGTCGTGAACGCTCTTCACCCAAGGGTATATAGTACATTGTTCTAGAAGGAGCAGGGTTAACGGAGCTTGGCTACCTGTGGGTCAGTGTTTCACACCCCTTCTCTGCCCAGGCCCTGGACGTGGGCTCCAGCAGTCCCCACTCCCATATGCGCTAGCAACACGGAGGTGGTTCCCGGCGGTGTGTAGGCGGGCAGGCTCACCAGGCGCTTGTGCTGAGGATTAGCCGACTGGTGAAGTTACCTTTCCTCTGCTGGGGACACTCATAAGTGTCTTCTATCTGCTGATTTCATGACACTTACTATTTTCAGGTCTTTTATGTTGAATTTGGCTGAAATTGTAAAAAGGGTTCAAAAGTTATTTGGGAGCAAAGAGGTGAATAATGAATGCAATTGCATTTTGGTAAGAGACCAAGCAAGATCACGATGCGAGGCGTGGAGAGGATGCCTTTTTGAAGTGCTCATTTCCTGCTCTGCAGAGAGCCCAGCTCACATAGGTTTGTATCATTAGGCAGTAGTATGTCTGCCATGATCGCGCCTTCCCATTCTTGGATTTCCTTTGTGGGTTCAATTTTTGAGGCTCCAGTAAGACTTTCAAGAACTTCTCAGCACTTTGAGTACAATTAAGGGCCCAGTCAGTGCTAAAATACTTGCGTAGCTATTTATCTTCTTTTTCACAAAGAAAACTTTACACAGTTTTGCTATGTGATCTTAGCCTGTGATTAAAGAAGCTATGGTGCTTCTTGAGCCTTCAAATACTGCACCTTACTTAGCCAAGAAAGGTTTTGTGGTGGACAGACAAATATTTTTTAAGGCTCAGGAGCAAATCTTGTGCAGGGAGTCACTAAATGATGCCATTCCACTTGAGACTTATTTAGGCGCAGTCCTAGCAAGTTCATTCATTTTTTCCAGATGACATTTAAGTAGCCACGTTTTGCTAGTACTCCTAATATTTGACTCTATTACCTAAAGTTCTAATGTGCAGTCTCTTTATAATATATATATAAATATAAAAAAATAGCCCAATATATAGCTATATAACACAGCTGTAGCTATATTTTGCTAATAGTTTGAGAATGCATGATCTCTGCAAAACAAACAAAACCAAACTATGGTCAGAACTTGATTTCTCACTTAGTTTTTTTATTTATAGATCTGGAAGAGTTCCTTCCTGGTCCCTGATATTTGTGTTGAGATATTTTTGCAGAAAAAGTAACTTACCTATCTTTTGATTTGTACCCTCGGCATTTGACATAATCTAATTCTATAGCGAGTTTGTATAAAACAAGTTATATACAGAACATAAACAAAGTTTAACTCTTTCAATAAATAAATGAACTGCAAACACCTTGAAAGGCTTTGAAAATGCTGCACAATCTTTTCTATTACTTTCCATTTCTCAGCTGTTTTTTCACTGGGCTTGTTCATACAGTTTCCCCTGAGAACTCTATGAAAAATCCTATGCAGATTAAACAGTTCTAGGCATTTTCATGAGGTACAAGATATTTTCCTAAGGTGACCTGTTAAAGTGACCCACCATCCCTGGTGAAAAAGAAAAAGCATTGAAGATATTTTGCAAAAAAAACCCCACCAGTGTTTGAAAAAGCACTTTTATTTTCTTATGCTATATGTTCCACCCAAACCAAAACATTTAGTCTATTTGTGTTGTGCTGCTATCAAAAATAATTTCTGTAATAGTTCATGAAAATATGCCATAAAATAATTAAATATAATATTTTTCTAGTGAGTTCTACTAAAGCATTTTCACTATAGTAAAGAAAAAAAAAGAAAAACATTCAGTAAGTAGCGCTGGTTTCCATTCTGTAATGGTGTCTCCAACTGTGGGAAATATTCACTGAATGTTTGAAAAGAAAGTGCTGAGACGTTGATCGTGGAGGAGTTTCTGAGGTTCCAGGAAACATCCTCTCCAGCACATTCCTGGGTTTCAAACCAGCCCAAAGCCAGAGCTTTTAGACCAAGAGCGGTTGCTTCTATTCCACCCCCGCTGCAGAGTACATTTACTCATTTCATCCTGCAGAGAGAGTCTTCCGCTCCCACAGCTTTGTGCTGCTTCAGGTTTCCCATCCTTCCACATTTATCGTCTGGGTGTTCTATTTCAATCATGCTGTTTTCTTTCCTGACGGTATCATCTCCCAGTTGCCAGCCCCTTTATTAGTCTTGCCGTATGCCAGCCTAATCAGGGTCTGAGTAGGCACTTCTGGAGATTGTGTATAGGTTTATCTGCAATATTTCTACAAACTTATTTTTTGTAAGTGTGTTTGTGTCAGCTATTATTAAAATTGTATTAAAATCTCCAATTATAAGATAGTTTTCCAGTTGCTTGTATCTTCAGCAAGCTAGCTCTTTAGTATGAAATTTTGCATGCCTCCTGTTATAGGCTGTTTACATATTTTCCCAGTCATTTCCAGGAAAAAGAATGAAGAATACGTATTTGGTGCATGTTAAGGTATTATTTTCTTCAAATAGATCTACCAGTCCCAATATTTAGAGCAGGCACTTCAAATCTGGTTTTAAGGCAAGAAAATGCCTTTTGTTGTTTGTGTGGGTACTCTGTTCAGATCTGGCTGGGCTATAACTCCATGCCAAACGGCAGTTTGCACACACTGAGAGACTTTCTTAACAGGTAAAATTTACAAAGCCTTGGGTCCAACGAAAATCCAAGTTACTTCCAACGCTGAACGCCAAGCAGCCTATGTGCATCGGGTCTTCTGCAGCAAATGGGTAGTTCATATACACACTCCCCTGCCTTGTCCGGGCTACAGAATCTCAGGGAAAACTTTCCATGGATGGTTTCAGCTGCTCCTTTTCCCGATCAGGTTCTTTTTTGGGAACTAAGAACGAGCAATTTCCCTCTCTTGTCCTTTTAGTGACCCTACTGCTAACATGCTGGAAGCATGAAGGAAGAAGCTATCCGAGTCAAGTGGAAAATAAGACAAATGCAAGACCAGGATGACAAAAAAAAAAAATTAGATTAAGATTCTCCTGAGATCAGGACTGTTCAAGGGCAAAAGGCCGTGTCTAGAAACTGGGGAGCCGAGGCAGAGATTCACTGCCCAAGAGCATTTCACCTCATATCAGGGTGTTTATTTGCCAGCATAGCGAAATCCACAAAATGTGAAGTATGAGTTAATGAAGACCAGGGTTACTGTTGGCTGGAAGAGCTGTCATGTGTATCTGTGGGAAGTAGCAGCATCTCTCCTGTTAGTTGTGAGGGGCAGGGGCCGGGAGTATGCGTGGGGGAGACTGAGACAAAACCATGAGGGAAGCATGGGAAGTTCGTGGGCGAATAGGATGCACTAAAAGAAGGAAGAGAAAAAGGGTCTCAGAATGGAGAAGGGAAAAAACCAATTTAGGTGCTTGTCTGCAAAATGGAGATTACAAGAGTATTGAAATAGATTTGATAAGGAACTGTGGTAGACAAAGGCAGAACAGAAACGGGAAAAATTTGAGTGGAAACAGTATCCACGGCTGCTATGTGGGGGTCCTGTGTGCATCCCTGCTTCCAGGCGTGTGGCTGCCTGGGCTCAGGGACAGCTTTAGAGATACTATGGCTGGTAGCCTTGAAAGAAAATGCTACAAGAAACCTCAGTGAGGGTCTGCTGCTCCTTTGACCTGGAGCACTTCTTAAGCTTAAGCTCCATTGCAGCTGTGCTGCAGGCGCGGCCATGCCTGTTGATCTGGACCCTGATGGATGACAGGTTTGACCTTGGACCTGCCTCATCCCCATGGGCTCGTCTGGCCACCTGGACTCTTGTCCTTGGTTGCCACCAACAGACCTGCTCTGTGCCCTTGTCAGTGAGGGCCCTGCCCCACAGGCCCTGTGTCACATGTGTCTCCCGGATCCCCTTCCCCAGCAGGGCAGCCTCCCCTCGCTGCCCCCAGCACTGTGCACTCACTGTGGACCTTTTCCTACAGCTGCAGGTTCCACCAGTGGTCTGAGGAGCAGTAACGCAGTAGGATTGCAGTAAGATTTCTCCTTCAGCTTTGCAAGGTGTGTACCAGGTATATACCCTAACGGTCTCAAGCCTAGTGATAAATCATATGGCTACCATACTCCATTTGACCTCCTTGTCATTTATTTTTTAAAAACACATCAACTCTACTGTAAAACTCAAACAAAGGAAAAATACTGCAGTTGCAAAGCTAAGTGTTCCTTGCATGCTGGCAGCCAAACTGATATAAAATGTGCTATAGAAGGACCCTGGTGAGGCTCTTGTTTTCTGTTTCCTGTTTTCTTTCCCCCAGAACTGCTCATGCCTGATGAAGGCCCAAGCCGTGCTCTGTTTCTTAGCTGGCAATGGCTGTATACAGTTACAGAGCTTTCTCTTTTCTCCTTTTAGGCATTAGTCTGCTTCTTTGCCATTTGGGATTGTTCTAATTTTTTAATGACCCAATGAAAATGTTAGTAACAGAGAAGTTTCTCGTTTTTCTCCTGTCTTCCTCCTGTTTTATTTGCTTTTGCCAGTGGGGCCAAAGAAAGGAAGTGATTTTTAAAAGTTAGTTTGGAAAAGCTGTGCCAAAATATGCTGTTCTGCTTTATTTTGTGGCCTTGTGAAAAACATACCACATTTTATGAAGCTTTAAATTTTAATATAAGATTCTCAAGAACATTCCATTTGCCAGCTTAGACAAATATCTCAGCACATGAACATTCAATATGGTAATCAGAGAGAAGTATTTTATCACAAATGCCTTTTTAGATGTTTAGTTGCAGCCAAGTCAATTGTATTTCAGTCAAACCTTTATTACAGGCACACTAAGAGCACTCTGCCAAGCCTCAATTGTTGACTTCTCCACACCTTTGCTAAACCAATATTTACCACCTTTACAAGACTACATTTAATTCCAAACCAGTAGCTATTTTGCCTTCTTCAAATGCTTGATAATTTCTGTCCTTGTTTAGTGGCTCAGATACACTAATTTGAAAGGTGAGGTTATGCTTGTTGTTTAAGCTGGTGCAGAAACTGAGTTGTGTGCATCAGAAACTTGCCACGGCATCAGCTGGTCATGGGTTGATCAGGAAGGCCAAACTGAAGAGGAAGCTGTGAACCCCCTCAGTCAGTGCAAGTCCTGCTTTCTGCTTTCTAGGCTGAGGCCACACATGCAATTCCAGAAAAAGTGTCGTTGGCTTGGGTTTTCCTATTTAACGTGAATGAGCATGCCACATGTGAGTCACACAGGTATTGGTTTTACATCAAGGAAAAAGATGACTACTTTGCTCCTGCCATAACAGAGTTATATTGGACTAAATCCATCTGTTACCCCCATCATGTTTTGTTTCATGGATGGAGGATCCTGTGCCAGGATCCTCGCTGCTGATTTGCCCTTTCAGGGATATGAAGACTCCTTGGCCACATCTGAATTAACAAAATGAACAGGGCCAGGGCAAATGCCAAAGCACTGGTTGTGCATGGTCCATAAAGTGGGTTTGTGTCAATCAGGCCTTGTCAAAACAATTGGTGCCAGGCTGTGGCTGGGGAACTGGCATGGGCCAAAGCCAAGCCCTAATATGCAGATTGCTTTTGGTCTGTTTGAAGACATAACTGGTTTAAACCCTTGGCTGTAAGATGTGCCAGGATAATTAGCCACAGAGTCAGAAAATGAGCACTGTACTGTTTTATTTACTGATATAGACATGGCCTTTAGGTCTTGACCCCATCATGAGGTAGGTTGGTGGGAGGAAAGGAAGGGAGGTCTTTACTATGAGGACCCCTTTTGTAAAAGCCAGCTCCAAAAAGAACCTAATAATTGAGTGGTTGCTGGTCTCCATTGCTTCTATATTTTACATTACACCGTCACTGAAGAAAAAGAAGATAGTAGGGAAGGAGTAAGAGCTCAGGTCTCCTTGTGTGCAGCTGACTACCCAAAGCAGTAGTTTGCAGCCAGGTTTTTAAATGTTTATTCTACTTCTGATCCCAGGATTCTGACTTCTGTTCAGTCCAGTTCAAACAGAAAGATTTGAGCATGCCTCTCTACAGAATAATTATCAGAGTGGTGCTTATGGCACTTTTTAAAAAGGAAAAATAATATGTAGCTTTTCATCTAATGCTCATCGAAAGCAACAGCAACACCAGAGTCTGGTGCAGGATGAAGGGTTTATGGTAAACCTGAGTTAGTGCACAAGATCTTCAGACTTAATTATTTCAAAAGGACCACAGTCATGTTCAAATACTTTTTTAGGAATTCAGTGACATATACTTGGTTAACCATTAACATTTTAATGCTTTTTAAATCTGTATGTATAGTCTTTAGGAATAAAAACCATAAGAACATTTTAGCTTAACGTTAGGAATAAATTTTATTTTGTTATGACCAAGACAGGCCTGTGGGTTTTATTGATTTACACTGTATGCAGGTTTCATCAGCTGAAACTGTCTAGCTCCTTATAGCAGCTTGATTTAAGGAGTTTGAACTATTTTCCTCAGGGAACTGCAGGCTCAAAAGATTGAATTGTTAGCTGGTAGGAAAAAAATACAGAACATTTTTCAAAGTATACAGTGGTGAAGAAAGGAAATGATTACTTGGAGTTGGGGCGTAGAGTGAGAAAGTGCCTGCTTCGTGCATCTGTGGGTGGTAAGCCACAGTTGGTTTATACATTTACTTTGTTTCTTCATGTACCATTACTCCATTCACAAGAACTAATTACAATCACTTAGGTCAGTGTTTCTCTATTGAATATTCAAAGAACAGGTAGAGAAGTTAACAGGATTTAGATTTAGAAGGAGCTTCTCTGCATCTCCACCAGACTAGAATAATAAGCAACTAGAATAATAATTTCTAAGTTTTAATTTTCAGCATCACTTTTATTGTTAATCATGATTTTAAAGAGTGAAACCTTAATTGATAAGCAAGGTTTAAAGTGCTCAAAAATATTGTCTCAAAAGATTTTGCTTTACTCCCGGTTTACTTCTGCCCCTTCAGTTTGAGTCAATTAGAATTCACTTGTAGATTAATTGCAGAAGTAAACCACATTGCTGAAGGGTGATCTGATTGAAAGATACGCTGATTCAAATGGAGACTGCTTTCATGCAGGAGAGTGTCCCTTCAGATTTCCCATACTCTTTTAAATAAAAAAATAAAAAAAGGCAGTGGAAATAAAGCATGGTGTTTTAACAGATTTTGAGTTATTTTCTGACTTTCTTTAAAAGCCAGTATAGTTTAAGTCCCATTGAACTTGCAATCAGAACAAATTTGGAAAACAGGCAGAGACCAAGTTAAAATGTGAATGTGGAAGGAAGCATGGAGTGGAGATCGTAGCAAATCCTACTGACTTAATGTTTTAGATATGCAAAGAAAGTGACAGAGAGAAAAAACACAGAATGAAAAGAGAAAAAGAGGTGTCCTTGGCCAAAGTAAAAGCTGAGCTAGGAAGTGGAGGATCAGCTTGCTGTAGGAACAGAAAGATCTCGGGACTTTTTCCAGCACATTCTGGAGTATAAGTAAAAAAGGCATGTCTGAGGCTCAAAATAAAGCAAACAAATCATTTAGCTACAGAAATGTGATGGAGGCAAAGATTCTCCATACAGTCAGGGAAAAACTACTGATGATGAAAAGGAGGGCAGGGAAACTGGAGCGTCAAATATCTGACAATCACTGAAGGACCAAGCAGAGTGAGTACTGGCAGTATTCGGCTGGTTAATGAAGCCACTGAAGAGAAGGCTCCATGCCAGAGCTGGGTGGACATGGGGGAGGAAGGGAGACAGGGCTGACACTCAGCAGCTGGAAAGCTGGGTAATGAACTGTGAATGTATAAGAAACATCCAGGTGTCTGGCATTTTTCTCTCTCAGGAACAGAGCACTGGCATCATCTGATCGATAGTCTGAAGTTATTAGGCTTAGCAATATAGGCTACTGAAGTGCAGAGCTAAATCCATTGCTAGAAAAAACTCCACTGCAGGCGATGGAAGTATCAAAGAAATTATTCTGGACCACCAGTACTGCAATTTATATAGACTGGTGAGTGTTTAAGTAGCCAAGCGTGTAACTTCTAGTTTTAAACCTTGTCCTTTTCCCCAAGCAGTTTATCTGTACTTCAGCAACACATCCTTCATCTAAGGAGTTGAAAGCTGCTCTTTTTGTGTGTTTCTTTAAGTACCATGCCTCAGTTTTCATGTGATAAAGTATCCCTTCCTATACATAGCTCTATTTTAATTTATCAAAACACATATTCCTGAGTGTCCTGTTCCTGTCTTATTACCAAGAGATGAAAATGGAAATGACACAAATCAGTGGAGAGACTTTTCCGCCCTTACACATATGATTGATTATTCATGCTGGGAAATTTTACCCAATAAGTAAGTGTGGAAGAATCTAATTGTGAATTATTTTGATGAAAGCACATTCATATATAATTTTCAGGTTATTTATTAGCAGTGGCTGCTTGTGATCCTAATTAAAGTAATAGTTGCAGGTGACCCAAAAGTAACGGAAGAATGACCATTTCCTGTGGCCCAGTTTCATGAATGCATTATCTTCCTTCAAACCTAGATTTCTGCATTGGGAACAATAACATACTGACACTGTCTAATGAAATCAGCCTCAATTGCCCTGACCTTTGGTTTACTCAACCTTTTGCTTCCATCGTTAATTATTTGTGCTTCAGAGTTAGTGTAGAGGAGATGATTTGATCATTATTAAAAACCTGTCAAGCTTGCTTTCTTCTGAAGAAAGCGGGAAAGCTAACAAAAAAGCCTGGAAAGAAGTAAAGAGATAAAGCATTTGTGAGCAAGATGAAAACTGAACTCTCTTCACCATGGAACAGTGAAGAGATACAAAGCAAGGGATGGATAAGACATTCTTGGAAAAAGCAGAAGATATTTACTGATATACATAGGTTTTGTACTTGCTTTGGTTTTTTTTCCTTGCATAATCAAGTATAACACCAATAAAGTATTATGACAATCATCTGGAAGATAATGACACTCCTCTGAAAGATAATCAGGTGTACAGTAGTTGCAGCATAGGAAGTAGCTGGATTGCTGCAAGACATCGACATATTTTGGTCCTGACCTAGAGGATCTGTTTTTGCAAATACGAGTACAGTTTGGAAAAGGTATAGTCTCGATGACAAGATACCTGTCTCAGAGGTAGGTTTTTGTTCTTTTCCCAGGTCTGGTCTCTTTTCATAGGGGCAGCTTCTCCTGCATAAAAATTTGAGCCATTCACTAAACTGGAAGGGCCATGTAAAAAGAGTATTCTGCCTCAAGGTGATTCTGGCATAAATGGTGCCTTCCCTCACTGGGAACTGGCCTGGGGAATAGGCATGGCTGGTGTACATGTTTTTTTCAGCTAGATAATTTTTACAGAGAGGTGAGTTTTTCAGTTAGGTAAGTCCCATGGTTATGGTTCACTGTGCAAGTGAATGAGAGTAAGTTGGGTAGGAAGAGGGGAAAAACAGCCCCACCTGTCATGTCTGATTTAGTCCCTGACTTGCTGTGTTCATGCGGCAGGAACAGAGCTATTGAAGGCTGCTGTGGACATAGCAGGCTCTGAGCTGTGATAATGGCATGATGAGACAAAGACTTGGGTGAGAGAGTGTCGCAGATGTTCATTCTGTCATGATGCAGCTGCTACTCAGTTTCCCTTTCAGGTAAAACAGTGTAGCTCAGTAGCTTAAATGGAAGAGGTCTTTAGGATACCTTAAAACTGTTCTTCATTGCTCAATCAACAAAACAGTTCCCAAACAGGATCACAGAATGGCTGAGTTTGGAAGGGACCTCTGGAGATCACCTAATTCCGCTCCTCCACTCAGAGTCACCTACAGCAGGGTGCTCAGAGCCATGGCCAGTCAGGTTATAATATCTCCAAGAACAGAAACTCTGCAACCTCACCAGGCAACCTGTGCCAGCATTCAACCACCCCCCCAGTAAAAACGTTTTTATGCTTAAATGTAATTTGCTATATTTCAGTCTGTGCTCATTGCTTCTTGTCCTGTCACTAGATACCACTGAGAAGAGCCTTCTCCAAGCTACACAACCCCAGCTCTCAGCCTCTCCCTGTATGATAGACGCTGCAATCCCTTAATCATCTTAGTGACCCTTCGCTGGACCTCGTCAACTTATTATATAGATATACAGGACTATAACATCACAGTGAACAGTCACAGTTGACAAGTACTTTTTAGAAGCATATGCCTTTCCCAGATGACAATCACCTGGTCTAACTGCATACTTCAAGTATGTGACATTGTTCAGCAACTTTCAGTGCCCTTCTTACCCTTTCAAACATACTGATAACCTTCACTGCTTCAGAACCTGCCATATAGAGAAGTTAACTGGGGTATAGCCTTTTCCAGCTTGTCTTGAAACACTAATTGTTTCTAGGAAAACCTAAAAAACACTGCAAATACCCCTTCCAAGATCTTGGTCTCTACCAAATTCCTTTGAACCTTCAGGATTTTATCAAAGATTAATTTTTATTTTTGAAAGGAGAATTACTAAGAGAAAAGCCTTTATTTCCTGGCATCAGTTAGCTCCCCTATGCAATGAAAGACCTTTTAAGGCAGATTTATAGCTTGCAACAATCATGTTTGAAGAACAGGTCATTCTCGAAGTGTATTCCAGGATTGATGGGAATTTTAAACTTGAGATGCATTCTACATAAGGGGACAGACTTAAATTAAAACCAACAAAAATGTCCACCCCTTTTCTCCTTAAAAGTTATGCTAGCTTTGATAGGGGTTTTCACACGGCGAGACCTGGGTTGCTCTATTTTTCTATGAGACAAACACCAGAAAGAGCCTGCACAAAGACTGAAAAGCATTTTAGAGAAATGAGAAGCTTCATAAAGATGAATTTCATATATGAAAGTGTTACAAGAGCTTTTTCTTTGCTCTTAGTGCAAAACTGGGAGGAATGGTTGATTGATAGATCAGATAGTTACATTGCCGTTCAGAGAGACCTGAAATGGGCTGAAGGCACATCCTCTAGGTTCCACAAAGAGATGCAACCTGTCCTGCACCTGGGAAGGAGCAACTCCATGCACCAGCACATGCTGGGGCCTGACTAGCTAGAAAGCAGCTTGGCAGTAAATGAGATGGTGATCCTGGTGGACATGAAGTTGAACTTGAGTCAATGTGTGGCAAAGAGGGCAACAATATCCTGGGCTATATTACAAAGAGCATCTGGAGTGATGGATCCAGTTCTGGGCTTCGCAGTACGAAAGAGACATGCTGGAGTGAGTCCAGAAATGGACTGCATAGACAATTAAGGGATTGGAGCATCTGTCAGATGAAGAGAGGCTGAGAGAGCTGAGGCTGTTCAGCCTGGAGAAAAGAAGGCTCAAGGAGACCTGATCAATGAGCGTAAATACCTGATGGGGAGAAGAAGACAGAGCCAGGCTCTTCTCAGTGGTGCTCGGTGCAAGGACAAGAGGTACAAGCAGAAATACTGGAAATTACATTTAAATATACTTTGAAGATGATCCAATGCTGGCACAGGTTGCCCAGAGAGGTTGTGGAGTCTCCATCCTTAGAGATTATAAAACTTTGACTGGACCCAGCCCTGAACACCCTGCTGCAAGTGACCTTGTTTTGAGCAGAGGAGTTGAACTAGGTGATCTCCAGAAGTGCCTTCCCACCTCGGCGACTCTGTGATTCTGTGATCTATGAAATGAGGCAAGCCATGTACAAGATATCACAGTAGTTATGGTAAAAAATGCTAAGCTAAGTGAAATACAGGATATTGAAAGAATTTTTTTAACTCTGAAAAGATTCACAGATTAACAACATTAAAGAGAAAGGAAAGGAAAATCTTAGCAAATGGAGGGAAAGAAGGAAATGTATCAAGGTGGAAACACCTATACAGGCAACGTAGTTAGAAACGAGACTGTTCTGTAATAAACATGGGGTGCAATAAACACTAAATAAAGGGGTCCTGCAGAGGATGGACAACAGAAGAATGTATGTTACAAAACCAAAAATATATAATCATCAACGCAAGGTAAGGTTTTAATAATAACAAAACAGTAATGAAAGTATTTAACTCAAATGGTGCCTATCTTCCATAGGTTTGCATGAAATTTCACAGAAACAAAATCCAAGCACAAAAACATACCTGGGAGGGAAAAGGCTTGATGCAGAAACAGAGCATTTTGCTAAAGGACTCTCTATTACAGACTGGTTTTAGTCATGATAATAATATATAAGCAAAAAGTTAATTGCAACCTAGAAAATGGAACTAAGCACAAACATAACCAGAACCAGCATAAATTGTATAAATCATTCAACACTGATAATGAAACATAAACCCAAACTCTGCCTTGAAGACAGATACCTGCAGCTCAGCTGGAGCTATGTCTAGCTGCATGGGGTCATCCGGGTGGAACAGCTTGCAAGGTCAGTGCTCAGGTAGGGCTGTGTCAAAATTAAGAAAACTGAGAAAAACTTAAGTTCTTCTTGACTTAGGTGAAGAACACATCTGGCCAAGTCACTTGGGTAACTCCATGCTGTCCAAGTAGAGTTTGTGATGATGGAATATAATACAGAGTTAGTGCAATTAAAGTGCATTATACAAATTGGAGCTGGCCACTTAAGTAAGAAATTGTCTGCTGAATTCAAACCGTGGCTTTAAACTGGTCTCCCAAACGTTTTTGAGAGCAGAGGCAAACAGCTTGGCTATCTAGTTCTCGTCTTTCAATTAAAAAAGCAAAGGAAATTTGGAAAGTTCTCTGTTTTCTGCACCGTGCAGCCCATAGAGCTTTTAAAAAATTGTCATGGAATGGGAAACTGTCTCCTTCCTCAAATCTACTCACATAAAACAGTGATATACCATATATTGTGGCATGTAGATCTAATTTTGTCACCAGGAAATATATTAATCAGTTAAGTTCTACTGGAGCAGAGAAAACTGCACCTCAGGACTAACAGACTCCCTATCTTTCTCTGCCTCTTGGGCAGTTGGCTTGTGGTTGCCAAGCCAAGGTTTGTATTGCAACCTCATAACTGGAAATTGTGTCCCCCCCATCCTAACTTCTGAGCTGTGCCCTAAAATTGCCAAGAAAAGATCTAATTGTTTCAGTGTTAGTGCAAATGAGTCAGTTCCTGTGTTCAGACCCATCTTCTGGCACTGTTTAGTTTACTACTGTATGTGTGTACCCATGTTTCTCATCCTAGTATCTGAATAGCTCATAGCCGTTAATGAATTTTATTTCTTATGACAGCTATGAAAGAAAAAGAAGCATTCTTCTAATTTTACAGATAGGAGAAATAGACTAAAAACCTGTATGTTGTTATTGCTGATGGCTATATGCCTGAGTTGGAAAGTGAAATACTATCACTTTATTTTTAGCTTAGTGGCTGCCTATTTATTAGATTATTTTTTCTTATAAAGTAAAACCTTAAAAAGTTAAGCAAATTAAATTTGATTATACAGATTTAGAGATTGATTAGGTTGTTAGCAAAGCTGAAAGAACTGAACATTTAAAGATTTACCATAGATCACTGAGATCAGAATAAATAAAATATCAGAGAGAACATCTGAGCACATCATGTGTAGAATTTTATGTTTAAGGAAGTGTTCAGTTTTGCATTAAGCCAAAGGGAATCACAGATCTGACCTGATAACATAAGCACAAGTTTCTGCAGCTTTCATCACTTTCCATTAAAAAAAACGTGTACATATATGTTTACACATTTTGTTATAACTTCTACACCACTGATTTACTAACTCATCATATACTAGTTCTTTGGGTTCTCTATGGGGATATTGTAACATCATGATCTGATTTTAGGTAAAGCCCCCAAAAGTATGATATAAATTTTAAAAGACTGTAAGATTTCCTGTGCACTAAACACATACCAAACGCAAGATGTCTTAAGTGAACAGGAGTGAACACCACTGTAATTATACAAATATCCTACATCAAGAAAACTGGGGTGAATATTTGACCAGTTTTGAAGAAAAATGTCAATTTTAAGAAAGGAAAACTATTCCAAAGTTACAGATTAAGTGTAACAGAAGAGATACTTCTACTCACTAAAAACAAGTAAATCTACTACCCCAAGTTCATCAGAATTAAGTGTTCACTTGGAGTGTTTTATGAGAGTAGTTCAAGAGTCCTTGAATGACTGAAGAATTTTTTTGATGGCTTAAGAAGTTCTTTTTAATGTATTGGTTACTGTTCTAAGGCGATAATCAGATAAGATTAGTGTTCTCCTAATTGTATGCACTATACTATGTAGCAGTGCTACTTGTCCCTTAGCATCCTTCTAGTGAGTTATTTTTGGTACTTTAAAAAATATTAGCCTCACTCCAGAAATACAGAAATTAAGACATAGAAGAATAAACTGTACAGCATCACTCAGTGAATCAGGGACAATATTAAATGTAGAACCAAATGGAATTTGGGGAATCCATTCTGCCTGTCAAAAATTCTCTCTCCCATGGGAATAAAATTCCCTCGCTTTCCCTTTTTATAGCATCAGAATAAAAACATCCCTTAATGAAAGACTTCAGAGAAAATAATTTTTCACAAAGTTTGTTAACCACAAGTCTCACTGCCTTTCTAAAAAAATAATTGCCAATCTGTAATTGCCAATCTGAGGAAGAGTCAAGAAAGCCTGGAGAACTGTCCCCCTCAGCATGCCATTTGCCCAGTATAGGTGACAAATACTGGGATTCACATCAGCTTTATGACATGCTGTGTATGCTGCTTAACTGCTAACAGTGGAACCATCAGAAGAAAATGAAATGGAACCCAGACCACAACGAGGAGCCTTCTGTAAGTCCTTAATAGATATAGATACAGAACACTTCCTACCCTTCATTATAGCCCTTCCCAGGTCTGCATATCTAACTCTGCTTATAAATTCCTCTGCCATTCAACCACAAACTGACACTTAATAAGGAGAGACAAGTCTCATACAGCTCTGCAGAGCCATCCTATTGTGCTGTGCCAGACCTGGGAACATCTAAATAACAGATATGCTAACACAGCTGGAAGTCTGAAGAAAAAAGGATTCCATTTTTTCTTTTCTTTTGTTTAACTAACCAGTCAGCAACCGTGAGGGGGAAATAGCAAAAATAAGGAAAGGAGGAGATAAAGGCTTTTCCCGTTCATTATCTCTATGGTCAGAAAAAAAGTGTCTGTTAAAAGAGATTTTCATCCTCCTGCACTGATTCATCCCTCAGGTTCTGTTCATGATAGCTCAACTGTAGCCATGCAAGTCTTCTACAACTTTTGTTATTCAAGGAGACCTAGAGCTTAAAAAGTGAGTGCAGCAGAGAGAATAGGTGAATTAGACAATGTGGGGTGAATTCCTTTTTCTTGCTTGCTTTTTTCCTATCTAAGTGACAAGTCTGTCTGTGTAAGAGTTCATGCAAAATAGAGGAAAAAAAAAACCCCTGGTATTTTCAGTAAAGAGTTTACAATGCAAAGTAAGAATAAAGATTATTAAGAAAGTATCAGGAGACAATGAGATTAACAGTGATCACAGCACACCAGTAATCTAACTGTTGTCATATTTTCTGCAGGCATTATGGAATAAGACTAAGGGAGATATCTGAAAAAGGGTAATGAAATGGCCTTGCAGTAGAGAGCTACTACTAAGTGCAAGGAACATCATGGGAAGAATCACAAAGGTTTTGTTTTGGTGTGTGATTTTTTTTGTTGTTGGTGGTTTTTTTTCTAAATTAGTTTAAGAAACAGGCAATGTAGAGCCAGGAACTGACACCTTACAAATTACTTCATCACCACAAATTGAATTCAGTGGGGAGCTGTATGTGGAATGGCAGTCAGAGATGTGACAGTACTGCCCCCTCCCAGAGCCAGCAGTCCTGTCACCTGCTCTCTCCTGCATGAATGCTCTTGCTGAATCCCTGTTGACAGAGAAGAAAGTAGAGCAAATCGAACTCTTTGAAATAAAGCTGCTCTTTCATTCGCCCCTCCTCCCCCACCCCAAGGCACTCCTGACATCCTCCAAATTTTGTGTAAAGCTAATTGTCCCTTCTCTCCAGAGACTCCATCAAACAATGCTGCTGTTGTCTCAGCCTCCCAATATGTCTACCCCAGGATTCAGCAAGGCGAGACAAGAGCCTTTCTTCAATATACTTTGAAGAAACTAAATAATCCTTTATCCATTTCTTACTTAATTTTGTGTTAAATGAAGTTGGATACTCTTTCTGCTGACTTTCACTGATGCCAAATAAGTCTGCTCTTTGAAAAACCGGCAGGCCATCACGCAAGCTCTGTGCAAACTGTGTAACGGCTGCTGATCAATTAACTTTTGTCCAAAAAACTCTGTCTAACCAGGAAGGGTCTAGTAGCAGACCAACTCTCCTGTCCTCTTGGAACCTCAAAGAAACCTGCAACAGACCATGAAGTAAATGAAACTTGGGACAACCACTTGCTATATGTATGAAAGACACCAAAGTAGTTAAAGACAAACTTTCTTGAAGTACCATTGTTCCGCTGACTTCTGAACCAATTCATCTATAACATGTGACCTACATTACAGATTATGTCCTGACCTTTGAAGTATCATGACAGCTGTGCTCCTCTTGGACAATTCAAAGCTCTGGTTGAAGTAATGAAGGGTTGGAGACAAAGCTTTCTCTGTCAAAGAGGTAGATAGAGAGAGCAAACTTCTCCAGAAAAGGATGATCCAGAGTAGGAAATGTCACCAACCCATCTCTTTTAGAGACATCTTTCCATCATTTGTGGCACTGATCAATACTACAATTATTTTTTCTTCAAAGGGAGTATTAAAGAATTTTTTGTTCTGCTGTTGCATTATAACTTTCACCTATCAATAAAATACTACAGGAATCAGGTTTTGCAATGACCAAATTATTAATTTCAACAGAAAAGAAACTGCTGAGCAGTAATATGTTTCATAACTGTGAAATTGCTCTCTTGCCCTTTCTACCATGTCAGATTTTTGCATACTCTTGAAGTCGGTCATCAGCTCTCCTTTATAAAAAAGAAACAGAAACCCCTTCCTCAAAAATATTTTGAAATTACAAGAGAAGGCTGGAGGTTTGGTGAAATTTACTAATAACTCTTTTTTCTCTTCTTTTTCCATTTGGTGTGGAAGGTCACTTTCAAATTTACATCAGCAAGACTCCTAAGTTTTCTGCTTACATCTTTCCCTGCATTACACCAGAGTCTATGCTTGTGCAGTTGGCCATTGAAACTTTCATTAATGGACCTGGCTGAAAAGTAAGACCAAAAAGTCAGCCAGAAAAGAAAAAAAAAATTGTTTAACCAGTATTATTATCTCTGCACTGAAGCCTGTCAATTATCTGGACTTATGTGGGAAAGTGTTGAAAAACATGTAACGAATACCAAGGATGAGTTTTCTTCCTCAGCTGCCCTGTGTCTCACCTGAGTCCTCCCCCCTGCAACTCATATATCTACAAGATGCTACCTGGAAGGCTTTTTATTTCGGTCTTTGAGGTACAAAAAGGATACGAAAAATTATTCACAGACAGCTCTTCCTTGACCACATATTTGAGAAGATTCAGTTGTGCCGTGGAACTCACCACCTGCACTGGTACACACAAACACTTAGGGATGGCTACTGGTTTATGCACCATGGAACACAAAGTCAGAGAAAACAACATGTGCTCAAAGAGATGCAGGGGAATTGAAAGCTTAATGCTTTTAGAATGCCAAGGCAATATGCTTGGAGGTCTACACGTTTCCAAGATGCAGTGCTCATCTTGCTGTCCTCTTATAACTCCATGCTAGTTGGCCTCTCAGGCAATGTTAACAGTTCCACTGCTTGCCCCCGCATCTCTGAATTAGCTAGCATTTCCACCTCACTGATGATAAATTGCAGTGCCCTCAGCTCCTGTGGGCACATAATTTGGTACATATATATTCTGCTAATATGATTACTTAAGATATTAATGTACAAATGAGCTCAAGAATGAAATAAACTGCAGGACTCCTTTCCAGCATTTCTAGGAACTGGTTTAGTGCCATATTTGGAACCCAAAATTTCATAGGACTACATTTAAGATGCTCTTTTTCCCTTTAACCAGGAGATGACCTTTTATGTCAAGGTATCTTCCACTAATACATGTTGTAACCACTCTATGCATACATCCCAGGCTATTCTGTTGTGGGCTGAGGATTCAGTAATGGCACAGATTTGTTCAAAAGGAAGTTGAAGCAATAAAACCTGGCTGACTGAGAGCTGATGTAGACCTTTAACTAAGTCTAAGGTTGTGCTGACAGCAGTATTACTTTAAACTTATATCCTACAGAAGGGAAAATACTTAACAAGTACAGATCCTCACAAGCTCATTGGCCAAGCTGTCAGTGGTTAAGAAGTAAAAAAACCCTCCTTTGCCTTGTATAGTTTTAGTGTAGTGTTTTTCTTGTCAGAGTCATAAATGCTCTGCCAGGGTTTGAAGGTAGGAAGGAGATATATGAAAAAAAACCTACAAAACAAGGTGTGGTGAACAGGTGGAAAGCAACAGGGCAAACTTCTCAGCTCAAAGATCTATCAGGTTGTTAAACAAATAAAGTTTATGTGACTTCAGGTGCCCACAACTTACTACACTGATGCCCATTCTTCTGTAACTCACTAAGGGTCTAATTTAGGGTCCTGAGCTACATAAAGTCAAGCTTTTCCATCTTGTAACTGAAGTGAATCACGAGCTTAGTCAGACTGACTTCATTAATTCCTGAGATGTGGTTGTAAGTAGACACTTTGTTAGAATATCTTTTCCCCCTGTGAAACACTGATCTCCAAAGTCAAAACTCACCTTACACAGCTGCTGAAGCTATTTTTCTATATCCAAAGTTAATCCAGCTCTGAGCTACAGTAATGATGATATATCCCTTTAACAACAGGCATGGAAGCTTTACTCTGTTCTTTTAAAACTGTCCCTAGCATGTATTCAACGGCACATCTTGGATATCTGGCAGGCCAATATCTGATGAGGTGCTACCACTCTTCCTCAGTTATTAGCCTCTAAAGAAGGCAAAGATCTAAACATTTTTGATTAATCATGTTTAAGGATCAAACGTCTGAGTCATAGGAAAAATATGTAAACAGTGTTTGCGTTATAATTTTTAATTGCATTACTTAACACACATTAAAACAGACCGACAGTTTATGAAACAGCCAGTAGAAAGTAATTATATAATGGACAATGCAAATTATGGCCTGGCAGTAATTAACAATTAACTCTGTAATTAACTCTGTTGGAGAATAGATAATAAAAATGACTTTACTAATTTAAATGTTGAGCCCAATATCCTAATCTCAAGCAATGATCAGCATGATTCACTAAAGCATGTAAAGCATATAGTGATAGCTGGTACGTTCCCCTGGCCTTGCCACTGGCATTTTAGAGACAGAGCTGTATCCAGGAATTTGTGCTTAAAAGCCTTTGATGAACTTTTTTCTAGGAACTTCTCTAGGTGCTGCTTTTTGAATCCATCTATACTTTGGGCTACCACAGTGCCCTGTGGCAAGAGTTCCGGTTTCCTGTGTGCTATCTGAAATAACCCTTGCTTTTGTTCATATTAAGAATGCTGCCTGGAAATTTTGCTTGATGCTTTATAATCAACTTGGTGTGTACCTCTTCTGTGCTACTCCTGACTTTACAGAGCTCTATTATACCTTCCTTCTCACCCATAGCTTTGTCTTTGAGTAGAAACTCCTCAGACGGCAGCAGTTTCATAGCTTTGACCATCCCTGACATCCTTTTATATCCTTTCTGACCTGGGTGAGGGGGGAGAACTGCCCACAGTATTCAGTGGTGCAATGACATGTTCTATTTGTTCTTTCTTCTGCATTGATTTGCCCAGGAAAATGTATTGTTCTCCCATGCAAATACCACGGGGCATTGTTGCTGCCTGCCCTTGAAAGAGATGGTGCCTGTGTGGAGATCATGCCTTGTGGGAGGCTTGGGAATTCCTTCTACCACAACTAGCATAGGACCTAGAATACCTAGGACACATAAGACAGCAGTGCTTAGGATTGAGAAGATGAAAGACAGACCCTATTTATGTAAAATATATATTTAAAGAAGATGATTCATGGTAATAAACAATCAAGTATTTATAAGGTAATCCAGTAATCATGATCAGGTGATTGCAGAGGGGAAGAGAGGATTTTCTCTGATTTAAGATTAGGAATAATCAGGATTAGACACAGACATAAAACCATTGGAGCATACAAGTTCTGCAGAGTTAGCATATCCAGAAACCAGATTTTGCTTAATAAGACATTAAAGAATTTTTAACATACATACTCACATACAAATTAGGCCTTGCATGGGGATAGATATCTCCCCAATGTTCTACAAGGGCATAATTTGTATATAAATAGATAGATATCAATTCCTTTATGGCTGGATTCTGATTCCCTTACTCACAAGGGGGAATATTCTGCTCATTAGCTGATGCCCTTGCTATAAATAGAAAACAGACAAAAAAAATATTACTCAACTTCTGTTTCAATTTTATTGAAGAGATTTTTTGTAAGGACAGAGACAACAAATAACATATTT
The DNA here is from genome assembly GCF_023638135.1 of Falco biarmicus. Taxonomy (NCBI): domain Eukaryota; kingdom Metazoa; phylum Chordata; class Aves; order Falconiformes; family Falconidae; genus Falco; species Falco biarmicus. The sequence goes on from NC_079293.1 coordinate 67,988,905, forward strand.
CTCTTGTATATATATGGCTGCGTGTATCTTTGTAGATGAATATGTTTAGATGATAATTTTTTTTGCTTGATTAATTATTTAAGCATGGTATGAAATCAAAGTTTCAGCTTAAAATAGCTATTGTCTGCTTTATGAACAGTCAGAAACTAGGTCATTGCAAGAACTGAAAATACGCCAGTGGTCTGTCATAGGTCTGTCATAATCTATAATTTTATGTGTAGGTAATACAGTATACTGTTAATGTGAGATCTGGCACATCTTATTCTAGCACAACCTAGTTTAAGTTGTGTCAGCTGTGAAACTTGCCAAGGCAAGTAGAAGTCAAGCACAGTCTGTGGGTGCTAGGCTGCCTTAGAAATTTTTATGTGACAGCTCAGAAGGCTCTTGACCTCACGCCCTAAAGGTCCTTGCATATGCACATGAAAGTTTCAGAACTGAAGGTTTCTGCTCCGTCCCTCTGGGTGGGCTTTGCAGAGCACGGTCCTGGTGCTTCATGCAGCCCTGCAGTGTAGGCAGGATGTGTAGTGGCTTTGCTGGTTTTGTTTATCGGAAAATTATTCCAGTCCCTGGAAAACAGCAGCTGGCAATAAATTAAAACGCCTCTATAGTACTTATTTCCCGGTAGCCTTCTGCTGCTGCTGTTTCATGTACATTCCTGTCCTCTTGTCCCACAGGGACACTAACATCATGGGTGTACCGTGCCCTCGTTCTTTACTGTCAGGTGCCCTCTCTGGCATCCCATGCATATTACAGGCAGCAGCTCGCTGGGGAGTGTCACTTTTCCTTGCTTCTGTAACTCAAGTTACAAATAATCAATGTATGAGAAAACCGTGCCAAATGGTCTATGTGCCATTTTTTGGCTAAGGCTACATCTTCTAGCACTTTACCATAGCTGTTTTTATCATAGCTTCATTTTCTGTGGGTTAATCTTTTTATATACACATCGTCTTCAGAAAAGCTGAGCTATAAATAGGGAGGGTTTTTTTCAAAGAGTAAGAAGTAGACCATTAATCACACTGATACCTCTTAGGAGGCCCCAAAGATCCCAAAGAGGGAAATGAATAACAGCCTAAAATAATAGCTTGGAATGACATAAAAAATTCTGCTTCTTGTCCTGCACACCCCTTCCCCTCTTCCCAGGATCCACACCCCCTCCTTGCTCCAAGGAAGTTACTGAGATGATGACATATGCAATGGTGACAAGACCGGCTATTCTTTACAGTTATTTTTCCCAACCATATATATGTTTTAGATTATTAACTCTTCATATACAAAACTGCTTTCACTCATAAAGTTGAAATCTTTGGCAACAGGCAAAACCCAATGATAGATTTATAAGAAAGAAAAAAAACCTCCTATAATAAGAAAAACCAATAATTTTACCATTTATTATCATACTTGTGTTCTAGTGCTCAAGGTTTGTCAGTTGTTTAAAGAGTAACAGAGAGTAAGATTCCTCTCAAATCTAGATATGTCAAATCATCCTTTAAAAATGATGCTTGCTCCACCTCCCCCTGTCCCATGTTCCCAGACCATGATACCAAACTATCAGCTATTTCCAGGACATATCCCCAGCTAACTTGCATCTGTTTTCTGGCTCCAGAGTTCCACGGGCCAAGTGCAACTGACCAGGTGTGTATGGCAAGGACAACAAGGGAGGCCACAATGCTGAGGAGCAACTGGCAGAATGTGCTGGAAAACAGATTCCCCAGCTACAGTTTTGCCCCTCAGCAGGTCCCTTGTTGCATGATCCAGTGCTTCAAGGAAGGAGCAAGCCCCAGGAACCTTGTCATGTGTCCAAATTCAGGGAGAAAAAAGTGGGTGATGAAGATGTTGAGAGAGCTGAAAATTTCAAAATCCAGAGATGGGTTTCATGCAGTACAGGAAAGCACAACAAAGAAATCTGTAAAAACAGCTTTTTATGACTTTTTTGGAAGCTGAAACCAGGGTGACACCCCGAATCCTATCCTTCCATGGCCTTGCCATGAGCTTTTGAAAAGAAACCTTATCTTAAAGTACATAACATCCCATTTGCCTGCCTAGCTCTTTAGGCACTCTACTAAGCCACAGCCTGCCCTCTGAGGAACGCTCTTAATACAAGAAGGAAAATGAGACTGCAACAGAAAACTGGTAACTCTGCACGTGTTGTGGGGCTTGGGCTTGTTTGTTTTCTGCCCGTAAGTTTGTTCTGAATGCCAGAAGTGATTCTTGGAGCTGATGCAGAGGAGAAGGATGAGGGTAGTGGTTATGGGTGGGCAAGTTTTTAAAATAAGGTGGCAGAATAGGAAAATGAGGAATGCAATGGGTAAGCTTAGGAATGCAGAGCAGGAAATGGATTGTGAATCAGCGTCTTGCCATGGGGGGAAGGTATACATCATCTATCAACATTACTGTCAATGGTTAAAAGTGATGTTGAAAGAAACATCGATCTAGAACTTTGTCTTAAAATGTTAAAACTACAAAATCACATACTGAGAACAGGTGAACAAGCAAATAACATTTAAGAAGCTGATTAAGCATCAGGTAAGGAAAGAAAACTCTTTTAATGGAATACAGTAACTCTATTAGCTATCTTCAATGAAACTTGAGCTTGGGTTGTACTGACTAATGGAAAATTACCCATGAAACCACATGCTCCAGGAGCTTCTGGTACAAGAGCTGGGGAGCTACACTAATCGATTTGGTGACACTAACAAGCTAGTTAAATCACAAATTCTAATAGACTGCATTTAGAAATTTTGATATATATAGATAAAATTAACTGATTGGTCTGAAAATTTGATTTTTGTATGTTGGAAGCACTGGACTTCCTGCAGAAAGTATCTGTCAGATATATTTTTAGACAAGTACTGGTATTACATTGTGTTGCTGATATTTTGCATTTCTCCAGTGTACTCATTACAAAATAATTGATGAGTACTAAATCAATGTATGTTAACTCCTGTGTCTGTGATTCTATATCCCTTGTGACTGCCATAGTGGTCAATATGTCTAGTTGCTTTCCAGAGAGGAGACTATATAGGAAGGAACTGATCTTGTACCAAAAACCAGACAAAAGGAACTGATTTTGTACCTAAAACCAGACAGATTCCAGACAAATTACAAGACAGGTTGACAGAGACAAGAAACAACAGCTTTTCATCCTTCACCTTTTACTTTTAATATTTGCAAAGGATTGCTATAAGTAAAGGATACTGTTATAACAAGTGATGTATCAGGAAGAAGCTTTAACATCCTCAAACATTTTCCCTCCTAAATTTTGAAACATCCTACCATAATGTGTTCATTTTACAAAGCACAGATCTCAGAAGAACATGAGTCATCTCTCAACCAGGTACACAACCTGCGTTTGCAGACACGCTTGTCCCAGAAGGGAGGTGACTTTCATCTATGGGATGCAGATTCAGACCCCTGGAGGCTCCACACAAGTGCATCTCCCTTTTTGCCTTATATGAGTGCATTTTGGCTGTCCCTGCTTTGGGGGTAGGATTAGTTGCGGGGTGGTGCCACTGTTCTCTGTCGGCTTCCTACCACTGGAAAGCCCACAGCTGAGCACCACAGCATCTTTAATCTGCATATTAGGATGCCTGCTCTCTTCAGAAAGCAGAAGCAAATTGCCCCAAGGGAGACTGGCAACCATCAAACAGTGCATTATGAAACCTGAAGACACACCAGGAGAATTAAATTTTAAGGCCAAAGTAACTTTAGCAAAAGTGCTTTCACTTAACAGCTGAATGACAAGAGTTGCTCAACTTTGGTTAAGTGGTTTGTAGAGCTGGAGGTGTGAGCTGCAGGGGAGGACAACAGCCTGTGTGAGAATCCTGTAAGACAGAAGCCTAGAGCCCTGCCTGCCTGCAGCAAGCTGAGAGCCAGCAAAGGAACAAGAAGTTCAGGGCTTAATTTCCTGGTAAGTGTTGTGGTGCCTCGGGGTACTTCAGCTACAAGTTGATGCGTAAGGCTTTTAGTTGTGTTCTGGGCAACCTATGTGTGATTGCTGAGGGAGCAAATGCTGCAGCTTGTCATCGCATCCCACAATGAAGGAACCAAAAGCAAATCTGGATCAAAGCATCTTTTGGTGTTTTGTCTGGTTGGTTTTTTTTTTTCAGAGCAGGGGTAAGATCCTGCTGGGAAATCTGACTGATGTTGCAAGGTCTCCGTGCAGATCCTGCTATCACTGAACTTCTTAAGCACAACTAAAAGACTGTAGGGACTGCAAAAAGAAAGGGTTGAGCAGAGAGGCAGAAGCAGTCAGTGGTTTTGTGGCAGAACAGAGTAGAGCGAAGCAGCACAGTGTCAACAACCAGCAGAAACAACAGGAGGTTGCGACTGATGGCAGTAGCTAATGGTAAACGTGGCTAGTGTGAGCAATTGGTATCAGACGCAAGAACATTGTTACTGTGAGTAGCTAAAGGCAAATAGAGTGTCCCTCAAAAAAAGCAGTTGAGAGCACAATTCCTTTGTCAGCTTTCAAATGGCAAAATATGGGGGAGTAGATTGCAAAGTATTCCAGGAAAAACGATCAATATCTGTCACTTGAATGTCTCCAAACCTGGACTGGAAATGGAAAATTACTTTCTTATTATCTTACAAGCGTTCAGACCCATAGGTTGAGAACATAGTCAAGTATACCAGGAAAATAAAAATAGCTTTACAGGAAAAAGTCCAAAGTCCATCTGACAGCAGATGCTTAGAGAAAGAGTATAAAAAAAAGGGCAAGTGGGGAGTGACAAATCCCTGCTATGTCCTTCCTGTGAGTCTCAAGCAGAAGGGTTAAATCTTCAGCTTTTCTCCTAGTAGAAACAAATGTGCATAGGGACTTATCTGGAGCTGATCATTCGTTTTTCTGACCATGCTTATGACTACTAAGAATATTATTCTTAGATTACTTTCTCCACAAATTTTTCAACATGATACATAGTTTTCCCCTATCTTATCAGGAAGGACCCAATCAGAACGAGCTACTGTAACTCATTAAGGCTGACATCTTGTGGTTGCTTTTTGTATGCCGCCGCCTGCTCGAGTTTCTTAGAAAACACTGATTTTTCTCCCCGGCTTCAATAGCTATTGTACATCTTCTCTGTGTCACTGATTGTGTGTTAGCCACACGACTCTGAAAATTATTCATTAACCCCAACAGGGAGCTATGAAAAGAAGTAATGCTGGCATCAAAATTTGCTGGTTTTTTCTTTCTTTTTTTTTTTTTTTTTTTAAAAAGAGCTTTATGGTTTGAATTGTTAATGTACAAAAGCATTTTTACCACTACAGTCCCAGCCCTCTTTAACATGTCTCTGTTTACACACTCTTATTTATCAGTTTAAATATTTTTAAAACTGTTAATAATCTTACCCTAGAACAGTAAACAAAGGCACTGGCTGGAGTAACAAGGATCTATAGTTTAGTTTGAAAATCCCTCTAATGATATTTTGTCTTTCGTGAGTTAAAAGCTACCAGTGTCCAGTAGCATGCGTGTAGCAAGGCCTGCCTCTGCATCTGTTTAGTCAAGATAGTTGCTGGGAGCACTGCTGTGTTCCCAAAGGCTTCATCATGTATTTTATTGTGGTGCAAGCATAAAAGACACGCCTTCAATGTCTGCAAAATAGGATCCATTTCAGAGCATGAAATACTGTTATTGCCAGTTCAAAGAGTGTAGCAATCGCTACATCTCAGGGGTGGTGTTATATGAGGCTACATCTTCATATTCTGATTTTAGAGATAGAATTGCCTTTCTTAGCAATTTGCAACTTGCAATATGTTGATATAAAGCTGGAAAGTAGTTTGTATGTTTATCTGAAACTTTTTGATCTTCTATTGGTACTTTATTAGCTTGTTCACAAGCATCAACAACTTCTTCATCCATACTTTACAGGAGGTTTGGGATACCAAGGGGAGTCTACCCACATAGCATCACCAGCAAGTAGCAGAGAAACAGCAGATCGATTATCTCCAGTTATTACTGTGTTAAGTAATGAGAGATCAACCCAGTATTTTCTCATGTGTATATAATTTATTCATTCATTTATTTGCTTAAGAGAAGAGTTACTTTGAAATTTTCTGAGTGACAGAATATTCCGTTGTCTCCCAACTGCTAAAATTAACCCAGTTTTAATACACTTCCAAGGAGGAAATCAGTTGATCTGGAAGAAATTAATAGATTTTGCTTGTCCTTCAAAACAGAATCAATTCTAGAATAACAGCAAATAGTGTCAGCCTGAATGCAATTTTGACAGTTAATGAGGACTTGAAACAGGGGTAGATAATGACAATCTCAGTATATTGTAAACTCTAAATTTGCAGCAAATGCAACAAAATCATTAGTTCCACTGTTCAGTTAATACATTTAGATGGTTCAGGATATAATGTAGTATTTCAGCATTGTTCACCTTGCAGGTTTCCTTACTGTGATCTCTGCTTGAGTATAGAGATAAGGAATTACAGGACTTCAAGTCATGATTACTATTGCAGAACTGCAAATATGCATGTTCTAGAAACATGAGAGAACATGCAGAAATTGCCATAATTATCTGGAGGGAAAACCCTCACATCTGTACTGAGCTGCAGCTGAACAGAGTAAAGTTGCAAACACAACTAACCGAAGAAGTGGTAGGGAAAACGTAAAAGCCAGCAGGAATATTACAAGAACAGCATCCCAAAGTTAGACAGACAAGGACAGAATGATTATCAACTTCTTTTTGCCCAAGCAGATGTTGAAATAGTTGGCTCTTCGCTGGTTGCACCGAGGCTAATACCAAGAGGAGCATAATGATTAGCAGAACAAAGGCTTGTGTCTATGTCTTACACTCCTTTAGTATTTTCTGCTCAAAAATGCTTTGTGCAGAAGACGGGTTTTACTAGAAAAAGAGCGATGCTGTTTTTTAAATATGAGACACAGTTGTACGCTTTTCAAGCTCCAGTAAAGATATGCCAAAGTTAAGGGCTATGACATTATGAACATAGTTTAAAGTATCTTCACTGTCATCCTTGAGCACTGTGGATTTGTTCTGAGGCACAGCAAAACTTCCTTTTGAAAAATTAGTACAACAGAAATGTAGCAGAAATTAACAGAACTGACAGTTTCTTCAGAGCAGAAGCATGGCCATATTAGACAAAGAGAGAGTTAAAAAATATATCTTCAAGACGGGATGCTTTGTTACTGATGAATTTCAGCAACTCAGCTTTAAGGAAATGTAGGTAGGTGTCAAGTAGTGCTAATTGCTCCACAGAGAATAGAAATGGATGCTGCACAAACTGTAACTGATGGTCCTTTAGTTTAGAAATGTTGAGAGTGAGTGTAAATCATGTGGGCCATTAAAACACACAATAATGTTTTTAACCTTATGTTGAGTTCTAATTAGAATTACAAGAAATTTTAAAAGAAGATCTGTAGCTCTTTTGCAGCCCTGTCATAAGTCTCAGAAAGAGAAACCAGGATTTTGTATAGTTCATCTAGCAAAGCAGGAAAGAAATAGAAGGAAAATTCAATAATTCAACCATGCAGATAAAGTCAGAAAAAGTGATGGGGAGTGTCTCTGATGTCCGACCTACAGCTACTTACCTGTCAGTTGGCAGAATCAAAGCAACTGCAGTGCTTTCATAGCCTTTTCTCAGTGAATTTCCCCCCTTGATGAAATCTCTTCATAGTAAAATGAGAAGAAACCCAGTCAAAGTATACACAATTTGTACTTTTCTTGAACATGGTTTTCAGTATTACCTAAGGAACTATGTTTGTCCAGTAAAAGAAGATATTAAAATGGCTTTAAGAAATCTCATTAAGGGATTATAAAACCAGCATCTTTTAACATACAATAATATTCCTCAAAAATAAGAGAAGACATAGAAATAACATCTTATTTTGTGAGATTTCTTATTCTTACTACTGCTACTACTACTACATGTCTCGGTTTCATCTGGGACAGAGTTAATTTTCTTCTTAGTAGCTGGGGCAGTGCTGTGTTTTAGATTTGGTGTGAGAACAATGCTGACAGCACACTGATGGTTTTAGTTATTGCTGGGTGATGTTTATACTAAGTCTTTTCAGTTTCTCAGGCCCTGACAGTGAGAGGGCTGGAGGGGCACGGGGAATTGGGAGGGGACACAGCCAGGACAGCTGACCTGAACTAACCACAGGGATATTCCACACCATATGACGTCATGCTGAGTATATACAAGCTGGGGGAAGAAGAAGAAAGCAGGGGAGGACATTCACATTATGTCATTTGTCTTCCCAAGTACCCGTTACGTGTGATGGAGCCCGGCTTTCCTGGCAGTGGCTGAGCACCTGCCTGCCCATGGGAAGCAGTGAATGAATTCCTTGCTTTGCTTTGCTTTGCTTGTGTGCGCAGCTTTTGATTTACCTATTACACTGTTCTTTATCTCAATCACGATTTTTCTCGCATTTACTCTTCCGATCCTCTCCCCCATCCCACTGCGGGGGGAGTGAGTGAGCAGCTGCATGGGGCTTGGTTGCCAGCTGGGGTTAAACCACAACCCTACAACCTCTGTTAGTATTGCTTTGGCACCTATATCACAAATAATGAGGCTCAGAAGTAAAATCGGAACACAGCCAAGCTCACATATCATTTGACAGTAGAAATAAATGTGGACATAATCCATACTATTATTATTGTCTTATAAATCCCATTGACAACAAAGTGAGGTTGCATTGATTGTTTTTAAGATGGATATGCAAATGGAACAATTGATTTCCAGTCCAGATAACAGATAAAAGTGAAATAGCTTAATGTTACATTTTCTCTACCCTCAATACTATTGATAGCAAGGTTAAAGATGGATTTTGGAATGCAAAAATAATCTGGATTCATGTATATATGTATAAAAAACAAGGATTCATGTATATATGTATAAAGCCTATCTATCCAATGTTAAACAGCTAATATATCCTGAAAAGGTTACTGTCTCAGTGTAGTAGCATTTTACATGGTCAGAGGTACTAAAAATACAGCTGTATGAATTAGTGTATAGGACAGACACGCAGCTGCAGTAGTAGTGCAAGTCACAGAGATATATATAGATCCTCTATCATTGTTTCCACTGCGATTATGCACAGTTCTCTCTTTGGAGTGGCTTGATCTGGTTTCCTCAGTCCCTAAGAGCATATATCCAACAAAAAGAGCTGTCCTCTCAAGAGCAGGTAGAAAGCAACATGCACTCGTTCTCTGTATGTTATATGTTCTTTGGTGGTAACATAGGAAAGAGGAAGGCAGCTGAAGTAGCTCTCTATGAATTAAGTTGATCTCTACTATAATTCTGCAAAGGTCCTCTGTTACATAGCCACATCTTCAGCACAGGCAAGTTCCTGCATAGAAGATGAAGGCAGTTTCCAACAGTCTGTTGGCGTGTCCAGAAGAAGCTGGCTCAGCCTGCAAGGAGCACGTGGCTATTGGGAAAAAAACCTCCAAGCCACACTCCGAAGATGTGCTGACTCCTAAGACTGCAATGTAGCGGAGAAGAAAATCTCTGCTGGCAACACAGCTTCCAGGAAGAACTCAAATTGCACTTGTGAGTCCACTGCTAGGGAAGGGAATCAAGACTAATGGAATTGCAAGGGAAACACATTGGATCATGCCTGCCTATCTGGAGCATCCCATAAAAATATGCTCTGTTAGATTTTTAATTCATTTGTTGATGAAACATAAGCTACCACATTATCAGCTCCTCCAGTATGAGTGGCAGACAAAATAAAAGGAAATATACTTTTTTACCTATTTGTAAATATTTAATGATACTTTTCCTTTTTGAAGAGATTTGATCTTTTCTTCAAGTAGTCCTGTCTGATAGTTTGCCAGTAACTGAATAGAGCCTGCTGAAGTGAATATGAACTTTAGTAGAATCTCTTTTTATGGTAAAAGGAGACAACAGCACATAGCTGAAATGCGCTTTCCCATACATTGAATTAATTCCTACATTTTGGCATCCAGTGATGCTAAAAAGGTCAAATTTAGGACCGGATGCTTGAGCTCAGCACTGTCTTCCAGAGAAGACTCTTTGTGAAGACCTATCAATGTAATGATAGAAAAAATGCAACAAAACCAGATCCAAAGTTCACTTAAGTCTTTATGCCACAAATTTCTCTGGGGATTTAAAAATACAACTATCAATATCCATTTCTCTCTTTCTTCTATGCTGTAGGCTAACAAGTTTAAAATTCTTACAATTTTGTATGTCTGTGTGAAGAATGTACAAAGGAAAAATAGAGTGAAAGAGCTGAAGGTTTTAATGTTTACTTGGTACTGCATTCTCTTTCTGACAACAATCTGCATTCCTCCAGATCCTGAAATAATTTTTGTCTCCAAAGAAGATTTTGCTCATAGCAAAATAAATGCCACAAGCTCCACAATTTTAATTGTTTTGAAAAGAAACACAGTCTATCTCTGGTCTCCCCTGAGAATGTTCACAGCAATGAACTTCCTGTAAAGCCCAGGGACAGTGTTTCTCTTGCAGGACTGATAATTGACTTGCTTTCATTCATCACAAGAGACAGATCTGACCAACTGCTCTTAGGCGGTTGAACATGACATTTTTAGATACGTGAGTGCAATGGATAGATGTATTGGTGTCTGCTTATTTCAGTATTGAAGAGAACTCTGCTGACTGCACTCAATGAGCAAATGACTTAAAAGCTGCAAGTGGGAAGCTGGGAATCTTAGTCTTTCCTTGGGATGACGTATTTTCCCTTGACACCATGGAAGTGAATAAATTTTGAAAGTATTATTGATGACTTCTCTCATGGTGTAACTAATTTTAGACGATTTTACTACTGTCAGCTAATTTTAGTCATGTAAAAGTTTTCAGTTTGAGACCTAGTCTTACTGCAGGTGTCTTACAGACACTTCAGAAGGTGTTTCATCCCTGTGTGATACTAATTTCTAAACTAGAATTAATTACCATCTGGAGTTGCTTAGTTCTCCATGGCAGTCAATATAGGCATGGACAGTTGCAATACCACTGGAAAAGCACGCTGCTCAAATCAGAATTTCCCAGAACATACTACCAGCTCATATGGTTGAGCTGAGATTTTTTTTAACGATGAAGTCTGCTACAGTCTACTAAAAAAAAAAGACCCTTAGCCATTTATGCAGCCCTCAAACCAGCTGTGTGGATCTGGAATTTAAGTCAGCCTCTGAAAGTGATACTGAAATTTGTGACCACTGATACTGACCATTGGGATCGTGTTACCACTATCTGGTTTGCCTCTGGGCTTCCACTGGATTTTCCTTCCTTGAATTTTTGTACAGTCATCAACCAAAAGAGTTGTTAGACTTCAGGAAATGCTTTTCACTGTAGACTTCTTCCTGCTACATTGGAAAGAATAAGGCTTCAAAGCCTCAAATGCCCATCAATTTATCCTATCTGTTTGGGAATATCTTGGCAGGTAGAACGAGTTTGCGCAAAACCCCCTGAAATAGGGTCAAAAAATGCAGGCGCAAAATTAGTCAAGGGGCTTGGCTGATGATTCTCCCTTATGAGTCAGGGGAAAAGGTCTTGGTTTTCCTGCCCTGATAAAACCCAAGCTGTTTGGCTGGATAGCAGAGCTCATGATATAGGTAATGGAAGACCCTGTATTTAGGTGAAGGAAGACCTTATATTTAGGGTTGGGAGACTGTGGAGCTTAGTGCTAGGGAAAGGAGTCAAGTAGTATCAAGTATCCTTCTTTCCTTCTTTCCTGAGCAGTTTGTGACAACATGGAAGGTAATAGCTACTGTTTCTATCCATCCTGTGTCCCAAGAAGAACTAAGAAAAATCTTAAAAACATGATAAACTCAAGCAACTGGCTGACGTAAGAGCAATAGCTTATGTTTTTCTTTCTTCAGTGCCCACCTGCTCTCTAGTAGCATTTCTACCCTGCTGAATGCAGATCACAGTGCACACAGTGTTCGACTATAAAGCATTCTCTAAAACAAAATTTACTAAGGATTTTATATCACTGCTGTAACAATCCTTTAACTTTTGAACATGCATCCCTGAATATATTTTGTGTTTAGCACTGAACTGGAAGCTAAATACATAAGAATTTATATATATATATATATATATATAAATAAACAAATTTAACATGCTGCAATTAATTGCATACCCTTAATGCTTTTCTTTTGTTTCAGCCCTTTACTGTGATGTTCTTAAAAGATGTCACCAAATACGTCCTGTGGCACTGGTATACCCTTGAAATATCATTGCACTCAGAGAGTCTCAAAAGGCATTAATTTAGAAAGGACATATATTCTCAGGTTTCCTTACTTTTCTCTTCTTCGATTGTTATGATGAAAAAAGGCAAACAGTAGTTGTTCATGCATGTTGTGGTTCTACCATTAATGTACCCAGAATCGTACACACACAAAAGGAAATGGAGTTCAAGAGGTCACTTAATTCATCCTCTACCCTAGCAAGGCCATTTAGAAATTGGAGTAAGCTCTGATCTTAGCCCCTGAACAACCTTAGTTCTTTGAAACCTGGAATAAAAGGAAAAAGCTCTGGGTATGCTCACAGATTGTCACTGTTTAATAGCACACTAATAGTGTTTGTTTCTATTAGCAGCATCAGCAGCCTTTGGCAAAGCTGAGGGTGAAGTGTTGCCAACTCGCCTACAGAAGACCAAGGAGGGGAGAATTACATTATACTGCTTATTTTAATTAAATAGAAGTTACAAATAATTTTTCTAAGGAACACTTAAGTATGGAGACATTCTGTAGCTGGTCCTTTTTCTTTCTTAATACCAATGAAATAAGAAAGAGAAAAAGACAGCTATAGAATATTTTGGACCAGTAGAGGTAGACTGTGACACGGGATGGATTTCAAAACCATGAATAATGTGATGACACCTCATTATCTGATTGCTTGTTCCATTATCTGCCAGAACACGTAATAAACTCAAATTTGGCTAACATTCTTGTTGTAAGGGCTCCTCTGCTCCATCAAGCATTTGCAGCAAAATAAATCACATTTTTCACATAGTATTTTAAAAAGTATTTAATTTTTATGCTCTAAAAGGTGTGTATAGGACCCATTTTTCATCTTACACCCAAGCCTCCACACTTAGACAAAGTGTCCTGTACAAGTGCTGCCGGTAAATATTGTCCTGGCAACAATATCATGCTGGTCTGGAAAGGAAGGAAGAAAATGTGGCAAGATCCAGGTAGCAGAACCCTGTGAACAAGGGAAGGAGAAAGCATTGTTTTGGTGACACAGGGATAGGCACATTTGCTCTTCTGTGGAGATCAGCAAAGGCATCTGCATGGATTTAAAAATGCCAGGACAGAGCACATGCTGTTCCAGGTAAGAACTGTCATACCACATAAGGCCAGTCTGGCTTCTTGTGTCTGACCATGATGGGTGATGAATACGTCCTCTTACATCTCTTGGATACTTAAGAGTTTACAGAACAAAGTGTGCACAGTGTGATTCTTTACCTGGTTTCCACACCTGGTTGTGGAAGTCTGAAGTTCAGCAACTGCGTCATGTTGCACCTACACCCATCATGCTTAAAATCTGCTGATGACCCAGTGCTCCATGAACTGTTTAATTTGCATTGGAACATATCTTGCACCCTGGCCTCCGGCAACACATTTATTCTAAGCTTGTTGCCTGTTAAGTTCATTTCCTAGTCACCTTCTCCATATTCATAATATTTTAAGATTTTATAAATCTTTATAATGTCCACTTGTATCCACCCTTTTCATATGCAAGAGTCCTAGTCTTGTCTCATTATCTCACAGACAAGCCATTCCACATCATTGACCATTGTTCTTGCTTCTCTTTGTAACTTTTTGGAGGTAATAAAACCTTATTGACCAGATGTGTGCCCATCATATTCAAATTTTTTTTTCTGCTTTTAATTCGTTTTATGTGTTACAGAGCTATAAAACCAACAGCTGTAAATAACTGTAATTTTTCGAGGAATGAAGCTGGGTTAATTAGCATTGATAATATACAGCTGTGGGCTGGCTTCAGAGGCAGAGGGTTGGCTGATGTAGATAAGGTGCAGGTGTGGCTGGTTCTGTGAAGTGGTTGAGAGCCAGTGAAGAGAGAGCAGCTGAGGAAGAAGCAGGGAGAGGAAGAAGCAAGAGAAGAGAGAGTGGGCCTTGGATGAGGAGAAGGCAGCAGAGGGACTGGCATGAAGAGTATGTTGGTATGTGGTGGTAAAAGACCTTGTTGCAGCTTGATAGTTTGGAGAGTGCTGCAACAGTCATTCATAATTAAAACTAAATAATACTCTTCAATCACTAATCAAACAAAAGCTTGAGAAGACAGAAGGACTTTGCAAAGTTCTTGAAAGTTGCTATTTAGGGTATCGGATCAATGGAGACAATGAATTCCAGTGCCAAAGGTCCTCCACTGTGTATGGCCTCTCAGCATTCTCCAGATATTTTAATTGACTGACTTGTAGATGGAATATCTCAACCGCTATCATCGACCATGGGACTTCAGGCTGTCATCTGAGTACCTAGGAGCTTTCTGAAGATCAGGCAGTTTTATTATATGGTTGTGTTTGTTGTTTTTTGTTTTTTTTTTTTTAAAAATGATATGTAGGCAGGTTAGCAACTGTTTTCCTCCTCTGAACCTCCCTTTGATTTCTGTTCTTCTTTTTCCCTTGTTAAAGGCTGTCTTAGTATTTAAACACCTACTCTGATTTTTATCTGCTATCTGTAAACTAAGTCTGATACCTAGGAAGCGCAATGTCTTTTCATTTATCATCAGGGTGTGTTAAATTCACCTCTTGTCTGCATAATCAACATCTCAATTACCTTTTAAAAAACACTGAAAAATAAATTTGATACAAGGACTGGAAGCTATCAGATGGTTTCTTAGAGAAGACTGGAGTCTAGCCACCACATGCCTCATAGGTATTAGTTCAAGACAGGATCTTACTGACGCAGGATGCTAATCTTTCTTTTTCTTCTTTTTTGACAGATCAAAAAAGTAAACTTTAAGCAGTCAGCTATTTAAATTTGTTACATGGAACTAGGTATTGCAGTACACCAGGTTATTTCTAGTATCTTACAATATTCCATGAAATGCTAACCAGTAGAATCGTACTTCTAGCAAACCAAGAGTTACTAAAACTGCATTCAAGTAATTAATTTTGCTGAGAAAAGACAGTTGTTGGCTGGTACCCTCCTTTATATATTAAAGGTAAAGCTTAATTTTTGTTAAAACGTTAACATTTTCAGAATAGAAAATTTGCACATCACCAATTAACACAGAGTTCTTTTTTACAATGGTGTGGGTATTTGGCACGTTTATTTTTGAACTATGGAATAGTTCTTTTTACATTTTCACAGTATTCCATCACCCTTTGCTATAATATTAAAACTCCTGTATAATTTTATTCTTCAACAATTCCGTATTTTCACTTAAAATTACCCTCCTCACGTGCTGAATATTTTTATCTTACGTATATTGCCTATTATTGGGATTGGGGATTCTCTTTCAAAGACTGTTCAGTAGTATTGTGATATAAGTAATGAATATCTAGTATTTTCCACAGATTTTTAGGAGGGGACTCCAAGGTGGTCATCCAGTCATTTCTTCATCCCAAAGCAACGTCAAAGGATCTACATCACTCCTCTCACATGCTTCTCTTGCAAATTATCGAATCATATGTCTTCTCAGACAAGCTACTCTACTACTGCAATGGCTATCAGGAAATATCTTTCTAGTATCAAAGCTAAGTCTAACCTCCAAACAATTTAAGGACAACTAGGAGCTTCCTGAGACAGATAATACAACTACATTGTTGTATCTTGGGTTTCCATAGCTGGGGGGGGGGCACGCTACAGAGAGGGGCTTCTGTGAGAAGCTCCTAGAAGCTTCCCCTATGTCCGGTGGAGCCAACGTCAGCCGGCTTCAAGATGCACCCGCCACTGGCCAAGGCCGAGCCCAGCAGTGACAGTGGTAGCGCCTCTGGGATGGTGTATTTAAGATGGGGGGTGGGGAACCCTGTGCAAGAGCAACTGCAGCCAGAGAGAGGAGTGTGACTGTGTGAGAGAAACAACTCTGCAGGCACAGAGGTCAGTGAAGAAGCAGAGGGAGAAGGTGTTCCAGGTGCCAGAACAGAGATTCCCCTGCAGCCTGTGGTGAAGACCAAGGTGTGAGGCAGGCTGTCCCCCTGCAGCCCATGGAGGTTAACGCTGGATCAGATTTCCACGTGCAGCCTGTGGAGGACCACACTCCAGAGCAGGTGGATGCCTGAAGGACTTTCTGACCCCAAGGGAAGCCCGTGCTGGAGGAGGTTCCTGGCAGGACCTGTGAATAGAAAGGAGCCCAGGCTGGAGCAGGTTTGCTGGCAAAAGTTGTGAACCTATGGGGGACCCACGCTGGAGCAGTTTGTGAAGAACCGCAGCCCATGGGAAAGACTCATAGAGAAATTCATGGAGAACTGTCTCCTGTGGGAGGGACCCCACACTGGAGCAGGGAAAGAGTGTGAGGAGCCCACCCTGAGGAGGAAGGAGTGGCAGAGAAAATGTGTGATGAACTGACTGCAAGTCCCATTCCCCATCCTCCTGTGCTGCCTGGGGGGAGGAGGTAGAGAATTTGGGAATGAAGTTGAATCCAGGAAGAAGAGAGGGGTGGAGGGAAGCTGTTTTTTAAAATTTCATTTTTGTTTTTCATTATCCTACTCTGATTTGGTTGGTAGTAAACCAATACCCCCCCCCCCCCCCCCCAAGTTGAGTCTGTTTTTCCCAAGACAGTAATTGGTGAGTGATCTCCCTGTCCTTATCTTGACCCAAGAGCCTTTTGTCATATTTTCTGTCCCCTGACCAGCTGAGGACAGGAGTGATGGAGTGGCTTTGGTGGGCACCTGTTGTCTGACCAGGGTCAAACTGTCACAGATGTCTTCTGTGGATGTTCGTTCTATGATCTTTACTAGTGTTACCACGGCAGTTTTCAGCAATCACCAGAGTTTGGCAAGAACTGCAGGACATACACCCTTTCCTGTGTTTCTCTTCCAGATAGCACAGTTCTAACTCAGTTCCCACTTATATGGAATCTGACCCATATCTCTTGATTGTCCTTGTTGTCCTTTCTGAACCTTTTCCAATTTTTATATCACTTTTCTCTGATTTATGCTTCCAGGTTGGAGTCATTGGAACATGTTATGGTATTATCTCACTGAAACGTCTTGCAGAATGAAACAGTTACACAGGATCAGATTACGACAGACCCTTGTGGACACATAGGTCCTTGCATTTGGAAGCAGATCATTAATTAACAGCTTGTTGGGGTATGATTATTTCACCATTTTTACATTCTCACTGTACAGAATTTTAATGTAACCCATATTTCCTGGGCTTGCCAAGATTACATTAAGTACACCTGAAGCATTAAAGCCATAATACCTGACACAGGGTATTTCTTCGTACTTGACAACATGTATTATCCTGCCAGAGGAAGAAATTAATTGATAGACTCACACTGGCAGTTGTTCCCTTGCACAATGCTATGTGTCTACAGGTTTTGTTCTGGCGATTTCACTGGAATTTAAGTTACACAGACTTGCTGATAAATCCCCTGGTTTTCTTCCCCCCCCCCCCCCACTGGCAGGTACTACACCTGCTTTTTATGAACCCAACCAGTCCTCCAGGATTCCATTTCAGCTCAGTGTTGACAAGTCTTCGGAGGGAGATCACATGGCACAGCTAGCTTGAGAGCACCCAACTGATATTTCCCTAGGTTGTTCTCAGAGTACAGCAACTTCTCTTTGGATTCAAAAGCTTTATCTGCTTTTTGTAGCTGGGAGTGACAATTGAAACAAAAAATCTCAACAGATAACTTATGAACATTTGTTCTTTGCTTCTTGTGTCATACTCTGTGTTATTTCTATTATGAAGTCCTGCTTCGGTTTTTTTTTAAGGTTATAGCTCCTAAATCCTCCTTTTCCTGTGTTTACTTTGAAAGTGCTAGTAAAGTCAATCACACTTTTCATCTTTGCTCTGTGTTTCCTACTTCATTTTCAGTCACCCCTCAAGTTTAAAGCTCCCGGAGCTTGACGGGTGAGCCCTCTTCAGGGCAGAGATGGTAGCAGAGCTGCCCTCTCCCGCTCAGGTGCATTTGCCGGGCGCCATTGCCACCTGTAGCTCTGAGGAAACTAAGGCCCCGAGCCACCACTGACAAGATCAGTCAATCGACATGATTTCAAAAGGCATTATTTTCTTCAAAAACTGATACAAGCTGTTAAATAAGATGTTCAAATACCCGTATTCCATAAGTTTTGGAAATTTATCCCTATCTCCCCGTTCCTATCCCTTTTCCTTTGCCCCCAAGGAAAAAAGTCAACTGAGGTAAACGGGCGCGGACTACTGACAGCGCGCGGCTCCTGCCCGCGGCCCCGCCCACCGCGCCTGCGCGCAGCCGGCCGGCCGCGGAGCATGTGCAGAGGCTCGGGGCTGGCGGCGGCCTGGGCAGCCTCGGCGCCGCCACCGCCGCGATGGGCTGAGGGGAGAGGCGGCGGCAGCGGGGGGTGTTAGCGGCTCCGGGCTGGGCGCCCCGAGGATGGAGAGAGCTATGGAGCAGCTCAACCGGCTGACGAGGTCCCTGCGCCGCGCCCGCACCGTGGAGCTGCCGGACGGTAGGAGAGGGGACGCAGCCGGCGGGGCGGTGGCGCGGCGGTTTGTCCCGGCGCCGCGGCGGCCTCCCCGGCCCGGCCCGGCGGGTGAGCTGAGCCGGAGGCCATTGCGTGCCCCTCCGCCCGCGCCGGGCGAGGAGATTCAGGAGAATGGAAGCCGGTCCCTCCATCCGCCTGCGAGGAGCCGTTCTTGTTTGTGGTGGCGATAACCACAGCGGCTGCTTCCCCCGTCCGCTTCCTTCCCCCGCTGCCCCCGCCGCCGGGGGACGGCGGTGACTGTCACGGGGCGCGGGTGCCCCAGCTCGCTGCTGCCGCCGGGCCTGGGGTGATGAACCCTCGTGTTGTCCCGTGTTAAAGCCTTCGTTAGATGCTTCGTCGATGACGCACTAGTGATGGCAGTTCTTTTGTGGTTTTTTTTTTTTTTAATTTGTTTCTTATAGTGCTGAATTTTGTTTGAAAAGGTGTCACTGGCCATAGCCTAATTTTTTTTTTTTCTTCTCTAAACTACTACACTTGGGCTAGCCACTCCATATCGGGATGGATTTGAAAATACAGTTTCAGGCTCTTAGGCAAGCAGTTTAGTGTTCCAGCCAGATCCAGCTTTTGGGAGGGCTACCTCTGCAAAAGCTTTTGAGATATGCAGAAGTTTCTGTTCTTGTGAGTCACATGCTGTCGTTGTGCTTTCTTCAGGGTTTATTTTTACAGATGAGTCACTTTGGCTGTCTGCCTGCCAGCTTTCATCTCTGACGGTGGAGAAAAGGGAATAATCTATTTTCTCTGTGTGTTCCCTGTTGGGACTTCCTGGCAGCTGCTTATGGACTTCCCCCAACGCTGAGCTGCTGCACCCTTTCCTTCTTGTCATCTGTCAACAGTTTCAATATCTGCCGGTGCAGTTGCTCATAAATTTCAAAAGATTGACAGATGAGTTTCATTCGGATTTTGCTGCTTCTTGTAAGTCTTTGAATGGCAGCAGTGAAAACTGATGTACTACATTGTTAATGTGAGCTCAGACTTACAGAAATATTGTAATAGCACCAGTTCAACTAATTGATGATGGTAATATGAATAATGCTTAGCACAATGTGCCAGTTGGAGCTGCTTTAAATTTACTCCAGTATTAGTGTGGGCAGATTAATTCTGAATTTGAGTTTAGCCGTTTTCTTCCTATCTTGGATGTTACTATCTTAACACTTCAGAGGTAATTATGTCTGTGGTAGTGCAAGCCCTGTGACCTCCAGAACAAGTACTTTTCTTGCCTTATAGTGCAGAAGGAATGTCAGTCCTATGTATTCTCTAAGAATT
Source organism: Falco biarmicus (assembly GCF_023638135.1). Lineage (NCBI taxonomy): Eukaryota > Metazoa > Chordata > Aves > Falconiformes > Falconidae > Falco > Falco biarmicus. The sequence continues at coordinate 68,008,784 of NC_079293.1, forward strand.
ACATGAAACAAATCACAGCTGGACTGAAATAAAGAGATAAATGGTCTTCAGGCGCTGGAGTCTCAAATTACGTTCCAAGAAAACCTCCATTTGATGGCCACCTAACTTTGGGTCCCTCTTAGCTCATTACGTGCCTTCTTACTTGACCTTGGTGTTCCCTAGGTTCATGCAGGCCTGCCCAAACTCTTCTTGAGAAGCAGGTTTGGGTTGTAGTGTTTTGCTCCAAACATGTACTGACAGGATCAGCTTAGAAAATACCACAACCAGCCGAGTATGTCATGCAGTTTGGTAGCTTCTTGTGTGCTGTGTCTGGCTTCTTGAATTACAATTCCCGCGCCCCCAGCCCCAACATTTAAATAGCTTTGATTTGAAAGATGTGTAGTTTAACTCTCCATCTTTAAACTGAGAGTTACAGTACTTAGGAAATGGGAGATGTATGTTTGAGCTTCCTTATGCTGAAGAAGGCACTAAATCCAAGTATTTAACTTCCTCTGCACGTGCTGTAGTCATTAGGGTACTATATGGATGGTGCTGACATTTCTTTAAAATTTCTAAAGATCTCTGCCAAATCCAAGCCAATATCTCTTATGAAATAGAATAATCAGTGTATCTTGTCAGGGCAGGATTCTAGATGATGAATTTTAAGTGTGTTCTTTTTTTTCTAAAGCAAGCATTAACACCTCTGTCCAGTGCCAATGAATACCCTGAGCTGACCTTGCCAATAGGAAATAGTATTGTTCTTTTCATCACTCTTCTGAAGTATCCTTCAGCAGGAATTTTCTGGGAACTGAAGAGCTTGACACAGATTTCTGGATTCTACTGTTAAGGCTCGGTGCCTGAAAACTAGGTCGTAGAGCCCAGAGGCTGTAAGTTTTAGGCCCTTTGTTGTCTCTGACTCTGCATTTTGGGTGTGCTTTTTGTCTTTAGATATTCATGACTTGAAATGCAAGCAAGTTAGATAACAAATAAGTTTTGTAAGTGCATGAGGCATATAATGCTTTTTCTTTCCCTGGTGTCATGTACTTTTACATCAGTAGGAGCTTGTTTATGAATGGGGTAACATTTACCAAAAATAGGCACAAAGCCTCTGTAGTCACATACTCTTTTAATTATTTATGTACAGAAAAACTCTGGGAAAATCTGCATATGGTCCGCAGTGTAAATTTTGTAACTAGAATAGCAAAAGGCTTATTTTTATAACTGTACCATAAACACCTTTTGTGGTCCAGCTACACTCATATTTAAGTGTCTTTCTAGATAACTGCACTTGCAATATAGTTACATTTAATTAGGCAGAGTATTAAGCATTTCAGTTAAGTGTGTTGGAGTATTTAAATTTTCGTGGTTTTTTTATTTGGCCTTTTCTCTTTAATAGGGCATGATTGTGCAAATACATAAAAATGTTATGCTTAGATTTAGTTGGTGCTCTCATGTTCTGGTTTTTTTTTTTTCAATTGGAGAGCTTTATCTTCCTGCCAAGAGATCTGTGGAACAGAGCTCAAGCAAGAGATTTATTTTTTTTTTCATTTGTACATACTGGGAGCTAATAATGGATACATTTTTAAAAAGTGATCAAATCTTTTCCACTGTTGATATCTTTATTTAGCATCTATTTAATTTTATTTCCAGGACTCTCCCTCCATGTGTATCATTCCTGCTTCTGCCCCCCCACTACTTTCCCACCCAGCAATGAAAATTCTAGTAGTGCATGTTGGGGATGGAATTATCTGGTACTTACAGTGCTCTGATGTAAGGAGCAATCTATAGACAGTTCAAACTCTTGATCTTGGGGATGGTTAGAGTGACTCTTTGCAGCTTTGAAACATCATTTGGTGTTTTGAGAAGCTTGTGTATCTTCTACCATGTGTTCACTGTAAGCAGCTTTATTTTTTTAAAATTTTTATAAATAGTAGAATTAATGTGATTTGAATTTGAATATGAATATGACTTACCTCTTTTTATTGTTCAAAGGTAATAATAGATTAGCATTGCTTCTTCCTTTTGTTAGCTATAGACTGCTTCAAATAGTGGGTTGGAACACTGGAAGAATAATGAGTAGCATAGCTGCAGCATGATAGGTAGGGGTTTCTCTGACTCCACTTGATAACTGAGGAATTGTTTGTTTAATATTTGGTAAGTGTCAGCTTGCCTATCTAATGAATATATAGAAGCATGGTACGTAAAAGGTATGAGAAGCTGTACTTGCGTGTCTGTTTTAATTCTTCCTGTTCTGATGGCTTTGTAACTTTGATATTGGGATCAATTAAGATGATGAGGGAAAGGTTCAAAATAAAAGTTTTATGAAAACAGTCCTATATTTCCATATCCTGAAACCATATTCTTGGGTTCCTAGGAAGTATAGTCCCTCCTGTCATAAGCTGGCATCTACATGAAGAGTCTGTAGGGACTGTACTCTCAACAGTGGGTAGTTTGCTTCAAGCTAGAAAGTATAATCATTATACATCACTAATTAATAATTATTGTACACTAATATTTTTAATAATTATACATTAAAACCTTTTAAGTTTTAACAAATTTATCTTTTCAAAATAATATTTTACTTCAGAAAGTCTGTAAATGACCAAGCAGGCATGTCATACCCGTACAGTGTGCTGGTGTGTGCAGCAGGAGTACTGACAGGGACTGTGTAGCTGAATGTCAGTTTGTTCCCACCGTTGACTTGGATCTTTCGAGTTCTGGTCTGTCTTCATTGCCTTCACATGTGGAATACGAAACTGATTAGAAATTGAAATGAAATTTATTCCATTCAGGTATTCAAGTTTAGGGACAAAAATGAATAGTTATGGAGTAACTTCACAGAAATCACTTTTACAAACTCATAGTTATCAGGACTATGGAAGTCACCTTGGAACACAGATTTCCTTCTTTTTAAAATAAGCTATTTACCTTTTTTGTTAATGTGCATTTCTTAAATACTTTGGCTTAATCAATAGAGCTGTCAATTTAAATAAACTGATGCTCCATTGAAAATTCTGCAATTACTTTGTAAAAGAGCCACACTGAAATTTCATGTGTTGCAATCCTGTTAATTACCTCTTTTGAGTGGTTTTTTCTTTATAATGAAACTTCAGGTATGTATAACCTGTGTAAAAAGAATGATCTATTGAGCATTGGACACTTTAAAAGGTAAATAAGTGTCTCTAGAGGAATTTATTTTACATGAAAGATTTCTTTATGATAATGGAGTAATTTAATTCCTTCACAGATAATGAAACTGCTGTCTACACGCTTATGCCGATGGTTATGGCTGACCAGCACAGGTGGGAACTTCTTTAAATTCCTTTTTTTTTTTTAAGATCCAAAAAAGCATGTTTGCTAGAGCTGTAGCTGCTAGAGTACTCTCAGAAATTCTGCTGCTGAATTGCTGAGACCTTCTGTAGCTGAAGTTAGTAATTGCTTCTGCACATCCCAGCATATTTTTACCTGAAAACCTGTTTTGTTTTACGCCATAGACTGGAGCTGGGATTTATTCTGCTGATGCACAGATAAATTTGTCTTAGGATAAGAACAAAATCGTTGTTCTGTAACTGGGTTGTGGTTCTGATTGTGCATGTATTGATGACATAGAAGCTCTTAGTCTTGTTAGACATCTCAGAAAGACATAGAATTAGAGCTGGACAATGAAATTGATACTTCTGGGATTCCTCGGATGAGCAGCAGTTTCTCTTACCTATTTGTCAAAGTGGTTGGGACCTGGGGCTGTATAGTGCCAGCTAAGCGGTGCTATCTTCCGAGTCTTGTAGGCAAGCAGGTAGTAACTCTTACTGATGTTGTAAACTGTGTATCTAATCAGGATAAACATTTGTTCTGCTACATAATACTTTGTTGAGATTTTATGCAAGGGTTTTAAATTATGTGATCAGCTCATTACTGGAGGTTGAAATGTTAGTAGTTCACTTGTTGTTTCACCTATTTTGAAATATTTTCTCTTAACTAATACTTTAGCTTTACTAATTCGTTAGGGCTCGAAGGGCCTTACCCTCTTGGCGTATCATGTGTCCAACTACTTCATCATGATGATTTCACATACCAGTCTCCCTTCTGAACTTTGCCTGTTGTTTGGGAAAGCTGTTGGATATGTGGTTAGGGTGTCTGTGTTGAGGTAAGGAGGAAAATAGGAATTTATAGTGTTTCAAACCAAAGCTATTAATATGCTTTTTTTCCATATTTGTAAAGAAGTGATTTGGTAGTGTCACAGTTAATTTTTTATGTACAAGTAAGAAGTGAAAGATTAAAAGCACTGTTAACATGCGCATGCTTGAAAGCTGTTGGATCTCTTGTTCAGAAATTAGTTGGAGGGAAAAGAAATAGTGATCAAGTGAAAACCAGAGTAATTGTGTACATCTTACAGTATATACTTTGCTTGGATATTGTGAGCTTTTCTAAATTAAAATTATATTTCTGTTTGAAGGTCTGTCTCAGAGCTGCTATCAAATTCAAAATTTGATGTGAATTATGCATTTGGACGTGTGAAGAGAAGTTTGCTTCATATTGCAGCAAAGTAAGACTTACTTGAGTCCGGTCCTGAAGTTAACAATGAAAGTATTACCACAAATCTAAGGCACCAATGTAAGCTGGAAAACTCTGTAGTATGAGTTAAAATTTTGTTTTTACATTTTTTTTATATTTCATTTTTTCTTTTAGCAGTGTGCCTGCCTCATTGAGAGGACAGGTTTTATATGTGATAGCAAATGGCTTTCCAAATTCTAGTGAAGGAAGTCTTGACAGATTCATTTTTTCCTTTCTGTGAAAACTCAGTCTGTGAAGACATGTAGCCATTATGTGCATCCTGTAGACTTGCCTTTGTAGATTTAGAGAAATCTTGTCTGCAGATGCTGCTTGTTTATGAAATACTCTTAAATGGTGGGAAGCCCTTGGGTGTTCATTAGGAAGCAGCTGTTCCAAAGCAGTTCTGTGACAAAGTACTGTGACTGTAGCTGTAGGGTATATGACTTGGCCACTCACTTTTACTAAATTTTTGTATCCTGGATTAAGTATTAAAGTGCAAATTTCAAATCCATGGCCTAGATTGTTCATTATTTATGCACCTTTTCAATGGGGATAAATCTATATTGCCAAGAAACAACCAGATTAACATAACCTTAATAGAAATGAACCAGTTTTTGAAATGGCTTTTCAGCAAACTAAACTTTAAACTAATGATTAAATGTTCTATATTTGGGTCCCATTATAAACACTCTGAAAGTTACTACATTTAAACTGTTAAAAAAAAATGAAATTACAATAAACAGTAGTAGTAGTATTGCATATAAATAGCACAAATACCTGGTAGAAAAACGGGTGGAAGTTCCAGATGTCAAAGCAGGCTGTTTTACAAAAGTTTGCCAAACTTTCTATCTCAGAATCACATGCTGCTTATATAAATTTATAATTAAGAACTTAAAAAATAAATGCATGCAGATTTTTAGCATACTTTCTAGATGTATCTTTGAAAAGCTGTATTTATTGATACGAAACCCCAGGAAATTGTTCCACTTAAATTTCTGGATTCTCTTTTATTTTGGCTAGTTGTTGGGTTGTTAAGAGGTTACGGAGATGCACTTTTTGTAACTTATTGTACAGCTAATCTTCAGTTTCTTTGGGTTGTTGTGTAGCAGTTCTGTCATTGGGAAGACTAGTAACAATGGATAAGTCAGTCATGACAGATATAAAAATACTGTATGTTTAGCCTCCCAATCAGCATTTCCTCTTCAAGAGTTCAGGAGTAAGATAAACATATGATGCAAAGTTTCTGTGTTCTTGGTGATGTTGATTATCCTGAAGAGCTGCTGTACTATGAAAAGTGAAAGGGAGTTATAGGTTCAAAACAAGTAGCAAAGAAATATTTATATGAGTTTTAAAGAATCTTTTTTATATTTAAACTTTCAAATGTAACTTCCAGACAGTGAAGTGTAACAAAAAAAGAAATTATATTGGAATTTAATGGAAAATTTAGTCCTGTGAGTAGGTTAAAGATGAGGAAGGTGAGAGGAAATAGTAAGCAAAACATTTTAAACAATTGGCAGTCTTAAAGATTCACTGTTGGGTTTTAAAGTCACGAAAATCACACAGAAGGCTAGCATCTCTTCATTAGTACGAGTTATGTTCAGTCAGCTCTCACTGCATTGAAGTGTATTTCCTTTAGCTTTAACTTGAACTATGAGGGTGTAAAAAGTTTTGTGTAAAGAGTTTCTACGGAATATAATCTATACGTAGTATTGCTGTTGTCTTTATGTCAATATAGATTTGATCTGTAAGTATCCTTGTTACAGTTTTTCCCTTATTTTGTTCTTAGCTGTGGATCAGTTGAATGTCTCGTTCTATTATTAAAAAAAGGAGCAAATCCAAATTATCAGGACATTTCAGGATGTACACCTCTCCATTTAGCAGCAAGGAATGGGTAAGAAAAGTTTTTAAAACTCTTAAAAATGCATAATGTGCTTGAGCTGACATGTTCTGTAATATTTTTGCATGGTTCGAAAACAGTACTTTCGTTTTGGCACGCAGGGAATGTGGAGGCTAAAATCCGTAATTAATACTCATAAAATATTTTTTTATAAACAGGAAGTTTCTGAAATTCCAGTTTCAGTGCCAGTCATATTAATGTTTTCTGTTAAACACGAGCTTTAATGGTTTTTACAACAGTAATCGAGCAAGGGATGCATTCACCTTCCAGTTAGCTAAGAAAGAAAAGGTTTCCAAGAGGACACTGAAGGGTTTGGAAGGTTCAGAGATTTCGAATTTTCCTCCGATGGTGTCTCCAAGGAAGATTTTACTATGAAGGAAGGAATACAAATTTTGCCTGCACAGTATTAGCAGAAGGGAAAAACAAAACTGTGAGCAAGCACCTTTTATAAGATCTTTTAAGGTCTTATTTCTTGAATTGTAGTATGTGGACACACACAACTGATAATAGTAATGTCTTTTTAGAGCATATATGTCTTACAGTAACTGAACTGTATCACAGCTAGTATTTCAAATGAGGAAGAGGTAGTGTTTAGTGGCTTTTAGGTACGTGGGAGGAGTATTCGTAGGAGAAAGGAGAAAGAAGCAGCCAAGTGTGGTACATGATGAAATACAGAAATACACAGAGGAAACAGTTATGTGGAAAGGAGGCATGAGAAAGGTGCGAGTGGTACCAAATAGAAAGAAGTAAGTTTAAGGGTAAAGCGCTTCAAGCATTAGAGAGCATTAAAAGACCAAACAAAACAAGTATGAAAAACACCCCTACTTTCATTAAGGCTTTGTACTTGCCAAAAATTAACATAGTGTTATGAGTGTCTCATTAAATGATTTAGTGCTGTACTGTAAATGTGTTTACTGAAGTGTACAGACCGTGAGCTTCATAGATTTCCATTAGTTGAACCCTAGCTTCTTGTCTTGAGAGTGTAGTTCATGCTGAGCTGAAGCTGTTAAGAGTGGTGGTGAAGTACTTCTACACTTGACAAAAACATTCAGCTACACAACTGTGGTTTAGCCCTGTCCTGTCACACGCTACACTTGTGTTGTATGAGTGGTGCTACTGATGATCGCTTCTTTTTCACCTACTTACTCCTTACAAAGTGAAACTACCTGCTGTAGTTTGTACAATGATGAATTAGAGTGAATGGAGCTCTAAGAAGATACTTGGTCATATCATAAATTATTTTCCCTGGCTGGATTTTAATGTATTCTTTTGTTTATAGCCAGAAGAAATGTATGAGCAAGCTGCTGGAATACAGTGCAGATGTCAACATTTGTAATAATGAAGGCTTAACTGCAGTAAGTACTATTATCATGGTGCTCATAAAATGAATGAAGAATTTGAAGGTTCTAATTTCTTAAGCTTCTGGTGTCTCACATGAAAATAAACTGCTGTGTGTCCACTGCCCTTAAGAATCAGGGGATGTGATCAAAGTACCTAAGCATATGATATTGTTCAAAGCTTCTCTGTGTGAAAATGTTGACAATAGTACAGTGAGGTTTAAAACCATTATGAAATACTTACATCATTGCTAAAGGAAACATACATATTATCATTTTGTACTTAGATTCATTGGTTGGCTGTCAATGGACGAACAGAATTGCTTCATGATCTTGTTCAGCATGTCAGTAATGTAGATGTTGAAGATGCAATGGGACAGACAGCCCTTCATGTAGCTTGTCAAAACGGACATAAGACGGTAAGTTTTTACATTTTATTAACACAGTGGATTTGTGAAGTATTGAGTAATGCCTCAATGTTGTTGTGTGCGGGTTTTTTGTAAACTTCAGGCTAGTTATGCACATGATAATGGTTAGAAGTATGAAGAACTCTGTTGTTTGTCTTAGTACTGACTGCATACACTTCCATGGGAGCAACTTGTTTATTCTTGTGTGGGTGATTGATCTTGGTGTTAATGGGAGTTTAAGTGGCGTACTGTATACTATTCAGATGTTCTGTAGTGCTGTTACTGTTTTGTTGATAACAGGTTTTGATGTAACGTTAAACATTTGACAATGTTCTTTCTTACTTTTTAGGATGTGTTTGATTTGTAATTATACCAGCTATTATGTGCTTTTGAAATCTGAAATGATTTTACTTTACTGTGAATAAAAAATGAATGTGGAGTTTGGTCAGTAGAACATCTAACAGAAATAAAAAAGTTCACAGGCTCTTCTGTGTTGATCTGTGTGAATAATTTTTAGGCCTGGCCTTGCATTAGGGCTGACTATTTACTCTCAGAGTGCAGGTCTAGGTGCTTTACTTGAACTGTGTTACAGCCATGTGGAGTTATACAGATTGTCTCCAGGACTATTTACTGTTCAAAAAAATTTATCTTTCTTCCCAGATCCTTTCTGTTGTCATTGTCAGAACTTGACTTTTGAAGACCGAATTCTGAGAAACTATCTATAGACTTACCTACTTTGTGACTGGAATATAACAAAAGTTGTTTGAGAGCCTGCTCAATATTTCCATATTTTAGAATTTGCTTACTTATTTCTTCTAGTGTGTGTTTAAAACTTCAACTTGTGATAAGGCTGTTTATGGCTGTCAATAAAAAAATGTCATTTTCCTGTTTAAATGGCTTACTTCTATAAAAAAATGTCATTTTCCTGTTTAAATGGCTTGTAGTTCCAGGGGTCTTTGGGGTTAGCTAAAGTTCAATAAAAGGCTTTGTTATTAAAATGGGAAGTTCAAAGGAGGCTTTATGAGCTCTGACAGCCCTGTTTTTTCCATATAATGTTTAGAAATTTTGGTTTTGAGATTCATTACTGAAAATTAAATCTTTCAGTGTAATTAGACATGCATGATACGAAATCATTGCAAGCCAATAGACTTTTCTGTTGTTTTTCTAATGCTGGTGTTTTCTTGTGTTCTAGACGGTGCAGTGTTTGCTAGACAGTGGTGCAGATATAAACAGGCCGAACGTGTCAGGGGCAACTCCGCTCTATTTTGCCTGCAGGTTGTATGTTCTTAACTTTTGATTACTGTGCTAAAAATGAAATATATTTTTTAAAATTATTTTTTTAGAAAGCACAAAATTTAGAAAACATAAAAGCTGACTGGTATTTAATCTTGTCTCATGTTTGAATGTAGTTGGTGTCTTATCTAAATGCTTACATTAGTACCGCAGGCTTATATACCTCTTCCTAACGGACATGTTGAACACATAGCCATGCATGCTCTAGCATGAGTCATAGATAATGACTGCAGAACTTTTTTCTGAAAAAATGAGATACACCAACTTAGATTACTTTTGAGTAAACTAAAAATGCAGCCTTTTATAAGGCAAGTGTGATTAGTTTTTAATGTGCATAATGGTATTACAGTGTATGTGAAATGTGCATATATGCCTTAAAGTTGCGATGTTGAATCGAAATCATATTCTTGCTTTGATCTGTTTTGTTTTCTTCACAGTTTAGTTGTATTTCAAAACAAATCACATATGATAAATGGCCTTTTGTTTTAATTGGAGCATTTCTGCTGTTTGATAGAACATTTATAACTTTATAATCCAGTGCTTTGGTTAAAGGTTAAATAGTTCACCTGTGATTAAATGTTAGTATAAACAAAAGGAGAAATGGACTGGCCTGCCAAGACTTATGTTGCGAGAGCCCTGGTCTCTGCAGCTAGTGTATGCTGACTCTTGGCAGTTGAGAAGAAGGGAAGTGGAGAATAAATAGCTGCTAGTTAATTGAATGCCTTGGTTCTTGATTTAGGGATTGTTATTGGCCCACTTTAAAAAAAGTAAGCGACTTGCCTCATCCTGGAGGTTTTCCATGAGAAAGGAATGTGTTCCAAGTACAGCAGTGATAATTCTTTTAGAAATTAACAATTGGAGCAGCTGGCAAGGTAGATTGAAAAAGGTGTGTAGTGGAAGACATTGCCACCTTGTCAGAAGTGCTAACTGGTGGTGCTGCCATCTGGGAAGAAAGGTCACTGATGGCATGGAGACCAGGATGAGGTAGCAGTGGCTGGTGACGGCTGGAGAAGGGGTATTGGTGCTCAAAGTCTGACTCTGAAATACCTGTTTTTTCAAGGTGTTGAGTTGTGCACTTAGTCTAGAGAATTGCAATGAAGAGGTGCTTCTAGTAGGCTGTTACAGTCTTAGCTCCTTTCTGGTATCTGGAAGCTGACTCTGAATGTTTGCTGACATTGGGGCAAAGTCCGATTATATTAACCTGTTGGTTTCTTGGGCTGGAAGGACATGAATGAGGAGAACTCAGTGGGGAACTATTGAGAGACCAGTGAAGCCACCTCTTCCCCTCATCTGTTAATGGTCACTCTTCTTGTGCCCTTCCTGAACTGTTAGTGCAGACAGCCTTGGTGTGTTCCAGGACAGCAAATACTCATATACATTTGTGTAAAGGGTGAACTGCACGCTAACTTGTGATGTAAAACTTTATTGAAAAACTTGTATCTGTAACTTTAATTGCTATGTCTTTTGTATCGTTTCATTTCACCCATTAGATACTTCTGTATTACATTTGTCAGTATATGCCGTTACCAATGAAGGCAATAGTCAGCTGGTCTTACAATGTGTTTTCCATGAAGTCAACATCTAGTCACTGGTACCCAGTTTCTCATTTTCTTCAGAGGAAAGGGTTTTGGAAAGTATATGCTCTAGATGTTGAGGGATATAAATAATCTTTGGTCTTATTATTTTCTAGGCAATGATGGCATGTAGAATAGTTTGTGAAATTATTGACTCGAGGAAATACAAGCATCCTATACAACCTATAAACAGATGAATGAGACTGTGAAATAGACTCTGAATGGAAAAGTAAAACTCATTACTCTTCACATTTAAAGGCTAGGCAAAACATTCACATATATTGGTTAAAAGAAATTAAGAGTCAAGAGTGATGCACTTATTTTGCACTCGTGCAAAAAAAATGTTTTATCAAGAAAAAGTCTTATTGATGGTTAAAGCACAGACACATACACCCCAATCTGGTAGGAATGAGCAGAGAACTCAGTGAAGGAAACTTTCTCTGTGAAGTATATTAGGATGTGAATTGAAAAAGAGCTCTTTTGTTTTATTTTCATGAAATACAGCTCCTACATATTTATCAGGCTAGGCTAAGACGAATAATTTCTGAATGAGGTTGACTGTGGCTTAATAAATGGGCCATACCTAATTTTGCACTGTGCTTCAGCAGTGGCCTTGAAAGCTAGTGGAAGAATATAAGTGGCATTATCTTCCATCCTGTGTTTCTGCTTAGTTTCATACCATAGCTATTTGTTTTCTTCTAGATTATGTTGTTTTATTAGATGCAATGAAGTCAGATATATCACGTATTGTACTATAGTATTGTACTATAGTAGAACATAAGTGCTGTATTAACTTTTTCTTATTTTCTTTTGAATAGCCACGGTCAGAGAGACACTGCACAAATTCTTTTGATGAGAGGAGCCAAATATTTACCAGACAAAAATGGTATTACTCCACTGGATCTCTGTGTGCAGGTACTGTTAACAACACTGGTGTTTGTGGTTTTTTTAATGACCTTCTCCCACTTACTACAGTGTCGCTTGATGAGCGTTGCCTTTTCTTATTTTTAAGGCCTATGAAAGATGATAGTTCTTTGGTGAAACAGAAATATAAAAATAATTTTTTTGCAAATAAATTGCTCCTACAGGCAGGCTCCCAATTTGTACCCTTTGCAGAAGCTTTTAACATGTTTAAAGACTGCAAGGTTAGAGCTCATCAGAAACAGAGTTTGCAGAACTCCATTTGACTAGAAAGTTTGGGAATCCTTGGTATAATGGTAATAGAATGTTTAGATGATTAACTGTTAACAACTAAGCGGTAAAGGCATGCATTAATGGGTTGTTTTTATTTAAATTAACAGATTTTCTTAATCTTGGAGAGAGATTACTAATGAAAACAAACAAAACTTACATGGTGCTGACTCTGTTACTTTTCAGAGGTATTCCCAATACTATATCTGGATGAGGAACAAAAGTCTTAAGCATTTTTAACTACTGTGCAAAACAGTGTCTTTCTTGTTTGATACCAAAAATTGTTTGTGCTCCTTGCTAGGGTGAACAATTCCACATATTTCTGTAGGATCGGTTTAAAGTTAGTATGTAAATAACACATAATGAATGAATGGAGGCTTTTGAACCTTTGCAGGTAGTCAGACTAGAAAACTGAACTGGAGGCTAAAAAAAAATAAACCACTGCATTTGGTGGACATCACATTACCTCAGTGCATGTCATTAGTTTGGCAGGATAAAGTTAAAATGTTCTAGTCTTTTCCTGTACTAGCAGATTATTTCAATCTCAAATTACTTAATTTCTGAAGACTCTTCGTGGGCCTGAGATCTGCTGTTGAAGGTAGCTGTGTGCATGTGGTAGATACGACTGTCTCCAATACTTGTGGGATATTTTTTGAATGTTTAACTCTGAAAATTTTATTTCATAGAATGTCTGTGGAAGATCTGCATCAAGTAATGTTGCTTACAGCATTTTTTCTTTGATATAAGAAATCCTAAGAAGTCTTTAGCTCCAGTTGCACAGAAGTACCAGACGTCTATACTGTCTCACTACTGATTCATTTGTGAAGAGTTAGATTTTTTTTCTCTTTATTATGGCAAAATCACTTACCATTACCATAAACCCACATGAAATCTAGTCAATTTTGATGCTTTCTGCAGCCACAGACCTGTAAGACAGTATACCATTGTATACTTAATGGTGCTATTCTTAGTTTTTATGATTAGTGTTTCAAATGTCTGCTTCAGTCTCCAGTTTTACAGTCCCTAGGGCACCGCTTTATATGTCAAAATTTTGTCAACTTTTTTTAGGTGTGAGTAGTGACACCTGGTGTTTGCTATTTTGTAGTGATGATCTTACTGTGTCTGAGATAACCTAGTTTACAAATTCATGATACTAAATAAAAAAGGAGAAACCAAAATATTTTCTTTCCATTTACATCAAGTGTTTTAATCTATGCTTACAGAGCAGATACATGTTTTTAGAAGACTGAAATTATGGATTCATATATTTCTTGCCAACATGTTATTACCTTGTTTTTGAAGAGCTGACTGCAATTCTTGTGGATTCTGGGTGGTTTTAATTTTAGTACTTAATTTCTTGGTGCCAGGAATAATTAAATGAATCTGTTATCACTGAAGCAAGATATAAACTGTCCTGATACGAGTTGCAGCATGTTGTTAATACATTACATGGTCATCTTTCCAGTGTAGAATTTGATGTGTATGCAGTGTTAGATGCCAGCTTAAAAATGCAGCTGTGTTAAATAAGAGTTGATAGAAATAAACCACAAATTCAAGTTTTGTTCTTTCCAAAAACCGCTTTTCTCAAAAGGTTGTGAAGTTGGTCTGAGCTGAAGATTAAAGGCACAAGCAGAATCATACTTGTGTATTGATTTTAAAGTTAAATAACTGTCATGGGTTTATCTTATTTCTTCCTTCAACAAGTCAGATTTGTGCCTTATGAATCTTTAGGTAAATACTTGTTTTGAAGGATTAGATTCTGGGTGTAATTAGGTAGACATGTTTCATCCGTCAGCAATGGGAAGAGGAGCTAAATACTGCACTATTCCTGATTTCTGGTAAATTGTTATGTGAAGAGTTGTTCTAATGTAACTTGGCTTTCTAAGTAGGAAAGTGTTTCAAAACACCGAAGAAAGGGAGCGGCTATATGTGAGCCACTATACTGAAAGAATTTGATTCTGTCTTCTCCCAAGTTTTGTGATAATCCAATTTTGATACATTATTTCAGTTTATTTTAGGATTGAATTTCTCTATACAGTATTAAAAAAAAAAAGTATTTGTAATCCTCAGTAGGTTTTAATGACTATAATAGTATAAACCCAATTGTAATGCTTCTTTTAATTAAAACATTTTTTGAACTATTGCTTTTTAGGGTGGTTATGGAGAGACTTGTGAAGTCTTAATACAATACCATCCTCGACTTTTCCAGACGATAATTCAAATGACGCAGAATGAAGATCTGCGAGAAAACATGGTAATACAGTGTTATGTGGTTTATAGTTACTGATCTCTCTGTGTTGAGGAGATCTGATTGCTCAATGTTAAGTGCCCTGATTAGAAGACAATATTGGCAGCTGCCTGTTAGTGCCGCAGTAGTTCAGCACTATGTATTTTTCTTCCCCCCATGGAAAATGTACTGTCTTCACATAGTTTTAAACACAAGAATTTTGGATTAAGTGTAGGATCTATTTTAATTTAGTGTTTTAACTTCGCATATTTGGCAAAGTGATCTAGACAATGTAAGAATTGAAAGAGCAGACTTCTTGCAAGCTTCAATAAAAGGTGCCATAGAGCATTCTGTATATACAATTGCTTTGTGCAATGGGGCCTGTTTTCCTTCATTTAGTGGTTCTCTGCAGATACCCATTTTAGGATATTTCTTAGGCCTTGAATCATCTAGAATGAACTTGAACGTTCGGAGTATGAACACTCCTCTGTATGAAGTTGCCTTATATAATTAGAGTTTGAAAGATTGCAGCAGCAATTTTATTTTATTATTATTGATGTAGATGAAACTATTGTTCCTCTTACAGTGGTTCTTGTATACCTTGATTCTTCTGTTGTTGTGGGCTAGTGCAATCTAAAGCAAAGAAAAAGCAAGGAAAAGAATTTTTTCTTGATTTTGTAGGAAGAAGGAACCATAGGGTGCTTTTTTTCCCCTTCCAAATCTAGCTAGCTGTGGGTTTTTATATTTTTTCTTTGCAAATAACTGCAAACAATTTTACAGACTGCAAATTAAAAAAAAAAAGAAAAGAAGGAAAAATAGATTTAGTAAGGTACTGGCTGCCACTTCACTGCACTTGGTTATGTAGATTTTTGAAGTTTTTTATTTTCTCTGTAATCCCATTATTTCCACTACAAGACTGAGGATTTATAAGTCTATATAGAAACAGTGTTTAAATTTCTGATACAGGGTTGAGTTTTACAAAGTAAAATGACAGAGAGGTGAGAATTCTCAAAGTGTATGTTAGAAGCATGGGGAGATGGTATAGATGATTTCAAATAAAAGAGAAAATTTAAGAACTGAAACCATGGAACAAAAAAGATTTTCTACAGAAAGGTAAATGGCAAAGTGTATTATTGTATATTGTAGAAGTAAAGACAGTAAGCAGGAAAAATTAATTTCATCTGTCTGAGTAATAATGGTGGAGGTACGTGCAAACCCAAGATCTGAATGAGAGAATATACAAAATATATTAGAGATACATATATACCACGTATATATATAGATATATATGTGGTATAGTTATGCTTCATTGCTAAAATAGAAGCATATTTTAAGTGTGGTTTTCTGTGGCCAAGTCTTTTCTGCCCAAAGTCTTGGCTAATTACCAGTTCATGTGATCTGAAAGGACTGCTGTGAAGAGACTGAATGTGCCTTAGAAGTCAGGACTCACATTTTAAATGTTGACAAAATGGAAAAGTTATCAACAGACTGCAGGGAGAAAGATACTGCCTTAGCCATTTCTAGCCAGAGGTTCAGCTGAACCTTGAGAAGAACTTTCACATAGTCAAGGACAGTGAAGTATTAAAGAGATCAGTTAGTGAAGCTGCAGGGCTTCCAGAGTAGAAGGCATCTGAAAGTGAGTCAGGCAAACTGGACAAGCCAGTCTGGATCACAGATAGAAGTCCTGCTTTGGGGCAGAGTGTTGGACTAGATGACCTTATTTCAGTTTCCTTTTCATTCCACCTTTCTAAGGGGAAGGTGAGAGGAATTACTGAACTTTGTGAAAGTGAGAGAGAAGGGAGTAAAGGAGGATGCAGTAGGAGTGTGTGAAGAGCAGTGTCACAGAAGAGTGAGTTTATCTGCAAGAAAAAATGTTTAGGCTAGAGAGAGGTGTAGAACAAAAAAGTTGAAGACAGGGCAGTGTCTGGGTGATTGCAGCATCCAGTCTTCATGGGCCAAGTGGTGGTATTAGCAATAAAAAGGACAATTTTGGGAAGAGGACAATCATAATGGTTATTGCTTAGCAGGGTATGACTTCTTATCCAAGGAAGAACATTCAGTATTTTGAGCAAAAACGAAGGTAGTGAGAGCAAACTCCATGATCCGAGGTTCATTTATGCTGTGTCATAAACTAACAGTACACTAGTTTTTCAGATGAAAATAAGTTGTTCTTAGGAGTTAATGATACATGGTTAAGCATTCATTGTTCATAGCATTCTATAATACTGTATATCCTGTGGTACATACACTAGAACATATACCTTTTCAGTAATCTTTGTAAATTATAATGAAATGCCAACTGAGGTTAAATTAGATTTGGACAATATAGATGTATGTTAATATTGCTAGATATTAATGCTTGGGTGATAATGTTCTAAATTAAATGTTGATCTGACGCTCCATGACACTATGTCATTTCTTTTGTTCTAATTTATCAGTTGCGGCAAGTTCTGGAACACTTGTCTCAGCAGAGCGAAAGCCAGTATCTTAAAATCCTAACAAGTCTTGCTGAAGTTGCTACAACAAATGGTCACAAACTACTTAGGTAAGTGAGAGGATCATAAGTAGGTTGACAAGCTACCTGGTGGTTAGTGCCACTTAGTAGTTTTAATAATCTAAACTATCTGGTGCTGGACACATGCTGGAGTAGATGGATCTTGAATCTGATTCTGTATGACAGTACCTGTTTAGATCACTGTCTTTACAAGGACTTCAGGAGCGAAGTTTGGTGTCCTTGTATAGCTGCTGCCACCTAGAAGCTTGAGTTGCAAAGTGTATTTTTTGTTTGGTTAGTTTGGCTATGGTCAGCTTTAGGAAGCAAAGCTTTTTAAAAGCCTGACTTGTCAGTCATTCCTTACCGCCCCCCCCCCCCCCCCCCCCTTTTTTTTTTGCTTCTCTTCCACATCTTTACTTCTCTGCGTGCTTTCTTAGTATGTTTCAGGAGAATTTTGTTACTTCAGATGCTTGTCTCATGTTTGCTGGCTGTCATTGCCTTCCCTGGCTATTAATATATGTAAGACAAAATTTCATGTACTAATGCACTGTCTCAGCAACACAAGAAGTGATTACTTGGGGAAACACATATAATAGGCAGGAATATTTTCCTAGTATGCTTTCCAAGTTTTTGTGGCATGTGTTTGAAGGAGTTTGTGCAAAAGGCCTCATCTGTGATCTCTTGGAACACCATTAACATTTTACTGTTTCCAAAAGCTAGCAGAATTTGCTCTAACCTTTATGCTTTACTAGCAGCTAAGCAAATCTTTACTGAAAGAGGTCAAGAGCCTGTAAGTGTGAGTGGAAGTTCCTTAGTAACTTGTTCTAGATGGCTTTTTGGAAAAGAGGTTTAAGAGTGTTCTGTGATATGAGGTGCCTGGCAGCATAGGATGTAGAGGAATACGACTTTGAAAGCCTTTTCTCAACTGGGGCTGGGGTGCGAGGAGCCCGTCAATTAGAGACTAAATATATTCTTAGTTCTAGTTGTTGCTTTTTTTTTCTTCCCCATCAGTCATACTAAATTTGATTGGAGCTTGTAGATAGCAGGCCAGAACTCCTAGACAATGCTAGGAAATTCTTGTTCTGATGGGTGTTCATCTTGATGAGCAAGTGTAGAAGACTGAAACACTTCAGGTGTTTGGGGTTAAAGTGCATAGACACATTAATGACATTTTGTTGCTGCAAAGATAGCTTTTTCGAAGAACTTTAGCTGTTGATGGGCTTCATTGTGCAATCAGCTTAACTTGTAACACATTCCTTTTGTCTCTAGACTTCACTAGAGCCAATAGATCTTCCACAAATAAACAATGATGAAGTGTAAAACCATTCTGCAGGAAAGGGTTTCAAATTTGCTTTATTTGGGGACATTTATCAGAAGTCATGGCAGCAGTATTAGATCATATAAGGCAGTATTTGTTTCTATTTAAGTATCTTCAGAGATAAATTAAAGAGATTGTGTGTTTAATTTGATTTATTACTGTTATTGCTCCTCTGTACTGAGCAATGCTTCCTCAGTATGGGTGTGGAAACAGTATCTGTGTGCCTGTACTGTCTCTGAATTTAAGCCAGTATGTACTCCTCTGCGGCTGCTTGTGGGTTGACTAGTGGAGGCTGAAGACAAGGTGGGAAGCTTTGCATTGTGTTGGATGAGCAGGCATTTCCAGAGATGTCTGTGCTTTGGGTGTCCTGTGGACCCTAACTGTCCCACTTCTCTTTGGTTCTTTGTACTTTGTAATATATCACAAGGGAAATGGAATTATTTTCTTTTTCTGTTGCAAGCTACAGTTTCACAAAACTGTTTCTCTGTTCTCTCCGATTCTGTTCCCTGTCAGAGGCTTCAATATCTGCTTCAACTAAGTATTTCTGAGTTCCTTTATTACTAAAACCAAGGATGAATATAGACCCTCTGACCTTGGGCCTCTTTCCTCTCTTCTCCTTCCAACAAATAATGTGTAAAATGCACTCTGTACATGAAATCCTCCAATAACTGTACTCTTACATAGCTGAATTAGTATTATCACTGTTAGTTTTCTGGGTGCTAACCCGCAGCCGGTTGCTGTTGGGTTTGTTTGGTTGGTTCAAGGGTGTCTAAAGTTGTTTTTTGTAATGCTTCTAGCAGGTAGCCAGGATTGCCACCAAGTTTCTGCCTGAGGACTTGCCTTGAATACCAACAAGGAGCTTGTTCAGTTAGCATTACCTCCATCATCTATTTCCTCTTTCCAAGAAATAATTGTAGTGTGATGTGACTTGGTCTTGCTGGTGCAGATTGGGCCTAGCTGAATGTTTACAAATGTGCTAGTAAAAGCTTCAGTAAACTATTAAAAGCACCTGAAGGTGTTCCTTTGTATGTGGGTCCTCTTCCTGGAGACCAGGAGATTTAAACTGAATTTCACCAGGAAAACACTGCTGCTGAGGGATGATAAACCTCAAATCAAAATGTTTGGGTTTTCAATACTTAAGTTAACTTACTGTATTCATAGATTCTTTTGATATATAAGCAAAGATTTTACAAATGCTAATTTGTGGCTGTGACCAGAGCATCTGGTAATATAATTACAGCATTTTAGTCAGGGGATTTTCTTTTACATGGTTTAAAAACTTAATGTTGTTAATGTTGCACTGTTTAACTCTGTGTTTCTTTCATATCTCCATTTACTGAAAACCTCTCTGGTTTGTCTGTTTAGATTGTGACAAGAAATTCATACATTGTGTATCAGTTTGGTAAAATTCTTAGTATGTGGCTTTTAAAAATTAACATTACATTGGCAGCCATTAAAATGTAGTGCTGAAAACAAACAGGTCTTTTGTTTTTACCCATACCATTCACAGAGAGAGTGAGGTCATGATAAAGGTACTATGATGTTACAACTAGTTATGTTACAGATTTGTGAATTAACAGACTCTTAATTGTATCAGAGGTTTACAGCATCCTCTAAGACGCCAGTTCTCTGGGCTATACCAATCATAGTTAGAAAGTGTGCTTTTAAGTTGGCAAGTACTTTAAGGATAGAAATATGTGCTTGCTTGCATTTATGAGTAGAGTTCTGTAGAAAAAGTTTTAATTTGCAGTTTTTGTTATGTGTTCAAGACAGAAGAATTCTTACTACTTGAGTTTTAAGGAAAGAAGACAAAGTTGAATTCAGTGAAGATGTTTTGCTTGTACATGAACTCACTAATATCTCATATTCCACACTGACCAGTTCAGTTAAGAAGACATAAAACTTTTATTTATTGGATAAATAAATAACATAGTGGTGCTTTTGTGTAGATGCTTTTAGATGATGTTCCTCCCTAGTAGAAAAAGTGGCATCTTTATCCTGATCCCTTGTCTGTTTGAGGTAGTTAGTGGGCATTTAGGATAATAGCTAGGTGGGGATGCGCTGTGGCAGCATATCTCATGATCATGCACTTTTACCATTAGAATGCTATCTTTTCTGGATTGAAAAGCATTTTCATCTGGATATCCCAGTTTGTTTTATATGTTTAGGTCCTTACTGTAGTAAGCTGAACTTCTTACCAGCAGGTCATAAGAAGTGTACATGTGTGTAAAACCAAATGAAGTATTTTACAAGACCTGGAATTTGCTGTTCTTAACTTCGCTTCTTGTTAAAATTATGAGTACATGTTAGTAAAATTATAGTGCTCATATTTGACTTTTGGTGCTGGTGCAGGAGATGAAAGTTAAAATTCATTAGGGTTTAAAGCTTAGGGTTTTTTCGGCATTGTGTGTCAGACCCTGCCATTAGATTGCTTACTCCTTAATATAGTAAATTGTTTCATCTAGGAAAGAAACTTAAATATTCCATTTTTTCCCCCAGCTTGTCAAGTAATTATGAAGCTCAAATGAAGAGTCTCTTAAGGATCGTGAGGATATTTTGCCATGTCTTTCGCATTGGCCCATCCTCTCCCAGTAATGGAAATGACATGGGCTACAATGGAAATAAAACTCCAAGAAGTCAGGTGTTCAAGGTCAGAAAAGTATATGATGTTGTTAGGAAGATAGACGTTAAAGAGGTGAATTTCACAAAGCATGCATTCATTAATCAGACATCTCATGAACAGGAAGTAAGTTTGGTTGATGTCCCTATCCCTTCTTAAGTTAAGCCTACTTCTTTCCTCGTCCTTATTTTTTTCCCACTGGATTCATTTAACCACTGATGTACATATCATCTTATGATTTCTGTTTATTTCTTATTTAATGTATGGTTTATTAGATGTTGAAAGTTTAGTTACCCAATTGATTTTCATAAACTTTGGTTTTATTTCTACTATGTTATTTAAGAGTGTAGTAGTCTCAAAATGTGGTAATATAATAGATTGTGTTAATGTAATTTCAGAATTATATTTGGAGATTCATTGGGAGTTATGATCATTCAGTTTTACCTAGCTTTACAAGATAAATGGAAATAATTTAATTTTTAATCTGTTCATTGCTTTCACTGTGACCATGGCGTGTTTTCCCTGAGTTGTTCTTGAATTTTATTATTACATGCTTTGAAACATACTAGCTTACTACTGCCCTTGCAAGGTTATTGATTTATAGCTGTTTTCAAACACTTGCTTTAGGTGCTTGCCATTTAGATGTTTTATTTCTGAAGGCTTTTTTTATATTTGTTGGGTGAAGAATCCCTCTGTAGAAAATTATAGCTTACCTTTGTGTGGAGCAGTCCCGGTTTCGTACACACCACTTAATGTGCAGTGGGTATATAATTGACATACTATTCAGAGCACCTAAACAAAAACTGAATGACTTTTTAAGACAGAGCTTTATCAACAATGTCATGAAAGACGATACCCTTAATTCCAGATATATTTAGTTAAGTAGCTCAGTTTTTGTTTATATTTCTTCTCTTGGAAAGAAGGAAAGCATTAGACTATTTAGAAAACAAGCACAAATGTTTGTTTTTCTGATAGCAATACAGTTTTAATAATGAAATGATTTATATAATGACTATAAACTAGTGCTTGAGAATGAAAAACACTGTGGTTAAAATATTGTACAGTGTGCAGTGTAATAACTGTCTTTTAGTTGCTCACTAAAATATATTAGATTGGCACATTGTGAGTTTAACCAAATTTCCATTTTCAAAAAACAAAGCCCTCCACAAATCACAAGAATAGTTTTATTAAAGACAGCATTTTCTAACAGTTTTAATGAAAAATGATTTAAACTTACAAGGCCAAATAACAAGCAGATGTTAAAAATACAGGAACTATCTGCAGTGAGATATTCTGCTACCTTATTTTCTTTAAGGTTTTAGGAGTAGCTGCTCTCATCTCCTTGCATTTTGTGTTTGCTCATAGCCCCAAAAGGAAACCAAAAAAAGTGTTCAATGCTTTTCAACTCCAGATCATTTCAGAATTCAATATAAAACAAACAAAACCATTCAATTGCAAATTTTGAAGGAAGTTGTATTTCAGCAGAATCACTTATCTGTGTGCCCCAACTACTCTGTATGCTGAAAGAATTGTTTCTCATGTAAGTATGGAGTTAATTCTTGTGCAATAGACATACATTACACAACTGGCATGGTTGTTCCAGAAAATACCAGTAATTCTTAATTGTGTAAAACCAACATTTATGTTTTCTAATAAATGAGCAAAATACATACTACTGTTACATTAGCTAACAAAACAACAATTTCAGGGTTATTTAAAAATATTTATCGCTATTATTTTAATTTATTTTAAAATTATTAAAAAGGAGGTAGGTCTTCATTAGGGCCGCTGCCGACTCTGTGATTCTTTTAAAGAGTGATTTAAATTTCAAACTCAAAAATACAAAACTGCTGATGAGATCTTACTCTCATTTGGGAATGATGCACACAGGTCTGGCAATGCTAAGTAAGTCTTCAGTCTTCAGTTGTGGTTGTTAGCCTGTGCTTTGTTGAATTTATCGTAACTGGATAGTGGGAGATCAGACACAGTGCTGAGTCAGTTGGGTGACTTCCTGTTCTCTCTTATTTCTGCTTTCCCTTTCCTTTTCTTTTTTGTCCTTTCCTTGAAAACATGGTTGTGATGGTCCCTTTTGCCTTTTGGGAGGAGGGAAGAGAAGTTCCCTATATCTAGATTATTACAGTGGTATGGAGGCTACTTGAAGACCTGGCAGTTGTACATCTTCATTGGTACCAGTACTTGTGTGTGGGACATGCAGGTCAGTGCCAAAGAACTCCTCTTCTGGTTTTTGTTTTATTTGAGTTTTGTTGAATATAGGCTGTGTAAATGTTTAGTACAGGCTATTAAGGAAACCACAGAGGTTGGTGCTCCAAAATGATAGTTAAATCTGTATTAAAAAAGTCAACATAGAACTTAAAGATTTTAAATTTGAGGTCTGTATTGAAGTTGGAATTTGCTGCTGATCTTACAATTCAGTTGTGGGAATAAATGTTGTAGATAATTTGAATTTTGATAGAGGTTTTATGGGGAAAACAAGTCTCCCAGGCTGCTGGTTCATGTCCCATGTGAGGAGATCTTGAATACTTTCCAAAGCACAAGAAAATCGTACAGGTCACCCCCACTTCTCTGAATGCTGTTTATTTGAGTGAGTGAAGACCTCTAGATACTGTCTTTCTTTTACTATATGGGAGGCTAATGTCTTGTTCAATACTGCCTTTTTTTTTTTTCTTTTTTTTCCCAAGAATGGAACTAGAAACTTATCTGGAGAGGAATGAGGGTAGCAGTGATAGGAGTTCTGTCTTGCAGTACACTTGTGCGTTAGGTGGAGGAACATTGTCAGGCCTTATCGCATGGTATAAGGCATTGTTTCCTTTCTGTCTGAACACACTCCTGTTAGGTCCAAATAGATAATTTGCATGACAACCTTTAAAGATGTACTTAGTAACTCCTTTTAAGAAGCTGGTGTAAAAACATTGTTTATCCAATATAAGAAATGAAGAAAAACTTTCTTCTGACTTTTTTTCTTAATGTTGTATGTTGAAGTTTTCTGTTTTTGTGTACTGATTGAACTCATTGTGAAGAGTTGTCACTGTAATCTAGCTTGGAAGGGATTGAAAATATGAGTGTATCTTGATCTAAGGCTACTGAGGAATGTTATTGCTTGACAAGGACAAGAAAGTCATAGGGCCATCTTTGCTTTACTCAGTTTTCTGTATGTAATTAATTAGGCCTGGTCAGTTGAGGCCTATCCGAATGTTTTAAAAGTGGAAACACTAGCTAATCAAGATGTGCAGTAGTACTGATCTTGCAAGGAACAAAATAGTCACCAAATTTCAACACCCACTCTTGAAACAAGTTACTACTAACTTAAATGAGATCTTACCAATGAGGAACTGTATCAATAGTAATTTTAACCAGGTTTACATTCATCACTTTTCCATGTATCCCTCTACCAGTTGCTGTTCAGTGTGATCACGTAGTAGGTAAACTTGCTGCAAAATCTCTCTGTCTAGTTGAGCAAAGTTCAGAAGCCTGTAACATTTTTCCTTTCTTTGAGATACTTTTCTAAATGGAATTGACTTTTCTGCTGTGACACAGTCACATCCTGGATTAGCAGTCTTATGCGCTCTGTGTCTTAAAAGATTAGCTATCTCTCACCCGGCCAAAGATTTTGCTCCAATGTTGCAGTTTGAGTATGGGTTTGGTTTCTAGTGTCTTTCTTTCTAGATGCTGAAGAAGGGATCTAGAAAGCATGCTAAATCCTTGCATTTTGGAGATGAGGTGTGCAGCTGTAAAAAGCTTGGTACTCAATCAAGATTCAGGTGTGTGATTCCAGAGAAACTTTTCTGAAGTGTGAGATATGAAAACTGAAGGTTGAGTGGAGGTTTCTGTTTAATATGTTGTTCATGGTAAGAAATGACTGAAGAAAGCTGACTTGTAGATTGAAAAAATGTTGCTAATGGTTTGATTGAGTATGTCCATATTACACTTGAAAAGGTCTGATCATGGATGCTAACTTAAAATGCTGATAGCCATGGATAGATACAGAGGTAGTGGGCAATATTTAGAGGAGTGCTTTATATTCTGAAATTAAACTAGAAAGCAAGTGAAATGTTGAAGTCTGTATGCTTATCTATACTTTTGTAAGAGTTTGTGATCAGAATCTGTGGAAAATTAGCTTTGGAAAAACTAGTTGCAAAAGTTCTGAAAGGCATGCTAAGTCTGTGGGGAATAAAAGATAAAACACAAGGTATCAGTGGAAAAATGGTGTCTGGCAAGGTAATAATTGAAAAGTTTGGGAGAAGAAAACTATGTGTTAGTATTCTAGTAAGTGACTACCTAGTTTCTTGTAACTTACATGTTGAGAACACAACTGCATTTTAATTCTTCCATATATTCAGTGAATCATATTTTCCATTAACCAGTTTTTCTACATTATGTTTTGTGGTGAAAGTCTGCCAGGTAGGTCTTGGAAAGAAGCTAACTTGATCCTGGATGGCAGACATTTATGTAGAAAATGGTACCTACACTGGAGGTATTCAGATCACCATTTAGAGAAACGTGGTCACTAGTAGTACAAGAATTAAGTGAGTGTCATACAGTACATTGAGAAAAGCTTACCACTCTTAGAGATCAGGTTGTCTTTGCCCAGAATTCTTACTGGGGAAGAATGGGAGCATGGTGGTAAATTTTTTAATGGTAAATTTCAAGAATTTTTTTTATATACACAGCTTTTACGGGAAGTAATTTATTGTGTATTGAGAGTGTGTCACTGTGAGATGCGCTGACAGCACTCTAGATAGCGTAGACTTCTGGTAGTGTGCTGTGAATAGCTGTTAATTTTTAAAGGCAACTTCAGAAGATAAGAGCATAATTTTCTGTCTGCTAAGTCTTTGAATGCTTAATTGGTGAAAAATGTTGATGCAACAGTAATATATGGGAAAAGGAGTGCATTTAGAAGTTCAGTCTTTGGGAATGCTATGAAGGACTTGAGTCAGAATTGCCTCTCCATAGGATGCATATACTCACTAGACGGTAGTCCCCTTAAACACCATTAAGGGATAGCACAGTCAACCCTTGCATTTTTTTGAAATGCTCATAAGAAAGCCACAGGTATCTCAGCCCGTTCTCTCCTCTGTAGTAGGTCAGCACCTCAGAGCAAATGCATAATGATGGAATTGTACCAGGTTTCAATTATATTGGTTTTAAGCTGGTGGTAGTGAATAAAGAGCAACTTTGTGTCCTGGTTTCAGCTGGGATAGAATTAATTTTCTTCTTAATAGCTGATACAGTGCTATGTTTTGGATGTAGTATGAGAATAATGTTGATAACACACTAATGTTTTAGTTGTTGCTCAGTAGTGCTTACCTAAAGTCAAGGACTTTTAGGTTTCCCATGCTCTTTGCCAGTAAGCGAGTGCACAAGAAGCTGGGAGGGAGCAGGGCCAGGACAGCTGACCCAGACTAGCCAAAGGGATATTCCATACCATAGAACGTCATGCTGAGTATATAAACCAGGAGAATTGGCCGGGAGGGGCCGATTGCCGCTTAGGGGACTGTCTGGGCATTGGTCTGCAGATTGTGAGCAATTGTATTGTGCATCACTTGTGTTGGTTTTTTTTTTTTTTTCCACTTGGGTTTTGTTCTTCTCTCTCCTTCTCCTCTTCACTACACTTGTTTTTATTACTATGATTTACTTTATTTCAATTATTAAGCTGTTCTTACTTCAACCCATGAGTTTCAGCTTTTTCTGATTCTCCTTCCCGTCCCGCTGGGGGTAGGGGAGAGTGAGTGTCTGTGTGGTACTTAGTTGCTGGCTGGGGTTAAACCACAACATTTTGTTAAATAAATGTACAGCTGTAAAAAATGGATATGTGATTCTGCTGATATTTTTTTCTGTTTCATAAAGCTAGATATTAGTGACCCTTACCCTGAGACATCTGGGGTACTATCAAAATGAGCTATATGAGCTTACACTATGCATAAAGCACATCTTACTAGTATCTGCATGATTCTGAGTCTCAGTGGTGTTGTCTGGAGTATACTCCATGTACCTCATAGAGGGACCTTCTTTGATCAGTGCCTTAAAGAACTACACGTTCTTACTCTGGAAACTCAGTGTGCGTAGTATTGTTTCTCTGCCTGACTGCTACAGTCAGGTAGTAGTGTGTTATGTAACAACCTTGAGGTCAGACTCTGTTAAATAGTTCAGTGTTTTACTCTTTCTAAATTATTTTATCTTTATTCAGTCTGCTGCTTGATTGTTTTCCTTCTATATGAAATTTTCTTTGTGCTCTGTGTCTACAAGTACATAATTTTTTGAGTGTTTGACTCATTGCTAACATAACTTCTAAAGGATCATTTAAAGATTGTAAATGTGCATTTTTATTTGCCTTAAGAGGATTATCACGTTATTAATATCTAATGTCAACATGTTCCTTTTTGGTCTGTTTTTGCATGTGTTTATTGCAGCCGCTGGAACTGCTCTGGCATTCTCTAGATGAATGGCTTGTTCTTATAGCCACAGAGCTGATGAAAAACAAAAGGGACTCTGCCAACATTACTTCTATTTTACTAAAGCAAAAAGGACCAGATCACCAGGATACTGCTCCTACGCCTTCCTTTGCCGCTGTAGGAACTGAAGGCAGAAAAGAGCTATCTGCTGATGCTGGCGAGTTGAAAACGTATGATGTTGCTGGGAAGCAGGAAGCTTGCACTGATTGCCAGGATGTTATCTCCATGACAGCAAACAGGCTAAGTGCTGTCATTCAAGCCTTTTATATGTGCTGCTCCTGTCAGATGCCTCAGGGGTAAGGAGAAGATCCTGTTTGGTACTTAAAACTTACCATTGTGAAATCATACATGCTTTCTTGGAAGAATGTTGGTACTGACCAGGTGATGCTAGTAACAGTCAAGGGTATGCTTTTTACTGCTTTCACTAGTTCAATTATTTGAATGCTTTTTTTCCTGGCTTTAATGGCACCAAACAGCACAACAAATTTTCCGTAGTGCTGCTGCCTGTGAACATAGATGTGTTGGCACATATTTTGTATTGAGTGTCTGAGGGCCTTTTGTAATCATGTGGGATACTTGCAGGTAATGTAATTTTGATCTCTTGAAACTTAGCTGTTCTTGCTGTTGGTTCTTCTTAATGTGAAATTATCTCTGAATTTAATGTGATTATCCAACAAGAAGAGCTGTAAGCTCAGAAAAAAAATGTGACTTATCTTGTGTATGAAAATGACAGCTGTGGCAAAACTTGTTTGGCTATATTACAGAAATTTATAACAAGGAGAATTAAATCTCAAATTAATACTCACTTGGAATGTCCCAGGTTGGCAAACATAATTTTGTGTGGAACAGGTACTACAGCTTAGGTAAAATGTAATACCATTAGTGTCTGATTTAAAAAGAAAAAAAGTGCATCCACTGTAAATGAGGTCTTTGTCCAAGATTATTATGGATAGTTGTGAACTTGCAAGAAAAGGATCCTTTGACCCTCTTGAATGAACAATTAGGCAAGTATGGTGTATTACAAGCTTCCTGAGGAGCCTAGAGGCAAGGTTCCCACTACATGACAACTCTTGGTTATTCCCAGCCACTGTATGGGTTTTTCTTTCTCTGTCAAACAGAGTGGAATAAAAACTTTCAAGTTGGCCAGTACTGTTTGTCTGGGGCACAATCCTCTGTGGACATTCTGGAAGATGATTTGGGGATCAGCATGTTCCACAAGCACCTCAATACTTTCACTTTTAATTTTACTGTACCTTGAAAAAGGAACTGCTGTTTAGCCATTTCCCTCTATCTCCATCAAACCTTACTAATATAAAATGCCAGTAAAGTACTATTTACAGCAGCCAAATGAATAGCAGAAATATATATATATAAACTGAAGTACATTTTCCCTTCCATCAATCGCTGTACAAAAACTCAGTTGGAGAGGTGACTGTCTCCCTGTGTCCAGGTGACTTGCTGATGGGCCCTTGCCCAGTGGGGTCTGTCCCTATGCATAGTTTACATTAAAGGTTAGGGACAACTCCCATGGATACTACATTAAGTTTAACAGAGTTGTTACCATAGAAGACAGGAGAGTAAGAACTGCTTTGATAGTGACTGGGAGAACTCCCTGGGATGCAGAACAGTAATGCAGAACACACCTGAATTCTGTGTTGCTGTAGGGCTTTTCAGAACTGTGTTGAAGTACAAAGACTTACTTTTTTAGATGAAGTTTTCATATTAATAGGAGTAAATGGCACAACAGTGTAACTCAATACTGCTGTCATCTTCAAATAACATTTGAAATGATAACAAATGACATTTTCAGACAAAATAATTTAAAATGGCTCAAACTTTAGATTTGAGTGTCTTTATGTTTAATGGAGGAGAGTAAACTGAGCTCATAGTTTTCCATGGTTCCTAATATTCATACAATAGATGGCATTTCATGCTGGTTAACATCTGAAATACTGAGGTTATTTTCTTTCACTTGCTGTCATTGATTTTCTTCTGCAAATGCTGGTATTTAATCTAGACATTCTTTGTTAGTATAGTGAAATACAATGTTCCAAGATTTCAGCATCAAAACTGATGAGTGGTTTAGGTTTTTTTTCTTTTTTTTTTCTTTCTTTCTGCTATTCACCATATGTTGCAATTTACAGGTAGAGAGAGTTAATTTCTTTTCAGGTTAGCCTCTTTTAATTGTTTAATACTTTTAGATCATCTCTCAGACCAGAAGTGTGTTTAAAATGTTCATATTTGGTCTCTGAAAGATTTTGTTTGTTTTTTGTGGGGCTGAGGAGAAGGATATGGTAAGACTTTTTCCTTCAAAACAGTAAGGGAGAGAAGGAAAATAGCTTAGATTTTATATAAAATGAGCAGCTCTTGTCTAAATTGTGGGGAACAGGAACAGTTCTAGGATTGCTATCCTGGACTTTTTAAAGTACTATTTTTCACAGCCTCTCAAGGCACCTGATGAGAGGATTTTATTCTTGTTTGCAAGTATTCATTAGCTTTTGCTGAAGCTAAAAGACCTAATTAAAAATTTCTCTTTTTTAAAATGTGGAACATAAATGTAAATAAATGGAGTAAAACTTACACCCGTGTTAATCCTTCCCTTGTTGTCCAGATATGTATGGGAGAGAAAATAAAATTTCATACTAATGTATGAGACACTTGCTCGGCAGGTAATTTTGTTATTTTGCACAGCTGTTAAATATCACCTTGCCCTCCATTATTAAGTTTGCCAAGTCTGTAATGTTATTTCTTCCTGGCTCTTTTCCTCACCACAATTTACAAGGTGCATGGTGGGAATTTTATACAATGAACAAGAATATAGAACAATGAGAATATTGTGTATATTGTGCATATAATATCAGTCCTTCCATGTATGTGCTTCCAGTGTATTGAAAGCTGGAAGGATTCAATAGAGAAATGTGTATGTCCATTAGTTTAAGCTTTTCGTGTTCATATAGTTAATAACATGTAGTGGTCAGGTTGCTTGGACTTCGTAATTATTGACATTTTTGCCTTGTTTTAGTTTATTGTGAAATCTTAATGCTGCTGAGTATTTAATTTCATGATTGAGTAGTTAAACATCAGTTTCTATTTGCATAGTATTTTATTAAAAAAACCCACAACAATTTATGTAATTCACATTCCTTTTAATTTCATTAACCAAAAGCATCTTATGATTTTTGAACAGGATGACATCGCCTCGTTTTATAGAATTTGTCTGTAAACACGATGATGTCCTTAAGTGTTTTGTTAACCGGTAAGCTTCAAGAAACACAGTATTTCTCATTTCTCCGCTCCCCCCCCTCCCAAAAAAAAATAATAAAAAATTAACACTCCTATTTTTTTGTACTGAGTTGCATTTTAAGGTTATTGTTGTGACATATGTGCCATATGCACTTTAACGGTCCTGCCAAATTCAAAGGAATGTATATTAATGATTCAGAGCTCTGGCTTAAATGAGCTCTTCTGCATATGTAAGTGATCCTTTTGTAAGATTCTGATATTTCATGAACAAAATCTCTTTCACAGAGCAACAGAATAATTTCCTTAATGGATTCTTTCCTCATCTTTGTTCCAAATAAGGCCTTCCTTTTTGAGGCAGATGAAAACTTTCAGTCTTCCTCAAAAGTGTTATACTTAATGACTTCTTAAAGGAGTCTAAACCATCTTTGTACATTTGACTGTTTTCTAGAGTTTCTCTGGGACTACCTAGTTTATAATCTTGCTTCTGCCTGCATTGCTGCTTGTAATCCTCCATGTTCAAAGGTAATATAATATAATTTGGAAACAAGAGTTGGGAAAACATTATGAAATAGAAGAGTCTGTTCGTACTTTTCTGTTTGACTAATAGCATTGTCTCTTTATGAAGGCTTTGTGTATCATGAAACATTGTTAGATCTCTGACTAACAGGCCTCTAACCTAATTTTTTTCTTTCTTATATTTTTTTTTCAGAAATCCCAAAATAATTTTTGATCACTTTCATTTTCTTCTTGAGTGTCCTGAACTAATGTCCAGATTTATGCACATCATAAAAGCTCAGGTAAGTGTCTGGAGATGCTAAGTTACAACTTCAATGAATATAAAGAGGGTGTTTTGTTTAAAAATAATATTTTTTAAAAAATCCATTTGTGGAAGATGTGGCCTCCAGTGCTTCTGAATCTGGGATGTTGAAAGATCAGATTAAATGGACATGGCAGCCATCTTTCTCTACTTGTAATTCCTTAAAATACATGTGTAAGTCTTATTTGCGATGACCAATGTTAAATGTCTTACAATCCAACTTTCAGTTAAACAGACTTAACTTTCTGTTACTAAATCTGTTTGTGCACTTCTAATAGACTGAGCTTTAAAATGCTGTGCTCTTTTCCTTAATTGACTTACGTTTTGAGACAAACATATATACACCACTATTAGTTGATTTGGCTATAGTTAAATACCAGCAGTTCCTTCAGTGAAACATCGTGTTGTCTTGTTGCCCTTTGCTCTGTTCCTGTTGTTGGTTTGGATTTTTTTTGTTTTGAATAAAATCCTGATGTCTTGCATAACCTAAACTCACTTCTCAGTTTAGCATGTGACATGAATTCAAGACTAAAGAGTTACTCTAGGGAAGACTAGTGTAGTTAAGTGGAAAAATTAGCGAGCAAACCCCCGTGTGAAAGTCCGCTGCCTCACCTAACACTCTGTTGAGCGTTTGCCATGTTTTCATTACTTATCTTTAAAAGCTTATGATTGTCTACATGTAACTCTGGGATAGAGCTGTGGTTTTGTTCTATTACAAATGAAGATGGTCTTTGGGCAATAATGAGTTATTTGGAACTCATTTGTTTAGTGCACACTGGTTTACTTTATTCTCTATTAGAAAGGTTCCTTACATTGAACTATTTTAGTCAGAGACAGAATTTGCTGAAAACAAAGGTAAAAATCCTGTAACCAACCAGAACACTTCCCCCGCCTAGTATTTGTGGAGGGTCTGTTCCAAAAGCTTTATTTAGCTGTGGACATTACTGTGCCTTTGTGTTTTAGATATACATTGTTTTTCGTAATCCATTTTCATTTTTAGGGCATGGTGTAGGTGTGTTGTGTACTTACTCTTTGGTTGAAATGTGTGTTTTTGAAATTCATTATGTATAAATAATGAAGAGACTCTGAGAACTGACATTGTTAGATAACTAAAACTACGTGCTGCGAATCATGAGATGTGAGAGAAGCCATACTTGTGTCAGATCTGTCTCAGAAGAACTGCAAAATGTCAGTCTAAATACTGAGTCAAGCAAGCTATGACTTTCTCACCTAGGAATTGTTTTGGCAAGCTTTTGGATCCTTTGGGCTGTTTTTTATTGCCGATGAACTTTACTACAAATAGGACTTGCTTTTATAACTTGTGCTTCTGTGTTCAGTTGATAATAAGTAGTGTTACAGAAGCCAGTGACTTCTAATCTAGATCCCCCCTGCCCTGGGAGAAGTTTTGTGCTATTTTTCTCCTGTGTGGTGAGCTCCCAATAGCTATTTCTGGAAAACTGGTGGTCCAGCCTTTCTGCATACCAGACTTCAGCAAGTACTCAAGGGCATGTCTAGTCCTTTCCTCTTCCCAAAATACTGTGTAGTGTATTGAGGTAGCACCAAGTAGGTCTCTGCACATCTCAAAACTTGAGAAGTACGCGTAACCATTTTCCAGTCATGCTTATTAGAGAAGAATTGTTCAGTTGAATTTTATCTGTATGATACAGTTTACCCCTTGTTTTGTAGCCATTTAAAGATCGCTGTGAATGGTTCTATGAACATCTGCATGCTGGGCAGCCAGATTCGGACATGGTGCACAGGCCTGTCAATGAAAATGACATACTTTTGGTTCACAGAGGTATTGTGTTAAAAATGGAGTTAGTATATCTTTGAAGTACATTGAAATATAATGAATTAAGGTAAAAAATTAATTGGTGGTTTGTATTTAGATTCTATTTTTAGGAGCAGCTGTGAAGTTGTGTCTAAAGCAAATTGTGCAAAACTAAAGCAGGGGATTGCTGTGAGATTTCATGGAGAAGAAGGCATGGTGGGTAAAACTGCATGGTTTTCCTTTACAGTATTTATATATGGAAATATTCTCTTTCACAAGTATTGTTTTGAACTAAATCCTAATTTAAAATAACTTTTGTACTTTATTAAGAAATATGTGATAACCCAGCATAACTGTTTGTGCAGTAAAAGTTCTATGTGCTAATATGTTTTATTCTTTTGACGTGCAGGGACAGGGTGTGGTGCGTGAGTGGTTTGATATCTTATCCAGTGAAATAGTTAACCCAGATTATGCATTATTTACTCAGTCAGCTGATGGTATGTCTTTGCCTTTTCTTTCCTAATTTTTAGGGTGTCTTCTTTTATAAAAGCATTTTTGTAATCTGAGAAAAGTCTCTTGGTTTCAGAATATAAGATTGTTACTTTTTAAAAGCAACACTAATAGAACTTACCTTTTATATATATATATATAAAAGCGATCTATTAGTTGTATGGTTTTTATAACTATAGATGAAATATTTTTCTTATTTTTAAGTTTCCTTGATTTTGTTCTCTCTTTTGTAAGAGGAGGGTGAGATGTTTGTTTTAATGAATCCATGCTATTTCTGCCTGGTTGTAGAGGGACATAACTTGCTGGGAGCAGTACAGAAAGTGTTTTTCTTCTGCATATGTAAGGGAACTGTGGTTGTATTCCTTTATTTCCTTTTAGAAACCTACAAATTCAGTCAGTTAATTTTTGTGGGAAAACCAGATGTTGATCTCCACAGATCTATCTTGTATTTGACTACATGTCTTTTGGGTGCTTCATATAAAGCAAATCTTTATCAATAAAAGATCTGACATCATCCTCAGTGATAAATGTTTTGCTTTCTACCTTACAAAGCTGTGGGAAGTGGCAAGGAATTCAGTCAACAGTAGAGGCATAGGTTAGTCCCTGAAAGTTAAAAGGGAAAGTTCAGGGCTGTCTGTTTGAGGCGGTCTTTTCCAAGGAGACCAGGCCTGGACTGTCTCCTTTCTGCATCTGGCTGGAACCAGATGAAAGGAAGTAGATGCATTCTGATCCTTTCTTTGAGCGTGTTCACAAAGTTGACAGCAGCGTGGCCCGTTACAGTGAGCAAAAAGTGCACGTAGCGATATAGTAAGATGGATGGCCAAGTTTAGCAGATCCTGGTTGCCCTTATGTTGATGATGATTATTTCAGAGTGCTTAGAGAATGGCTAAGCAGTATGGTTGCAATAATAGGATGTCATTACATTCTAGTAGTTTATTTCCGATATCTTTTTTGTGCAAATAGATATCCCCAAACAATCTTCTAGAACCCCAAAATAAACTCTTTCACTGTTGTCAATGCTTAGTGTATATCATAAATACAAACTTCACTTGAAGAGAAAAAAAAAAGTCGTGAAATGTGATAATATTTTTGTTTTATAGGAACAACTTTCCAGCCCAACAGCAACTCTTCTGTAAATCCAGACCACTTGAACTACTTCCGTTTTGCAGGCCAAATCCTGGGGTTAGCTCTCAATCACAGGCAGCTGGTGAACATCTACTTCACAAGGTCATTCTACAAACATATTCTTGGTATGATTTTATTAAAATCCTGTTTGAGTCATAACAGTCATCAGAGCAGTAAACTTTCTCCTTTTTTACCTTGTGTGATAAAAGTGAGCAAGTCTTGGAAATTAATGTCTTGCTAATCTTTTATGTACATCAGAGTCACAACATAATATGGCAGTAATTGCTAGTCCAGTCTGAGCCTTTCTTAGGAACTGTTATAGTTGCAAAATATAGAAATACATTAGCAAAACTACGTGGGAATTTTATATAGTTAGCAACTTTTAATCAAATAGTTAGTCTTCGAATGAATCTTACATTAAAACCAAGAAAAACAAGGGAGGCATCATTAATCTGTCTAAAACATAATAATATAATTTAGTTGTCTTTAATGTTGCTGACTAGGAATGTCTGAAAGGCAGACTAGTGCGACCAATCGTTTTTGTGGTATATGCAGTTCTTTGCATCACAGTTGTGAAGTTCATCTGTCTTGCCACATAATGTCATTATTGAGAAATGAAAATAATCATACCATACATAATTTAGGATGGACTTAGAAAGTTGATAATGTTTATGAATTCCGGCAAAAATCTATCAGGCATTCTTTATTATGCCTGCAGTTCTTCAGTTGTGTAATGTTTTAACAAGGTGAATCCATATTGTTGTGAAAGCTCCCTGTCTACTCACTCCAGCAAATACTACCTATTTCCTGAAATAGTGTTTCAGAACTAATGCAGGTTCATCCTGTCTCTTTCCTGAAGAGTGTTGATTCATACGTTTACTGTAGCATTGAAGAGGATTGGTCAGAAGTCTTTACGAAAATGTACCTTTTCTTTTTAATAGAGAAGGACTGCTGTTACCTGGTGGTATCTGTGGTCTAGGGCTCTTCTCTGCTCCTCTTTGAGAACCTTTGTGCTTCTTGGTTGCTGAACATGATGCCCCTGTTCTGCATTGTCATGAAAAGCTTTTTCTCTTGCATGACGGATGTGATGGAATGGTAGATTCCCTTTGCATTCCTGTTACTCCTCCACGTATATAAATACCTTTGCTGTTGCATGCAAAATTTCCTTTGAGTTTAAGCACTGTTCTTTAATCCTCTTTGGAAATATAAGATAGCGTAGTATCAGAGGTTTTATTTTCCTCAAGAACCACTCCTTACTTTGAGACTTAGCAAGGTTTTCAAGGAATTGTTTGCACCTCGTTCTGTTTTTCTGTAATTATTCTGTCTTTCTGTGATGTTTGCTGAGTTCAGGACATAACAACTCTTCACTTCAGATTTACTGTTTCTCTTCCCTGACTGTTCAGGGAAGACTGTTGCCATTTGGTGGAGGCTTGATCATCTTAGTCAAGGTCATCTTGACAAAGAGATGCATTTTACGTCTCTCCCTCAATACTGCTTTCTGCTGCAAGAGAGTGACTCTTCACTGGGCAAGAGGACAGGCAGTCTGAAGCAGCACCATGTTGGCAATGCCTCATCAGGCTTCCCTAATTATTGATCTTCACATAGGAAAGCAGTTCCAAAGTAGACATATCTTTGTGTGGTACAACTTGGTGCTGATTTAAGAGTTGGCCTCTGGCATCAAGAGATTCCTCTGTGAGCAGAATGATGTTCACAGGCTAATCTCCATGTGATGTATTCACAAATGAGAAAAACTTATTTTTCTGCTGTTCAGTGACACCTTGAGAATAGTCAAGTGTTGCTCTTGTCACCTTTTTTTGAAATGACTACTGATGAATTTGGGTTCTTTTCTAGTTTGACTTATGATTATGTACTGGATTTATTTGTTTCTGAATTGACAAGATGACCTATTGTTTCCTTCTTTTTTTTTCCATTTTGCTAGCTTAACTATTGCGAATCAAACAGCAGTGAGAGTAGTCTGTTAATAAGATCTCATCAGTCCCTTTTAGTAAAGTAATTCTGTTGAACAGGCATCCTGGAACTCTCCAGAGGTTTGTGTATGCTTAAGTTCTTTAAGTTCAAAAGGTTAACAGGTTTTTATCACTTCTTGTTATTTATCAGACACAGAGAACTGGAAAAGTTACACTTCTGCTTCCCAAAGCAGTTGCTTTTTCTGCCTCACAGTGTATTTATTTAAACCTTTCCAAGGCTTTTTCCCTTGGCTGTGTGCATCTCCTCCTTTCTTGTCTAAGGAACCAGAGTTGCACAGCAGCAGATGTTCCTGAGGGGTTTTTATTTTATTTTTGTTTTGGGTTCAGCTGTCGGTTATGCCAACTGTTGTTCATGCCAAATACAAGTTACTAAGTTACAGACATTAAGATTCCCTTCAGCTACTTGTCAGGCCTTAAGTAATGGAGTATGAAACTTTTGGAAGCCTGAGACCGTTTCCATTCCTTTGGTTTCTCACCGTGCACTCAGATCCTTGTTTTCTGTAGCCTTTCATGTTGATCGCACTGAATCCACCAGTTCTGTGGTAAGACTTCCTGTATCTGAGGAACAGTGTGAGCCTCTTTCAAAGGAGCTCTTCTCTTTAGTCAACAGACATGATGTTGAAGTGTGTTAATTAGAAGCTGAAACCTGTATGAAAAAATGTGGCTATTCTTTTGAGACTCAGGTGGGTGCATCACCTTTTTTCACTGTGATGAATTGAGATCTTTCTGCAGTATCTGGTAGGCAAGGAAAGATCACCAACTTGTGTGTTAGCTGGGTCATCACTTAACTAATGTGCTTTATAATATGTTAGATATGTAGCTTGCATGATTATTTTGGTTTGCCGTGATATCAAATATACCATAGGTTTTCATGTTTATTAGGGCTGCACTTTACTACAGATGTAGAACTGAGGCAGAAATATAGTCAGAAATTAATAAGGTCTCTTAGGTTTGTTTTTTTCGAACTTCCTGTCTGCCTGTTGCTTATACAGGGGAGAAGATACTTTCACTAGTACTGTTGTCCAGTTACTGTGTATTTTTTCGAAGGAGCCACTTTGTTTGGAAAAGGAAACTTCTACCTCCAGCCCACAAATACACATAGCAGATAAATTCCTCACTGTGCTATCTGCTGTTAAGCCTCCTCTTTCTCAGTATAATAGAAAATATTCCTTGAAATGGCATAAATAAAAGCGAAAATTAATTTCTGGGTCAGTGTGTGTTGAGGTTGAAGCCTTAAATCCTTGAATACGTACTGAATTTTTCTTTTTCTCAGAGCTTACCTGTAGTATCTTTTTGAAGTTGTGTTGCACAGAAATACCTGTTTATCACAATTATACTAGGTTAGATTTCTCTTCCTTTTCAAACTACAGGTGCCTTAAGGATATAGCAAGAGAAAGATATGTAGTATTTAATGGGATTCAAATTTTGTCTTGATAAATCTGACAGAGTTTCTTTATAACTGCCTGGCTTGAATCTGTTGACTAGTATCTGTCAAGCAAATGAGTGAGCTTAGTGCTTTGGTCTCACAACATGGTGACTACGAGTGTAGTCTCATCATAATGCTCCAGGTCAGTTTCTTCTCTGAAGGAGTCTCTGATTCCTACTTTTCGTTCTTCTTTTCCCGCATGTTTTGCTTATGTCCCTCAGAGACATCATTATTTCCACATCTCTTATCTGAAATGCCCATATGCTTACTAGTTGTCAAAAGTGAAAGTTCTCTAGAAACTACTGGAGAGCTGTTAGATTTTCTTTGTTGTATTTTTTGAGAGATGACGGTGGAAATTCATTAGTAAATTATCTGTCCCTCTCGAACTGGAGTGTTCCTTTATTTTATTAGAAAAACAATGCCTTACGGTTTGTGTACACACCGTTTCAGTGCTGGTCAGCCCTTCCAGGGAAATGCTGTAACATGTTTGCACTGGCTGCTGACCTATGAATTCTGTGTTACTCTCTGGGGTACTGCAGTTCATAGTATGCTAAGACTTCTACTAATGGGCACCCTTGTGACACATCACAATGCACAGAAGAGGAAGCAAAGAGAGTACTTCTTGATAACTTACTGTTCTCCAAACCTGCTACCATCCTCACCCCCTGCCCCTTCTCTCAGGTATTTATGTGTCTTGGTAGAGGTAAAGAATCTGTCATGACAGTTAAAGTAATTGTAATTTGCTTTCTTGTGTAGTGAATAGGGTAGTTCTCTTGTGCAAACTCAGGGTCACCTTGTTCTCGACACATTTGCTGAAATTTGCTTTGAGCGCCATGTCTGTGAAGGGACTGTAAATAAACAGTTTCTATATTGGATAGAAGTCAGACTTATAGCAGCTCTCTTCTTCATGCTTCTAAATGACTTGTAAGTTCAGTTTGAAAATGTAAAATTCCTAGAAATAATTTTTTCAGCCATATAGTAGGTCTCATAGCAAACATGATTAAAAAGAAGAAAACTGAAAAGCAGAAGTTAAGTACAGAAAGGTTATGTGTGGTTTTTTTTTTCTCTACACTATCACCTCTAACACCCCCCCCCCCCCCCCCCCCTTCCAAATAATTTTATGGGGGAAAAGATATTATTATAGAGAGATATGATATTTGGGTTTCTAAAAGTTACGTAGAAGATGCCAAGATTTTTTTAGGAAATTCCTTTAACATTGTGTGTTCTGTATGGTTAGAAGCTTTTACTGAAATCTATTAGTGAGCTAAAATTGTGCAAATTCTTGTTGCTCAAGTGGTATGCCATTTGCTTCACTGTGAAGAAACATAAAGAAGCTTGATTCTTTAATACTTTTAAAATGTAGTAAGTACAGGTCTGCTCTAGAGAGTAATGGTGAATCCCTTTTTCCCTTTTCCTATTAGTGCATTATTCTGGTTTCTCTCTAGAGGGCAATCTTCTACCATATATTGATTTGGAGTGCTTTTTGCTTTATCCTATTCATTTGAGGGGTTTTGTCTCTATTTTTTCTAGGTATACCTGTAAATTATCAGGATGTAGCATCTATTGATCCAGAGTATGCAAAGAATTTGCAGTGGATTTTAGATAATGATATCAGTGATCTGGGTTTAGAGCTGACCTTCTCTGTTGAGACTGATGTGTTTGGAGCAATGGAAGAAGTGCCATTGAAGCCAGGGGGTGCAAGTATACTTGTTACACAGGAAAACAAGGTGAGTATACAGGTTTATTTAGAAGTTGATAGTATAAGAAAAGCAATTGGACTGACTTTCTGGATAACTGGAAGCATAAATGGTATACCTGTTTTGAAGGAAATACACAAAAGAGTTGCCAACACTCTTCTTTCTTATTCTAGCTTAGCATGTTATAGTACTATTTAAAGTCTTTGTAAGTGTTCAGGTTTGAGGTTCTTCTTTCTGTGACAGAACTTTTGGAAGGAAAATAGGATCAACTTTAACCAGGAAGGTTAAACAGTAGCAATTGCTAAAAGTAAAATTGTAGGTAATGTTGCAAAGTGTGCTGCCTGCTAGTGCAGTCTATGGCACAGGACTGCTCTACTTTATCATACAAATAATTGACAGAGCGAAAGGCTGCAGGAAGCTTTTTCAGCCATTTGCAAGTCATGTGGTGAGTATGGAAATAATCTACCTTTTAAAATGTAATATAACAGCTTGGAAGGTCCCTGAATTCTGTGCAGCATTAGTTCAAAGGCAAATATGGAAAAATGCAGCCAGACTTCGAAACTGATCGAGAAATTAAGGTAGTTATCAGTCTGATTGAATTCTGCAGTTTCCAACTAGATAGTTTTGAGTAACTGCAGGAGTGTCATGAGTAGACCTGCAAATTTTTGTATCATTGACTCTTTCGATCCTTATATCTGCTTTGTTTCGTGATGTTCATTTGTGTTGAGCTAGCCTAAGTTGTTCTGTGCAGTGTTTATTCAGCTTTACCAGTTGTGTAGACAGCTGCTGTACTGGTAAGTGACCACGTGGTGTCAGCATTTGTTCTAACAATTCTAGTTTGTGTTGGAGCAATTGGCACTGGATTTTTGCATGCTTAATCCTTATTTTCGTTAAGGCAGAGTGTCATTTCAGTAACGTGTATGCATATTAGCCTGATTCTGCACTGTTTCCTGCAATACAGTAATTCATGAAAGAATACAGATATAAAGTCTAATAGCGAAGGCAGTGGATGATTAATTTCTTTATCAGGGAAAGCAAGGGTGGTGATTCTTGTTTCTGGGTAGGCTCAGCTTCTCAATATATAAAATAGATGTGCTTGTTGTAAATTGTGGTTTCATAAAACCATTTAAAAACTATTACCAGTTAACATGAAATTAGAAGTTTGCCCACATTGCTACCTGTTAGTCGCTTAAATCGCTCTGTTGACTTCTGACTTGGAGCACACTGAAAAGAGTGGTTGGACGTGTGTACAACAGAGGCATCTATTCTAGCTCTTCAGCCCTCCTCAACTGTGGCAGGAGGGGATGAGAGTTTGTATAGCTTTTATTTGAAAGGTGGTAAGAATCAGATGACAGTTGTGGTAGCTTTGAAACTGTTAAATTGATTTTTGAATTTGAAACTGCAAAATGTGAAGTCAGAAAACATCTGTAACATGGCACTGTCTCTTGTTCACCAATTTTGACAGTGGCAAACCAAATTGTTGAAAATTGTAGATCTGTGTTTTAGTGGTGTTTGGGGATTTTTCCCAATTTCTTTAACATGATGTGGTTTTGCAGTATGTTTTAGCTTGGAAGTTCTAGCAGATTAAACAGGAAAGTGACTGCTTTACTTTATAGAGTATCTTTTTTTTTCCCTGCAAGAGTTATCTCCCGCCCCCCCCACCCCCGGCCTTTACCTGAGGAATAAAAGATTTAAAACTGTTTAAAACTCATTGTATTTTCTATACCTCCGGAAGAAGAAAATTCAGCATCTAAAGGGATTTGCTGTGTATGCACACTAGCAGATTACCTGTTTAAAGGATAGTATTTTTTAAAAAATGAAATGAGTGAATCTTTATTCCTTAAAAAACCCAACCAAACAAACCAAAAAACCTACAAAACCCCCCACCCGTGTAAAAACCGAAACACAGCCCCACAGAAACCACCCAAAGAATCTGTCTCCCTCTTATTGAAAACCAAAATTAAAGAGTAAATGCTCCGTTGAAGAGCAGTAGTAGTAGCTATTTGTAAAATTGTTTTCTTTGAACAAGGGCATGTTTGTTTTTTTTTCTTTTTTTTTTATATCAGCTGTTAATGGTGAATGGCTGTGGGGCCATACAATGAAAGTGGTCTGGTCTTG
Source organism: Falco biarmicus (assembly GCF_023638135.1). Classification (NCBI taxonomy): domain Eukaryota; kingdom Metazoa; phylum Chordata; class Aves; order Falconiformes; family Falconidae; genus Falco; species Falco biarmicus. Next base: position 68,050,837 of record NC_079293.1, read on the forward strand.
CAAATGGAGCATCTGTGTAGTGCCAACTGAAGTATCAGTAACAGTAGTGGTTCAGCTGTCTTTTGTCAGGGTAATGACAAAGGGAAAAAGTCAGGCTTTGTCCAGTGTCCATGCTACGCATTTATCTTTGGTTTTTGCTGTCTATATTTTGCAGGTTTTTATTTAGTTTTTAGGAAAAAAATAAAATTAGAACTAGGCAAAGTTTGACTGTATGTTATTTTAAAAACATGATACAAATCTTCACAATCCAGTGGCTTTCTCTGTCCCCCAAGGACTTGTCTGTCTGAACTGGCTATGCTGTTTGGCTGTAAAAAAATTATGTATTTTTTTCAAACAGCTTTAGAACGGAGCTGCTCTTTGAATCTGAACATCATAATGAACATTGATCTTTGTCTCAACAGTATACGGGATTGTGAAATCGGGGAAGCATGATCACTACTTTGTCTACCTCAAAGGAAAATATAGAACAACCCCTCATCCAGACTAGACCTTGTCATTATATTTGTGATGCCCATCTTGTGTGTTCAGTCAAATCTCCCCTCTTAAAAGAAAGCTGCATTGTACCGTTTATGCACTATGTAGAAATGCATATGTACATCTGAAGCTATGTAGATATTTCTGTTTGTAACGTGCTCCTAAAGCTTCTGAGAGGGAATAAAATGTAAACGAAGTGAATGGAGAGAAAAACAAATTGACCAGTTTTTTTACTGACATGTATTATGTACAGTCTGTGGTACAGGTCTTTCAGCATGTGCCAGTGCCAGGATGCTCAGCTGTTCCAGGCTTTTTAAAGCATTTATTGTTACACCTAAAGCACAGCAACTACTCCTTCTCATAATGAAAGTATTCAACGTAAATATTTTTGTAATGCAGAAAATAAGTGTTTGTCTTATTGTTTATAATGGAGTTTTTTAGACTTGATGTGAATTTTTTTTTTTCCTCTACAACCTTGTTTTCTGAATAGCCTAATTTATGTCACAGCAACTTTGAGAGTTGCAGAACAAGTGTTTCCGATCATCGAAGACCGGTGTTAATGCTACTTCTAATCCTGGTATTGGTGAAGTTTCTGATTTCTTCCTAGAGGTTATAAGATCTATTCACAGAGGCTGGCTTTTGTCTAGTTTGGGTAATCTCCTTTGGCTGCCCCTCTAATTCCTTAGAGAAGAAAGGTGTCTTCAGTTCCATTGACAGTAGAAACAACCTAGGGAGATTACTAGATTGAAACTAGATTTTTGCGAATAGCTCTGCAGTTGAAGGTATGATTAGGTAATGTTCCTCCTCTTCAGAGCAGTTCACAAATGAGTTGTCTTCTCACTCTAATGAAATGGTGGTAATGCATTTAAAAATATCTTCCAACTGCAAAGCACATGACAACCCCTCTATACTTCTGTGAATGTAAAGAACTGCCTTTGAAAAATACTCTTCTATTTTGAAATGTTTCATATTTCATTCTGTATGGGAGGAAAGAAAGAATGCTTTGTTGCTTTTGTGCAGGTTCAGAACCTAAAAGTTAAAGGTAATTTATTTTAGAGTTAAAAATGTAGTACTTTTGTAAGATTATTGTCTTGAAAAGAAAGTGGTAGTTGAGATGGTTTCATTGGGAAATATATTTCATTATTAAGAATCATGATTAGGAAGTCAAAGTGTTACTTTAAAACTGAATACCTTAAGTTATCTAGAGATAAATTTTTGTTCTCAAGTAGGAATCTCTTAAGTAAAGAAACTTTATTAGACTTTTGTAGTTTTGACAGGGTAGATGAAACATGTTTATATGCTTTTACTGTAGGCACTTCTGTTGGCCTCATTCAAAACCCTTCCTCAGTTAACCACTTCCTAGGATTTTGTGTTTTCAACAAAAGCGAAGTTCTGGCAGATTCCTTTTCTAACTGGCATCTTTTAAAGGGGAAGGAGCCCCGAAAATTCTAAAGCATGCAAACTATGATATTGTCTGTTCACATGGTTATGATGTGAATGCTTTTCTGTTTCTTTTTTCCTTTTTAAAAACTGAGGAGACTTTCAAGACTTTCTTTTAAAAAATTGAAATTGTTACTGTCATTAAGATAACAAAGCTTGCAAGCATAAGTCATATATTCTGTTAGATGTCCAGAGTTAGGCGGAAAGCAAGAAAGCTTTTTGGCTCACAAATATTCTTTCAGAATTAACTTTTTCCTGAGTTATGTCAGATTGCTTGATAGAATACTTTTCTCTATAAATATTGCCTTGTTTATGTGCTTAGATGATCACAGTGGCAGTTGTATATAGATGCAGGCACGGCAAACCAAGTTTTATTCACTTCCTTTATCTTAATCCAAGTCCCTGTTTTTTGACTGGTTTGTGTTTTGATTTAAACACTTCTGTTTGGGAATTACCTTTGGAAGGAAGGAAGGGGAAAGAACAGAAGGGGCTCTGAACTCTGAGGGGTCTTCTAAATTACTTTGGGTTGCTTCTGTGGATGGGAAGTGCATAGGGACTCTTAACAGAGTAGATGAGATTTGTAATGTATTGAGGATTGCATTTGTGTGTGTGTGTGTGAGTCTGCGTGAGCACTGTGAATTTTTGCTATTGTGTATCTTAGTGTTCTTTTCTATATTGCAGGCTGAGTATGTCCAACTTGTCACAGAGCTTAGAATGACAAGAGCCATTCAGCCTCAGATAAATGCCTTTTTACAAGGCTTCCATATGTTCATTCCACCATCTTTGATCCAGCTTTTTGATGAATATGAACTGGTAAGCAGAAATGCCTATACTTTTAAAAATACTTTGTTCAACATACTTCATCAGTAGCGTAGAAGTAAAGCTCAATACCCACAAAATAAACATTTTGTGTCTTTCACTTTGGTTTTTCTTCCAGGGAATCTGTCAGTGAGGATCTCAAGACTGTATTTCTGCTTATCCTAATTACGTAGAATTACCGTCTTTCTGGAATGTGGTAACTTCACATACCAGAGATGTCTTAAATTATAGTTTCAAAATGGGATCAGGATGTTTTGGCCTTTTAAGCCTTTTCATATTTTCTTTCAGGAGGACAGAAGTCCTTTAAAAGTAAGGAGATGCTATTGTCTTTACTTTTTCTGAGTCACAGAATCAAATTCCAGTAAATTTTTTTTAAGTGGTGGTTTGATCTTCTGTAACCAACACATCTCAAATTTTGTTTCAAGTTATAGCAGAAATCAGAGCTTTTTTCTTACATGTTCTTTGGCAATAATTTCTCTTGATGCTGTGTTCTTAAAAAGATCATATAAAGTTACCTGAATTCAAGGATCTTCTTGTGTAAAATTAATTATAGGTTCTTTAAGGCTGCAACTAAGCAGAAAAAGCATTGTAATTTTTATATTTCTTAAAGCATTACTTTTTAAAATAGCAGAAACATTTGAAATCAATGATTATAATAATTTATAATAATAATATTCAGGAGGATTAATTGCAGTCTGTATGCTTCCTCTGAAGGAGCTTTTGTTGTCTGGTATGCCAGAAATTGATGTGAATGACTGGTTAAAAAATACAGAATACACCAGTGGCTATGAGAGAGGAGACCAAGTTATTCAGGTAAAATTATTTTTTAAATAATGTAGACTATTGCGTTTTATTAAAAAAAAAAGGTGCTTTTGTTGTCATTTTCTGTATGTGTTTATGGAAGCTTATTTGGCTGGAATTTGTGGAATTCTTTTTATACTATATTCCTACATTAAGTGACTTATGTGTGAATTTGATATGAAAAATTCCATGATTTAAGTAGCAAACACACAGACATTCTGTTTACTGTTTTACCATTACTTTTTGAAGTACTATAAGTATTTACTGCAAAATACAAACTAACTTTTTTTTTTACTTAGTGGTTCTGGGATGTTGTGGAAGAACTAACTCAGGAAGAAAGAGTATTACTATTACAGTTTGTTACTGGCAGGTGAGAAACTCTTCTGTAGCAATAAATATATTGTCTGGGTACCCTGAAATTAGTCAAGAGGCTTTGTATTACAAGATCACCTAATTAGAAACTTTTGCATACTTCAGTGTTCTATATGTTGATCAAAGTAGACAAAGTATGTGTTAATACTTTTGCTGCCTGTACTGCCAGCAAAATGATTGATTACGTATTTATTAAACTTTGCAAGAGGCCTTTGTTGTTGTCCGAGGCAATTTTTAATGAGGCAGTGGTAAATTTAAGTATGCTTTATATTCTTCTTTCTGTTGCATATTTATGTGGCTCTTGGCTGCTCCAGTAATCAATACGGGCTTTAATATATGAGATGACTAGGTATCACTTCACTGAGTGTAAACAGAACATCCTTCTCCTAAAGCTGAGGTGAATTTAACATTAGTGCAGTGTGTTAAGATCAAGTGAAGACATAACCTTATGCAAGACTGTTTGCTTTGTATAGGATTTCTGTCCTAAATTCTAGTTGTTCTTCAGGGAAAGCTACTTTTATTTCCTTTATTAGTTTGGGGGCCATGGGGAAGGTTTTGAGCAATAAATGCCCGTGAGCTGAGTGAGCTGACGAGTTTGTGTGTACAGACATTTTGCAACATGAATCCATAGACATGTGTGACACCTGAGCTGTGTAATCCATGTCTTTTTCTGGTGGCAGGTAGAGATCGCACTGTTGTTTTAATGTGATGTTCCCTTCATACTCTCACACTGTAGGATTAGTAGAGTAGTTGACCATTTGTGAGTTTTGTGGTTAAGCAATGGTAAAATACAAATTAAGATCATCAAACCTTGTCTTTTATACCAAGGAATCTCAAGAGTCACAGCTGTCTCATCAAATGGCACGGTCTTCAAATTCTAGTAGTTTCACTTGATTTATTATGAATTTCATTGTTTCCAGGGATCACAGACAATTTAAGAAGCTGGTTCTGTGAACATCAGTCTTTTCTTTTTGTCCTCTGCAGAAATGAGTCCTGCAGTTCTAACTGCACATATGTTGCATGCCAGCTGCTGGTCTTTCATTTTTAGTGGACTAGTCCATTTCTAAATTTAGATGGCAGATAAGGATCTTTAAGATGTGAGATCATGTTTCAAATGCTTCTTAAAACATTCCAAATGATAGCGAAGGGGCATTCACTATTTTCATGGCATTTGGGATAACCTGGATTCAAAGGGATGCTTTCTATCAAATAAACAATTATGTTGTGTGATTAATATGTGCTTGAGCACTGTTCATTTCAGTCACAAATCACATACTGACTTGTTCTTACTCATTCTGTGTAAGTAGGAAAGAAATTTTTGGTATGTCTTTAGAACTCTGGGCTGGAATTTAAAACCAAATTGCTTAGGTTTTTTTCTGTATCAATATAGGAGGAACCCATTGTGCCTTTTCTTCAGTGATTGAAATGTAATAAGTATATTTTTCCATAAAAAATTAACTTATGAAAGCTATTTCTAATAGTGGTATGCAGCTGGTGTTTTTACACAGAAATCCCCAGACAGTTCTAGTTTCTGGGCACGGGAGGATTTAGATGCTGGATTGTCTATGAGCTAAAATGCGAGTAAGTAAAGGCCAGTATCTTGAGTAAAATTTTACACTAAAAGTATACCTGATGTCAAACTGTGATCTTTTTCTGGCATCACATCTCCTTAGTGAAGAATTTGTTTCTGTGTGTACTGGTGAGAAGGCTGCCTTAAAAATTGTCATTGTTTTTTCCGTTTCCCTTTAATTTATTCTGCATATTCATTTGATTTTTATTGTGTGTGTGAAGTGGTACTATTCTTTCTTTCCAATCAAAGACTATGAAATTAATTTAGCAATTTAAATGAAAGTAACTTTTATGATTACATCTTCAGCATTCCTCTGACATCTCTAAGTATTTCTTAAACTTTGCCTTTTATTGTCTTCCCTTGTTTTTACACCTTTTTCTCTTCAATGTAATGTCTTGCTTTGGTAGTTTCAGTGGAGATATCATGCATTCATTGTTAATACCAATTTTGAGACATCTTTTAACAGAAAAGTAATTTGAGCAATGTTTCAGTAGCAGAATCTGTGTGTTTGGAGGGCTTAGCACACTCAAGAAAAAGCCTAAATATTCTTGTGCCTCATGTTGAGGATCTAAAACATGTATTTGTGCACTATCTACTTTTTCCTCTGCTGACAGCTGGTTAAAATGGCAATTCTGCATGCTTTACACACACACAGAGAAACACACATACCACCCCCCCCCCCCACCCCCCCCCATTAGTTTGGTTTTTATAATAGTATTTGGCTAAATTATTGGTAATTATCCACTGGCAACTTTTGATCTTTTTTTTTTTTTCTTTAGTTAACAGTTGGAGGGAAGCGTTGACAGCTTGTCATGATAAATTTTACTTTATTGGTATTCTGCATGTATTGGGATTGCTGTTTGACTTAGGGGACCATAGTTTCTGTTGAGTAATAAGCTATATGCTGTTTTAAGGGAAATTCAGCATATTTGATAAATGTGATAGATATATGTGACTACTTTTAAAAGTAAAAGATAAGGAAACTGGCTTAAAGTATCTCTTCTACACTCTTTTCATTTCAAGTGAATTTATGTGAAATCTGTAAGTGGGAAAAACAGCTAGAAAAGTTAGGATTCAGATGTAAACTTAAACATTTTAATAGTGTTGAAGTTTCCAAAGCTATGAAATCATATTGTTGCTCTCGCTGAAGGCTATTGCAGACGCAGTAGGAGAGGTAAGATACTGTGATCTTACTCGCACATACTTGGAAGGCTTTCTTTTCTATATTCTCAGTGTTTTGCTTGGAAAGAAACCTGATTCTTGGAGGCATGAGTTGGCAGCCATCTGTTGCTTTTAAATGTTTAAAGCTCTGATCATACTATACAGTTTTGACCTGAAAAACATTGTATTAAGGTTTAGTAAGTTAGATCGTAAAAATTTTTAGCTAATTGTGGACTGAATGAGAAATGTTCAACAGTTAGGCCTGTGTTTTATTGCTGATTTGAATGTGCAATTGAGGGGGGAAAAAAAGGGTCACTGCAGGAGAAATGGCGCTGTATTAGAAATGCGAGCCAAAACCATGGTATGAAAGAGTATCACTGTAAAATCTTTTACAATTGCTCTGAACTGTGGAATTGTGAGCACATTTCCAATTGTATGTCAGAAATAGTATGCTGCAAATAATCAGTGCTTCCCTCCGTAGTAGTTGCCTTATATACCAGTGCTAAAACTACATGCCCAACTTTGCTGTCATTACGTTACGTGATAACGGATCACTACAATGGATACTATAACTGGCCTTTAAATGTATGTCTGAAAAGTAGTATTTTGAGCTCTGTCGCAGGTCCTTAAAATTTGTCAGTAGCACCCCCTACTCCTTTGCGTTTTTGCCAAGTAGTTTTACTGTGAGCTGAGGCATTCATTTTTCTTTTCTATTCTTGCTCCTGGTTTTTACAGTCACTTTGATTTTGTGAATGTGGGAGCATTGTTTTTAATGTAAGTACCTGTAATCTAGCATTTAACAGCTGTTATATATTTTTATGGAAGGTTTATTTTGTTTTATCAGATTCTTTCTTTGCTAGTTACAAAATCACAGAATAGCTGAGGTTGGAAGGGACATCTGGAGATTGTCTAGTCCAACCCATGCTCAGAGCAGGGTCAGCTAGAGCTCGGATGCTCAAAGTCTTGTCCAGACAGATTTTGACTGTGTCTGTGAGTGCTGACCCCTCAGCTTCTCAGGGCAACTTGTTCCAGGTTTGACCACCTTACAGTAAAAAAGTTTTTATCATGTTCAAATGAAACTTTCTGGATTTAAATTTGTGCCTGTTGCCTCCTGTCCTGTCGCTGGGCACCACTGGATCCTCCATTTTACCTGTTCTTCTTTTCAGGTATTTATATACATATACATCAGATTCTGCTGAGCCTTCTCTTCTCCAGGCTGAACAGTCCCAGCTCGCTCTCCTCTTGTGTCGGGTGCTTCAATCCCTTACCGTCTTTGTGGCCCTTTGCTTAAGTTGCTGCAGTGTGTCCCTGTCCCTGCTATAGTGGGGAGCTTGGAGCTGGACTCCAGGTGTTTCTCACAGAGTACAGGGAAAGGGTCACCTCCCCTGACCTACTGTTGACCTTCTTTCTGATGCAGTTCAAGAGTCTGCTGGCCGCCTTTGATGCAAGGATGCATTGCTGGCTCACATTCAACTTCTTTAGTCCTTATTCTTTCATTATAGTTTTATGATTTTTTTTTTTTCTCTGAGAGCTTGTTAAATTGTGACACACATACCAGCTTAAGTTGATGTTATAAAAATATCTGAATTTGTTCTCTTTGCCTCTGTTAGTTCAAAATTATAGGGAGGGACTCTGAAAACTTCAGGGCTATTATCCATTTACATCTTGAGTAATCTTTGAATAATACATTGATAAAAGGAAAAAAAAAAAGAGTTAACATGATTAAGTGAGAATACATTCCTGAAGAAGCTAGTGACTTGTTTTTAGTGTGTTCTGATTTTGCTATGGGTCACGTGACTGATGTAATGGTTTTATTAGTTAATTGAAATACTGATTTGAAGTAGTAAATGAAAAGACTTGTCAAGGACACTGGCCAGTTGTGCCATGGATAATAATCAGAGAATGAACTTTTTTGTGATGTAGCATTTCTTAAACTGTAAATATAAATAACCGTAGACGTTTGCCTAAACTGAGATAATGTTCTGTTATAAAAACTGGTGGTTGAAATGAATTCTTCTTGCAAATGGAATTATTATCATTCAAACAATTTGATGCCTAATGTTAATGGACGAATGTGTTGTTCAATATTGTAATTAAAAGCATTTAAAAATGAGAATTTTGATAAGGGTAAGAACAGGGGAGCTTGATAAAAGTATTGGTAACTAATTACTAGCAGTGAGAGAGATTTGCAGTGTAAAGATTATATTTTTTTGGCTTATGACATTCTTGTAATGGTCTAATTTCTGTGAATTTTCTCAGTTCCAGGGTGCCTCATGGTGGCTTTGCCCATATAATGGGTGGCAGCGGACTACAAAATTTTACAATTGCTGCTGTGCCATATACTGCAAATCTTTTGCCAACATCAAGCACATGGTATGCAAACTAGTCTCTTTGAAGTATCTTAAAAATGGGGGCTATCTCATGTCAGTTGCATTCAAAAGATTTGTACTTTTGACCATGTTCATTAAAAGGCCAAAAAAAATTTCAGTTAGTTTGTGGAGTATTTGCTATACAATAGATGATGTTACATTGTTTGCTTATTGTTTACTCCTTTGTTTTGCTTATTTAAAGGCAGTAGGATTAATTAAGGAATATTCAAGTTAAATAATTGTATTACAATTTAGTGAAGCGAAAAAACCCCTAAATTTCCTACAGTATATTTGAATGTTCAATGGTATTGTAATGCAGCACAGGTTTGTTTTCTTCCATAACTGTGAAATCTTCTGGGCTTTCAATCAGAAGTCTTTACTGTTGGGTTTCTTGCTGAGCTGTGATGTGGTGCTTTTTTTGTTTTTTTTTTTCAGTATCAACATGCTCAAGTTACCTGAATACCCAAGTAAGGAAATCCTCAAGGACAGGCTGCTTGTGGCATTGCACTGCGGAAGCTACGGTTACACAATGGCATGATGAAGTCTAGAAAACTCATCTGACTACTGATGTGCAATTCCGAGTGGCAGAAGTAATTTTGGAAACTGTCAATAGAAAAACAACTTAGATGCTGCAGCCCATTCGCAGGGCTGGGCTTCAGAATTCATACAGGATCATCAACTTTTCCTCCATTCTGTGTTGTCAAAGTAACTTTGATACTGTCATGCCAAACCTCTTGGTATGCTGTACTTTCATTTTTTAAAATTACAGATCTATGTGGGAAATTAGTTTACATGCTTTTCATTATTACTTCAGTCTGAATCAGAAAGTTTGTCAGAATCTGTTTCCACAGTTTACTTTTGATTTTGAACTATGTGGTTGAATGACATTTGTGTTTTAGTTTACTTTGCACTCAGATGGCATACTGCTAATGGACAGGCTTGTACTTTATGCCTTGTTGCATGTGAAAGTGCCATTTATTTTTGCAGAGAACAATATAGAAAGTTCAATTGGGATATTGTACAGTAAGACAGAGGTGAAGTATTTTCCATTTCTTTGCATAGCAACAGAAATGAAATTTTATAACTTTTTAGTATTTGAATGTATATAGTATATAAAGATTAGACTGTTACCACTGGAAAAAATAACTGATGAAGTTGATATCTAATTTATATTAGAATTTACACTATATTCTACTAAATATTTAAAGTATTTGTGACTTTATAGTCAACTTGCAGTTTAGAATTTGTAAATATTATTTAAGATCTATAGCTATTGTTTGAATGCCTTTACTCTTTCCTTGACATAATTGTATGTTCAAAAGGTATTACTAAATTTTAATATTTTAACCAGAATCTGAATGTGACAAGTTTGTGTGTCTTTGTGAGTGGTTTATTCTTTCATCCCCAGGATTTTATTCATCTTACTGTAATTAAATTGTCATGGAAGCAGCATTTGAGAAGGCATTGTCAAAGTGGTATGGATAGTCATAAGCAAATGCACAAGGAAAGAACTTGAGCTTATTGAGGTGAACTGACAAGACTATAATAATTAGAATTTCATGTCTAAATTTTTATAACATTATTATATGTTACTCAATATGTAGAAATACACAGCAGTGGCTCATCAGCATGTGTTCTTGATAAGTTGCTGCACATGTTGTGGTATACAATGGACTAAGAGCCCTAGGGTAGTTTTACATTACTATTTTGGTTCAGACTAGGAGTGTTTTTTTGGTTGTAGGTGGGGTTTTTTTGTTTGGTTTTTTTTTTTTTTTTTAATTCATCTGGTTATCCCTGCTTGTCATGCTTTTGCTTTAATGAATAAGCAAACTGGATTCTCTCCAGGTGAAACTAAACAGAAAAATATGATCAAAAAAAGTGCCAGATATTAATGGATGAACATCTAATTAAGTCTGCAAGACCTAAATGAAGTGGTGATCTGAAGTGTTAGTAAATGAGTTCAGACATGGCAAACCCCCCAAATATGAGTTTTAAGGTTCAGATCCTCAGCAGAAACTGTTTGCTAATGATCCGTTCATGTTTTACTACACTAAGTGCTAGTACTTGTGTAGCCTGAGTTCACCAGCTAATCTGTCTAGGCTGCTTACTTAGTGCTGTTTTTTTCAGATGTTAGTTATTTTAATCTAAAGTATACATAACGTCTCTGGGGGGGTGAGAGAGAAATCTGTGGACCATGTGATTCAGTGGGGCCGCAGTAATTTTCCTTTGGTTTAAGCTTTACACATAAGGCACATTATTTCCTTACTGGTTCTGCTTGTGTACATGTATGCATAAATGTTGGTTTAAATTCTTTTGCGGTCTCTGTGACTGCAGTGGAAGGAGAATACCAGCAGGGCAATCCAGTGAAAGCTGGTTAGACTGTTCCTTAGTCAGTGGAGAGATGCTGTTCCTTTCTGGCATGCTCTGGGAAGCTTAGACTATTTAGATAGGTTAGATTTTGAGATGGGGTGTGTGTTGTTAGCATTGAATCCCAGTTATCTTGCATCCTTCAGTTAGCAAAAGTACTTTGCTTTTCTGTGCGGTTGGGCTGTGCGTGGTTTCCTGGCTATATAGTTTATTTCTTTATGTGCCTCTGTAAGGTGGATGGATAGCAGGACACTGTTTTGAGCAATGCAAGTTGTTTGTCAGGAATTCTGTGTTTGTTTTCTTCATGTAAACTGGGTTTTTTGTCTTTTATCTGAGGGTTTTACTATAAATACTGTTGTTTATTGACTACTACGCAGTCTGTAACCTGTTTTTTCATTTCACTTGTTCTGTTTCACTGTAATACACAGCAGTTTGCAGGAGGCTGAAACCTTGTGTACTCCTGCATAGTGTCCAAAACATGTCATGCTGTGAGGCTGAATGAAGGGAAATAAGAGTCATATTTTTTGTCTCTGCACTCCTGTACTATATTGTGACGTAAGTATCAACAAGCTGAATTTGGTCTCAAACACCGTTCCTAAAATGCTCAGCAACTGGTTTTGAAATGTGACAAGGGTGCAGAGTTTAATGTTCTCAACAGTTTCCTATGACAGATCTGCCTGTTACAGCTTCACAAATGGTGAAGTAGATTACTCCTTCCTCCCCTATGCCACTGTTAGTCATGTCTCATATCAAGTATCTTACAGTATTTCTTGTAATATTTGTACTAAATACTCCCACCATTGTGTCAGAATTGTCAGAATGAAATCCTTTTAAAATACTCCTGTAATAAAAACCAAGATGAAAATATGTAGAAGACGGGAATAGGGCTCTTGGTACTGGACTCTTGGTATAACAGCAACCTTATTACTGCTTGTTTTGAACAGGTTTTTTTCCCCCTGCTGAAACACTAAACAGTACTGCCTGCTGCGGCTGACCATGTGAAGTTAGCAGAATTTAGTTATTGCATTGAAAGACCGTTTTTAGGACACCTGTGCCCTATTAGCAACGGGGTGTGAAAAGCCTGTTGAGAACCTATAACTTAATATAGCTTATAGTTTAGAATGATTAATTGGCTTATATCTGTTCTCTCCCACTGTGCCAGAACAAGGCAGGGTGAGTGTTTTATCTCGGAAAGAACAGAACAGATGTCTTGTCAGATCATAGATCATGAGCGCTCATTAACTTTTATTATCTTTATGAAATGTTAGGTAGCAAAGCCTAGTTTTTGGTGCTTGAAAATATGTTGTGCATCTAATGTTGCAAAACCATTAAAACTGTAAACTGTAAAATGTAGCTTAATGATTTCTACTGTATGTTTCGTAGTCAGTAAGATTGAAAATGGAATGAGAGAGAGAAGGTGGTTGGCCTGAATTTTCTGGGGTCTTGGAGACTTCCACATGTATAGTGGAGAAAATATTAGGACCACCTCTGCTTTGGAAGGATGTGAACTCTTTATGTAGGAGTATAAACTCAAAGTTGTAGTTTGGACTGCTCTTGAAGTCTCATGAGCTGATTCAGCTCTGCAAGTACAGCTCAATAGTGCCTCAGAAAAGCCTTGCTCCTTCCCCTTCCGGACCTGAGCAGGAGTGGAAGCTCTCTTCATGGCATCCAACCTGGATGTATGATGCATAGAGCAAGGGAGGAGGAGAAGATTGCTCAGACTGCTTTTCTAAACCTTTTGAATAAATAAAAAACTTTATTTGTCCCTCATGAAATGCAGACAAGCAACACTTGGTAGGTGTTCCTTCAAGCCTTAACGTGTGGGGGATTTCCCAGTAATACTGTTCCTGCACGAATTGGGTATAGAAATTGAACCAAGCAATTGTCGTTCCTTTTGTACCTGTAGTGGGTTGATGTTTCCCTCTGAAGGAAAGTAGTCTTAGCAGCTCTGCTCCCTAGACACAAAGAGGTCCATTGATGTTCAGGCAGTGCTAGTCTTTTGGTGGCACTGGCCTCTTCCTCCCAGTGCCCTCTGCCAGCCAGGTGTCCGTGGCTGAAAAGCAGAATCCAGAGTTCCTTCAATGATCAAGGCTCATTTATTTTTTTTTTTTTTATTCAATCTAAAGAATGCAGCTGCTGAATGCTCCCAACAGGATTAACTGGTTTTGTAATAAAGCTATTTTAGTTTTTTGTGTGAGTTATTCCTGGTATTATTTAAATACAGTTACCGAGTTCTGGCGTCTTGGATCCCGGGTTTGGTTAAGTTTGGTTGTTTAGAGTAACCCTGAATTCCTCATGCTGTACCATTGCTGATTGTGTGTCAGCAAATCTTGACAAAAGACAAATGTCTCAATCGATACATTTTTCATGTTTTTTCTAGAATTAAAAAAAAAAGCCCATCATAATCAGAAGTCTCACTAAGAGCACCCAGTCACTGTTTTTAAAGACCTTGTCAATAACTGCTTATTATAAAATATTCTATTAAAATACGTGTTTCAAGCAGTTATTAAAATACTAAAGGATACTGCAGAAGTACTCAAACATCTCACTTTCCAATACAACTTTTGTGTTGATAATTTCAAAAGAGTCCAGGGAATTCACAAATGAGATTTTTTTAGGCACCTTTATAAGGAAGAAGACAGCTAGTGAATTAAAGAATGCCTTATCTTAATAGCTTGTTCCTGTTACAACATCACCACAGTCTCCAGAGCAGAGACAATCTTTACCTTAAATGGCTTATAGCCTGTAAAAATAACAGTGTTTTCCACGAGTCTTTTTTTCCCCCTTCCCAAGCTGCTATTCTGCTTCTGTATCTTAGCTTTTGGGGAGTGGTTTTCATCTGGGGGAAAAGGCAGAAGAGGAGGAGTGTCTCCTGGTCTACTCACGGGAGAAGCAGAGGAGGAAGGTGAGATAAGTACTGTCATGCTGGTAGTTTAAGAAAGGGGTATTCCCTGAAATCAGGTGTCTGATGTCTGCCTAACGCTTGCAAGCCAGAGTGGAAAGCAGGACTTCAAGATTTGTTTTCTCTTTTTCTCTCTATATTGCATCTCTTTTTATTGATGTGAAACAGAAGTTGTTGGTTCATGATTGATGTCAGCCTCAAGTCTCTTGATTAATCAACAGAGATGTAAGGAGAAAAAGAATATAGGATAGCTTCTAGCAGAAATCTGGGATGGTGTCAGTATATTGTGCAGGAGCAGCTGTTTGCCTGGGAACCCTCACACCAGTTGATGCCTACAAACTCTTCTGATGCAAGGTGGTTTTCTAGGAGCCGCTCTTTCTACAAAAGGTCTTTATGGAGAGGGTAGTTTAGGAAGCCAAATAGCTGCAGTACTCAATTGAACATAACTGCTTTATTGCCTGTCATTCTGGTATCCTCTATTACAGGTAGTAAGTAACCAGTTCCCTTTGCAGAAGTTAGAAAACAAGGGTACTGCTATCTCTATGGGAAGTCTTCTTGCATGTTAGACAGAATGCTTGAAGAAAAGCAGCTGATTAATTAACAACCTGATAAATATGAACTGTGGGAAGAGGAAATGGATGACCTTGGCTTAATTCTTACCAGGCAGCCATAGTGATTTGTGTTGAACACCTTTTATCTGTACCACAAGCTGTTGGACTGTGATGCAGATGTTGAAGAGTGCAGAGCAAGAAGCTGTTTTCCCAAGATAGCTTTTCATAGTTGGAAGGCTGGTTTCTTTTTCTCTGTAGTTTCCATGCTATGTTATATATAATATATAACAATAAATATTTTTTAAAAATATAAAACAGCAATATATATAAATTACAGAAACCCAAAGCATTTCAATTATATATATTTAAAATAAATGTATAATATTTTTAGTAGTACTGTAGTAAAATGCTATGTACTGGAGTGTCCTAGGCTGTGGAGAATTTGTTTTCCTCTATTGATTCTACTGACTGAGTGATTTTTGTATAGATTAAATAAAATAGGCTTTCCATTTTAGCCTTGTAGTTGAGGATTTTGCATGTATGTTTGTGTTTTCTTTACCTTCATTTTGAAATAGTGGATGGGTTTTCAATTAGACTGTTGAAATTATGGGAAAATCAGTAGTTTGTATATGCAGCTATTGTTACTAAGAATTTTTAGCATGTCTGTAGAAGAGTATTTTGTCAGTTAAAAAGTAAAATTGGCCAACTACTAAACTGATGCTAAGAACCAAAGCTTTAAATCAACTAGATTAAACTTCCTCAGGGGTTCTTGAGTTGTAAAAACAAGTGCTTCAGAACATCTGTTTATACCCAGACTTACTATAGATAATCATACAGCTGATAGACTAGAGACTGTGATACGTGTTTTATAGACGCACTTGTCAATTCAATAATTTTTTTTACTCTCTAAGGATAATAACAGAGTTAATATATTGCTTTGGGACTACTGCGTGTAGCTTAGAGGCAGTAGGAATCAAACCAGATAAGGAAACCTAGTATAAGGTTACTGGCTTACTCTTATACATAGTTTCATTTGAAAATAATAGCTCTGTGCAGTCAGGTAGACTGAAACATTTCTAGTTATGTGTATAAAGCAGTATTTCTAGTTGCAGTTATAAAAATCTGCGTGTAATCCGAACGAATAGCATCAATTAATAAAACCTGAATTAAAATAAAATGGGTTTTTGATGCACCTTTAATTTGAGTTTAAAAATGTCGTTATTGCATGCCATTCTATACATGGCATATAATTTAGTTGGAACACATTATTTTTAAAATGCTCACTTAGTATATTTGAAATGTTACAGATCAGCTCAAAACATCAATGAGAGGGGCTGCAATGGTCCATTAAAATATTTCCTCTGAAATCAGTGTCTTCCATCCATTATGGTCTCCTCATGTCATTGACTACTGTATATTGCTAGATTTTCTCTTAGAACAGAGCCCTTCCGATTTCCCACCCAGATTTTGCTGGACCGTTTTCTCTGAACGTAACATGTACCCATTTAGCAGATAATATCCTTAAAAGTGTGTTAATTTTTTTCCATGAGAAATTAAAAAAAAACTCTAAACTGATTAATGCCAAAAGGTGTAGAAATCCAGCAGGAGTGCAGACACTGTGAAGGCATGCATCCCCGAGCCTGCTGTTTGCAGCTGTATATACTTGCTGTGTTAAGTGCTTGTGACATTCAGTGCCAAGAGTTCGACTATTGAGTTTCATATAGTGCCGAGTGATTCACTGGGATTATTAGGACTCTCCTGGGATAGCTTCACCGTACTGATTGCCTCTGACACATCAGTTTGCTTAGATTAAAAAGCAATTGTTGCTGTCTAGTCAAATTTATAACCTCTGGTAAAAGGAAACTGAACCCTAGTACTGTCCAGTATATAAAAACATCTTGGTCTACAAATTACATGGATTGGAAAGAAACCCGAATACTTGGAGTGATACTAGTTCACATGCACATGGGCAAAGATTTCGCAGGTACCTAATACACAGCTTGTTTGTGCTATTAAGTTTATTCTGACCTATTTAGGTGAGTCTATAAGCATTATTTCAGATTAATTCTTCTAATTGCTGTCTTTGTGGAAATAAAGTGATGCAGCTATTGACTGGTATTGTGGACACCTGTGGATGTTATGGCAGTATGGCTTTTAGGTGTATGTCACCTAAAGGATGGGATTGTACTGTAGGGAATCTGAATTCCATAATAGATTGGGGCTGGTGAGGTGGCCCGGGGACAACTGCTGCGCTTTACCCCTGATCTGCGGCACATACTAGTGATGCTCTAGGTGTAAGACGTAAGCAAGAGAAAAGAGAAAAGAAATGGTAGAAGCACACTTCTGAAAGTGAAGAGTTATCCTCAGGGAAGAGGTGAGTTGCGTCCTGAGTGTAAATGTGGAATAACAGGTGTGTTTTTGATGCCATTCAGCTGGCGGGTGGGAGAAGTGCTCAGGCCTCCTGGAGATGTGATCCCTTTTCCTCCCCACTGGCTCTGGAGGCTGCGGTTTGCTGCTACAGAAGCCGGGAAGCCTGGCTGGGCTCAGCAGGTCTAAAGGAGGGTTAGCTGACATGGTAAATTTCCTCTCACATTTGATGCTAGCTCAGAATGAGTCTTCTGCTGACTCATAATTTTAGTATTTCCCCTTGCCCCATGCTTTAAGGTAGATTTTCTGGGCAGTATTTGCTGAAGCAAATTAAGCTTCTGCTGAAAGGGCACCACTTTAGATTGCTAATGCTCCCCACTAAGCACAGTAGCATGCATAACTGCTCAAATGCGTCTCTAATTTAAGAAAACTCCAAATGTAAATTCCCTGGGCAGGACACATGTGGGTTAATTGTCATATCTGTGCTTTTGGGCCTTAGCTTGTTGACATAATTTTGAAATGCACCTTATTTATGTTGCCTGTTTGTCTTGGAAATGGCTTCTGTGTGTCCTTTTTTTTTTTTGAAAAAAGTTCTGAATGTTAGTATTCCCTTTCTTGCTAGCAAAGAGCCGTTATGCTGACTTTACTTGGAAGTACTTCACACACAAAGGCTGACATTCCAGTTGGATTAAATTGAAGTAGTGTTGCTTTATTTAGGTTTGGGGTTCTTGTGGAAGTGTTTTTATAATCTCCATCTCCAGTCTTGACTGGATTGTTGCGGAGTGGCTGGAAGACAACGGACATATTACGAGCAATCCAGACCAAGTAACTTTGCTGTAATAGCAGGCCGAGTAGGCCGCAGCTCTAACAAGCTGCAGGTGTTGTGAAGGTCATATGCAAGGCCAAGGGAGACAAAGAAACTGTGTATTCACAGAGAGATAAGA
Organism: Falco biarmicus; assembly: GCF_023638135.1. NCBI lineage: Eukaryota > Metazoa > Chordata > Aves > Falconiformes > Falconidae > Falco > Falco biarmicus. The sequence goes on from NC_079293.1 coordinate 68,068,974, forward strand.
GAGTTGGACAGAAAGATGAGAAAAACCAGGATGCCTGCACAAGGGGGGAGCAGCGTGTGGGCACCACACCGGGACCAATCATAAGGGAGGTGGAAGCGTGTGAATGAGTAGTTTTAACCTCTCACCTTTTACATAACAAAGCCTGCGTAGCGGCTGTATTTTTAGCTGGGGGTATAAATTGGTGTGGGTCTATTTTAATAGCACCTGTAGAGTATAAATTACTGTGTATCCCTTAATAAAGTGGCACTAACTTAACAGCATTGGTCATATAAGTTGTGTCCGAGCCTTCTGCATCAACAGATTGTGGCAATTTAAGAACTGTCTTAGACCAGACAAACATGCTTCCAGTCTTTTCTGTTCATTACAGTTTCGTTCTGTGTATTTGGGGATGATTTCCTGTGTCTTCACTAATAGCATTACCAGAGAAATGAACAAAAATAATTGAAATGTATGAGTAACTGATAGCCTTTAATGTAAAGCTATGCATTCTCCAAGTTGTATTAATACTTGGATTAAAACTGTTCAGGAGACCAGCTGTGTGTTAATTACAGCTCATAACTATGTGTACTTTACTTGTGCATATGTGGAAAAGCCTGGAGAAAATCTTTTCCTTACTGTCTTTCACAGAAAACGTTCACCTTTGGCCGTGACTTGCACTGCTGGACTGTAGGTTTTGTTTCTGCTTCTGCATCTGTCTGTCTCCAGTACCAAGATTTTCTGTTACTCAGTCTTGACTGGTTTGATGTGAGTTCACCAGGGGCTTTTGCTCTGTCGTGGATCTTTGTGCTTAACAGCCAGGAAAGTTCAATGGACAGACAGATTACACAGAGACTGCTGAGGCTCATGTTTGATGCCTGCCTCTGCCACTGACCTCCTTTTTAACCTTAGTAAATCACTTAATGTCTCTTTATGTAGGCCCATGATATTACAGTTAGGCTGTAAGCTTCTGAGGGAGAGAAGCACCCTTTGTGTAGCTGTGTGGTGCCTCACAGAACAGATGAGTTTGCTAGGAACATCTGGAAGGATCTGGATGTCGTGTCTGTATTTTTGTCCAGGGTTTAATTCTGGTGACCCTTCCCTGGAGACAGCCCCTACGTGAGACCTTGACAGTTCAATTGCTCTTCTGTCTCACCATCCTGCTGAGCTCTTCTGTCAGCTGGAGCAAACCAGAGTGGGTGGCTGTCATAAACATGCAGTTAGGAGACCTCTGTCTTGGAAATGCTTTTCAGTGCTTACTTGTCACAAATTCTGAAAATGGTAATGAAGTTGTGCAGAAGGACTCAGGATCAGCCAAACACTCTCCAAGGCTTGTGTCTGCTTCAGTGTTTTGTCCCCCCATCACCTTGACTATATGCTTGCTGAAGTGTGGGGCAATAGGTTCATTCCTGTGATCTGTCTGGAAAGCAATCATGTTCAGGAACTCGTGAATTGGTTGGGATGCCCCCTAAGAGTGTGACTCAAGTGCTTTAACTTGCTCTAGAGGCATCGTCATCTTCATCTTCTCAAAAGCCTTCATTGCTTTGTGGCTGGAGGCTTTTACGTCCAGAAACTTTATGGCCTGAATGGAGAAGTGCATTTAATAAAGACGGAAAATTTCCATGGTTTAATGTTGATTCCTTAACTTTCAGATAAATAAGTTTCTACTTGTTGCTTTCCAACTTCTGACAAAATTGGGAAGTTGCTTTTAAGCGGTAGGGGTTATCTTACGGGGAACTTTACTTTTTCTTCCCAGCAGAAATTAAATTAAATTTCAGAGGCCTTAATGACAGTGTTATGCTCCTCTTGTTTAGGTCTTTTTCTGTATCCATTCAACATCATCTGACAACTTCTATACCAAGACTAACTACCTGAAGTTGAACCCACAGTCCATCTTGTGTTGGTGCTACCTTATTTTCTATACATACAAGCTCTCACTAGTACAATCTATACTAAGAAAGTCTGTATTTTTTCTTTATGTTGAGAATTTGACACTAAATCTACTACATGCCTTCAATATATATTGACTACAAATAATGGTTTTTTGTTTAATAAAATAATGTCCAATGTTTGTATTTTAGCATGTTTTGTCTAACTCAAACTCCTGAGCTATTTTTATCCAGTGTTGTATTGGCATCATGCTTTAAAACCTACTGTTAGTGTCATTGGTGTACGTACCTGCCTCCTTCTGTACAAATTTTCCTGGAAGGGATAAGCGAGTTGGGTGGTGATGTTTTCTGCAAAGTGGAAAGCAGTTTCTGGACAGTGTAAACGTAATTAAGTGGTGTTCTGTTTTGCTCTGTCTTTGCAGAGCAAAGATGATCAGTTTAAGATGAACAGTTACATACATGAAAAAAACTTTAAATCTGTATTTGAAGCAGGCAGCACTTGAAAGAAAGAAAAAAAGTGTTTCTGAGCCAGGGTGGGGAGTTTCTTAGTTTTGCAAGAAATGTGCCAGAGTCCTCATCCAGGGTGCTATTCTGTGGCACTACAGAGACACTGTGGGGTTTTTGTGTGTGGTGTTCTTTTTTTCTTTTTCTAAATGTACCTTATTTTTCTGTGACTGTGGAATATCAGATCTTTAAATTTCATGCCATCCTCCCCTTCAGACAAAACAAACTTAACATCATCAGGAGGGCTTCTGAGCATGTCTTGATGAAGGTAAGGTTAGAAAGCAGTAAACTAGCAAAGAATCTTCAGGGTCTGAAGGTCTCTAATTTTGAAGATGATATATAACCAGGTGGTGATATATACCAAACACCGACTCCTAACAGCCCCCCAAAAAGGAGTGCCAAGTATAAATCAAAAATATTTCCATTGCTTTTGCTGCCTTAGGATAACTATCTACTCTGATCCTGGACCATAAAGCTGTGCTAGTTCAGTACGTCTGAACCTGCTTAAGTAAGGTAACTTAACTATTTGAGATTTCTGTCACATTTGTATTTCCCTGGGTGTAACACATAGATCAGCATCACCAGAAGCGAGAAATCACAGATGAAAATTATTTCATAATGAAAGGTAGGAGCCATGGTTGTAGGTGGCATAACCTCTCTATCTCTGTACAGTCTCGGAGTACCAGATCTCAAAGCGTACAGGGCTACTTGCAGAACACCCACTTTCGCTGACACTTGTGTTTCCTTTTTAACTTAAGGAGAGTTGAGATACTGGTTGCACCCAGCATTACAAGTGAGATCACCCTGCCAGCCATTCCATTAAATATTATAAGACATTGTTACTTCAGGGCTTTAAGCTGGTTTTTTGGCTTATAAAGTTACATCAGAAGGTAAACATCTGGTTTTGTTTTGCTGTGTGCTTCATGCAAAGAATTCATGCAAAGAATGAATCAGTATCATCAAGCAACAGGAATGCATTTAAGTGTAATTATCTTCACTTATTTGCTGCCAGTGGTGGAATGTTCTGATTTCTATCTTTGCAGGATTCCAGGCCTTAAATCTGTCAAAGGCCAAACTAAAGGCAGAGTTACCCAATGCCTTCTCTGCTTTGGTCCTCACTGCCAAGGCTGGCCCTCTGGTTTCCCAGACCCTGGAGGCAAGAGAGGAAGTCTGGAGAAAGGAAGACACTCCCTTGGTCAAGGAGGATCATGTTAGAGATCGCTTAAGCAAACTTGACACCCACAAATCCATGGGGCCTGGTGGGATGCACCCCTGAATGCTGAGGGGTGTTATTGCTGGCAGATGTTGTTGCCAAACCACTCTCCATCATCTTTGAAAGTCATGGAGAACTGGAGAGATGCCTGAGTACTGGAGGGTAGCCAATGTCACACCAGTCTTCAAAAAGGGCAAGAAGAAAGACCTAGGAAACTACAGGCCAGTTGTCTCACCTCCATCTCTGGAAAGGTGATGGAACAGCTCATCCTGAAGGTCATCTCTAAGGATGTGGAGGAAAAGAAGGTCATCAGGAACAGACAACATGGATTCAGCATGGGAAAGTCATGCCTGACCAACCTAATAGCCTTCTGTGATGGAATGACTCCTGGGTAGATGAGGAGAGAGTGGTGGCTGTTGTCCACTTTGACTTCGGTAAGGCTTTTGACACTGTCTCATGTAATATCCTCATATGCAAGTTTAGGAAGCGTGGGTTAGATGGGTGGACAGTGAGGCGGGCTGAGAACTGGCTGAATGGCAGAGCTCAGAGGGTTCTGATCAGCAGCACAGCCTGGCTGGAGGCCTGTTGCCAGCGGTGTGCCCCAGGGTGAGTACTGGGACCAGTTCTGTTCAACTTACTCAGCAATGACCTGGATGAAGGGACAGAGTGTGCCCTCAGCAAGTTCACTGATGATACAAAATGAGGAGTGGCTGATACCCCAGAAGGCCATTCAGCCAGACCTGGACAGGCTGGAGGGTTGGACAGAGAGGAACCCAATGAAGTTCAGCCAAGGCAAGTGTAGGGTCCTGCACCTGGGGAGGAATAACCCCACACACCAGTACAGGCTGGGGGCTGACCTGCTGGAAGGCAGCTCTGTGGGGAAGGACCTGGGAGTTCTGGTGGACAGCAAGTTGCCCATGAGCCAGCAGTGTGCCCTGGTGGCCGAGAAGGCCAATGGAATCACCCTGGGGTGCATCAGGAGGAGCACGGCCAGCAGGTCGAGGAAGGTGATCTTCCCCCTCTGCTCTGCCCTGGTGAGGCTGCATCTGGAGTACTGTGTCCAGTTCTGGGCTCCCCAGATCAAGAGAAACGGGGAACCACTGGAGATGGTCCAGCAGAGATGATGAGGGGACAGGAACATCTCCCTGATGAGGAAAGGCTGCAAGAGCTGGGGCTGTTTAGCCTGGAGCGGAGAAGACTGAGAGGAGATCTTATCAATGTCTACAAATATCTGAAGGGCGAGTGCCAAGAGGACGGGGCCAGGCTCTTTTCAGTGGTGCCCAGGGACAGGACAAGGGGCCACCGGCACAAACTGCAGCACAGGAGGTTCCATCTCAATACAAGGAAGAAATCCTTTACTTTGAGGGTGACACAGCACAGGAACTGGCTGCCCAGAGAGTCTGTGGAGTCTCCTTCTCTGGAGGCATTCAAAACCCACCTGGACATGATCCTGTGCAACCTGCTCTGGGAGAACCTGCTTTAGCAGGGGGTTGGACCAGATGCTCTCCAGAGGTCCCTTCCAGCCCTGACCATTCTGTGATTCTGTGTAAATGTCAGCTATCCTGTCCACCAGGCTCATGTAACTTGGTGCATAAAGGGAGGTTGTTATTCAGAAAACTTTGCTCATCTTCCAGAGGTGCTTGGCTTTTAACTTGGGAAAAGACATCATTTTTACCAACAGCTTGTTTAAGAAAATGTTCTCTTGCTTGTAAATTGGTATAAGAAGTTGCTGGAATGGGAGGATCATACAATATTCCTCTAATGAACAGTATTATGTAATAATTGGTCCAATTCCTCTTTCCTCTAATGAGTTTAGTGTTTGTATGCTAGCCCTTTTTTAATAGACTGCTGCCTGTGGGTGGTGTGGGTTTGACCTTTGAATAGCTCGCTTTGTCTTTTCTTTCCATTTTTGGTTACTGGCCTTTCTTTTTATTGCCGAACTGCTATATTTATGTTCTGAGCAGAGACTTATCTAAATCTTGACTGAATTCAGGTAATACAAATGAAGACACTTATCTTAAAGGAGCCTTTTACTCTCTTTTGATTCTCTTTCTCCACGTAGAAGAGCACCTTGACATAAGAGAGGTCATCTCATATGCCCTACAGTACACATTTTTACATGTACTCTTGAAGAGTTCTTAAAATCCTGAATTTTAGGGGTGCATGTGTTTCTGCTTACATTGTCCTAAGACCATATTTCTTCTTTATTGCTGGATCTTTGTTATGGTAGGAAAAAAGACCTTGATCAGCAGTCTCCAGGGAAAACATCAGTGTGTTGGGAAGAGATTTCTTCTGCTGCTTGTCAGAGGAGTACCTAGGGCAAACTGGGGAAGAAGTTTCTGCAGAGCTGTGGTGTGTGCAGGCTGCTGGATGTGGCAGCATGCACCATCCATTTGCTTTGGAGCTGAGGCTACAAACGGCTCCCAAATGTGTGCAGTAAAACAGCTTTACTTGAAAGAGGATAAAACTAAGTAGCCCAATGGGCAAACAAAGGAACTATAAAAACTGTTGAGGCCCCTTTGGGTGCATCGATAGGAACAGGCTCCTTTCATTACTAATCATTTGCAGAAACTGCAGGACAGCTGCTGCAATGCTAACCTGAGGCTTGCTAGCTCTTGGATGTGTTCCTCCCTTCTCCCCAGCCCCAGTGGCTGCAGCCACCCTTCTCTCTTTCTCTGCTGCTTGTTGCTTTTTCTTGTCTTTTTCTCTCTCTCCCCCTTCTCTCCTGTCCCTGTTTTTCTACTGAATGGGAGAGTGATCCTTCCCATTGTCACGAAGAAAACAGGCCAAAAATCAAGAGTTCTGTTTTTTGGAGTGGAAATACTTCAGTTATGTTTTTGCTCTGTATCAAATCTTAATTAATTCCTGTCACCAAAAGTAGCCAGTAGTCTGAGAGACGTTTCACCATAGCCTCCTCAGCTTGCCGCTACTAGTTGTTTTGGGTGTGTATGAGACTTCTCTACTTGCAAATAAATCATGCATGTGCCCATATTAGTCTTGAGAAATGTTTATAATAAATTTTCCTTATGGACAAAACGTTCACAACTATTTCACATTTTCATGATCAGCTCTAATTATGAGGATAGATATATTAAAGTTTGGGATATATTAGAAAATGCAATGAGGAAGGTGATGGTGATGCCAGAGGGGGCTCTCTGGGACCATTGTCATGGAAGTGAAAACAAGAATGTTTAAGGCAAAGCAGTTCTGAACAGTTAATGGTGAGCTAAAAATGAAAGTTGAGGCAACAGTCACTTATAATGCTTCTTGCTCCATTGCTGTGCTCTTGGTTGCATTCAGCCGTTACACCATGTTTCTCAGCGCCACCCCTCCCACCCCAGTGCCTCTCCCAAAGTGAAGGTTTCGTGGCAAAGATTCTGACTTTCACTTTGTGAGAAAAGTCTGATTACAATAGAGAGGGAATACATCTATAGCAAACACAGGGTTAGGGTTTTTTAAATGTAAATTGCACCTGAATGAAATTGAATTTTACTCATTCAAAGCCTGATGAATTAAGATGATTCCTTACTTTTGTAACACCTGGATTTGGGTTTGGCTGCAAAGCTGATGTGGATTGAGTGGTGATGCCCAGGCATGTGGCTTTGAATGCTCTGCTTAATGCAAATCCAAATATATTGATCTATGAATCTTCTGTACTTACTGCTGTGTGACCATGTAGGTGACATCTCTGATCTAAGTCCCTGACCAATGCAGGTTATTGCACTTAGTGAGATGGTAATGGTCAGCAATAGATAAGATCTAAAGAAGTTGGTGGGACAAGTCTGCCTAAACATTACTGAGACTGTGATATTATTGTTCTTGAAAAGCAAAAGCCATAAAATTTGCCAGTGCTGCAGTAGATTCGACTACTTCCTATCCCTATCCACCCTGCAGCTCTATTGCTGGCCATAAAATTAAGTTGTTTTTTCACCTGTGGTTATTAATTTTAATTTTAGCATAGTAAATTTAATGCCGAGACATTTACTCACGGTTAATCTGTCTCCCATGAAACAAAGAGGTACTAACTTTGTAGACTTGTGTAAAGAGTATCTGTTTCCATTAAAAATAGCAGTGGCTGCAGGTTAGGACATCTTGTAGAGTAAGTACATACACTAAGAATCAATAAGTGTTTATTAGTGCCTGGAGATTATTTGACTATAAAGGTTTTTTTTTTTTTTTTAAATCCAATTGTTATAAAAAGGTAAATAAAAAAGTTAACCATCTGTTGCCTCACTTTCATTTAAAATATTGTTTTTAATTTCCTCTTTCTAGGTAACCAATTTTTGTTGTTTTGCTCCAGTATTGGGGTTTGGAAGGAAGGGGCTTTAAATTGTAGCTTTTATTTTTTTTTAATGTATTATCGGTGTCATAAGTTTTACAATTCCTAGTAGATGTTTGGCAAAAATTTCTTGCCATGGTGAAAGAGAACAAAATTCAATTCAGAAATATAATTTCCTTCACGAAGACACTTGATAACATGGGAGAGATTAATGAAGCCTTATGACAGAAACTTGATTTAAAGCAGGAGATTAATGCTGCTTTATCAGCCCATATGAGTGAATTAGCTCAAAAAATGTTTGAAGTTGCTGAGTTTTCTGTTAGAAAAAGATCTCTGGACATTTATTTGATCATTGCTGAGTACTTGCTATAGGCTTGTCTATCTGACAACACAGGAACAAACTTCACACCAGTCTTGTTTATTTTACAGTAGCGTGTTACTTACTATTCCTTGTTATTCTGCGGGAAGCTGGGATGCTTTGGAGGTCAGCTGATGGCTCAGGGGGATTATTCCTAGTAAACCAAGCTAAAATAAACAAAAAGAATGACACACATTCCAGTTTCATTGATATTGAGGACAAAAAAATGTTTAAGCAGTGTTTTTAATTGGAAAGGTTCTGTCCCAATGCCTGTTATGAATCATATTTTTTATCAGCAAAACAAGTCTCTCATTTCCTTCCTAAATATAGAAGTGTTTGTCTTTGGAGAACATTAAAGCAGTTCAGAAGCTGGGCCTGACAGGTTGATAGATCTACAGATGTGCACAACTAACAGAGGAAACTGGGAGCTTATGTGCTAGGGCCACAGCTGGCCACTGGTCCGGGCTGGCATTCCAGCTCTGCTCCTGATATAAATTACATCAGTATAAAAATAATAATAAAAATAAATAATCTGTGGTGAACAGTCCATTTATGTCATTTGGCAGTTGTGTTTTATGTCTGAAGATACAGCCACCAAATTAACTGGTAGTTCTTAGGATCCTGTGTGCTTTATTCAGTGTAAAGGAGAAATTGCACCATGTGCATTCATAAATATCATGTATGTGTCTGTGTATGCACAAGATATGCGTACATACACAAAAATTCCTTTTCCTCCAGCGGCTTTCAATTCTCTTGGGGGAAAATGTCTGAAGCAACTGTACTTGTAAGTTCAGCTAGTTCAGAATGAAGTCTGCATGATTTTGGAACTTTTATTTTTTTATTTCTCCTAGAACTGTAGCATCCAGCGTTATATTTCTAAATCTTTCTTTTAAACATTTTTGCTATGCTGCCTATGCAGATGAGTCTGCAGAGCTGACCTTCTAGCTTACAAATTCAATGATTCTGAAAAAGATATGTTGTTACACTAAGCTTAGATTTGTGTCCTATGATACAGTAATAGGTAAAGGTACATTCTCAAATGCTGCACTGCAGAGGTATGCACAAATAATAGCATTTTGTATGCACTGTGTATACAATGACAAGTGCTTCGAGAGTGCCTCCACTGGGTATCTCAAAGAGCATCCTGTTTCTCTGGTACAGATGGGAATTAATGGTGAAGAGCCTGATAAGTAGATTTTTGCTGATGAGAATAGTTGAATTTCATAAAGCAGAAAAAGTGTGTCTGCAACGTGACGACAGAAGACTAGCATGGAACTGCAGACAATGTAAAGCCCACTTGTGAGAGTTGAACAGGACATGGGAGTTGTCTCAGGGAAGAGGGAACGCAAAAGACCTCTCTTCTTCCCGACCTCTCTGGCTGGGGTGGCTGGACTCTGCTCCATGCCTGTAGCCTGGGCATGAGGTTCTGCTCATAGCAGTGGGGTACCAGACCACTATCAAAATCTGCAGCTTGGGTGGCAGGACACCAAGCTGTTTAAAAGGGACTGGTTCAGGTAGCAAAAGAAGAAAACTAAAAAAAGATTGCCAGATGTGTGCAAATAATTAGAGACCTGAACAAAAAAGGACAGTTACCTGCAAAAATGTTGTCCTTGTTTGTTCTTGCTTTAGGATTTCTCCAAACATTCTGATACACTTTAACATAGGCTTGAACTACCTTCCTAAGTTCATTCAAGAAGGCCCCAGTCTCTGAAGAATTCAAGGAGCAGGTGAAAGCTATGTCAGTCTTGACAAGATTGCCACATCTGCTCCGCTTGATGAGCTCATACCCAGCTGGGCTTACCCCCATGTAAAGGGCAAACAGAAAAAGCCCTGTTGCTCTGCGAAAGCTACAGTGGAGGCATTACCTTGTGAACTGTCGAGATTTCCTTCGTGCTGGGTTCCTAGGGGCTGTCCTTCCCCTGTGTGCCATCAAGGAGACCATCCACCATCTGGTCCAAAGTGTTTGTAAAGTTCATCCTTGCGATAAATGTCATTCTACAGAACATAAACAAGCTTTTGCCCTACTGCATTATCGGTGTATTTACATCAGTAAATAAAGTAAAACTTTGACTGAAATTTTAATGCAAGTAAAAGGAAAATGAATCTTTTCCATCAGAAAGCACCTTAGCAGTGACTCTGACTGTGGTGCTGTTTGGGACACCTCTGACTTGCTATGGCGCTTGCTGGGTATTTTGCTTGCTGTGTCAGCAGAACCAAGAAACTACATGCTTTATGCTGATTTCAGTCTGAACATTCAGGTCTATGAGTATGTTCCTATCTGACCTTTTGTATAAGAGGCCATAGATCTGTTTATTTTCAGCAGCTAATTGTTTTTGATCTATTAAAATACATTTTCCAGAAAGACTGCCAGCAAAGAGAATTGAAGAGCTGGAGAGTCCATATTTTTCTTTACAAATATGTTTTAGTAGTCAACTGCCACGCTATTTTAAAAACTTATAACTTATGTATTACTTAAATTTACCTGGCTTCAACTGCCATTAGAACTTGACTTTTTCTGTTCCAGTTAATTAAATATTCCTTCTGCAAGGTGTGCTTTCCATGTCCATGATGCTTGGACACCATGGCCAAAATCTTTCTTGCCTCTAATTAATTCTCAAGACTTATCATTTGAACCCTGTTCTCAGTATTGGGGAGTAACAATATCCTAGAATACATCCTTTCTATCTGCCCTCTAACAGTCCCTTCAGACCCTATTTCACCCTCTCCAGTTTATCTGCTTTTTTGTGTGTTTTATTTTCAGACTATGAACATGGAAGTTATAGCTAGTGTTTGACTATTGACCTCATGAAATCCTTATATTGGCAAAAAGGAAAGCTTTTAACTTACTATTCCAGTTGTTAGATATCCAAGAACTGTGATAGCATTGATATGTGTATAGATAAACAGAACTTCTGATGAGAAGTATTAAAGAAGGAGAGCTTGTTTGCTTATTTTCTATAAAGGCAGACTATCAATCAATCAATCGTTTGTGCAGGTACCTATGCAGCATGGGAAGCAAACAGAAGGAACTTGAAGTCTATGTGCAGTTGCAGACTAATATCATTGGGGTTATAGAAATGTGCTAGGGTAGTTTGCATGACTGGAGTGGACATGGCTTTAATGAAGGGCAGCAAGAAGTGCTTCTACAAATACGTCAGCTACGCAAGGAAGACCAGGGAAACCGTAAAGCCATGGCTCAGCAGGGCATGGGACCTAAGGACAAAGGACATGAAAAAGGCTGAGATACTCAATACCTTTTATTTTGCTTCAGTTTTACTGCTAAGGTTTGTCCTGAGCCTCCCAGGTCTCTGTGTCTGGTGGTACAGACTGTGAGAGTGATGCTTGACTTAAAGGAAAGCTGGACTGAGTTAGGGACCAATTAAGTCAACAGGTAAAACACAAGACTGTGGAACCACATGGGCCGCATGCAAGGATGCTGGGTGTTGGCTGGTGCAATTGCAAGATGCCTCTCTATCATCTTGGAAAGGTCATGGCAGTCAGGGGAAAGAAAAAAGGTAAATGTTATGGCCATTTTAATGAAGGGCAAGAAGGAGGATCCAGGGATCCATTGGCCTATCAGCCTGACCTCAGTCCCCAGGAAGATTATAGAGCTTTTCTTCCTGGAAGCCATGTTCAAGGACAGGAAGATGACTGGAAACAGCCAGCCTGGAGGTACCGTGGGCAGATTGTGCCTGACCAGTCTGACTGACTTCTATGGTGAGCAGACGAACGGAGTGCAATAGGTGATGTTTACACTTTAATGTTGATCTCCAAGGTGCATAGGGAAAGAATGAGAGGCAACAGACAAGATGCAAGAAGGGAATTTTCAAGCAGGTATTAGGAATTTTTTTTCTACTACAAGAGTGGTCAAACACTGTAGTAGGCTACCCAGAGAGGTTTCAGTGTCTGTGTTCTTGGAGACATTCAGTTAGACTTGACATGGGCATGAGCAACCTGATCTGGCAGACCTACTTTGAAGTGAGGTCAGATGACTTGACCTTTTCAGGTCCTTTCCATACCTGGGATTTGAGAAAAACAAATTTAAGTCTCTGGTTTGTCTAACTGACAGTAACATCTCAAATGTGGATCTCCCACTTTTCAAGTGACTGTCCTAATTGATGGGTGGAAATGGTGATATTTTCTTAACAAGAAACACTGGAAAGACATTGCTTTGTTTTCATACTAGCAAACTTTGCAGGAGGTGGAAATGACTGTTCTTGGGGATTATCTTTTCCTATGCCCTGCTCCACCTAAAACCAACTTACTACTGAGCAGATAAACCAGATAAAACCAGATAAAATAATTATATAATTTATTCTTTGATGACATATTTTTGTACAATAGTGGAAGCCAATATATTTTAGGGGAGACTTTCTTTTACAACCTTTTATTTCACACATCTTTGACACTCAGAAGAAAAACAATTTTCACACACAACAAACAACAAACAAATAGGACCTGCTTTGTGATTAAGGAGTCTGTGATTTTACTATTTATGTCATAAACTGCATGAAAATACTTCTGATAGAAAGAAATAATCTTCAAGGTTAAATGTCATAAGAAGGCATCATTTTGTTTAAGCTATTCTGCTTTCCTTTGCTTCAGAGAATATATTTTCAGTAAGAGGTCCAAGTCTGCTGGTTCCTGCAGTTGTGCCGATGTGTCCCTATGGCTATCCAACAGAAAAAAATCTGCTTTTCCTCCTGAAAGCATATTTCAGTTGGAGGAACAAGATGTGGTAATAGTTGCCACCCTCTTCCTCCCATGTTCCTTTTACCCCAAGACAAGCTGTTCTTCTGGCAAGAGCTGTCCTTCCTACCGCAAAGGACTAAGAGAGGATCCTTGAGCAGGAGTGAGTGGGCTGCAGCTGTCAGTGTCAGGCAGGCAGCTGCTGTGCCTCCAGGTCTGGCAGTGGGCAAAACCATCACTTTGTTGCTCCTCCTGCTGAAATACACTTTTTTTCCTTAAAGTTCAGAGAGATGTGGTAAGGTCCAGGTAGTTGAAATTTTGCTTGCTGAGTATTTTGCAGACGATTCTTGGTGTGTATCTGCTGCCTCTCACTCTCTGTCTGGGATTTGGAAGGGATGTGCAATACCTCTGGATGAGAAGGGAAGAAAACCTTCTCCTGAGTTCCTGGGAAACAGCACAGGCTTTCTTGACCAGGAACCAGAGACACTGGCCCTGCACACCGAACCAGTTGTCAGAGCCTTTATGTTGAGCACAGCCAGAAATTGGAAAAAGGGGCAAGTGGATGGCAGAGCTTCAGAACTAGGTAAAGGTGTTTCATATTTGCAGATATTAAATAGTTGAGCTATGGATGCGGGTTTTTGTCACTTACCATCACTTTTATTTAATTTGAAAACCAAATGGCAGGTGCCAAGGTTTATTTGGGTTTGTCATACATCCATGAGGTCAGCAGACAGTTCCCTTGAACAGGGGCTGCCTACATGAAGCTGAGTGCTTGAGGGTTCAGAGGCTTCTGAAATAGGATGCTTCAATATGAGTTGCTCACTCAAATGGGGGTATTCAAAACTGGGAGTGAATCTCTTAATTCTGGAGGCAAAGTAATTTCCTTAAGGGTCATGAAGCTGATCTGAACCTTCAGAGAAAAACTTCAGGGATCAAAAATTGTTTCTTCCTACTACAAAAAGGGGCTGTAGTTCAGCACAAGGAGCAGGTTTATACGGGTTGTGTTTGAACTGTTCTTTTTATCATTTTGTACTGAGGTCTCTGAGCCATCTGTAAGAATAGGAAAGTTATTGCTAGAGAGATTGGACACTGGTAGCTGATAAATAGCGCTGCATCACTCTGCAAAGAACAGTTGATGAATGCTACCATTTATCATGGTTTAACGTGGTAGACAGCTAAACACCACACAGCTACTGGCTCCCCCCCAGCCCCCCACGCCCCCCCACCTAGCCCCATGGGATGGGGGGGAGAATTGGGGAAAAAAAGGTACAATTCTGGGGTTGAGATAAAGACAGCTTAATGGGACAGAAAAGGAAGAGAAAATAATACTAGTACTAATACTACTAACAACAACAACAACAACAAAAGAATTAGAATGTACAAACCAAGTGATAACACAATGCAGTTGCTCACCACCCGCCAGCTGATGCCCAAAGAGTTCCTGAGCAGTGGCCCCTGGCCAGCTTTCCCCACAGTTTATATACCAAGCATGATGTCATATGATATGGAATATCCCTTTGGCCAGTTGGGGTCAGCTGTCCTGGCTGTGTCCCTCCCAGCTTCTTCTGCCCCCCAGCCTACTCACTGTGGGGTGGGGTGAGAAGCTGGAAAGTCCTTGACTTAATGTGAACACTGCTTAGCAACATCAGTGTGTTATCAACATTATTCTCATCCTAAATCCAGAACACAGCACTGTACTTTCTACTAGGAAGAGAATTAGTTCTATCCCAGCCAAAACCAGGATACCATTGTATGTGAAGTGTTTCTTCCCCCGCCCCCCTTTAATGGCAATGTTTTAAACTACATCGTCCCACACAGGGGACTGCTAAGTAAACCAGAGCTGACATATGATAAATGTTAACCTGTGGTTATAGCTCCAGAAATCAATGAATTGGATGCTTCACATGTAGAAGGGCAGTCATGCTGTTTCTGATTGCAGACTGATAAATGTAAATCAGTCTATAAGCCAGTAAAACATGAGTGTAACTTGCTAACGCAAGTGCATGCTTCCAAGAGGAAAGAAAAGTATGTGAGAAGCTATACTGTTCTGCTTTGAAACCACCGGTAAAATAATCAGTTCTAAAATTTGCAAGGAATATGTGAAGGAGAGAACTGTGTTAAAGTCAATGACCAGGGTATGTTTCTGTAATAAATGTGATTTGGTACTTGTGAGTATTATTACTTCACCTCAGACACAGGAGCACCCAACAAAATGTCACTTTGAGAAATACTAAAATAGGGAAGCTAATGCCATAAATTAAGGCCATTATTTAATGGCCTTCATGAATGCAAAAATGGACTACTACGAGTGACCCCCTACAACTCAGCAAGCTAGAAAGCATGTTTTAAATGTTGCTCTGTAGTGAGCGATTAAACAAATTCTAGAATAAAGTGAAAAATACAGGTTAAAGTATACTTCAGGGACTGGAAATAAAGGTGACACAATTTAGTTCTTGCTGGGCACCCTGATTTTGACATTAGCCCGTTGGACAGCTAATCATGGTTGGTTTCTGAATGAACTAAAGAACACAGAGCAGCTTCCTGCCAAAAGCTACTTCATTTTGTTTTTAATTCCATCCTGAATTCATATTTAATGAAGATTATTTTATTCTCAGAGGAATTCAAGTAAACTCAGTTCAGTGAGCTTGTAATGGGATGTTGTAGTGTTTCTGTAAGATTCAAAGAGAAATTTTTTTTTAATGTTAAGATGCTGTTAACCAAGGCAACCCTAGCTGTCAGCTCTGCCATGGCAAGACCTTATCAGAAGGCTGTTGTCAACAGGCCAGCAGACCACGCCATTGTTGAATGGGCATGCAGAAGCTGATATATTCCTTATGTGGTTCTAACAGATGGAGAGTTTAATAGCAGCAATGTCTTAAAGTGTATGGAAGTGCTCTAGGAAAAGTTGAACCCTTCTATCCCATGAGAAGGAGCTTGGGATGATTGTTTCAGCAGTCGGTTTTCTTACAAGTTAAGATAATGATATGAGATATATTGATTTTGAACAGAGGAAGTTAAAAGTGTTTAATTTGGAAATGCAGCTCCCCTGTTTTTTGTATTTGAACTGAAATCCCTTCCTACCCACAGAACTTTTTCCTAGGCTCTAGTTTTAGGCAGGGCAAAAGCATAGACAAGTATGTGGGACTCCTTTTCATAGTTTCTAGAGTTTACTCCAAATTTGACATTGTTTTGACAAACTGAAAGGCAGACATAAGACAAAACAGATCATAAAACTGAACGGAAAAACTGCAGTAGATTTGTGGGCTTGGTGGTTTTTGGTTGGGTTTTTTTTTTTCACTATCCATTTTAGTTTAACACACTCCACCTTAATGCTTTATATGGGAAATCTTCCTTTGCCTTTTGGCACTGAACATAGTGTACTGTTGATCTCAACAGAATGCAATGCTGCTTTGATGCTGCACATCAAGACATACTGTCTATGCAAGTAAGGTGCAGCTGATTATTGCAAATAATGATAGCTTGTAATGCAGAAGTGCTTAGAGATCCAGGTAGAATAGGCAGGTGGGGATCAGAAGAGCGAGCTGCCCAACCATACTGCTTGCTAATGGTGTAAAGGAAAAGCATTATCTGTATAGCTCCGAATGTGTAGGAAGTGTCAGGTGATAATTAAGTACAGTGCACCTAGCTGGCAGTATATTTTTGAGCTTTTTGAAAGAGAGAGAGGATTGGATGCAAATGAACAAGCAAAGGCTCATCTGGTTACTGCTGAGGAATAGAAAAATCAGAAATGAAAGATGCATTTGTGATAAACAAGATTGAAATTCCTTGGAAGAGTGTGTGTGTATTTAACATCTTAGCATGAATGTATTTGTTTTTTTGTCAGAATAAATTGCTAAAACCAGTCATGAGATACAGAAGCAAAGAAATATGAGGAAGATCTGGATTATGGTGTAAGGACATTCACAAATCCCAAAACTCTTTCTAAAAAGACTGATTAGAAGTAAACAGCATCAAACTATGATGAAGTCTCTTAATAGTGACTGAGGCTTTCCAAATAGATATTCTTATCAATAAATGAACTATGAATACCTCCCTAGCTTCTAGTAGATTGTTTTAAGAGGTGTTTTACTTAGAGGTTAATGTCTTTTATCTCTCTGTTTGTTTGTTTGTTTGTTTGTTTGTTTTTTTAATATTTTATAACAACATAAAACACTTCAGTATTTGATATCCAGGCATACTCACAGTAAACATCTTCTCTACATTTGCTATTTTCACAGATGCTTTTATGTTTTTCTATCAGTTGTGCAAAACCAGTCCATGTCCTTGGGAGAAAGCTGAGGCTCTGCTCTCAACATATGTGTGCTTGGGGGGTACATGGCAGAGGACCCATCTCTGGGGGTGACAGTGAACCCCTTCCCACTTTGCTGGCAGCCCAGTTTCTACTGGTTTCACCTCTCATCCAGTTTCACAACAGTCACAGGGTATGTCTGATGCCTTTCTAACCCTTCAAGGACAAGCTGTCTCAAAAGCTATTTCAAAAAATCCAAATACAATCCAGGTAAGTGTGCTGATGGTAGGTAGAAACCACACACTTCATTATGTTAAGTTGCATTCTCTTGTTTTTAAGAGCTCAAAACCGATCACTTTAAAGAAAAAACTAGATTAAATTATTTTGGGATTGTAAATAGAAGCACTTTTCTCTCAATTGTGTTTTAAAATCCAACTTCTAATGATGACAGTAAGTCAAGGAAGAAGTAGAAGCTGATTTCTGGCAGACACTTCAGTTTAGGCCGGGAAAGTGACAGACATCTCAGAGACTGAAAGAAAAAAAACCCCACACCCCAAGCCCTTATCGACTCAGTGAAAGAGGTCAGTAAGTTCTCCAAAACTAGGAGAACTTTAAACTTTTTTTCTGTGCCGTTTCTTTTCAGAACAACTAAACAATTGCTCATCCCCTGTGCCAGGCACCTTCCCTTCCTCTCTGCAGCAGGTTGAGGTGAGAACACTGGATGAAAAAAGCACCTGTGTATTTATTCCTCCCTATTCTGCTGGTACTAGACCCTTTGCTTGCAGTCTTCTTCCCCTAGCACAGCAGTAAGTAGACTTCAAGTCCCTAAACTGGCTGCTTTTTTTAGTTTGTGTCTTTTTACAGACACACTGTCTTGTTTTTGAAAAATGCTGGTAGACTATAGTGAGCTTGAAGAAAAATGTAGAGGAGCATTTCATGTGGCACTGCCTTCTGAATACCACTGGATATGCTGTTTGAAAGGTATTCAAGTGAAGTGTCCAGGTCTCTGTTTATCCCTCGGTCACATTTGATATGTTCAGACTGGAGAAAATATTCATGAATCTGAAAAACTAGTTTGCAGGATTTCAGGAGAAGAAAACTGAAAGTCTTGTTGAAAGGTCCTGGGTCTAATAACCTCTTGCACTTTACCCAGTAAGACATTATTGATGGCACTTGTTTATAATCTACCTTTTTCCTCCCTACAGGCCCCAAACCCTGTGGCACTGGAGTCGATGCTCTGCCCAGCAGGGGACTGCTGACAGTTTCTGACAGAAAGAACATGGTCATCCTTAGTGTCTGAGCCGCAAGTAGGCTTTTTGTCAAAATCCACTTGAGAAGGTTTTGCTCTGGAGTTCTTTTTTGTCAGATAAGTGAAACAAAATATTTCATGAGTGTGAAAGTTGTTTTGCTCTCATTGTGTTGGGATAAAGGTAGGGGAACAAATTTCCCTCCTCTCATCCAGGACAGACCTGTGAATACCACCACGAAGGTACCAATGACTTCCTTGTGGCCAGCCTGTGACTCCTAAGCCACGTGTGGTGTGTCACTACAGGGTGCCATCACTAGGTGATGTTTGGATGAATGTTGCTGGTGTGCCCTTGGATCCAGCTGGATATTTTGCTGAGTCCCATCCTGCAGCTGAGCCCTAGGTCTGAACAGCTGTTATCCCCTAGCCTTTCTTTTCACCTGCCTCCTCCTTTTCCCTTGGCTTTCTGACATAAGAAATGTTTTTATGGATCTTGGTCATAGGAATTTTCTATACTTGTTCACAGGGTCAGTGAACTGACCTGTTGTGAACAGCTGGTTGTCTAATTGGATAAGGAGGAAAAGAAATAATGTCCATATATGATACTATCATGATGCAGTTGGTGTCTACATAAAGGGTTATGCTGATAATTTATGAAAAGGCACATCTGTAACTGGCATAATTCTATTTTTTTAACAGAGTCTACTCTGGGACCGTAGAAGTGCTCAGAGAAGGTGTCGTAAGAGATGAAAGAGCTGAAAAATTCCCAAACAGCACCTAAATAATAGTCTGCATGGGCAGCAATGGGGTATGGAGGCTCCTTAGTTCTAATGGCTAAATGTTCAGCATATCAGTTTTGCAGCATCACTGAAGTGATGTAGACCTGTTTCTCTGACCTCTTTCAAGACAGCATTTTGCTTTCTGTATCTGAAATCATTCCTGGCTCACCTTCTGAAGACCTTTCTAGCCCAATCTATAAACCCTTTTGCAACTCACTGTTCCTCAGTGAAAAGCTATTTGGAAAGGCAATGAATCGTGAAGTGGTCTGATAAACACTTGGCAGAGGAAAGATCATAGAATCATAGAATGGTTTGGGCTGGAAGGGACCTTAAAGATGATCTAGTCCAACCCCCCTTCCATAGGCAGGGACACCTTCCACTAGACCAGGTTTCTCAAAAACCCAGCCAGCCTGGCCTTGAACTCTTCCAGGGATGGGGCATCCACTTCTCTGGGCAACGTGTTCCAGTGCCTCATCACTCTCATAGTGAAGAATTTCTTCCTTACATCTAATCTAAATCTACCCTTTTCCAGTTTAAAGCCATTACCCCTTGTCCGATGGTTACATGCCTTTGTAAAAAGTCCCTCTCCAACTTTCTTGTAGGCCCCCTTTAGGTACTGGCAGGCTGCTATACATTCTCTCTGGAGCCTTCTCTTCAGGCTGAACAACCCCAACTCTCTCAGCCTCTTCACAGGAGAGGTGCTCCAGCCCTCTGATCATCTTTGTGGTCCTGCTCTGGACTTGCTCCAACAGGTCCATGTCCTTTCTGTGTTGGAGGCCCAAGAGCTGAATGCAGGACTCCAGGTGAAATTTTACCAGAGCAGAGCAGAGGGGGAGAATCACCTCCTTCAACCTGCTGGCCATGCTTCTTTTGATGCAGCCCAGGATATGGTTGTTTTTCTGGCCTGCAAGCGCTGCCAGGTCATGTTGAGCTTCTTGTCAACCAACACCTCCAAGTCCTTCTCATCAGGGCTGTTATTAATCCATTCTCTGTCCAGACTGCATTCATTCTTGAGGTTGCCTTGACCCATGCACAGGACCTTGCACTTGGCCTTGCTGAACTTCATGAGGTTTGCATGGGCGCAGCTCTCAAGCCTATCAAGGTCCCTCTGGATGGCATCCCTTCCCTCCAGTGTGTCGATTGCACCACACAGCTTGGTGTCATCAGCAAACTTGCTGAGGGTGCTCAATCTCACTGTCCATGTTGGCAACAAAGTTGTTAAACAACACGGGTCCTAGTACTGACCCCTGAGGAATGCCATTTGTCACTGGTATTCAGTGCCTGGGAAGCTAGTCTGGGATCTGGATGATCAGGTTGACTCTTTTTTTCCTTTTTCTTCCCCCCCCCCCCGGCAACAGAATTCCTAAAGAAGCCTGGGCATGTTACTTAGCCTCACTTTGCAGCTCAAGATGGTGTTGGGGATATGGCCTATGAGGCAATTACTGATAACAGTAGGGCAGTATCAAAAGAAAAACTGGAACCTGCTCTATTGTTCTTTTCTTGTAATTTTTGTTAAATACATGGCCAATTTCAGTTGATTTCATATCCTTTCCTGAGATATATTAAAACAGACTCAACTTTAATGTGACAAGGCCTCATCTTGTAGTCCTGTTTTGACACCCAGAAGATGCAGCTGTACATTGCTACAAGATCTGGAATTGTCCTCTGAACATCTTCCTTACTGCCACAGCCATGTTAACTTTGCATGAGAAGGTTTTGCCAAGGACACGACTATATTAATCTTTGCAGAGTGATGGAACAGACCAATTATTTCTATTTATTAAACTCTGTTCACTTCAAAGACCATTTGAATTTATGAAAAATGATAATAATAAAGAAATGATGCTTGACAACTGTCTCCCTTCAGTGCTATAGATGGTGAATCATACAATCAGATATTATGCATGACAACTTGAAGGGGTCAGTTGTTGACAGAGAGTTTTCTGTGTAGCACATGTAATTGCAGAAATACTGTTTGTCTTCCTCCTGATTCATTGCTATCATTTTCTGTGCAATTTCAATGTCATTTTACTCGTCCTGAATTCATTTCATGATCCAGAAAGACATTTGTTATTAGCACAGGTAAGAGGATTTTTCATAGCACTTATTTGCTGAAGGTCACCCTGAGCAAATACACACCTAAAAGCAAACATACCTTCAGACAGCATTTAGCATAGACGGCCAGGTACCCATGGAGTGAAGAGTGGAATCTGTAGCCGATTGATGCGATCTTCAATAATGCACAAAACAGGGTAACTCCTTCCTTTCCAGTTCCCAAAGGGGATCTCCTTCCTTTATTTGTTTCCCAAGAAGCAGACACTTCTCCCAAGAGACGCTTCTCAGCAGAACTGAGAGCTTTGTAACAGCATCTGACCTCTGAGGCTGTTTGCGGATGTCCTGAGGTCCCTCTGTCTTGGCCTGTTCATGCTGGCTTCAGGAAGACTCTGACAGAGAGGTGTTGTCTTGTTGATGTTACTCTTCTTCCTCTTCTTTAACTGACCCTTCTATGGCACTCCTGAAACACAGTGAAACTTGAGGAGAACCAGCCAGATTATCGGGAAACAGGTAACCTGTTCGTACAAACTGTCTTGTGGCATCATGTGATTGAGACCTGGAGGATTGAAACAAAGTTGGTGATGTAAGAAACCAGCAATGCAGGCTGTGCATGGATATTTTTTAGTTGAGCTGGTGGAAGAGGTTACTTCCCATGTTGTGGCCAGACTATGGGGACTTCCATGCAAGCTTTCATTCTTATTCACTTCAGGAAAAAAAGACCTGTCGTGTTAGGCAGGCTAATTCACATGGCTTGGCTTGAAAGAAGATGAGAATGCTTGGACAGATTTATCCACTTAGAGATTAGCAGGGACAGTAGCCTCCAACAAAGGGGAAGGGTCACCAGCAGTTGTGATGGTTGCCCTTTTTTCTGGCATAGCTGAGTCTGGAAGAAGTTAACTATTTGAGGCTAACCAGAATTAACTTCACCCTGTGATTTTTAACCTAGTAGTGCTGCTAGAGAACAACTCAGGACACGAATAGAGGTGGAGCATTTCCACAGCTTCACAATGTGTGGGCACGTTAAGAGCCATCCTTGTCCTGTCTCAGCCTCACACTCACTCAACTCTGACCCTGACAGGCAGGCAATTCCGCATTTGTGCCCTTACCCCCCAGCAAAGCCGAAAGAAGGGCCTCGGAGAAGACGACTTTACAGTGTGACTTGACAACAGTAAGTCAGACTGGGGCCAATCACAGATTTGACACTCAATTAGAGACCACACAACAGTAACAGGTTCATAGCAGAACCACTTAGTGATTTCTTGGTGATGTTAATGGGTTATCCCCTTTTTGTCCCGGGAGATTTCAGTACCAGCATCACTAAAGCCACAGATGCTAAGCCCCACATCCCAAATGAGAATTGCTCACCAAGGTCATCTCTCCTTATGGATACAGTTGGGCACACTCTGGCCTTGCTGCTCAATCTTGCTCTCAGTATTGAAGGCAGAGGACTGAAGCAAGGGTCCTGGACATTTGCTTTAATAATGATTAAGGCAGCAGTCTCAGGCTTTCTTGAAAAAATCATCTAGTATCTTACAAATTAAACTCTTGTTAATATGTGCTGAAATAAGTTTTGGTTTAGGTGCTGCAGCTTCACGCTGGTGATATAACTCAGGCTGCTTTGCCTCTGCCCTTCTGAGCTCCCAACAAGCTCCACTGTCTAGGGTGGAAATGAATCAACATATTTATGACTTTAACTATTGCAATGGAGAACTGTTCACCAGTGAGATTCATCCACCTCTGATCACTGAAGCACAGTAACTCCAAGTATAATTATGAGGAAAGAATGAGACTAGAACAGCTAGTTTGTAGCTTACCCAAGTTAATTAAATGAAAGCCGTAATTAATCGGGTGCCCTTTAATGTAATTTGGCAAGCTCTTGAAAAACTGTCTTGCTGAGATCTGATCTTTACCACTTTACTTGTCTGATGAAGATGGCCATTTTTATGAAAGTCTTCAAAGAAATAGATTAGTACCTAATAGCATCAAAGCACTTGAAATCTTCTGGTTCAGATGTCAATCTTATTAGCTGTCTAAGCTTTTTCAAGTAGCACAAAAGCTATTTATTTACAGACTGACACATAGTAGCTTGCTTTATTCCTTCTCCCTCCCCTAAAAAGAGATACTGTTTACTCAAAATCATCTCTCTTTTTTTGGTATAAATACTAAAGAGCACTTTCTATCTTCAAAGCACTATAGACATTCTATTAAGCATTGACTGCTGTTATTAGCTATTACTTTAAGCTTAAATGGTATTGAATTAAAATAATCTCTTAATGATAACCCCTTCTCACAGCACTTAATGTTTTTTTAATTGGGTTTTGGCAAATATGAGACTAGGCAAGGTTACAAGCCTGAGTCTTATCCAAAGACCGTTTAAATCAATGAAGTCATCAGGTCATTTAAATGCATCATGCCACAGCATGACAACTAACATTTAGTGGAATGTTTGCAGAATATTACAAAGTCTATAAAATATAGATTAAATGTACCTGAGACACAGCCAGTTTCCTGAGAAACGGGAGATGAAAGCTTTTTTTTTTTCCCTTGATTGACTCTGCTGATCTAACTTGCTGCAAGCTGTAGAAAATGCCAGCTTCCAAGCAGTAACATTCATTACAGCAGGCAGTCCAACAAGTCTCTTAAAAATGGACTTTTCCATATGATTTTTTTTTAAAGGATGGGATTTGCTAGATAGAAGCTGTAAATTACTCCAGTGACTAAGATCCTCCTCTCCTCCATACCAGTGGAAGATGGTATGCACCTTCCTATTCATAATACTGTCCATCCCTGAATGTTCTGTAAACCGTTGCACCTTGCCAAGGAGTGATTTTTACGTGTTTTCTAAGTTTTGTAATTTGGAATGACTTTATATTTCTTTTCATGTTTCTTAAGATTTTGCAATTCAAACAAATAAGCTGTCTTCAGATGCCTAGGGCTCAAATCAAAATGTGGTCTTAACTACTAGGAGCTGGTGTTGTGTGGTCTTTGTTTCTCCTGCAGATATATGATTGTTGGGCGAAAAGGTACATTCCTTACTTGAATGAATGAATGAATGAGGCTGAAGATGTTTTGGATAATCTTAAAAGTAAATGAAAACAAAACCAATCAGCTCCTTCAAGTCCCATGTCCTTTGTTTTTAAGGTCTGAATTAATGCAAGAATTCAACATGTTGCTGGAAATAGAGTGCTAAGGGTAGTTTGATGACAGGATAGGAAGTCATCAGTGAAGACAGGAAGATCTAAGGTGATCTAGGGAGAAGGGAGTTGCTCTCAGAGAAGACAGAGTCATAAGATCACTAGTTTTAGAGGTAAATTCCAGACCTGTGCTTGCTCCTCTCATTTGCTGTATGCATCAGGCAGTCTTTGATATAGAAAAGTGTAGTTTTGCATAGGTAACGGAAATGTGGAAAACAATGTTGTTTTTGTTGATGGTGAGATTTGTTGACCCACTTTTCCTTAGTGCTCTGAAGCAGCCTTATTTTGTGGGAAAACATGAAACCTCATTCCAGAAGAAAGCAACTGTCCTCTGCAGGAGCCGATAACTAGAGGCAACAAAGGTGTACTGTGGAATCTGAGCAAGAAATGGCTGAGTATATCATGCTCATTTTTTCATGGGCCCTCAAGCTGTAGAGTGGGAGTCTCTAGGAGCTGCTTTGGGATCCTTTGTTTTGGAACAAAAGACACACTGTGAAATGCCAGTCCTGGATGTTCCTGGGATGCATTGTTGTTCTGCAAGCAAAGCCAGGGCTTCTGTTGGAGCCAGAGAATGAGGGAGGGCTGCCACTCAAAAAGGCTGTAAGTAGCATAGTTTCCCACAGGCAGTGTGAAGGAGATTGTTTTAGAAAAACTCCTTCTTTATCTTCCTTTCTCACTCTTTTTTTTCAGACCTAGTTAATTATATTTGCATATACAGTCAGTGTTTATTCCTGTGACCAGGCCATAGGGAGTGACGGTTTTGGCTGGAAAGGATGCAATATTTGTGGGGGAGGATGGTGGGATAGTTGGGCATAGCTGAGGTTCCCTCCTTCCTTGCTACCTGACCTTATGTTAAAGCTTGCTGTTGATTGCCCCTGTGTCGTCTGTAAATTTCACAGAGATTTTTCAGCTGCTTCAAGGCTAACTTTGCTAATCTTGTTTGTGCTTTGTCAATACTTGTAGTTACTGCCGTTTTGCAAACTTCCTCTACTTTAGCTCAGGCAATTACGTTCTGTCTATTGAAGGTTCCCATTGCTGGATCAATAGAAGAAGTTTATTCTTCATTTCCTTCATAACAGCTATTGTATAGTGCTGCAAAATGGCTGCTGTAGCCAGTTGCAATTCGTCAGTGGATGAGCAATCGTGCAGTCTGAAAAGGATCTAAAGATCTTATGGAATGAAAAGTGATATAATCGTTATTGGTAGCTGTATTGGTCCTTTGACATCTCCTTTAAGTATTAGTTGAGAATTGGAGGGTTATCTGGGCATAAATGTTGCTTCAATCAGTTATCTGTGCCTTTTCCCTATCCCATCTGATGATGGCTTCTATTGCAAACCACTGGTATCCCACAGGGTCCTTGGATTGAATGTATGTCTACAGAATTTTCTATCTGGTTCCCTGCTGCTTCCCAGTCATCTAATGACCCTGTACAGAACTGGGCCCTCGAGGTTAGGATTGCTGGTTTCCTTTCTCTCTCAAACAGCTGGCATGTCATTGCTGTTGTCTCTAGACATCGAGCAAGCTGGCCTCCTACAAGCCTGCTGGCAACGTCTGATGTGTAAAGTTATGTGCCTGATGGCAGACGAAGTGTTGAAGCAACCTAATAATTCAGCTGTGATGCTATCCACTTCTGCCTTTTGTCCCTGAAATAGGAGCCCTTCTCAGGGTCTTGGGTTACAGATTGCAACGTTTTGTAGTTAAGAATGTCTGGGTCAAATAACAGAAAAAATGCTTTATTGTTGCATGGCACTGTGAAGCCAAATGTGTACTTGATTTTCTATTAGCACGGTGCATTGAGCTGGCACCTATAATGGTTCTGTATGACAGACTGTAATCAGACCTTGAGCAGGGAACGATGCCTGTACCACTGCAAACAGTAGTGGAAATGCTACTGGGTTGTAACACTAATGTTTAATACCTGACTTTTAACGATTGAAATGGCTGTTATGTTTTGGGTAGTGACAGTAGCTGGGTCTTGTGATTTTAGTATTTTTAAACACCATCTCAAAAAAAAAAAAAAAAAAAAAAAAAAAAGAGGTGGTTTTATTATATTGTATGTTCCCTGGTAGAACCCAATATGATGCTACTAAGCAGTCTAGCTAATAGAAAATGAGAACTTACAGGACAGATAATGATAACGTTCCAAAGAAAAGCATAAAGGAATGTGTTGTTTTGGTTCATCTTTTGTGAGGGATATTAAAGAAATTAACCTTTACGTAGGAAACAGGCAAATTTCATATTGTGAAGAGACGTAAGGAAAGAGTAGGACCAAAATTTGGAAGCCTGAGTGAGGCATGCTCTCCACAGTCATTAAAAAACCTGAATTTATCTTGTACACATTTGTGATAATGAACAAAGAATTCTCCAGTCTTTAAATGGGCTACTGCACAGAAAGCATGCTTATAAAGCAGTCTTCTTATTGCATCTGCATCACCATAAAGCCTTTTGGCATAGCCTTTTTATAACTCCTGTCTACATAATGCATCTCGTGCAAACTATTTGCTTTTGAGTACGATAGTGAGGTCTATTGAAAAAATTAAATAATAAATTATGCAACTTTCTCATTCCCTTTTGGCTGAAATGCTTAATAGACAGAATTCAAACACAAGTTTAATTCACCTATAAAGTACTTGGGCATCTGAATTACAGTTTTAATCTGCAGCAGCTGAGTTATGTCCTACTGTTACAATATATTCAGGAAAGGAAGGCTGGACAGGTAGAATCTTATTTTATGGATTGTGGGGATAACTTATGCAGACAGCTAACAGCCTGTTCCTACTAGGTGAGGAGAATTTATTGGAAGGGCTCAGGATCTCACTCCTCCTGTCACTGGTGGGTTATTAGCTTGTTCTTCCCCCTGCAGAACTGATCCATTTGGGTTCAGCCTTGAGCTGACTGCAGGTACTGCCTTCTGGAGAAATGGACTTGAGATGTGAGAGGAGAGCTGTGCCTGCATGTGCTCCTGACCAGGATGGATGCTCAAGTGAGTTAGCTTGTTTTTTCATTATTGCAAGCTAAAAGAGACAAACTCTGCTATTGTCTGTGCTGGTGGCTAACATACAAAGTAGCTATACAGAGAGCTAGCAGAATACGTGTCAAATTGTATAAGCATGTACACTGTCATGGTCTGATATTAGTAAGGCTTGAATCTGCAGACCTTTCTTCTGAATACTCAAGAGGGTACTCAGCTGGAATGTAAGCTGGCACCTCAGGCTGCTGAGGGCAATAGGTATCTGCCCAGACTATTGGATGTTCTGATCTAAATGACTACGAACTGAGTGTGAATTAAACATATTGTTAATTTTAATGGGTGAATAACAACCCTTCTTTTTTCCTCGGGTCACCCAGAAAGACAAAAAGCTTGCTACTTGCTCTGATTCCCACATCAGCTCCTGTGAGTTTTATGGGTAAGTAGGTATCTCCCTTTGACCTCCACTTTCTATGTTGACTGCTTGCTCTCTGACAGACAGAAAACAGAGACTCGCAATGTCACCATCTACCAGGTAATTTTGCCAATGAGCTGTTCTCCAGCCCTTCCAAACTCCTGAGGGAAAGGACTGGGGGTGGAAATCAGAAAAGGCTTTGCTCTCTGCAAATATCAACATGTCATGAAGGTCATGATGTGTGCTAGCAGTTCAAAACAAGTCAGGGGGAACACTCCTTTTAACAGAGTTCTGTGGATGGCTTGGAAAAAACCTCCACATTTGGATTCTGGCCATACATGGAACAGAAACTCAAATGGATCAAGAACAGAGAAAAAAATATAATTTGGTAGCACATTAACCATTTTTGGTTAATACTTCAAAAGCCACTCAGATGCAAGACAACATGGAAAAAAGGTATTAATACACATTCTGTAGTGTGTAAGAGAGTCACATGGTTAAATCTTACTCTGAAAAACAGTTTTACTGAAACTTTTTTGCAATGTTTTGCAAGACATTCTGCAATGTCTGCTGGTAGCATGGAAGATGCAGCATCCGGATTTAGTGTTAGATCTGTGTTATTCTGTATATTATTTGCCTGCTAATCCGAAAGTCTGTGCACACTGCACTTATCTCATAGATACTAAAGATGAACTATATCATTACTAGTTGCTTTCCCAATTAAATTTAACCTTAGACTGGGCTGGCTGATTTTGATAAGACAAATTACAACTTGTCTCTAGGACAGGTGAACAAGATACTAACTGAGAAATATAAAGCTGGAAATAAATAAAATAGTTGTACGTAATGGAGCAATTTAAAAGGAGTGCATTTCAGAGTTTTTGAGAAACATTTTCAACTTGCAATGATTTATTTCTGCTGCTCACAGGAGCTACATGAATAACTAATATTCTCTGATAAAGGCTCTATCCTATTAAGGAGTCAACTTTGCAGTAAAGGCAAAGAAGAATATAAAAAGTTGCAAAGACAAGGTAAAGCTATTAGCAAATCTCCATTCCAAAGTTGTTTCCTACTTGCTGTAAACCATTTCTATCAAGGGAGCAATTTCCTGTGTGCTGCCATTAGTGGATAATATTTTCCTTCAAATAATGGGCTGTGGATGGTGACTAACCACAAATGGTAATATTCTCTCTTTTAAAAGCCTGCGCAGCACACTTTAATGTTCTGCCATGACGCATTAAAACATAAAGTAGACTATTTCCAATATGAAAACTCATTTGTTTAGAAAAATCTCTCTCCCTCTTTCATTGCCTCTCAACACAGCTGAATGATAGTTGAGGTTCTTATAAAGTTTCAGTTGTCCTGGAGTTCAAAGGTACACTTTGTAGTTAGCAAACCTTGGAAGAACATTTTATGTTGGGCTTAAAAAAATACAATAAAATCTGATGAACAAGGCAACAGCATGTGCGCATATGCCATGAGATTTGTTACTGCTTACATCTCTGGGCTGTGCAGACAT
Source organism: Falco biarmicus (assembly GCF_023638135.1). Taxonomy (NCBI): domain Eukaryota; kingdom Metazoa; phylum Chordata; class Aves; order Falconiformes; family Falconidae; genus Falco; species Falco biarmicus. The sequence continues at coordinate 68,098,308 of NC_079293.1, forward strand.
GCACACAAGATAAACTGGGCTAGAATTAACCAGGTGCAGTATAACAGCATTCTGTTATCTGTCCCTAACAAATTACAGGCTGCTAGCTGGAATTACCGCTTGCAGATAGTAGTCATTTGGTAGTAAAGTGTGCTTGTTTTTTCTTCCTAAAAGCCTGATACAAGGGCATGTTTATATAAGTATGTTGAAATATGAAATGCTTTGACTGCATGTAAGGGAAATGAAAACCTTCCTAGCCTTTCATTTCCTATCAAACATTTACTGCATTGCAGGTCTCTCCAGCTCAGTAGCAATGTCAGTGTAGCATACCTCATACACACCGTGCTTTATAGTGTCAGGGTAATGTATTATCTGAGGCCTTCTTTAAACCTGTATTCTGCTTTTATAGAACTGATTTTGATTAAAGAGAATATAGAAACATTTTTTTGATGCTTTCTAGTGTGACAATTTATGAGGGAAAGTAAATGCTCCATGCTCATATGTTATTGCAGGATTCATTGCTCTGGAGGAAAAGTCCCTGCTCACAACTGAGCTTGCCCAGTGGAACAAGCACAGCAGAAAACACTGAGCTCCCTAACTTAGTTTTAAATGATACTGTTTTCAAGCAGTTTGGGTTTTATTTTTTGAAAAGTGAAACTGCAAAACAAAGGCTACTCTTTTGCACTGTGATACCATGACACTTTCTTTTCTAGAACTGTCTTAAACAAAACCCACTTAAACCTCATGTCCTACCATTGAAGCATATATTGGGGGATCATTTTACTCACCATCAAGTGAGAAACAACGAAGTCTTCACAGCTGCAGGAGACAGGTAGGGAGAATACTGCATCTGAAAGGCATTAACATGTAAATATAAAGAGAAAACATAACCAGAACATAAGAGCAAATGCATTTTTTAAATGTAGTGTAAGTTATCAGTTTCATGGATTATCAGAAAACTGCGCCTTTGTTAATATCTTGTTCCCATGTGCCCTACTCATTGCATTACATATCGGGGAAGTTTCATTCATAATGCTCTGAAGTTCATACTGAAGTATCTTCTTCAGCAGCTACCAAGACATTGGTTTATGAATGACCTTAAAAAGAAAATTGTGATTTCACTTCCATTTTTCCACCTCCTTGTGCACTTTTATGTCTCAATAAGCTAAATATTTTTTAGTATATATAAAAAAATAATACCAGGGGATATCTAAAATGTTCAATTACAATGTCCTTTTAAAATATGTCAGGTTTTTCATGCAATGTATCAAAAAGGACCATAATGAAACAGTCATTATTTTATCTCTTCTATTACTCAATTTACAAGAAAGAATTAATAAGGCCATAAACAGTGTCTTGGCCCTGCTGCTACTGAATTTTGGTTTGCTACTGGAATACCTTCAGTGATCTGACTTTTGAGCTTGCCTAATTTAAGTGTGAACTTCCTATTGTCTCATTACGATCACTTTCAAGTGTGAGGCAAAGTCTATGGTAGCAATATTACAGCACACAGCCGGAGTAAAATACCACATTATTGGCATGGCTCTTGAAATAGCTAAAAGACTGTTTCAATGCATGCATTATGGTGAAAGAGAAAAAGAACAAAGCTAAGGGGTCTCAGAGGTTGTGACGCTGGATGTGACACAGCCTCAGTTTCCCCTTGCATCTCAACACTTGGGATATCTTTGAAAGTACATGGAGACTAAATAGACACAAAGGGGCTCCCTCTGTTGTGAAGCAGCCGAAAAACTAGTCAGTTAGGTTTTCTACTTGGAAAGACAAGCAATGCATCTCCCAAGGAGCTAATGCAACTTTTTGAATGTTTGGCTTAGTCTCCAAACAGCGTGTCTGTCTGGACCAAGGAGTACGTGGGTTATTGCTTACAGAAAGCAGCAGCAAGACTGGGTTGCGGCAGCAGAGGTGTGATGGCACTGACTAGCAAACGAAATACATACTCAGCTCACTGGAGAGTTTAGGCTCTGCTAGCTTCTGGTGAGCTGAGGCATGAGATACAGTGCAGTGTTGTATACTTAGCTGTTCAAAAGGGAGACAGTAAATGAGACCAGTGGTCCATTCTGGTCTTGAACATCTGATCAGCAGGTCTCCTGTGTCACCCACTCTAACTTATCAGCAGGATGGTATAAAAGATGCTGCCACTAGCGGTTTCATTTGCTGCATACAGCAAGCACCATGCAGGTTATAAAATCATGCAAAACATTTCCAACAGCTAACGTAGGAACACCGCTTTTTAGGTCCTTTACCACCTGCATCTTGTTCCTTTTTGCAGTAAACTAAGCCTTTAAGACTTTATGCCTGTTCGTTTAAACAGTTAGGTGTGGACTCAGGCAATAATACAGGAAAGCAGAGGTGGACCCTTCTTTGCTTTGTGGCACCTACAGCCCCCTTTGGAGTGTCTTGGGTACAGGTGTGTAGCAGGTTTTACTTCTCAGCAAAATTGAGTTGGCTTTATTTGGGCTACCTGGAACACTACACAGGGCTCATACCACACACAGAAAACTGCCCTGTGTAGGTGTGTGGACAGCTTGTTAGCAGCTGTATTTCTAAGGGATCAATCACCATGTTCTTTACTTCTTGGAAGTTCTTACCTTTTGCATGCCATGTCAGCTTTCCTAGCATTTTACTGTCATCTGTGTCTGGTGACATGATGTTGGATCCTTTGGTCATGCTTTGTAACTTCTTGAGTCATAACTACAAATACTAGAATTGTTCCCTCATACCACAGGCATATTACAGGCAAAATTCTCTGTTCCTACTATATTACCCCCAAGCACCTTTATTGCAGGTGGAATCAATTTAGCCTTTGCTATATTTTAAAAAGGTAGATGCCCAGCAGATGAGGTCTGAGAAAAATATTTTGCCTTTCAAATAGATGATTCCAGGATTAAAATCTGGGATAGTTCATTTCCCCCCCAGTTTCAATCATTTCTGTTTTTCAGATACCCTTCCTAGCTCTTTAAAGTGTAAATCTTCCGGGTTTTATGTGTCTGTAAATCAAAAACTGCAGAACTCATTTTAGCCTCTTTAAAAAAAATACCACATCTGGACTAAGGAGTTTGTATGCCAAGCTACAGCATCATGCGCTACGGAAATGAGTTAAAATCTTTGAAAAAGGGAGGAGGTTTATAATGGGAATGCTTTTTGGAGTGGAAGTATGAGAGGGCACCACTACAATAAATCTAGAGAACAGAGATAAAATGAGGTCTTATGATGCTTTCATGCAGTTTGGCAAAAGCAGTTTTGCATCTGAGTGCAGCTGATTCTGCCCAGGACAAGCGATTAAAGGTGCACTTTTCAAATGTTTATGTCTCACCATGACCTTCTTTCGTTGTTTGTTGTTTTTTTTGTTTTGGTTTATTTATTTATTTATTTATTTATTTATTTTTCCCCAGTGTGGAGAAAGTCACAAGGTCAATGACCCAAAGGCAGAGCTGTGCTGGAGAGGTGCTAAAGATTAGCCCCCCCGGCACTCACTCCCCCCGCTACCTCTGGCTTTACTCTGACATGTGCTGGCTCCCCTTGGGGCTGCTGAGCTGCAGCTGACCCTGAGCCAGGCACATTTTGCAGATGGTTGGGTGGTTTGATAGCGAGGCAAAATGTTCTATGGCATTTCTCTGCCTTTTGGGAGCTCCCTTTAAATACATAAGGACTCAAAGAAAGCAGCTCTGTACTACTGTGTTGGGAATGTCTAGGCAAAATGATAGAGTTGTTTATGGAGGCTTTGTGCCCACTAGAAATGCCCAGGCAGCACTTTCCTCAGGTCTTGGGCCCCATTATGCCAGCAGAGGAGTTCAAAGTAGCCTTGCTGAGACAAAAAGACCCACCCTTGAGAGCTCCTGATTAGGAGCACAGCTGTTTTCAGAGGTCCTAATAAAGGCTGGAGCCCTGCTGAGTCTGGAGAAGCCTGGAATCTCCTGCAAGTGGGAGTCTAATTTTGTGGTAAATAGGTTTTTTAACCTTTGTGACAGCCTGAAAATGTTTGATTTAGGCTTTCATAGACTGGAGTAACCAAAATAGAAGGATTAGAACAGAATGAAAAGCAATATGCCCTGGAAAGTGCAATTATGCGGGAATCCATCTGAAAACAGCTGTTCAGGAACAGACCAGAGGAGGCATTTTTAATACATCACCAGGCAATGGGGGAGCTGCACCTGTAGCTCAGCAGTTTGAACCCTGATCACATCAACACTGTGTCACTGTCATTTTAGTTGCTTATTACTCTTCTGCATGAAAAGAATCGACTTGACTAGCAGGAGGCATAAGGAGCAGCAAGAAATCATTCTTCAGCCATACTTGCTGAAGGAGACGATGTCCAAGGAAAAGGTTGGTTTGTTGCTCAACAAGGCAGGAAAGTTGTGCACCAAAAATGTCATTGAAACAGAGTACATAAAACCTTTTGCTTTTTCATTTTCATTGCAGGTTCAGGTACATCCTGATTAAGTTTGGGAAGGTGGAGAACAGTTACCTGAAGTTCAAGCTTTTGAATTTGCTGCTCCTGCTGGACAGCAGGAAGTTTAGCACTAGGATGTTTAGAGCCAGAAATGATCCTGGAGCCATAGGCAGTTATCTCTGAAAGCTCAGGGAGTGTGGGTGAGGTTCTGGGAGAAGGTCAGGTAGTATCTTTTCATGAAGGACAAAATGGGTGGAAAAGCTGCTAGTCAACTTGAATTCAGCTGTAGGAAAATACAGGAGTAGATGAACTGCATACAGGTACCTACTGGAAAAAAAACAAAATGAAAAAAAATCCTTGGAGTTTGTGAGGCTTCTGAATCTGTCTTTCCAACATTCTTGAAAGCATGCTGGGAATTATGGACTGGATGAAATTACTGCAAAGCACATTAGAAAATATTTCACTGACAGAATGGAAGAGTATCTGCAGGCGTCGGTTCTTGCTCAGGTACAAGTCAATGCTGTCATTAACATCCTACTTGAAGTATAAGAAATACACTATTAAGTTTGAAGTTGAGATGAAATGAGGAGAGAAGAGAAGCCATGTGAAGGACAGGTTAAATGGCAACATGCAGAAACAGTCTAAACACAACAAGGATAATTGCAAAGGCAGGACTCCAGGCTCAGTGCAGCTGTTTACTGCTGCCAAAACCAGAAGAAAGAACCAACTGAGCTGGGAACCAGTTACGTGGTAAAAACCTATAGTGTTGTGGACCACAAGCTGAATGTTCTTCAGGCAGGTTATGGAGCCATAAAAAAATAGCAGGAAGACTTTATCCCCTGTTCTACTCTTATCTAGAAAGGTCTCAGTTAGAATAATGTGCTTATTTTGTGTGAAACCATGACATTTCTTGCCATAAGATTGTGTGTGGGCTTTTAATGTGAGTTTAAAGGATAAACTGACAAACTAAATGGAAACAAAGCATCCTGTTTGAACAACAGTGTTTTATTTTGGGGCTCAAAAATGTCCTGGGAAAATATTGCTACCTGTTTGTTCTGTGCTTAACCCCTTAGCAGGTCTGAGCTAAATGAACATTCGGTCTGCCACACTACGTCCATTCTTCTGTTCTGCCACATTCTTAGAGTCAGCAGTAAGGGTGAGGGATGGGACTGAAGGGGCATCAGGTTGCACCAGAAGATGCCAGTGGTTTCTAGGAGCTTCCCAGTCAGTACTGGAGGGCCTGTAGTGGGAGATGGCTGGGTAAACTAACTTGCTGGAGTGATGGGTTTCCTTTGCATATAGCTCTTGTATTATTTCCACACCAGACCTTTGTCAGCACAAGTCCTTCTCTCCTTCTGTCCAACCTCCTTCCTCCTTGCCACATCCCGGGGTCTGCTCACACCCCTTCAGAACATTGCTACATTGCAGGAATACCGCTTCTAAATTAGTTCCTGCACGTAAGTCTGAGGTCATCTGGTAATCCAGGCAGGCATCCAACACAGAATTTGGATTTATGCTTTAAAAATCTGCCTGACCTGAACAATAGATTACAGTGATTGTGAAGGAGATGTTGTCCTTTCTTGGCTAAGTTCTCATAAAGTTTTATACGAAAGATTAAAAAAATAATAAAAGGAAAAGAAATAATAAAAGAGGACATTATAGTCACAAAAGAGCAGAGCAGTCGAGAAGATTCAGATACGAGACAAAAGCCAAGCACAAAAATCCATCTTACTCTAGGAGGTTAGTGCTGCTTTTTTGGGTTTAATCCTTTTGCTTTGGTGCATTTCACTCCTACCCTTTGCAGGGTGTGGAAGCTGAACATTATACTCTGGTGGTTTAATAAAACCTATCATCTTGTTTATTTCACTCATTTCCTCACTGGGCTGAAAGCTTTAGGGATTTCTTTCACAATAATTCCCCAGATCTCATTCTTGGTCATTACAGTGCGGCTGATTGCCACTAAGCAGATAGTTCCTCCTTTTTATTCTCTGCTTTCAGTCTTGTAATTCTGTGCTTATCTGCACTGCACTTCATTTGCATTTATTAGCTGTGTTGGTATTTAAAATATCTACTCTAAGACTTTCTTTATCTGTCTGCATTGTTTCTTATTATTTGCTGTCTCTCCCAATTTAACGTTAAATGCAAACTCAAAATGTTTGTTCCAAATGGTTGTCAAAATTTGTTGCATAAACTGTTGAGTGGGCCTATAGGTCAGCCTAGCTGCCAAATTTTTCTAGCTGAGAAATTACCATTTCCAATTGCATTTCTTCCATGAATCTCTTTATAGCTCCAACTGGTTCCCCCCTCTTGCTCCTCCTTTCCCCCCTGTCTGGGAGATGCTGCCTCTTGTTCCTACCAACACACTCCCTCCCTATCCCTGAAAGTGCCCACCTCGTTCTCCCCTCACAGGTTCTCCCATGTTGGGATAAGTGTGTTATCTTAGCATCTACACTTGCGACACCACCCCAGGGCAACACTTGTTTTCTAGAGAAGGTGAGAACCACCATGATGGTGTTGATTTGAGGATTTTCATGTGATGCCATAGCTGCTCCTTATGTTTTCTCTGGTATTAGTGGTAATTTGATTAGTGACTGAAGGCACCCTGCAGTATGTGGGTAATACCTGAGGATAGGTTGGTTACAGTCAAAGCATGGAGCCTGGTTCCAGTTTTGGTTTGTGGCATAGACTTCTGCAATTTCAGGCAAACAAATCTCTGTGCCCTAGTTTCCCCTTGTGTGAAATAGAGACTATAATGCTTATTAGCAGAACTTTTCTTTTGTCGTTTTTGTTGGCCTTTTCTCACATTTTAGGAGATGTGTTGTTCTCAAATAGAGCAGAACTAAGAAACTGGAAGTCCCAGGATGGTCGTGGGACACGGTAGGGCTGCAGTGCTCACCAGCAAAAATACAGCAGCCGTTGCCTATAAGCTGTGATGGACAAGTGAGGACAGAATCTCTGGGATGATATCGGCTCCAGACTGAGGCTCCAAAATTCAGGTATTTATGGAGTAATAAAATAACACTTGCCTGTAGCCATAATTTCAGTATCTCTCCTCAATCCCATCAGAAATCCCTTATTTAGTGCTTGCCAGTGCTGTGGAATGTGACAGTCTTCCGAAAAAGTGGTGTCAGAGGCTGGAGCCTCAGGGGATGCAGAGTTTCTGCACTAATATCTAGACCTCATGGAAGGGCATATGGGTTCAACACTTCGGGCAACAGTTAGCAACATTGCCTTTCATCTGAGCCAATTAGTCAGAACTGAAACTAGACTTTTAGGGTCTGAGTGAAAGTCCAGAAAAATCAAAAGATCATTTCTGTTGACACTACAAGGCTACAGAAGTCACAAGGGCATAGCATTAGAGCAATCTAAAACTGTTCAAGTTTCTTCAATATTTTAAAGCTTGAAGGGTTTTTACTATACTAAACTATTTAAAGCGGAGTGTTATAGTGGTGGGAAAGTACAAAAATATTCTGTAGTCTGTGGAAATTTAAAAACAAATGAAGGAGCCTACCGTCTCTGCTGTCCCCATACAAAGCTCTGAAAACACAGGAAATCATAAAATACTATTTTCATTGCTGTTAGCTGTAACATCTGTTTCTTCTGGCTCACACAGAAGGTACACTCCCCCTTCAAGAAATTAAAACTCTCATAGTCTTTCCTTTTTTGTTCTCTTTGTTTTTAATTGTAAAAGAAAATTATAGTCCATCCAGAAGATAGATGTGGAAAGTATGAGGGTTTTGGTTTTGGAAAAGCAATTAGATACAAACTGTGGAAACAGTGCTGTAATTTCCATTGCAAACATTTTGAAAGCTACTTTCTCAAACCGTGAATTGTTTCTTTAACATTGGCTCTTTTAGGCCTTTTTCTCCAGATAGGCAAGCAACAAGTATATGTTGATGTATGCTAAAGCATACTGTCAGTGAGTCACAAAGACCAAATTTAAACTGCCAACTGAAAGAACTAAAACCAGCTACCATAAATTTTTTTATAAATAGTTTCCTAACATAATTTCTTCTGAACTTTCTCTGCCAGTGTGAATGCTTGCTTATTGTCCATTGTCCGAGATGAACAGGACTTTACCTGTCAATAATTCTGCTATTATGGGGACCTAAAAAACTGGTGATGCCTGCACTCTTTTCTTGCTTTGGAACCTTGTAGTTTATGGTTTAGTTCTGCCTTACCCCCGCTAGCACCCCTCCTCCCCCCCCCCCCCCCCCCTTTTATATTTTTTTTGGTAGTTTTTTCTTAGCAATGTTCTGTGACTTGTGGTGCAGTAAGAAGACCATCTGTTAACTGTTTAGGACTTTAATAGCTATTAAATGATTTGCTAAAGTTCCAGGGAGTTGGAGTTAAAAGAATAAAGATGGCATGCCTTAACTCTGATATCAAACAAGTCTTTACTAATCTGTTTAGATTAGGAGACTAGGCTGACCAAGTCTGCTTTCATTATTTCACTTAATGCAATCTGGATAATAATGGAAAATAAAAATTCCTACATAATTATAATGTTAATAATATTTCTTATGAAGTTTTTTGCCAGCTACTTTCTTTTTAGTTTTTTTTTTAATAAATCTGCTTATTAAACTATACCACTATGTGTAATTTTTCATGGCAGTTTATCTATTGTATAACATGTCAGTGTCTGTGAGTGTGTTTAGTTTATTTAACATTTTGCACAGTCCTTTTATTCTTTTACTGAAGATGTCCACAACCTTCTTAATGTTATAATTTGGTTTACTTCATTATTATTCTGGTTATAGTTGTGTGTTCATGGTTGCCTTAAGCTACTGATGAATGTGTCTACACACGAACAGATCTTCATGAAGATATAAATTAACTGTCAAGGGAAGTCTTTGGGAAAGACTTCTGGGGAAGGCTAGCACTTCATTTTTTGTGCTTTTCTCCTTAACATCCAGACTGAGCCATAGCAGAAAACCTTTTGTACCAGGGTTATCCCACATCCTTCTTTCATCCTTCAGACATACTTACGCTGCTGCCCCAGACCTATGCCTGCTCTCCTTGGCTGCTTGCAAGACTTGGGCCCATCTGCCTTGCCCTTACATGGTACCCAAGCTGGAGACCTACAAGGGTGCTGCAAAAGGCTGATATTTGCTTCCTGGCATGTTTGTCAACAGGGTAGAACAAAGGAAGGAACTGAAAAGAAGTAATTTCCTTGTATTTCATGAGCAGGGTAGGAGAGAGGTCTTTGAAGATCGGTAGATTCATTCTGGGGTTTTGTCAGGTAAAGTGGGGAGAAGAGGGGAAGGTGTGCATTATTTCTCCTCCTCCAGTAATGCAGCCCCAAAATACCCATGCTGCTTCTGCACCCAGGATTTCCAAAAGAAAAAGTTCACTTTCTGCATGAAATCATGATAACAAGGTAAAAGCAAATGTTTGGAAAAAAAAAAGTTAAACAGAAATACCTTCTTACAGAAAGTGTAAAGTCCACTAAAAAGTGATACCAAGTGTAGGAAAAAAAACCCATAAATCATCAACTTCAGGGCTTTTAAATATGATTTATAATTTAGTTGTCTTGATATGTGTTTCCTCTGCTCTCAGTTCTGCAACTAAATATCAGCAATATATTCATTACAGATCCTGGCTATGAAAACTGCATGACAGTTTGCACAAAATACTAGTAATTAACTTTCCTAGACACATCAAACTTTATGTAAGAAGACCCTTTAAATCTATAACATATCATAGTATTTGACAATTGTCCGTCTATTGCCTCAATTATAATTTGGTGAAGCAGGTTGGGTTTCTTGAGAATTTAAGTCAGAATGTAAAAAATTTCAATTCCTTTTGTTACTGGAACTTATTATATTCTAGATATATGGACGTCCAATTCTTGGTGCTAATGAACTTGAAAATGTTATTGAATTTAATTTGTGGAGTATTTGTATTTATGTCAAGGAGTTTTGAGGTCTGTGAAACTACTTTGGGTACCTCTGGTCTGTTTTAAATGATCTCACAGGGAGTCTACAATGGGAGAAGAATGATTGTTTCAATGTGCAAACTGAAGCAGCCCTGTATGCTCTGAATTTGCTTGAGGCTAGATTAACTCAGATGAAAGAGTATGTTTTTTCTAGGATTTCAGTAAGACTAATGGAGCTCCAAGTTGCTGCTCATCCTTTTCTGTGAAATTCAGGAGCTACAGGGAACATTATGATTATCTGATTATGCATCTAGAATACTATAGATACGGGATTTCCTGACATATATTATGCTCCAGTCCAATAACTTCTGGTGCGTTTGGAGCACTTGTGGCTCTAACAAAGTTTTCCTAAACTTTTCAAAAAGTCTATTCCAAAAACTGAAGCTCGAGAATCTGATTTTAAACTTCAAAACACAATTCTGTGAATGATGAGCATCTCACAAGAGGCATTAAAACATTTTATCTACTTCCTGATGATAAACAAGTACTTTGACACATGTTTAATTGTAGAAACCTGCTACAGGCTCCAGTAACAAGAAGCAATTGCACCCCTATGTGATACATGCATTGAGGGGACACAAGTAGAGCAAGTGACAACAGCAGAGCAAGTCTGGAGTCTTTTAATTACAAGCAGCTTCCTGAAGTGTTCCACAAGGACAGCTTTTTTTGGGGAACAGAGGAAAGTGACTGGGTAGAGCTGCTCACACCGACAGGGATGAAATACATTGACTAAACTTCTGTAATGAAACGTTGCTCTCATTAGTCTTGTGCCAGATAGTGGTTTCTTTTGGGTCCTTCCATTTGCTGTCAGTTAGCAGCAGGTCAGAGGTTTTGTCTCTTACTAAGAGGTAGAGGACTGAACTGAGGTGCAGGGTCTAGCTGATGGTGCTCTTCCTTTTTCTCCCAGGTCATGAATGTTTAAAGGATACCCTCTCCTCTTATTTTCAAACACAAGCTTCATTTTGTTTAGGTCTTTGTGGTGGTTTGACCCTGGCTGAATGCCAGGTGCCCACCAAAGCTGCTCCATCACTCCGCTCCTCAACCAGACAGGAGAGAGAAAATATAACAAAAGCTTGTGGGTGAAGATAAGGACAGGGGTATCACTCACCAATTACTGTCACAGGCAAAACAGACTCGATTTGGGGAAAATTTAAGTTGTTACCATTCAAATCAGACAAAACACCTTCCCCCCACCCTTCCCTTCCTCCTGGTCTTAACATAATCCCCAATTTCTCTACCTCCTCCCCACAAGCCGTGTAGGGGAATGGGGAAGGGGGGGCTGTGGTTAGCTCCTCACATGTTGTTTCTGCTGCTCCTCCCTCCTCACACTCTTCCCCTGCTCCAGTGTGGGGTCCCTCCCACAGGAAACAGATTTCCACGAATTCCTCCAATGTAAGTCCTTCCCACAGGCTACAGCTCTTCTGTATCAAGTCTAGTGTGGGTTCCTTCCACAGTGCTTCCACAGTGTGCAGTCCTTCAGGAACAGACTGCTCCAGCGTGGATCCCCTGTAGGGTCACAAGTCCTGCCAGCAAACCTGTTTCAGTGTGGGCTCCTCTCTCCGTGGATCCACAAGTCCTGCCAGCAAATCTGCTTCAGCGTGGGCTACCTGCAGGGTCACAGCCTCCTTCAGGCATCCACCTTCTCTGGTGTGCGCTCCTGCATGGACTGCAGGTGGATATCTGCTCCATGACTAATCTCTATGGGCTGCGGGGGGACAACCTGCCTCACCATGATCTTCACCACAGGCTGCAGGGGAATCTCTGCTGTGGCGCGTGAGGCACCTTCTCTCCCCCTCTTTCTTAACTGACCTCAGTGCCTGCAGGGTTGTTTCTCTATCATATTTTCACTCTTCTCTTCCTCTGCAGTTTTTTTGCACAGATTCCCCCCTCCCCCTTCTTAAATATGTTACCAAAGAGGTGCTATCTCTGTCACTGATGGGCTCAGCTGTGGCCAGTAGTGGGTCCATCTCGGAGCCAACTCTGGCAGTGGCTCCATTAGACACGGGGCAAGCTTCTGGCATCTTCTCACAGAAGCCACCTCTGTAACACCCCCCCCCCCCCCCCCCCCCCCCAATTCTTGCCATGCAAAGCCACTAAAGTCTTCATCCTTTTGGTCTTGACACAGTGACAGCAATATTTGCTTTATGTTCATGTGACTAAGGTGCATGTAACCGTGGAAACTTCCCACCATTAGAAGATAACAGGCAAAACCCTAAACTGTTATGAGTAAGATGTGTCCTCAGAGATCTGAGCAGGAGAAGATTTAAGCTCTTCATCATGGTTACAAGAGATTCTGGTTGAAAGGAAAAATCCCTTTTTTTGACAAAACAGAGACAGAATCATGAAAAAGACATCTCATTTTAAAAATAGCTTTATTCATCAGATATGGCTCATGAATCCTATTTGGATGAACTGGGAATCATATAACCACAGCATGAAATATATATTAGATGTGTTGTATAAATTTGCAGTGTGTCTTCATGATAGTTCAATAAATGAAAACAAGAGTAATGCACCTAAGGCACCCAGGAGCAGTTGAGTGAGCCTTCAGACCTTCTATAAGGACTCAGCATGCTTCTGGGGTGAAGAGTCAACTGGAGGCCTGGACTTGGGATCTGTTCCTCACTTTTCCCTGGCATGGTAGATGAGGTGGAGGCAAGACATTTCTCTGTGAGATGATCCTGCTAATCTACTCCTGCTTCTGAACAGAAGATCTCGGTAGGTCCCTGCTGCCTAAGCAGAACCCAGCACGGCACAGCCCTTGGTGAGCCAACTAACTAAGCACAAGGAGAGAATCAGTGGGTTTTGTTTTGTTTTTTTTTCACTCCCCTTCCATCTATTTAAGTGAAACCTCCATATTTTTCCTCTGTGCTTTTTCCAAGATAACCACTCTGTCTCAGCATCCTCATAAATTTCCGGTTTGGGAATTGTAAACTTTAAAATCATTAGTCAAGTTCAGGAATTTTGCCAACTTCTTTACTTTCTTCTGTAACAACAGGGCACACAGTTCTGCTTAAAAAACATATCTGCTCTCTTCCTGTAACCTAATTGTTAATCATGTTTTGGTGACTGACTTTTGGGCACAATCCCAAGAATTTTTAAGGCAGGTCTTTAATAACCACTAATATGTCTGCATACAAAACCAGATGATTATTATTCATGGGTGAGATTAGGCAGAATTAAACTTTCCGAAACTGCAACAAACATTCAGTTAGACATGAAAGTAAGCTGAATTTCCATTTGGTTTGCTTCTTGCTGAGCCTTCAAATTATAAAGTGAAGCAAAGCCAAAAGATTAATACAATGAAAACAAAGATTGGGAAATTAAATGACACGATGCAATTTTCTGCCTCATTGGGCTGGCACCAATAATATGCAAAGGAAAGCCTGCTTAGTGTTGGTTAGCTGCTGTATAAATGTGGGACAATCAGTCTCCTTCTCCAGGGAAGGTATTTTCTTGAATCATATAGCCATTGACTCTTCCAATTACCAGAGACCCTATGAACAGCTTGAGGCCTATTTTTTTTTCTTTTTCTGTTCTGCTTTGCTATATTACTGCTATTAGAGTTTACACAGGTACATGATTTCTCATTATCTCTAATATTTTAGTGACAGATAAGGAGAACACATGGAAAAGAAAGAAGGGAAACCCTGCAGCCTGCTGCCATCTCCATAATTAAATATTAATATTTCAGAAAATGTTACTTTAGGGAGCCCATAATGGACTGTCTGTTAATCATCTCTTTCAGTGTACTTTTAATCTATTACATATTCAGGCTGCCGTTAGGGTATTACTGGAAATACGTCATTGCTTATAACTGTCTGGGGAGAAGCATCATCCTCTACTCTGCTTCTTTGGATTATTTAGATATTAAAACCCCCTAAATCCTCATTATTTCAAAGATTTGAATAACATTTGGGTGTTTGCTATATAGCTATGAGCCCAAGGCCTGTTTACTACCAGCAGCTCTGGTTTACTTTACCACTGAGCCTGCAAGACTTGTGACCTTGGGAGGGAGGGCTCGTTGCCTATGAATACACTGGTATTCTTGCAGTCAAACTTGGAATCACATTGATGGCTTCACCCCATCCTACGGTGTGCCCAAGTTATTGGTCGATGGTTGACTTTTCTTATGATGCAACATCTAAAGAATGAACTCTGAACTGGGGTTCAGGAGGACTGGTGTTGGTCCCAGTTTGAGTATGGACATGGTGCATGACCCCAAGTTACTTTCTTCTGCCTTTGTTTTACATTCTGTTCTTGTTTGTTTGTTGTTAAACTCTAAACCCTTGAGAGTGGGACATGCCTTGCAACTGGATGGTTTATACAGCACCTCTGGGTCCAATCCCTTTCTGCATCCCTGCTTTTGCCACCTTTGTGTGGAATAAAATAAACAGTTAAATTTTTCTGGGACAGAATGAGGCATTCATGAATTAACATTGTTGTGGTATTCTCTAACTACCAAATGTTTGAATCTTAATGTACTTAACACTCTTAATAGTCACTACTGTGTTATTTTACATTTAATTTTCTATTAATCCCATAGTTATATGTGAAAGTACAGCATTTGCCTGGGGATATCAGCAGGCTTTGCAAAGCAGATCTGGTCAGATAACAGAAGACCATCAGCTGCTAGTGGGAAATATGTAACCTGAGGAAACGGTACAGATGCGTTAGCCAGAGTGACAACTGCTCACTGGTCAGCCAGGTCAGTGGATGTGGTAGATTCTTTGTGGGGTGTATCTGACTAAGAACTTCTATTTACTGCAGGTGAGATTGTATTCTATGTGATAGTGTGTGTATATATATATATATATATAAAAAACACAATAATCTATACTATAGAAGAACCTGAAATAGTCTTATCCTCCCATTACTGCACCTTATTGCCTGGATGTGATATAATGACACTGATGTTTCTTGTCAAAAGTTTTAGCAGCCTGACATTTCATTGTGAAATTTCCATTATCTTTTGGCCACCATGCTCTGTTGTACACAGTGATTCGCACCTCTGGGTGTTACACCTTTTCTTAGATAGGGTGCTTCTTGTACTTTTAGCTTCAGTGCTGATAAAACTCCACAACTTGGTTTGGGTAGTGTACTAAACTGAAGTATGGATTCCAATCCCTCTTCATTTGTTTTGAGTAATGTCTACTCAGTTACTCAAATATGTGTTTTCAGCCATTCCACTGGACTGCAGCTAATACAAACTGCTTGTTCTGTGTGTGAAATACTGTCCTTTGCAAATTTTTGGAATTCCTTGGGTATGTATTGCAAGCAATTATTCCAAATTGGTTTTCTGTAAATACTATGTCTGGTGAATATTACTGTGGTCTGACTCATTGCAGTGCTGTATAATGTGTTTCTAAGTTGAGTTACTTTGACAAAATGACTGTAATAATCAAGTATCAGCAGGTAGTGGTTTTGCCTATGTTCCTATAAATCAGGCACCAATTTCTGCCAAGCCTCTACTAGGTGCATCATGAACTGTCATTGCTTCCTTACTGTTTTTTCTGATACTTTACATAAATAAAACAGTCCAGGAGAATTTACATTACTTGTGAAGCCTTTCTGGAAAGGTCCTGTGCACTTGTTTTCTTTTGTACAGTGCCACATTTTAGTGTCCCTTACAGACTTTCTCCTGAAGGTCTAGAGGAAATATTCTCTGGAATCCCTGGTTGGTTTTTTTTTGGTTTTGTTTTTGGTTTGTTTTTTTTTTTTTTCTTTCTTTAAACCACTTTTGGACTTTTTCAAATCCCACATGCAGTGCCTGAATTTTTTTAAATCCAGACCTCTCTGATGGCCATGCTGTGTGCCTGACATCCAGGTCTTGCTGGCTGTATTAAAAATAAATCAATGGTATCTACACACTGTGCTTCCCTTCCCATTTCCCCATTTCTATTGGCAGATCATAGGTGTAAGTGAACATCTGTCCCTTCTCTTTTGTATGCCATGATCCTGCTGCATGAGAAGACAGCTGCTACAGGATTTTCTCTCTTTTTTTTGATTTTGATTCAAGTTATTTGAGTGTGATTGTCATCCTTTGTATTTTGGATGCTCTTGTCCATCTCCTTCACTACCAGTTGCTCTCTTCTATCCCCCAGACCTCACGGAAGTGCTGACATTTCTCTTAATCTTTGTGTAAATACTAACAGGGAGTCCACAGCTTCAGTGTGGTTCTGTTCTTTTGCAGAGATTTGTGCTTTAAATCCTTGCAAGTTTTCTCCTTTGAGGATTAGATCAGATCACTTCCCCTCTCCTAATCTCATTGCCTTTTCTAAGATATGAAGTGCTTCTAATGTACAGAAGTGCTTCCCTCCTAACATAGTAGTGGAAGTAATGACCTCTCTGCTTCCCCGGCAGATGAGAGTAGACTGTATCTGTTCCTATGCACTGAACCCAATCCTTGTGGAGTCCTTGTAAGTTACATCTGGGAGGGTGGCTGTGGTACAATTTTCCCTGTTTTAGCTGTGTGTGGATCCCAAGGGTCTTTGCACATACAGATTGGTCCAGCATGTGTTTGCTTTTTTTATTACTTGCAGCAATCAAGCTAACCTACTCTGAGGATTCCTCCACCTTTCCAATTACACTTAATTATATTGTATGCTGGAGCTGCTCTCCCACTTTGGCCATAATGCTACTGATGTGTGTTGCTCTGCATGCACCGCTGACACTGCACTCAGTGATAGGTTGAATTCTTCATTGTCTTAGCAGACATCCCATGCCCTGCAACATGTCACTAAATTTCTCAATTTCCTCTGTGTGTCCTTATGGGGACTCCACTGTATTTTGCCAAGATTAACGATTTTTGCAGCTTTCAGTCCCACTGCTAAATGTTTTAGGGTTTTTTTTCCTCTTTTTTTCTGTTGTGCTAAGCAGAATGAAATCTAGATATCTGACAGTTTTTCTTTAACACTGTATTCCCCTGCTATGTGTAACAAATGTCTCCTTTATCCTGCTGTTGTCATTCACATTCATGCAGTGCTTGGGTCTAGAGGCTGGCTTGGCCCTTCTTTCATTCTTTTTCCAGGATACAGTTTACTCATGCCTTTCTGGAAGTTCTGAGGGTTGGTAGCACCTTTCCTGGATCTATTAAGATGCCTGTTTAGCTGTAGCTCCTTATTATCTCTTTCCTTACTCTGTTTCATAGCTTTGTAGCCACCCAGCTTTGAAGACAAGAGTGGGCATGCACAGACTGGTTTTGATGAGCTTTGCCCATCCCCAGGCTGCCTTCAGGGTTGCAGGCAGATGATATTGCCCCTTGAATGGAAAGCCCATCAACTTTCCACAGAAAAAATAAATACAGCCCTCTCTTTCTGCAGTCCGAGCCCTCTCTCTACTTCCGCTTCCTCAAACTAAGTGAACACTGTTCTTGCAATGGTCTCAAGAGCAGGTTGTCTTGTACTAGGTTTCCTTTGAAGAGAGGTTTTTTTTTTTCATTTAGTACCAGAGCCTGCTGTGGGTTAGCAGTTCCTGGTCATTCTTATTCTGCCAGACCTTATATTGTTATATGGAAAACTACCTGTTTGTGCCGTGGGCACTGCCATGGCTGTCCCAGAGACAAGGATCTACAACCAACCCAGCAGATCAGTCCCAGAGACAAAGTAAGCATGGGCATTTTCAGTTCCTGTGCCTCATGGATACAATGTTAAATGCTTTTCAGATTCCATAAAATCCCTCTGTAAGTTTAGATTACACGGATGATGTGAGGATCTGAATCTACTTATGTCCAAGTAAGTCCAATGCTTAAATAAGTTTTTTCTGCTGTTGCTTGTATCAGGGTTTCTTAGATAGCATAAGACCGAGATGGAGAATGTTTGCTCATGTACCCTAACTGTAAATATATTTTCCCAGCCTAGAAAATCTTCACATTTACCTTATGACTCCTTATAACTGCTCTTCACTTGCGTTGCACTTCAGAACCCCTGAAATTTGGTGTCTTGGGTAAGCAGATAATTCCTTTTGTTAAAGGAGCTGTTAAAGTGGGTGGGTACAGCAAAGACAGGAGTTTTTTATGTTTAAATCTCTGAATTCCTAGCCACTGCAACCCTGATCAGTAGGATTGCAAGCAAATAAAAAATCACTTTTCATTAAATAAATTGACACATAATTAAGTGATAAATTGATTTAGTTCCACCAATTAAAATAGTAGCCCTGAAATTTTATAGGAGGTCGGTGGCAAGGCACTGTGGCTGTTTTAAGTCATTAGCTTTCCTACAGCTGTAATAAGTAACTAGTTTGTCATGTTTTCCATTAGTGACTACAATAAAGGCTTTATATGGGCACAGCATAAAGTGACCAGTAGAAATGACTTGCAGCCAGCTCTGTAACAGTGGGTAGGGCTTAGCTTTACAAGGACTAGTCTTGTTAACTTAGCGACTAGAAAGTTTCTGTGGCAAAATCAGGCTAGACAGACTCTGCTGTAGTGCATGCAGAGGCACAAGTGCTGGCAACTGAGCATCAAAAAAGTTGAGTGAAGAGGTACCTAAGCTCCTTCATATACGGTTCTGAAAAACTTTCTGTTTTCTACCATGGGTAGGTAAGTACCCTTGACTAGAAAAAAAAATGCTTTGCTTTTCCATTTGCATGAGCAGTCATGAACCTGTTTCAGAAGCTAGTGGACTTTGGTCCTTAAAACAATTGATTTGTTCTTGCTCTTGGGTTTCCTTCCTCTACATCCAAGATCCCAGCGATGAGATCCCATATTTACTTGGGACCAGAAATGTGCAATGTTGTGTTGGGTCTGAATTCCCTAATGGCTGTGGTATGGTGCTTACTCATCATACACTCAGAGAATGGGGATCTGAACTTGATCTCTGATATCTGAACACACTTAGAGGATGTGGCCTCCCGGGAAGACTTGAGACTCTTACTGGACAAGAGATTTTGATGAATTCTGTTACAGTGTAATAGAAATATTTGTGCACTTGGAATGGTACAGTCAGCATCTGACAACATCTTGAAGATCTAAATTTTGGATTAGGTCACCTGAAACTTCAGTAAGGTCACTCAGCTGGATCTGTAAACATAACCTTTTATCTTGCCTTTCCTGCAAGCGTCCCAGGCAAACGTATGCCTACTAGCGTTTCAGACCCCCAAAGCCTCTGTCTTGATGTGCCACTTTGTTGTACTGTAGCTGTTTGCTCACCATTCAGCTGTGCATGCTCAAATTACCTGTTGAGTGGAGCAAGAACTGTTCCAGCCTCCTGCAATCAGACTTTATTAAAAGGTTAGAGCAAGCCCGACTGATTAAGAAGTACTGGCACCAGCTAGAACAACTGACTTCTTTGAAACCAGCTGGGAGCTGTTGTTATTTACTCTTCTTTGTAGATTTTTTTAGATGTCTTCTGTTTTCTCTGTCCCTCTCCTTTAAAATGAATTTATAATCTGATACTTTCTTCTGAACCATAATTGGTTACCTTCTATTATTGGCAAATGTCATTCCTACTGATAGAAGCAATTGTTACTTAAATTAATAACACCCAGGTGGTACCTGAAAGTTTTACATGAATTCCCTGGCAGCTATTAATTCTACCCTTACCTATTAAATGGTTACACATAACTTGCATGAAAAAGAAATTCTTCATAGTCTTAATATTATCTTCTCAATTCCTCAGGGGAAGCGTGCATCAGTAGTTTTCCAAAGTGTAAACTCCTTGTGTCAGAAATATTGGTCAGCTGAGAAGCGTAACTGAAGATTTGTATCGCTCCTTATACCATGTCCTGCAGGATGCCACTAAAAGTAAAGAAATAAACATATGGAACAAGATGTTTCTATAAAATAGGTTTTGTTTTATTCTGGTGCTGATCCTAAGATAGTTTGCTTTGTCTATAGCAGATGCTCAGTGCTTATTAGCAACCATTTCAGCTATACATGTTTAGCTTTGCATTCCAAATGTCTGAACTCAGCGTCTTAGTCTGACATCATCATGATTTTTACAAATTTGTTTGCCCGAGGAGAAGGTGGAAAAAACTTCCATATGGAGATGTTTTTGGGTTTTGTCTTCTGCCTTGGAATATATATAGAGGGGAAACCTGCAAGCATGAGGGCTGGATAATAATTTTCCCTCATTAATTCTGTCATTTGAACCATCATTGCATCTGTATAGCTGGTATTGATACCTTGCGGTGAGTGTGAGTGTGGTGAAGATGTACATCTTCAGTGACATCATTTAACTGCTATGCAGGTGTAATTCCCTAGTTGCAATGTCTGAATGTACTTTCCTGAAGTTGAAGAAGTTGAACTAGAACTCAGTCAGTGTCAGACATTTGTGAAAACAACAGTGAAAAGCAGATAAAGGTTTCCGATTGCATGATAGGAGTGTTGAGGAATTTCAAAATTATCTTCATTGTAGCTGGGAAGCAATAAAGAAATCATTTAGGAGGTTGTGCCCATTTTGAGTATAGACATGGCTTTATCTTCAAGGACCAAATCAGTGTTGATTTATATGCAAAGATATTCTGCAGTTACTCTGGATGTAAATGTGTTATGGAGCTTATGACAAATGGTGACACTGGCTTGTGCATATTCTCCCTTTTCATGGGACAACTATAATAATTCTTTTTCTAGCATAAAATCTTGTATCACTCTCTTTTCCCAAAGCTTTATAAAAAAACAGAAAGAAGGTGAAAACATAATGAACAGGGCAACCTTGTCCTGAATCCTAATGGCTTTCTGATGAGGTAAACAATGACTCTTAATTAGAAGCTAAAATTTTTAATTAAGATGATTCTTCAGTAATTATCTCAGTTGTCTGCTTCACTGGATTTTAATGAAAAAGATTGATTAGGTATAAAACCAGTAGCATAATTAAACATTCAGGGTCTGCATTGGTTACTGAGGTGAAAGCAATGTGATTAACTTCAAAGTGCATTTTTCAACAAATGGTGTGAGACACTGAAGCCCACTTCAGACGCCATGCTGCCCTATCCCAGCTCCCTCCCTCTTTCCCTGCCTGCCCGTGATTCACAAAGTGAATATGCAGGAACACCATTTTTTGGATAAAAGTTATGCTGAGTGACAGATTCCAGTGGCACACTTAACTAAGGCCGTTGGAGTGGTTATGAATTCCATATGACAAGGGGTTTTAGTAAATGGACTGGAACTTGTCACACAAGACTTCAGACCCAAGAGTAGATTTGTTTTTCGTTCTTATGAGAAGTGTGGAATAATTGGTTCAGCAGTTCTGTTTTTACATGCGCTCAGAACACCCCATAGGACCTGACCAGAGAGACATGCCTTTCTGTGGTTGATATGACTACAAGGACAAATTTAATTTCTGCTACCTTTATTCTCACTAAGCAGTCCCTCACTTCATGAGCAGAGTTGTTGAAACATAAGTAAAAGATTATCAAAGTGCAAAATTTGTTCTGAAGAATAAATGGCTGCTGTGCTTCTGACTGATTTTATAGCTTTACTACACCAGGAGGAACTGTGTTCAACAACCTGTTAGCTAATCATGATTAATCCTTGTAGCTCAGTGTCACTCTGAGGCAAACTGGGGATGGCTTTTTTTTCTGGAATTTGTTGCCATTACAGCTGGAAATATAGATGTCTGTACCGAGAAACTGATTAAGAAAAATCTGAAATCAGACTTTCATTCAGCCATAGTTGTAATCTCAGTGAGGAAGCAGCAAATATGTGTATGTATGTAAGGAAGCCGGTTGCCTGCTTTCCTTTTTGCTTTAAAATACAGAATTAAGGAACCCTATCTAGGATTCAGGGAATTTCTCAAAGCCTTTGTTATGGAAGACTCTGCTGGGAGTTACCCAATAGTATTACACTTCTTGCCAGTTACCAGAAGGAGGAAATGTAGTAGAAGCACCAAGAAAGGTCTCTACGTACTCTGGTGAAAGGCTGCCCCGTGTTGGTTCATATTCTGGTTCATTTTCCCAGCACAAAGGCAAAAGATGTTTTTCTATGATTGTGCTGATGCATCAGAGAACAAGACTTTGAACCATAGGATTAATTTTCCCGTCTTTTTACTTTATCAACCCACATCAGTTATGGTTAAACTCAATTCTTTTCTCAAATTTTGCAGCTAACAAAAAGCCAGCAGATTACGTTTCAAATTTTCCCCATTAATTGTTGGAATATTTCCCTCTGTGCTAGACAGTCTTAGTTAATCATTAGTCACATTAGCAAAACGGGTAACACTTCCCTTTCTGTTGATTGCCCTGACCATCAGAGTTAATGTGAAAGCAGCATGATGAAGCAGTTTGTGTTTTTTATGAGTTCTTGCACTTAGTCTTCCAAAACATACAGTAACATTCTAAGCCATCTCCCCAATCACATGGCTCTAACCAGATAGGCAATAGCCCGCATAGAAGAAATTCTTCTTTGTCCCCTCCCTTCTCTACCCTTGAAAATGTATTTTTAAGAGACCTTTTTTAAAACAAAAAAAAGATTCTGTGTCTCTGTGGCATCCTGAGTGGGAAACACCTGGAAAAATGTCTGGCTATCTTACCCATATGGAAAGAAAAGGAATTCCTGAAAGGACAATTCTTTGTCTTAATCACCAGATAATGTAACAACTACATCTAGCCGACTTCTGTGGCTTTCCCTGTTGTAATGGGACCCTTTGTAAGGAATCATGTATGCTGGTAACCCCTGTATAAGTACTCTGTGTTTGGGGAGTGTTGGATTTGAACACTCTGTTTTTACTCTGTGTTTCCTTCATGTTTGGATGGTCAATAGCTCTTCTGAGTTTACTTGACAAACAAATCTGGGAACACAGAAGACATGTGAAAACCTCCATGTTTTTTCTGGAGAGCACTACACACCAGGTTTCACTACTAGTGTCCACACTAAGTAAAAAATAACTCAATGAAGATGTTTCTTTGACAAACAGGTCTGCTTATTGAGGGGCACCCCTCTACAGAACCTGGTACCCCTCAGAGCAGCTGGAGGCAGCAGGCTGTGCAATGCATTGCCGTGGGTAACATTCCCTTTCCACCATGTTTGGCCTATAGCCTGACTGATTGTATTACTTTCTCCTATGTAACACAACTGACTTTGGCGGTCCCCCGATGTTTTGGGTCATTTTCTCAAAGACACTGTTTTACTTCTTACTTATGGTGACAATATAACAAATGAGTAGAAGTCCACATTTTTAATGAATACTGCAACCACTACCTCTTGGAGAGCTGAACAGACTAATGTGCTGGTCAGCTTGAGCCTACAAATACAAGAATCAAGTGAAAGACGAAAGAAAATAATTCAGTGTTTGGTCATGTAGCTGCTCAAATTTTCTGTTGAAGAGTGTGTTGTGTGCTTAAAAAAGGCTAAGGGATACAGTTTTGTGTATACCAGATTAATCGGGATCTGAAATCTGTTGCTACCCAGCTCCTGGAAAGCATTTGTCATGGCGATCTTTTGAAATCAATTGAAATGTATCTTTTCCTCCTGCTAACTGACATGATAGATTGGTAATAATCAAACACTATTTGTGCAATGTCAGTCTAGCTTTTCTGTTGTGAGTGATTGAATATCCTTTAAACACCATTGTGGCATTGCTCCTGAATTGAAACCTAATGAGAAAACTTTATAAATGGACTAAAGTCATGTTTCCAGTTCCCAGTTGTGCACTCAGTACAGACACCTTGCTTTATCTCTGCAGTTAGCAGGAATGGTTTAACAGGCTGCTGCTGTAAACTGTCAAGGCAAATACAGAGTGCACATGCAGTATTTTAATTAATGCTTAATGATTCTTTTCTGATCAGGCTTAAAATCCTCTCTGTGCAAGTGATTATAGGTAATTCTTTAGCTGTAACAAGATCATTTGATAATAAGGCTGATGAAGGAAAGCAATTATTTAAATATCAGCAGCTTAATATCAGTAATGACTATCTCATTCTTGTTCAGGCTTTGTGAAAATGTGTTAATACAGTGTAATTTTAATATTAATTTTCATGGCACTGGAATAGAACATAAACACAAGTAGAGTGGAGGTTTCCCAAGGGAGAGGGATTTTCAACATTTGGTTCCTCTTACTGCCTTACTCCAGTTGATGGTAAGAAAAGGGTAGCACATGCATATTCATAATTTACCTGGTCACTATAATTGTTAGTAAAGAGTTTTTTTTCTTGCCTCAATCTGGATGGATCAACTCATAAGGCTCTGTGATATGTTTTGCCATGGGTTCTGGCTCATGGGGTGAAATAGTTTATTTGTGGAGCTTCTTTGCTGTAAGGCTTGTCCAGGACTACATCTTGTGTATGCAATAGGGAGCAGCTTCAATAACTTTGATGGATAAAGTACTGTAAGTTGGGGTTTTTTTTTTCTGAAACCACATAAGTTAGAGTCTACTTACAATTGATTAGTCCTCTGGTAAGAGCTATGCTCATTTAAGAAAAAAAATTCTATAATTTTATAAGGCAAGTGGAGGAATCACCTTGTCTCTTGGGAGATTTGAACCCAATTCACGTGCATTTAAACTCTTTGTGCCAGGATCAATGCCTTGTGCTAATGCTACAGAATTTGATCTTGCAATGTAGATGTAACTGAGAAGTAACTACTTTTCCTCCACACTAACAAAATATGAATCTTCATATAATGACTAATGATCTGAATTACTGTGATATTTGGGAACATGAAAGTGGCAAAATGCTGCTCTGGTTTTGACTGGGATAGAGTTTTCTTCATAGTAGCTCATATGGTGCTATGTTCTGGATTTGGGCTGGAAACAGTGTTGATAATTTGGGATTTGTTCTTGCTGAGCAGTGCTGACACAGAGCCAAGGGCAGAAAAGGCACCCCACCGCACCAGTGAGGGGGCTCGGGATGTACACAGAAGTGGGAGGGGACACAGCTGGGACAGCTGAACCCAGCTGGCCAAAGGGATATTCCATACCGTATGACATGGTGCTCAGCAATAGAATCTCCAGGCCAAGTTTGGCAGGGCTGCTGTTGCTCAAGGACTGTCTGGGCATTGGTTGGCTGGTGGTAAGCAATTGGGTGGTTTTGTATCACTTCCATCTCCTTACCCCTGCACCCCTCATGTGTTCCCCCTCCCCCCCTTCTATTTCTTATTAAATTGTCTTTTTATCAACTCTTAAGTTTTCTACCTTCTTCTTTTTTGATTCTCTCCCTCATCCTACTGGGGAGGAGTGAGCAAGGGTTGTGTGTGGCTTAACTCCCTACTGGGGTTAAACCAGAACAGCTATAAAGAAACAAAATCCCTTTATATTTTTTTTTCTTGCTTGTTCCAAATTATGGCCGACCTGACTGGCCTGGTTTTGGCACAAAATGCTATTCACTGGTGACCCTGGGACTAAGCAATAACTTGCTCGACATGGCCGTATTTCTGAAAACTCAAGGACGTCTTAGTCAACAACCATAAGGTCAAATCTCAGTTACCAAAGGTAGTGAAGGAGCAAAGGAGAGGAAACAACCCCTCCTTTATTTGCAAAATAAAACAGAACTGGAGATGACACATAGTGCATACACCTTAGACCAGAAGACCATGCAGTGGAAGCGTGACAGGGAGCAGAAAGGGGAATGATGGCTGAGGTGCTCTGTGTGAGGGTGCAGAGCAGCGCTCTGAGGCATGACGTCCTTCCCATGTACCTGTGAATGCAGGCATCCTCCCTGCCCCACTGGGCATCATGGCTCACGCAAAGGTAGCAGTGGTGCTTTTGCAGGCAGGGTTGTCAATCTTCACCTGGGTCAGTGGTCCATGGGAGATGAAGAGAAGGTGACATGGATTTCAGCTCTGCTTCCACTGACTTGAAGCAGAGCAGGTGAAATGATTTTCAGTCATGCTTTTAGCTGTGGAACATAATGCTCTCGTTTTTAAAAGGCAAACAGTCAGATGTTTTTCCTCCTTTTATCCAGTTGTATATTGGCATATATGTAACCATAGCAACTATGGCTGGAAAAACTGAGATCTAGTAGTTTTTAAATTGCCTTCAGAATAAGCTTAATGATGAAGCCTGAAAGGAGATGAGATAGTTCATGGAAAGGTAGATGACAAAAGTGAAAGGAAATTTTATTGCTAAACTTACTCAAGCCAAAAAAAGTTCTAATAAGTGAAGTAATAACTTATCTCACTCAACAGGCACTTTTACAACTCATTAACATTTCAGCTTTACCTCCAGGCAAACTGTCATGTTTTTCTGACTCAGTTGATATCTACTATCATTCATTGATAGTAACTATTTTTAGATACGAGCTCCTAACTCTGCATGAGTTAACATGACCTCAGTTGAGCTTGGTTAAAGCGAGTGTTGGCTGTGTGGCATAAGGGTTTGAACAAGGACTCCTTCAGTTGTATTATCTGTCCTGCTTTGAATCCACTGCCTGTGCCTGAACAAGTCTCTGAGTCCACATTACAGAGCAACTTACAAACGAGATCCTCTGGTTTTGTGTACCTGACCTAGAGCCAGGGAGAGATGTTCAAAGTGATGAACACCCACACAAGAAGTAGATGTGGACAGGTTTCTGCTACACATGACAAAATAGCAGATGGGTGTTGTTAAGGACCCCTAATAACCTGTAGTTTCTTGCTTTTGGAAATATAAAGTCAAGGCACCTTAAATCACTTGGATGTTTTTGGGAATTCAGGCCGAACCCTTCAAAATGCAGCAGGGAGTTTGTTGCACAGGTAATATTCATACAATGTGTCTTGAAAATGAAGTGGTAGGAAGCTAAAGTGTTATGCCTTTCTGTGCCAACAGCTGGAGAAGATTGTTGAGATAATGAGTAGATGAATTAAACTTGAAAAAGGTTGACTGTATGCAATGCTTTCCTACTCCTTATTTAGAAGACTTTTTTTTTCAGGAGAACAAATGAATCTGTCTATCTCCACGGAGGATCTTTGCACATAAATAAGAATGTAGCTGTTTAAAACTTCCATCTGTCAGAAACCTGGCTTTTAAAAATCAGTCAGTGCAGAGGAATGCCACATGTATATGCATACACTGGAAATGAAATACGTTTTTAAAGGCTTTGTTAGCTTGGTGTGCAAGTTCATTACTTTAGCAGAAGCAGCATCCAGGTCTCTAGAAATACAGTTCTGGGGCCTGATGTTGGTGGGAGGAGAGACACACATCAATGTAATGATTTTCAGGCAGTGAGAGAGGCCTCTTTGGCATGATACCTGCAGAATCAGTTTGGGGATGTTGGGATGCTGGATACAGGCAGATTGAAATTTGGTCATCTCTGTATCATGGCTGAAGGACTGGAGTGTCCTGGGAGAGGGGAAGTGTTATGATAATGGTATAGCTATTGTGGCTGAAGAGTAGAAAAAAGGCAGAGTTTGTAGGCAGAGATATCATCTTCTTTTTTAACGAAGAACTGATACTAGTAAGAAGCAGAGGAGAGAAACTCATTTATTCAAATGTAAATTAGGGTTTCAGAAAACAGAACGATCAGAAGTGAAGCACTAGGTCTGGGGCTGGATAGAATATCAGTCTGAAAGGGCCTTCACAGGTTTCAGCTGACTCAACCGTCCAGCCTTTGTGTCATGGCTTGGCAGAAAAGGGTGGATTTGTTGGTAAAGGCATCCAGGGAAGGTGTTTAGCTTTTTGTCCTCTCTGGATGAGGAATTTGCATGTTGGTGACAAGAAGACCATGTTAATTTACACTTAATCAACCATAATTTTGACAGTTGTTTAAAGTTCTTTAATCAGGTAGAACTGTAGTAATAAATAAAAAAATTGTAATCAGATGTTAAATATGATCATTTTAGAATTTTGTGGTGGTTGCAGCTGTGAACTAAAATTAACTTTGTGAATAGACTATCCTAAAATTCTTTTTAAAGTGATACAAGTATTTTTAAATAGTATTTTTAATTCTTGGATGGCTAAAGTTAAAGGCTATTTCTTTCTCTGCGTTAAGAACTGCAGTGTGGTAACCTAGTCAGTGTTAAGTTATATTTAGGCTTTGATGTCATGAATACTAATGCATATAAAAAACTTGAATAATGTTGAGTCCATGCAGGTAGAATGACTGGCAGGGCTAGCTGCCTCCCTTAATAGGCCATTTCATGCTGAAGTCTCTGATTTCAGTAGGTCTCAAAGAGTAAGGTGATTTTCAGTTGGCACAAGCATTCTATAGTTTGCCATGAATGCTTCGATTTACCTCAGCTTTTCAAGATGTTTAGCCAAAGGTCTTAATGTAAGAGCGTAATCCCCCACAATCCCTTTAAAACTGGCAGTGTTACAGAGGTACCAGTGTGGGTGCCAGCTATCTCATTCCAACCATCTAACGGTTCCAACCTCCCTCATCTTCTGCAATTGCCTATTATTATCCATTTGTTAGAGAGTTAAGTGGTGGTGCTCCTCAGATTAGATGCAAAAAGAATAATTGATCTGTTTCTAAATGTATATACTGTCTTGCATAGAGAATTAGATACTTCTACTGGATTTCTGTTGTCAACTTCTTAGTGCATTCACTATTTGTACATTCACCTGAGGTGGTGGCAGGAACATTGGCACACATTTTTTCAAGTGGATAGAGAAACCATTGCAAAACCTGGAGCCCATTGTGTTCTTTTACAACTCAAGAGCATGGTAGTGCTGAATTTCATGTATAAAACTAGAATAATTATGTGAAAGCAGTAAGTTGTGCCATCAAAAGATATTTTTATAGTAGCCTTAAGTGCTGTGCCATGATGGTGGTGTGAAAGCACCTGTTCAAACAAAATTCACCAATTAGGTTTAAACGGCTTTAAGGTTAATTGTCTAGTGGTGACGATAGGAAATAGATTGCACTCTTTTCTGTTATGACAGTACCATAATGCCTTTTATGTAAAGGAAGCAAGCCTAAAATTAACCTAAGGTAATGAGAGAGAGAGAAAGCTTTATGATTTTTACAGGGTGCTTTGTATTGTTTAATATTTTCATCAGTGACATAGACAGTGGGGTTGAGTGCACCCTCAGCAATTTTGCAGATGGCACCAAGCTGAGTGGTGCAGTTGACATGCCTTAGGGATGGGATGCCATCCAGAGGGACCTGGAAAAGCTCAGAAAGTGGGCCTGTGTGAACAAGGCCAAGCACAAGGACTTGCACCTGGGTTGGGGCAACCCATGATAGCAGTATAGGCTGGGAGTTGAAGGAATTGAGAGCAGCCCGGGGGAGAACGACCTGGCTGTACTTGTGGATGAAAAGCTGGACATGAGCTGACGCAGTGTGGTCACAGTTGAGAAAGCCAACCGTATTCTGGGCTGCCTCAAAAGAAGTGCAGCCAGCAGGTTGACTGGAAGTGATTCTGCCCCTCCACTCTGGTGAGACTCTACCTGGAGTACTCCATCTGGCTCCGGAGCCCTCAGCACAGGAAAGACACAGGCCTGTGGAGTAGGGCCAGGGGAGGGCCACAAAAAATGACCAGGGTGGTGGAACCCATGAGGAAAGGCTGAGAGAGTTGGGGTGGTTCAGCCTAGAGAAGAGAAGGCTCTGGGGAGATCTTATTGCAGCCTTCTGGTACTTAAAGCGGGCTTATAAGAAAGATGGGGACAGACTTTTTAGTAGGGCCTGTTGCAATAGGACAAGGGGTAACGGTTTTGAACTAAAAGAGGGTAGATTTACACTAGATGTAAGGAAGTATTTTTTAATGATGAGGGTGGTAAAACACTGGAACAGGTTGCCCAGAGATGTGGTAGATGCCCCATCCCTGGAAACATTCAGGGCCAGGCTGGATGGGGCTCTGAGCAACCTGATCTGGTTGAAGATGTCCCTGCTCATTGCAGGGGGGTTGGACTAGATGACCTTTAAAAGTCCCTTCCAACCCCAACTATTCTCTGATTCTCAGGTTCTATTCCCTACAGATACAGAGCAGAAATCATGACCAGTAGTTAGATTTCATGTGCAAGAATAATTTTAATTACAGCAAAGCACCCAAATGTGAAACATTAAGTTCCTTACTCTGCCTTTTGTGCCAGTCTTGTTCAAGGGCACAGGGGAACCATGAGGTTAGTACGAACTGTTTAATTTGGCACCAAGGTAATTCTCAAGGAAATGTAGAAGGTGCAGACGGAGCAGCGCAGTGCTGGGTCGCTGGAGCTGAGCAGCAGCTGTTTTAATTTTGGAGCATAAAATCTTCTAGATCTGAAAAACAACCAGTATGGTTCCAAAAGAAATGGAAAACCTCCTCAGTTAAATGATATATTTCAGGTGGGAGGGGAAGATGGTAAATCTTTGGTGTACTGTACCTCATCTGTGATACTCGAACACTTTATCTGGATACTTTTAAAAATGGATCTGGGTGCTGAATTTTAGACATCTGTCTTTGATGTTTGCCTTTTAACATTTATTCTTGCATTATGCAGACAGATTAGTTAAAATTTGGTCATATATTGTCTCCTGTTCACTTTTTGGTTGTGACTCAGGATGACATAAGGCAGCATGGGACCTGCATGGGTCTTGTTCCACTTCTGTGCTGACCACAGCCCCTCGGGAGCATCTTGCTCCAGTTTGACCTACTGGGGCTTTGCTGCTGCTCTCCCTGGGCAGCAGAAGACAGCAGAAAGAGAATATACGGGAGGAACTGAATGCACACAGTATGAGATGCATGGCAAAAGCAGGCAACATGATGCTGGCTTAGTGGAAAGCCATTCTTCATTGGGTATTTAAGGAAAAATTATTCTCTGATGGATAGGAGGAGTTCTATGTCACTGGACTTTTAACTCTTGTTTTATGCAGCACCTTACAGCTGCCTAAGCTGTTTAAGAAATGCTCAGTACCTGACAAAATATGCCAATAATAAATATATTAGTTGATTTTTGAAGAGAACCAAAAGTTATCCATTTTGAAACAATGAATGAAGAAAAACATGATGACATGATTTCATAAGGTTTAATCCTGTTCTTTTACCACAGTCTTTCCATTAGTGACTGTAATATTTTGACGTGAATCATTCTCTTTCTTCACAGACAATCTGTGCTGATATGTTTTGAATAATATGCCTTGGGAGTGGAAAAGAATACCAGATAGGAAATCAATAGGAACATTTACTTTTATTGTTCATGTCAGCTATTGTTTAGGAGACATAAAAATGACTGTAGTGTTTATACAGCAACACTTGCTCTCAGACCATTTCCAGTAGTGTCATATTTTCATGAGTTATGCTTACTAATATTTTCTTTTTCATTCCTCAAGAGAATGAATGAGAAAGAGTAAACATTGATTCATAATTTGGGTAACCGAGTAAATAGCTGTAGCGGGATGAGTGTTGTCAGAACTGATTATTCCAAGGCCTCATTCCAAAAGGTTTTAGTTTTTAAAACAAAAGGATCCTAAAACATCAATTCATCAAAGCTGTAAAAGGCTCCTGGGTTTCCTCTAAGATGATCCAGGTAGCTGAAGTCTCTATACGCACTTTACATTATGGATTTCCAAAAGGCTGTGCTAGCCAAGCAGTAATTCCCAGGGAATATTCTTGCTTCTGAAATGTCCAGCTGGGTAGCGGCATTGCTAATGCAAATGCAGGAAAAGTCATGTCAATGACTTATGGCGTGATTGCTGGCTGAGTGATGAAAAGTGCCAAACTGATGACCTGTCCAAAAATGTCAGACTGTGTAGGTGTTTCTTGTGCTGATCAAGGGCACATGCCAGAAAGAACTAGCTCTGCTGTTGGCTACATCCCTGGAGGTGCTGAGTGGTGGAGGCACTTACCATGCCAAGCCTTGAACTGGATGGTCCCCAAATCGCCTCTATCCTAAGAGGGCTATCAGAGAGAGGATTTTAGGCAAGGTAGTCTGTCACTGGCGGCACATTTGCATGAGGAGCCAATGACTGAACCATAAAAAGTAATGAGAAAAATAGCTGCCACTGTGTGATTTAAAACTCCCTAAGCAGAACAGAAGGAGATAAAGGAAGCCAAGGAAAGTGTCCTTGGAAAGAAAACGAAAAGGATGCTGCAGCTGAGGTAGAAAAAGCAACTTTTGAGGTATGTGGAGGTGTTACTAGAGTCAAAGATCTGGATACTGTAAAAGGTGACAACAATAAAGACCCCGTGATAATTTTGAATGTAAAGAAACTAAATCTGCATGGATTTCCAGGTTCCCAAAACTCCCCAGATACTTGGCCAAAAGATTGGTGAGATCTTGTTAATGTGGACCACAAAGCTTCTTATTTTTACATAATTATATATGATCTGAATAAAGCTCTTCTGTTAGAGGGTGGACTATCTGTTTCAATGATGGCTTCACTGGCCTGATTTATCACTTGGCCGACCATGGTTATAGAGGTGTAATTCCTGCTGAATAATGTTTCTTGAAAGCTGGGTATTAGCATGAAATGACAACAAGTCTTATAGCTGAATTGCAAGGTTTTAGTATGTTTAGAATGACATTTATTATTGTGTTATTTACTCCTATTATCCATTGAGAAATTTGGCATAGTGAGAGTTGTGTAAGACTCTTACTGTGACTGATTTATAGACTGAATGCATTTGATTAGGGAGCTGTAAAGCTTCTCAATATTTTTGAATTATATGAATATATAAAAATCAGGAGCCTGAAGTCCAAATGATGGTGAATTTTGAGAGTGAGCAGGTTTTCAAAAACCTCTCCATACCTGCCTGACTAAAGCTATCTCTTTCCATCAGACATAAGTGTATAGAAAACCAGGACTTCCACTGCTTAACCATATAGGTTCAAATCATGACACTAACTGCTGTGGAGGTCTATCATGCAGCCTTGTTCTCAGGAGTTATATGTACATTATAGTATTCATGTGGATATTTTGGATGTTGCTTCTAGATGAAAGACCAAGATTATGTCATTAAAATCAGTATAATCGTTTCCAGTAAAAAGATCCACCAAAATTTGTCCTTTCTCTACCACATAGACCTTTTTTACTTTTAAGAATAGGTTAGATGAATGAATTTCCAGAGGCTTTGCTGATGATTAGTTTGACTGGCTTCCTTTTCTTGTGTTGTTTTTTTTAAAGCAATTGATTCTCACGGCATGCAACAATTTTTTTCTGGGATAATTCCAAACTTCAAAACTCTTTGTTTAACATTTTCCATTTCACAGATGACACACAACTGCATTGCTTTATTCTCTTCCCTCAGTGACTGTAATCACAGAGCAACCATACCATAATTTCTGAAATACTGACAAACCTTATCTTGGGACAGAGTTGTTCTGAATGGGAAAAAATCGAATTGGTGATTTACTCTGGTTAAGAACTCTTTCTAAAATAAATAACTTCTTTCTTTTGCCTCCCAGCTGTCAGCACTTGGAGGAGAAGAAGAGACAGAAACCTGATGGTGTAAACACAATTCCCTTCCCCTGCCTGAATTCATATTTCTATGGTGATAGTGGAAATAGGAGATTTTGCAAGGTCTTTAAAATCCTGCTCAGCTCCTTGTGATACAGAGCTCTGAATAATATTGTATCATTAGTATAATAGCCAGAGATTTTAGGGTTGACTCCCTTAGGAGCTGAAAAAATAGTGGTGATGACAAGTAATATGCAGATACAAACCCATGTACTTACAGACTCTTTTGCTGAAAGTTCAGTTTCTCTGTTTAGACAGGGCAGAAGATGGATCCCTTGCTTACAGTCCAGCCTCCTACCTGTCCTTTGTCTTAAACACCCTAGTTAAGTTTATATAACCTTAAGATTATATAGCCAATATTACTAGACTGGCAGCTCATAAAACTTGCACAAGGTGCTTGAAGGTTAGTGCTCATGTCAGCTGTCTTCTATTGAGACCAAGTGGAAGCAAAATCACACGCTGCTTTAACCACCAGGGAAGGGCTGCACTTGTTTGAATCCCTGGCCCTTGCATTTGTTACAAACTCTGTATGGTTAAAGTTTGCTTGTGATCTTACCCACAGGCAGTTTTCTGTTTCAGTGGAAGCTAAAGTCATGTTTGTCTCTTCTTTCAATTAGCCTGAATTGGAGATGGCATGATCCAGAATTCAAAATCAATCTATTTACCTGAATTTCAGCCTATAAAATGAATATAAAGCATTTGAAAATGCTAATGTGTGAAAGCCCACACTTTTTGGACAGCTAATTTTAATGGTGGTTAGAAACTTGGAGATTAGTGGTATACATCCAAATCTAATCTTTATATTGATGGAATGTAGGAAAATACCAAAAGTATACTTTGGAGTTTGTAAGGGTGTAATCTATTTGACACCATTGTGTATATTTCATGGTGATTTTCCCTCCAAACCTAATACAATGCACTAAAAAGACAACCCTTCTTAGATGTAAACATGGTATAGTCAACTCAAGAGTTGTGTCAGACTTAGGCACTGGAAGAACCAGGGCTGAGAAAGTGGCTGAGAGGCAAAAATACTGTTTTTCTCTCTCAAGCTGTATAGTAACTGTGCTACTCACAGGCAGACAAAAGTGGCAGATTTTCTTCAGTATTCCACTGACTCTGATCTATCCAAGCAGAACTATACATTTTCCCCCAATATTTTTCTCAATTTGCTTACAACAACGATTCAGATGAACGGTGATGGAGATGATAATTAGGGGCTAACAGAATTAGCAGATGCACTTGAAAGATGCTGGCAGCACCGCTCCCTTCAACAGTTTGCAAAGCGCTTACCCTGCGAGTGGCCGTGGCTGAGAGTTGCTGTGCAAGCAGCTGTATTGACCCAGGCCTGTGCTCTGCTGTGGGCTTTGGGAAAAAATGGAGCAACCATACCTGTGATGGTCCCTTTTCCCAGATACCTTTCAACAGACATAAGTAACCTGTCAGCGTTTCTGAGGTTGGAGCTGCACAGCCTGATATTCCCTCCCATGAACTACACAACTCTGATGGAAATAAAATGGTGTGTGCCACCTCATTAGCCTAATTATGATCTACAGAGCATAGTCTAGGTCAAGAGGTGCAACCCTAATCTGAGAGAAGTCAGTGGGTTTACACAATACTTGGCTCCTTTCAGTGACCAAAGTCCAGCTCTTCAAACATGTTGTTACTCTGCGTGTTAAGACAACATGGTTTTCAGCACCACGAGACAAGGGTGGAAAATTACTTTTGATAATAAGGCAAGGTGATTGGATGAGATCAGACCAACTTATTTTTATTAAAATTGATCTTTGTTTGCATGAAACAGTAAAGCAGCTATGAATGAACATTGTCCCAGATATCAGTCTGCTAATAAACTATCAAAAGACACTGAAATTAAACTATCCATCTTCTATTAATAGCATCTCATAACCAGGCACAGTTACTCTCCCTCCCTTCCTTGTGAATATTTACTGATACCAATTTTGACACTTTCCATCTTTGTTCTTTATAGGCCATTTAAAAATCAAGACTTTAAATTGGATCAGTTGTGGTGGCTTACATGGACAGGTACTCAGAGGCACACAGGTTTTATGCCTTGATACATATACATCATGTACTTCTCTGAAGGTCTGGAACGCCTAGAAGGTAATAGAGACCATCAGATAGTGAGGTCTTCAGGTTTACATAGTGTTTGTGGATATGCAGTATCATCTTTTTTTTTTTTTCATAATAATCTGGTATTTCCCTCTCTTGCTTGCCTGCCAAGAGAAATTGGATTGGATGTCTGTTTTTCTGTTATTTGAATTATTTTATTATCCACCAAAGAGGTATTTGGCAAGGTGGGTAAGCAGAAAAATAATGAAATGATTTGGGAAAGTTTAATAAACATAAATAAAACATAAAACAACTGCTTAAGGTTTTTGATCCTTGGATGACCCTTTGATTGCTTCCATTTTTCACTCCTGTGTGAAAGTATGGATTGCAGCAAATAGAGTGGCATAAGGGAATAAAAAATGGCATAAATAAAAAGGGATAACCAGAAAGAGGTAAAACTGGACTTGGCCACTCAAATGAGGAAACACTTTTTTGCTGTAACTCATATTTGGCAAATGTATCTGTTGAAGAACAGGCAATTGGCTGCACTATTTCCTCCTACTTTTAAAAGCTTGCTGGATTTGAAGTTGAGTAAAAAGTACTGTCCAGATCTGTTTTTCATGGGTGTTCCCTCCCCTGTGAGACTTGACATACTGCTCCCCGAGGTGGAAGCTGTGGCTGTAGAGGGGTCTCTGGCTGCTGAACTCCACAGACATGTACTAGCTACATTTTGGAAAGGTTTGGCCACCTAATTAGATTTTAGAGTGGAGAAGTTACCCTTAAGTGGAAAATTCACTGCGTTACCCTGGAAAGATAATATTTGTGAGGGGAGAACGCATTATAAGGCCACACCAAAGCCAAGTTGTGCTCGCAATGTGACAAGGAAGAAAGTAGGAGAAAATGAGTAGTGTTACCAGGAAATCGTAGCCCAAGAGATAGACTGTTGGTAGCAATGGATTCAGGAGCCTCCTTTTTTCCAGCAGAAAGCTTTTGGGAAACATTTATTATAATGTCTCCTATTTCTGTTGGAAACATCTGCCTTGTATGTATTAGCTTAAGGGTAGAAATATGGGTGTATTTCTATAGTGGCTGGGATTCTGTTAATAGCTTTCATAATTTCATAATTTCTCTTGAACAAGCAAAAAACCTCTTAGAAAATTCCCATTACTTGTAACTGTGGTTAGAAACCCAAATCTCTTGACATGAGGGTTGTCATATAGTCTTTTTGCTTGTCACTTACGGTCTGCTTTCAGATATATGCTAATGCTTCCACTGTTTGCCTGCCAGAAGAAAAAAACAGATGCCTCAGGTTTTCCAGTTTGCTGTACCCCTGTCCCTTCCCTCCAACAGAGTCATTGCCATTGCTCAGATGCCAGCAAATATTTGTTTTTCACCAAGCTTTTGTTGTTGATTATATTCGCATTACTGAAACTGCGCATTTTTTTTTTCTTTCAGAAGACTGGCCTATCTTTTGCTTTTCCAGTTTTGCACTACAAAAACAATCCTTACTTTTGTGGGAACACAGGTGAATCCAGAGTTCTGACTGCAACATTCAAATCATTACAATTTAATAATTACCATACTGAGGATGACCTTCAAACAGAAAGTGCAAAAGTTTAAGTTTTCTAGCATAATGCTTTTAGAGACTTGAAACTAAGAGTACCCACAGGCAAATGCTTTTCACTCCCTCCATCCTCAAAGAAAAGCTGATTTGATATTTTGTGAGAGCAACACATATTGACAGAGACCACAGCCTTCTTTATTAATGACTTCAGGGTGGTGGTGTGAAAATTTGTCTCAGTCTTCAATGCACTACAAATGTATTCCTGCATGGCAAGCCTGAAATTGTAGTAATTCTGTTTTCTATTATGCAGTAAATTGACCTTCTACAGTACAAAGGCAGCAGAAGAGGACAGCTGGGATAATACCGCAGTTGCTTCTTGGATTTCTCAGGGACTTGATGCTTCCCACCTTTGGACCTTGTGAATTTTGCAGCTAATAAAGAAATAATAAATACTTTGTGCAGCTAAAGTTCAGGGTAGTTTAGATCAAAACTAAAAGGGGACTGTGACAAACTGTAGCTGAATTTTAAATGAATATAAGACTATTATAACCACTGATGTCTTGAATCCTAAGTTCTATATTAAGGTCATGATAATGGCTTAGTGTTTTATGAGCCTTTGTAGTCTTAGCAGCACCATCTCTTTAATCTTAACTTCGCCTCAAGTCAAAGTAAGTCTCTATGTTGTAAACTGTATTGTAACATAACTGCCTTGTTCGGGAATGATCATTTTTTCTAAATGTCACTAATGTCTTGCTAGGGCAAAACAGGAAAGGAAATCTTACTCTTTCTCTTGAAATGGCAAATCTGAAACTATTGTAGCATTTCTGTGTGAAATGAATGTTTATTTTTGAGCATTTTATCCCCAGCATTTTGAGCTGGTTCAGTTATTTTCATCACCACCTATCTCAGGTTAAAATGACTAAGAAAACTGAGTGCCACCTTTGAACGTGCACAGCTTATTTGTTTAAGCATCTGTCATACCCCCAAATGTATTTAAATAAATCAAGTTTGGACCTTATGAATGTCTGCCTGAACGTTTGAAAAAGTACTGCCTTGATCAGGTGGAGGGAGAGAAAGTAGCAAGTAGGGTATGGATTTTATTCAGTAAATATCATAGTTCTGTAGTTTTGTTGCCTGAGTCAAGAAGAGGTAAGATAGTGCCTATGCATGAGACATAGTACAGAGGATTTATAAAAGAAGCCCTTCTACAGGTGGTGCCTCTCTAATTTTACTTGGCCTTGTGCTGCTACAGTTCTCTTCCACTTTGGGTTTTTGTACTTTGATGCTAGGGTTTTTGCATTGGCATGTGCATATTCAGCATTAGTTCCTTGTCTTCAGGATCTTAAAAACTGGGATAGCATTTAGAAATTCAGATAAACTCCTTCACAGTTAACTGTGACTGAATTTGTAGTCTAATGCAGCATCCTTTGAAGAGACATAAGGTACATCCTGGATTACTTTGCACATCAGATGATTTCCATGTTGACCCCCATCCCTGGAAAAAGCTGGTAACAAAATGCATGGATGGATAGGTATGTTAATTCTTTGCCAAAGTCAAACAAACAAGAGGCAATGTTTAATAGCCAATTTAGTGTTTGGGACTGTCACAGAGGAATACCACGGGGACAATGCATCTTTGGAGTCTGTTTTTTTAATATATTATAATTTGGTATTCAGTCACTTTCATATTCTGGATGCTTTATTGAGCCAGTAAAATTACAAGGTTGGCAATAAAATTATGTCATGCGGTACTGAATTTCTTCCCATTTTAACCATACAGGCACAAAGAACGTGAACATGAACAAACAAGGCAAAAATGGTAACTTCCTTCTGATGTGGTTTGTGTTGTGTTATCCTGGGGGATGACTGGGAGACGTGTTTATGTCATCTGCAAGTCTGCAGGTATGAGTGGCAGTGAAGAAAGGGCCCATGTGCACCACCTGGGGCTGCCCAGAGAAAGCAGATGCTTGTTTGGCTAGTGAGCCTGGTAAGCTCGTGTCCCCATGTTCACAGTGTTAGAAAGATTAAAGTGAGAGTGTGTTTGCCTTAACATGTCCCACCCACATGTCTTTGTACTATTACATTAATATAATATGCAAATAAAATGGCATCCAGGGCTATATCTGCTTCCTTGGAACCCCAAAATTTCTGTGTGACTCCCATACCATGCAGCATTTTACTGCTTTGATGACTTGCATATGCCTGAAGGATGCTGGTGGTCAGTAACAGTAGCACAGGCCCTGAATATCTGCCTGTAATGGACTGTTAAGAACAACTCAGTAAGATGGGATTGCTTCTACTTTGACTTTAGCCATCTAGAAGTTATGTGGAGAAGGACTTGGGGGTACTGGTGGCTGAAAAATTGGACATTAGCTGTCAAAGTACACCTGCAGCCCCGAAATCCAATTGTATCCCAGGGTACATAAAAAGAAGCAAATCAAGGGAGGTGATCCTGCCTCCCTCTCTGCTGTCTCGACACCCCACCTGCTGTTCTGCATCCAGCTCGGGATTCCCCAGTACAAGAAGGACATGGATGTGTTAGAGTGGATCCAGAGGAAGGCCATGAAAATCATCAGAGGGTTGGAACACTTGTCTTGCAAGGAAAGGCTAAGACAGTTGGGATTCAGTCTGGAGAAGAGAATGCTCTGGGGAGACCTTATTGTGGCCTTTCAATACTTAAAGAGGGCTTACAAGAAAGATGGGGACAGACTAAAAGTCTGTAAAATGCAAGGACCTGTATTGACGGGACAAGGGCAACAGTTTTGTACTGGAAGAGGGTAGATTTAGACTGGGCATAAGGAAGAACTTTATTACATGAGGGAAGTGAGACACTGGGACAAGCTGCTCAGAGAAGTTATGGATCCCCTGTTTCTGGATGTATGCAAGGCCAGGTTGCATGGGGCTTTGAGCAACCTGATCTAGTTGAAGATGTCCCTGCCCAAGGCAGGGTCCCTTCCAACCCAAACCATTCTATGATTCTGTTTAGTCTTAATCATTCAGGCTCCCTTCATAACAATGGAGAGAGACACTTCCAGAGGTGATTCGTTGTATCCCAAGTTAGTCTATGTGAGATAGATGAGAATATTTGGTCCTCCAGGGGCATCTGTCACTTTTCATTTCATGGAGGGAAACCTGTTTGGGTAAAAGGTGGGTCTCATAATAAGAAACACAACTGGGCTCTTAGACACCCCAGACTGAAAGGACAATTGCTTTTGTAAAGCATTTGTTACAGGAACATTCACAGGGGGAAGATGTGTTGGTGTAACTTTAGCACAAAATAACTCTGAACCAATTCACCTTTTTTTAACCCTGGAGGAAGTTCTTACCTCTCAAGATAACCTTCCTTGGTACATGGTAAACAAAGGTTGCCGTGTTTTTTAACTGTTGACCATTGCAATTGAGATAAGTAGTCCTTGCTAATTAACTTTCAAAACCTAAATGGGGACAGTGTGTATCCACCTCATTTCTTTTTCTTTTTTTTTTTTACCTAAAACTGCATTGCAAATTGCTGTCTTTTATGACCACTTATCTGAAACCCAAATCTGCTCTCTAAATATGACAAAATGTTATGTAATACTCTCTCTGATGTATATTTTTATCTCCAGGATCTCTGTAGGCAGGTGTTGGTCATCCATGGCAGACAGGAGTTTTTCCTTCAACTCATTCACCTTGCATCAAGGAGGGTGTTAGGATAAATTGCTCCTTTTCTGTTGCCATGTTTTGCTATCATTCAACAGTCTTGTGTAAAGGCAAAAGTGCCTATCAGTTTTGAATCATGTATGCTGGTAAAAATTATTCATTAGAAGCGAAAAATTATTCGGTTATGACATACAGGAAAAAGTTCTTCCCTTCACAAAGATACTGCTTAGTAAATTTAAAGACAACCTGTGTTTCCTAATACAGTTAATTCTGTTAAAGCAATGATATTATGAAAGGCTATTTGATATGTGCATTGTAAAGATAAAGAGTTAGGGGTTTTATTGCAACAATAGGATCTTAAGGAACAAAGTTTAAAAAACCAAGAAAAACCAGGTAGTGTAAAATATTACCTTGTGGTCCAGAATGCAAAAAATTGTGCTTAGGAACACTCAACCTCAGACACTGTTCTGAGTGAGTGAATTTTATTTTATTGTGATTTTTTTTTTTCTGTTTAAGTGAAAACTTAAGTGCTTTCAGACATAGATCTGGAATTCTGCCACCTTCCTCTCGTCTTTCTGACCAATTTATGGCATAAGAGCTTCTGGTTTTTTTGTACAGTGTTAGGACAGTAAGATTCCAGCCCTATTTGAGATCTGCTGGAGTCACTGCATTGCTAATGATAATGCTTTGAAAAAGCACTGTTAAAGCTTAAAGCCCTGGGGACTTCACATTAGCAATGTCATGTACACAGGCTTACTAGCTTACCTCTGCAGAGATTCTGATTCATGCTCTTAAGGCAGTCAGAAGTCTTGCTGCCTTAGACATTTAAGCTGTGTAACTTAAACCAAACTAATTTATGGTGATGGAGCTAAATCTCTGCCCTGGGGAACAGCTACTGTCAGGACACTGACCCAGATGGGCCACTGCCTTAACTGGTTGTGACAGCTGCTGTACTCCTATCTGTCAGGTATTCTTCCCAATCCAATTGCAAAGGGAACAGTTTCTAGGAAAACCTTGTTTAAAAGTGTGTCTGGTGGCAGAACTTAATCACTGATGACATAACCAAATAAGTTGGTAGTAGCTCACAGTGACTAATGCATGTGACAAAACTAGCTACCATGGCTGAGCACAGCTGCTGGCTTCTGCCAGGCAGAGCTGCTGCATACCGTTTTGTGAGCGTTAGTTTCTGTTATGTTATGACTGGAAAACATTTTTCAGTGGCCATTGAAAACCAGGCCCCCTAAATACTCTTACGTATTTGTGACTGGTGACAAATTTACAGGAAACATTTCTCTTTCCTGCTTGGCTGGGTGCAGAGAAAGGACCTGAAAGAATAAGAATTGTGAAGCCTGTGGTACGCCAGTGTGAACACTTGCGAAAGCGAGTGTAAAATAGCTTTCTGCCAATGCCTGTGCAATTAAAACATGATTGTTCCAGTCTTGAAATAAAGGAAATGTCAAAGGAACACAGACATTCTGTCTCTTTCCCCTGTGCAAAGTAAAATGTCTGTACTGGTTTTTATCTCTGCTGTTTATCACTGTGCCCACTGGTGACTTCTATATATATATACTTTGTGAGGTTTCTCATTTCACTATAAATATTGGAAGAAGGATATAACTTATGTTTCTCTACCATGTGAGGCATGGAACTAATTAAATAGCTACTTCATATTTTTAAATCAGAGAAATCGTTCATTTCTTCTGTGTCTAATCATTAAGGGTAACAATTTGGACAACTTTT
Organism: Falco biarmicus; assembly: GCF_023638135.1. Taxonomy (NCBI): domain Eukaryota; kingdom Metazoa; phylum Chordata; class Aves; order Falconiformes; family Falconidae; genus Falco; species Falco biarmicus. Next base: position 68,140,869 of record NC_079293.1, read on the forward strand.
TTTTTTTCCTTACATGTAACAAAAGTTTTGATTGAAGTAATTTGATTTTAAACAGCTTGAATTTTTTAAAAGATTGGGTCCCAGTAAGTAGGTAAGTAAGTCTATTTCTTTTACTGTGGCTATTTTTATATTAAAGAGTACATGGAATTTATTAACAAATGCAAGCATTTTTCTAGTAATTAAATAATTACTTTAGAACAATTACTAGTGTATGTATTAGAGTTCTTGTAATTGCTACCACAAGGTTATAAGGATGGAAGCCAGCCATTTTATGAAAGAGTATTATTTATATGTATATGTTATTAGTATATACATATTAGTATGTACATACTAGTATATGTCATCAGTATATGACAGCCTAAGCATAGAGACACTGCTGTTAAATTGACTGAGCGATAACTGCATTATTCCCTGGGGAGTCTTTAAATGTTCAAGATCCAATGACATAATAGTTGCTAAGAGTTATCCTAGTTGCTTTTTTTTTTTAAGGCTGAACAAGTCAATGGAAGAACAACCCAACATGAGCCAATAAAAACAAAAATATCAACAGTGGTATTAGAGACACTGCATAAAATTTTGTGTAAGAACAATGTTGTACTTACCTTTGTTTTTTATTGCCTTTCTAGTAATTCCTAATATTTGCTCATTTTTTGTGCTACTATTTAACATGTCAACAGTAGTTTTATGGAGCTGTCTGTCACAGGCTGGAGAACTAACTTCTGAAGGCATCCTAGAGCCTGTCATTGCGTGTGTGAAGTTATGAAGTATTTGTCCATAAATTCATAGCTTTGTGTTTTTCTCTGTTGAATTTCACCTGCCATTTTATTGCATAGTGCATAGTGCTTTGCATAGCCTCATAATAGCAGCAAACTCTTTCACTGCACCGCTACTGCCTTTCTCATACAATTTATAAATATGCCTAATACCACCATAAATAGTAATAAGAAGGGCTGCAGTTACCTCTGGAGAAGAAAACAAGCAGCAAAACCCATTTAGCATCTTTATGATTTGTCTCCCTGTACCGGTTTCTTTGCAGCTGAAATCCAAACAAATTTAGCCTGTTTTTTAAATAGGACTGAAACATAAGAAGCAGAAGGTTAGGAAATACAAAGAGTATTTTTTCTGCTGCTTGCAGGATCAGAGCAGTCCAAACCAGGCGGCTTGCTAACTTCAGTTAAGGTTAGTAACATGTTTGGATTCAATCAAGGTGGCAGGAAGAAGATGCATAGTCATATGATGAAAGGCTATTACTGTAGAAATCAAATGATGGATTTAAAAGCTTTTAGGTTGACAAAATAATCTTTCCTCTAATCGTTGCCCCTCTTCTGACCTCCAAGGAGAATCAAGCTATATATTAGTTCAGTGCTGTTGTATTTCAGGGAAAGAGAAACGTCTGAGTTTAACATAACATGATACACTTTAGACAAAACTTTACGTGTAACACTTTGTGAGTGGGCAGTGATTGTCACCATTTTAGAGCCAGGGAATAGCATAACTCTTCCAAACAGATCCTGCTTTAGTGTCATGGTTTCAGAGACAGGACTTAACTAACTCTACAAGTGGAGTTTAACTTAATGTTAAGACAAAGGTAGCAGGAGAAGTTAAAGGTAAGGCTGAAAACACAACAGGGAAGGAGAAGAGAGGTACTTTACTGGATAGTTACGCTCCATGAAATGAGAAGCTCCCACCTGGGCTATTGCATACTGAGAGAGGGAACAAGTCCTGTTGTGCCTGAGGAGAAACAGCTCATTTCTGATGCTACAGAAGAACACAAAGATGGAAGATACAGTTTATATATGTAAATCTGCAGTGGGTGGGTTTGGGGGAGAATGATGACATGCCCAGCCCCTAGACTGGCATTTTTCTTGTATCTACAGAAATCATAAGTGAGTGCAGGACTTCAGCCAACCTCTTTACAACTGGTCCCTCAGGCAGGGAGGTGAGGGAGGGGAGCTTTGCCTCTCCAGCCCTGTGGAAACCTTCACGGTGGCTGGCAAATCAGCCTTAATCACAGAAAACTTCTTAATTAAATATTTCACCATAGAGTTGTTTGTCTGTATTGTAAGGTACAATAAAAGACCTGAATTTTATGGTTCAGTTTATGATTCAGTATAATGAAAGACTATCTAAATAAAAAAACTTAATAGTCAATGATGAAACATGAGTTAATCAAAATAATCCAAAACATTTCCAAAAGTCATAGGTTTTATTGTTTGCTTCGAAAGAAAATCTGGATTTGAATGTTTTATGTTTTGTCATGTAGCATTTATGTCTCAAATAAAATTTCTCTCTAGATCTCTGCCTATCATACTGTTTACCAAAGTGACTATATTGCTTTGCACATGCTTATATTTAGGACAAGTTGCTGGCCTCTTCTCTCACTCTTCAAACTAAGAGATTACTTAATTATTTTCACAGTGGTCTCTATACTTTGACTAATCTGCCTTTTAAAGATAACAAAAATAATAATTTGCCAGCCAAGAAAATAGAGATATACTTATGGCAAAATCATGCATGTATTTATGCAAGTTGTATTGTGGGATTTTTTTGTTTGTTTTCTGGGGGTTCTTTACTACCATGGCTCATCTACTTGTGTTTGTGTGTGCATGTGTATGCAAGGGCAGGGAGAGAGACAGAAAGGTGAATAGAGAATATAACCCTCTGAATGTACTGTGCACACATATATGCATTTGAGAGAAAACTGTATCTTGCAAGGGCGTACACGAACCCTCAGTGCCTATAACTGAGGCAGGGAGATGAAGACACAGGACTCACTTTACCAATGTAAATCTCGGGGATGTTTATGCCAATATGTGTCCCAGACTTGTTACACTCTCTTTTTAATCATAGTCATTTAAAGATGTAATTAATCTTATTTATTTTAACTGTCTGTGTTAGAAAGGGATGATCCAGGCCCCTTCGCTGACCTTAAAGAGGGAGGAGAATGAGCAGTCCCGTGGGCAGACCATGGCACTGTACACCTCGCACCTGCTTCTCATGACTGAGCCCTCTCCCAGTGCTCATCTCTGTTCTTTCTGAGGCATAATACTATGAAACAGATAATTTATTTTCTGAGTTATCACAACTGATCAGGCATGTTGCTCTCCTCCTTAGAGGTTGCAGGTGGAAAAGAAATGCCCTGTTTCCTTGGAGCTAGTGAGTACTGCTTGCAAAATGAGCTGTAAAACCTTGTTTGCTTTGTCTTACAGGATGTTTAGGGGTTCTGGAATTTGTGAAAGAGAGTATGGAAATGATTTCAGAATAATATACAAAGTGCTTTATAGAATTATTTTGGTCCATACAAATAAAATAGGAGATTGTAAACAGTTTTTATAATAGTACAATGCTTAGAAGCAGTTGTTTATACTGGCAGCTGACAATACTCATATTTCTACCCAAGTATTTGACTGAGCAGCCCTGCTCCACGTGTGATGGTTAGCAAACACTTTCCTTGGGGAATATTAAATCTGAAGTTACAATCAAGGACACTCACAGCTCGCAATCTCTATTCCTTTCTCTTAAAGTAAACCTATGCAAGATACAGCATGCACAGCACCCTCAGTCTGTGCATTCTGCTGTGGGAAACAAAAGCTAAGCTCCCTGTACAGCTTCATATTAAGGAGTGTAGCACCCAGGCTGTAAGTGACAGTGCTAGTAATAGCCCAGGTAAGATTAATGACAGAAGGCTGGGAAAATTTTCTGTGAAACTGAACCACTTTGTCTAGTGGTACTAATCATTGTAATTCATTACAGGATAGTCCTAGCAGCACAACAAACACTGTTGTCAAGCTTACTAATTCCCTGAGCTTGTTTACCAACTTGTTTAAGAAGATTGCATACTTAGTGCTGTTTATTCATGTTCCCCTCTATCATTTTCTAGGGCTGGTTTTGATTTTCATATATTCTCCAGAGCAAGCGGGTATGTTACTGCTTTGCAGCTCTTGGCATGGCAAAACCTGTTAAGGAGATAGAGTAACAAATTTTAGAAAGACAAAAGGAACCCTGCTGCCTCATGAACAACGGAGCAATGCTGTAAGGTTGGAAATACCTTTTCAGCGATTAACAACAGGCAGTTATGCTCTGCTTAGCTTGCAAAGGCACAGTTTTGTTTTGTTTTTTTTAAAAAAAAGGTTTGTGCTTCTTTTCCCCCCTAACAAGCACATTTTTAGCAAATGAGTTTTAATAGGTCCGTATACACTGGAAAACTCATGTCAGCACTGAAAGAAAAACGGTTGCCTTATGACAACTTAGTACATTTATAATATAGTTTCTGGGTTTTATTTTCCTTTTATTTTAATTTTTTTAGTGATACCTGAAATTATAGTAGTTTTATGAAAAACATTATCTGAAAAATTAAGTTGTGTCTAATTCCTCTGACTTCTACACATACTAAGTTTTTAGGACAACCATGATGCTGCTTCTTCATCACTTCCCCTCTGGTTCTCTTTTAATGTCTCCATATCATATTGCTATTCATGTTTTCTGTTAACAGAAGAAGAATACCATTAGAAAAAGGTCATAATGTGCAAGGAGGATGCTTGTTTGCTTATACTACTATAGCATCCAGAAAGCCTAACCAGAGTTTGGTAAATAATTTTTTTTTAATTTTGCATTGATTTTTCAGAATTCAAGAATATGTGATTTCAAGTCAATAAAAAATCAACAAAACAAAAAGAAGTTATTTGAAAGGCTGTAAAAAAGTAATTCTTTGAATGAGGTCTGTTTGATCTGAAATTAGCTATTTCACTTATGACTCAATCAATTTATGAGGATAAAAAATGCTTAGGGAATGAAATTTTGAAGCATTAACATTTTGAAGAAAATCACCTGTTAGAATACATGAACATGAATATTTGAATTTGAGTTATTCTGTATGAATATTATAAACATTTGGGTGGCTGAATCTCCCCTCGTCTTTCACCAGGAAGTGATTTATGATCCTAAATTCAAGTTGTCATGAACATTTTCAGTGTTGAAGCTGACTGAAGTTTGTCAGCTGTTGCTCTGTGCTCCTGCATGTAAGCTGGGCCCTCTTCAGTCTTGCTAGCATAACCATTTCCAAATTGATTCACTGTCATATTCTGAGCAAAACCAAACCCAAAGTCTTTCCATGCTCTTTTTATGATTATTTTTAATCTGGTTCAGGAAATAATACTATTCCCAGAAGATCCCCAGGAGCAGCTCCTCTGACACAGCTGTGAACTGTAGTTTGATGGTGGTTTGGGGTGGCTGGAAGGGAAGGGCCACAAGGAAGGAGAGGGGCGTCAGGTGCTTTTAAAATTGTTTTCTTCCCAGGGAAAATACAATGTGACTACCTAAATAAATGGATCTGTCACTGAATAGGTGATAGGAAAATGGGATTATCATCCTTGCTTTAAACCTGGAGATCTAAGCTGAACTAAGGTAAAGTAGTCCTGTAGGCACGAGTGACTTTGGCATGCGGCTCACATCAAGCGTGTGGGCAATCCTACTGCTGAGTCAGGTTTTAAATCACACAGTACTTTTGGCAGTCTCTTTTTTCTTTCAAAGAGTATATATAGAATAAACTATCAGAATTTTAATAAGGTGTTGTCACATACTGCGTGAGTGCCTCTTGGGCTCTGTAAAAGCATGAAATATAATTTCTACTTGATGTATCAGTGCTCTGAAATCAATTATTTGAAAATGAATAATTATTTGAAAGTTCCTTTATTTTTGTTATTTTGGTGGACCCTTTGAAAATATTTGATCATTTAACATACTTTCTAGCGAAGGTTATCTTTATTATAGACCTTCACCATCCCTTCCTGCGGCTGTTTTCTAGTAACCACAGGAAAGGCATTGAGGCTTGAATGACCCCAACAGTCTGAACCAGTGGTTTTTGGCTCACCTCTTTCTTTTTCTCTGTTGGACAAGCCAAGGGAAGAGCAACTCCCAGTTATACAAAGGACTTACTCAAACTGGTCTGCTCTGAGCAGAGGGTTGAAGTAGGAAGCTTGTGGAGGTCCCTCCAACTTACATAGTCCTGTGACTCTTCCTTGGTTTTCATGAAACATCCTGGTTTTCCTAGTCCTATGGGATTCCTTTTTTTCTTTGAAAAATGTGCCTGGAAAAACAAGTAGGCTTTGAGAAAGAAAAGATGTATGGTGAGAAAAGGGAAAAAGGGTGCAGAAATAAATACCCAAGGTGTTATTCATATAATCCAAGTGTGAGTAATGGACATAGCTGGCTCATATTTCTGTGGTCCTTTGATATTCAGCGAGGAGGTTGACTCAGAGACCCTAAATTAGCTTTTGCTCTGAATTGCCTCTTGGAGGAGTCTGTCCCTCTACACTGGCTTTAAAGGAAACCTGTGAGACTAGCTGAATAAAGTACATGACGTGAAAGCTAGCCTCAGTGGATGTTGTCTTCCGTTGCGTGTCACCTGTAAACTCTGAGAGAGGGACTTCATATATACTTGGTATGGTAACTAGCATGGTGGGAGAGAATTCACAAGAGGACCTCTGGTCTGCTATCATAGTAAATTAATAACAAAGTGGGAACTTCACATCTGAAGCAAGTCATTGTCATGGTTTAACCCTGGCCGGTAATTAAGTGCCACGCAGCCGCTCGCTCCCTCCCTTCTCACCCAGAGGGGTGGGAGGAGAACTGGAATGTAAAACTTGAGGCTACAGATAAGAACAACTTAATAATTGAAATAAAATTAAAATGAAATAGCAATAATAATAACAACAACAACAACAAGTTATAATGAAAAGGATAGGAGATGGGGAGAGGAATGAAATCTGAAGAGAAGGGAGAAAAGAAACCCAAGTGATGCACAGTACAACTGTTCACCACCCGCTGACCAATGCCCAGCCAGCCCCCGAGCAGCAATCGGCAGGCTCTGGCCAAGCTCCACCCGCCTCTCCCCAACCCCCCCCCAATGTATATACCGAGCATAATGTCCCATGGTATGGAATACCTCTTTGGCTAGTTCAGGTTAGCTGTCCTGGCTGTGTCCAACCTCCCTGGCTTGTGCCCCTCCAGCCCTCTCCCTGGCAAGGCCTGTAAAACTAAAAAAGTCCTTGACTTAGTATGAACATCACCCAGCAACAACAACCAAACCCATCAGTGTGCTGTCAGTGTTGTTCTCACACCAAAGCCAAAACACAGCACTGCCCCAGCTACTAATAAGAAAATTAACTCTATCCCAGCAGGAACCAAGAGTCATTCAGATTGCCAAGATTTATAAATAATATTTTGCTTAAGAAGATACAGTGAGGTCGGTGATGAACAATGTTGTTGCAAACAGCCCAGGTAAAGCTCTGCTTACAATTCTGACAGGAAACAGCAAGGAAAATCCAAAGGGTCATGACTAGGTGGCTGAACAGGAAAAAGAAATGAAAACTTGGAGCAGTAGTTAGAATAATCAGATCTGCTTTCCTTTCTTCGTATTCTGATCATGTCAATAAATCAATGTTCAACATCTGGTACTGAGATGCTGGAAGAATGTGGGAAAGCAAAGATCTGACAAAATTTCGTCAACATATCTGAGCCATGATCTTACCCTTGAACTGGATTCCAACCCAGCATGCTGTTCAAGTGACCCTGTCATAAAGAGAGAGGCAAAACCCGCAGTAGGTGGAGACCTGTGCTGGCCTCTGCTCTCTCTGGGTAATATATACCCTGGAGAAAGGAAATAACTCACAGCATAATCAAGTTAGATCTATAATTTCTAGGGTATTTCGTGCTGTCCTTTCAGATAACGTAAGGTCAGCAGATAAATCTAAAAAAGTAAAATGTCATAAGAAGCATCAACCTTGCCTTCTGTAAAAAGGGAACTTGACATAACCCAAAACAAAGATTTATACTATTATGTCCTTGCTAATAGTGCTACTGAGTTTTAAGATCAAAATGTTCCATAGGACTTTAACGTGAACAACAATCCACCCAGTTTTGAGAGAACTGGTAGGAATATAAACTCTTTCCCTTTCTTTCCTGTCCCATGGGTTCAGCAAACACAGGTCAGTGTCTATGAGTTTGGAGAAAAGTTTATATTTTCCAACATTTTTCCTGATTATTTTGTTTACTGGCAAATAAGGTTTCTATCCTGATTCCTACTGCTGTTTATATCTTGGCTGAGCTACAGGACAATGATGCTGAGGTAGTGTCTCTCCCACTTACAGCTGTGTAACTGAGCTTCTCCTAAATCTGGCAAGTTGTTGTATTTTTGACATGCAGCCGTTCTTCACTATGCTTTTTGGAAAAATGTACTGTGAACAGAAGTATCTGTAAAAGAAACAGGAAATTAGAAAGGTAAGAGTAATTCCTATCATAAGGTAAAATGACCAATGAAACTTGTTACAAGGACAGCCACAAATCTTTACAATGCAAGGCTACTGTTGGAGACTGGATTGCTTCACTGAAAAATGTCCAATCCTCTAGAATTCTTTTTCACCTCATTCCATAATATTTTTGGCAACACACTTTTTTGGGGGTGATTTTTCTTTTTATATATGTTTTTGTTAGGTGGGCATTAACAGAGAAGCCTGGACCTATATGTATATTACAGGAACTGAGATGCAAATTCTGGTCTTCTCATAGCTTGCAAATGAACCAGGAAAGTTACACGCCTAAATAGCAGCATGGATGTAAATACATGTATATGTGGTTAACTAAATCATTTTAAAAACAGCTGCAATGTTCATTTATTAATTTCAAGACCTACAGTTTTCTGTTTTGGTTCAAAATTAGAGACAAGTCTCATTTTGTTCAAAGGTCTTCAGATTTGGTTTCTAGACCTCAAGTTAGATATGGGAAACACCAGGATGAGACTTTTCCAGTTCATTGGTGCTCACAGGCTGTGTGAGTAAGCTTATAAAATTCTGCATGTCATCTAGATGATATTACATATGGCTCTATACCATGTGTTGGGCTTTACTTTGACATAATAAGGTGTAATTTTCAGTTCTTAACACTTGTGCAGAATCGGTTGCCCTATAGTCCACTTAGAGAGTATGTACAATCTTACACAACAAACTGGGACAATTCCTTTCTGAACATAATAAGCCTTGTATTAAGACTAAGCTGCTTTTCCAGGCTTGTATAGAGGAGCACAAGCTTTTAAAAGTGCATGTGAAAGTTTGGCGAGGGCTTTGATAAAAATCAGAACCTTTGAAGTTCATCAATTGCTTTTTAGAATAACAGGAATAAGGACTATTCTTTTCTTTTAATTAGCATTCGCTGGTGGATGAAGCACTAAGAGATAAACTGTTGAAGCTTAAGAGTACACACACAGAAGTCTGAGTCAGTATTGTTATATGAATGCATGAATGAATAACAATGAAAACCATATAATGAAAAGTTTTTTCTTCTCATTTAATTCTAATATGCCATATTGCAAGCTTGTGTGGTATGGGAAGCCTTTTCATATATAATTAGGCTGTTGAAAGCCCCCCCAAAAATAAGAATTGTAACTTCTGAAGGCCACAGAAGGACAGATAAATGAATGGCAAATTCCACAGAGCGTTTTATCAGCTTCCTGCCATTCTCTGAACAGTGCCAGATAAAAACCTCAGTGCTTAAAGGTCTTGTGAAAGGCTGTGCATAAGCTTGTAAGATGTGTATTAATTATAGAAAGTACATTATAGTCTCCTCAGACTTCCTTTAGTTTTCTCCAAATGCATAAACACCTCTAGCATTTTCCTATCTGACCACGATGGCTGCATTTAAGATTGAAATTACTGAACTGTCTTTATGAAATTAACTGTCTAATAAGACTTATTATTTGCAAACAGACTTTTAGCTTCTCTCCTGCTGTTTTTCACATCTTTTTCTATTTACTATACACAAAGCAGATGCTAGACATGAGCCCTTTACTTTGTTCAACACATACCACTAGAAGATACTGCTCTGAATAGCTTAGGTGTCATCACAGGCACTTTGGCTAAATCTTTTCATGATGGCTATTCATCTCACCAATTTTTTTCTTTATAGAGAGCCACAGCTAAAATAATTCACCTCTTTCAGAGTATGAAATTAGGGAAACATGCTGTTCTCTCCATTCTGCAAAAAAATATGATTTGATAATTCTGTATACTTCAGCATTTAGGAATATGACTTTAGATGAAGGGGAGAAATACCGTGTATAGCCTACAACATGGAATATTTTTTTGGTAATTCTTTGAGAACAAATTTCTAAATCAAAAAAATCACCCCCTGAAAAAAAAAAAGAGTAGTAGTTTATTAATTTTATAATGAAAATTTCCAAAGAATGAGCATAGCCCACCCTCTCCTACTGCTAACTGTGGCACAGAAAACACTTGTGGGTAGAAGTGAGCAAGACTTTCCTTGAAACTGTTTCTTGTAAGCACTGAAATACTGCAGTGACAGGTATGCTGCCTAGGCAGTGAAGTCAGGGATGGGCCAGTGCGCTCTGATATTCTTACTGCTGCCTTCAGGGGAAGAAGAGGGAAAAGAGAAAGAAGTGCAACTGGAATGCAGAATTTAGGAGAGAGAAGAAAAAGAACTAGGGCATGAGTTTAGAGGAAAATGGGTGAGTATGTAGAACAAGTGGTATCAAAAGATTTCAGCATAATGGGACTGGCAGTTGAGACAAATTGAATATAACCCATAGAGGAAACAGTCTTGCAGACCTCAGAACTGAGAGGATCTAGTTAAAGTCTGTCTGTCCATGAAGCAAGCCTATTCCTTCTTTTAAGTTTTTCTGAACATTTCACAGCAGCTTCCTGGACTGGAGGAATTACTGGTTGGCTTGGTCATTGTTTTGAGGTTTTTTTGAATCAAGCTTTTGTTGCTATGGGCAAAATTCATTTGCATCTCTCTAACATTTAACAGGCTCATTGGATCATTAGTTGGACCACCTGCAGAGTTTTGAATGGTTCTGGAGTCAATATAAATTTACATAGTTACAGTAACTGGCATCCATACTACATTGCTATTCCTATAAAATACTTGGAGAATGTCAACAAAATTTGGTTTTCTTTCAGTGATTCTTATGTGGAGAAACTTTATTTCATCTTGGGACTCTTTTCTGAACGTTCTAACCAGGCTCCTGAACTACTGCACACATATACCCTCTCTTTTTTCAGAGGAGTTCTGGGAAGAAAGCAAGCCCCCATTTTTGCAGTAGTAGCATGAATGTGAACAAAATCAGCTTCTCTCCATCACTGTTAATGGCACATTTATGTTGCATATACGTTCATTTTTTATCTCTTTTTGCATTCTTGAGCAGTTCCTTTTCTATGTTGACGTGAGAGGCATGTTACCTTTGCCTTAATGTTAAACTTTATAGACTTCTTCACATCAACCAGTCCCTGATTAAGCCATGTAATGCAGCCTCTGTTGCTCCATCATCACAGAGCAGCACCATCGTTATTTCTGCAGCACTCGCAGCTGCTCTGTTCACACCCTGACACTTTCAGAATTGCCCTGTCTCCAGTACTGCGCTTCAGGGATTATGAAGTGGATGTTAGAAGCCCACAGCATGCAAGATCTACCACTTCCCACATCACCACTGCATCAAGGGGTTTATCGTATTGAGTAGGGAGCTCACTGAATAGCTAGTCACACCTGCAGTATAATCTCTCTAGGAAGCTTTCAAGGGTCTGGAATGACAATATGTGCTGCTGCTTTTTTTTTTTTTTTTTTT